>NC_060149.1:146557548-147182548 GCF_021461385.2 Schistocerca piceifrons | reverse complement strand
ATTCAATAACAGCCGACCTCACAGAGCCAACAGACGCTGGCAACATTACCGGTAGCTACTACACAGACACGTCTAGATTTTGGGGTTTCACACGGAACCCTAGGCAGGAGCCCTCACAATGTGCTACTATCTAGAGCCAGATGGATCCAGGTCTTTTTTAACGAGGTCGTCACTTCCCTCCCCCCCCCCCCCTCCTCCTCCTTCGTCATCACCTGCGAGATGAGGCCTCGAGCTTGGGACCGCAATGGAAGATTTTTATATATAATCTGCCATTGCTAGTCTCAAGCCAGGGCCTCACCTCGCAAGTGATGAGAAAGGGGGATTTAACATCGGAAGCTCCATAAAGTAATTCGCAGACGATGGCGATTTATATACAGGAGGTGCACAAAAATATGGAAACCACAGGGACGACACATTACCATGCTTAATATGTAGTAGGTAAACCGCTGGCATTCAAAACAACTTCCAGTTGTCTCAGAGTGGATAAATACAGGTCCTGTATGGTTCTGAAGGGAATCTTACAAAAAAAAAAAAAAAAAAAAAAAAAGGTTCAAATGGCTCTTAGCACTATGGGACTTAACTTCTGAGGTCATCAGTCCCCTAGAACTTAGAACTACTTAAACCTAACTAACCTAAGGACATCACGCACATCCATGCCCCGGGCAAGATTCTAACCTGCGACCGTAGAGGTCGCGCGGTTCCAGACTGAAGCGCCTAGAACCGCTCGGTCACACCGGCCGGCGCAATCTTACACAGAGGCGACACATTACCATACTTAATATGGTGTAGGTAAACCGTTGGAATTCAAAACAACTTCCAGTCGTCTCGGAGTGGATAACTACAGGTCCTGTATGGTTCTGAAGGGAATCTCACGCCATTATTCCTGCAAAGTAGTGGGAAGTTCAGGTAACAATGATGTAGGTTGACAGCGATCACGCACCCTTCTCTCCACAGTAGATCACAAAGGCTCAATAATACTAAGATCTGGTGACTGTGGTGGCCATGGAAGATGCAACAATTCATCCATGTGCTCTCAAAACCAGTCCACGACGATGCGAGCTGTGTCATCTTGGTGCACAGCATCACCGTTTGGGAGCAAAGATTTTCCCATTGGATAGGCCTAATCAGTCAAAATGGTCACTCAATCCTTGACAGTAATGTGACTTTGCAGAGTAACCATGGGTCCCATGGGATATCGTGATATGGCTGCCAATATCATCAACGAACTACCGCTATGTTTCACACTTGTAAACTCGGCCAAAAGCTGGAAACGGGGTGAAAAAAAGACTCATTCGAACACATGACATTCTCCCATTGCTCCATAGCCCAGGTTTTAAGGCTTCGGCAATACATTTTCTTATTAAGTGCATTTCCATCACTGATGATTGGTTTCGGAATTCCTGCTCACACTGCAGTTCGCTGCTTATGGAGCCCCCTTCGTGTTCTTTTGCTACTGAAAGAGCTCGCAAGTGCGACATTCAGTTCCGCACTGACTTTTGAAGCTGTTGTTCTTTTATTGTTCATCAAAATCCTCTTCAGTTATCGTCCGTCATTCAACATACATTGTCGACCGCATTTTGACTTCGAAGATGGCCGGCCGCTGTGGTCGAGCGGTTCTAAGCGCTTCAGTCTGGAACCGCACGACCTCTACGATCGCAGGTTCGAATCCTACCTCGGGCATGGATGTTTATGATGTCCTTAGTTAGGTTTAAGTAGTTCTAAGTTCTAGGGAACTGATGACCTCAGATGTTAAGTCCAATAGTGCTCAGAGCCATTTGAACCATTTTTTTGACTCTGCAGATGATGTTTATTCGCTTTCCCTGTGTGCAGTCTAAATGTTCGATACGGTGCCTCCTGAAACACGAAAAAGTTCGGCTACTTCGGTTATGGAAACACCATACGAGCACCAACAATTAGCACACGCTCTAATTAATTTAGCACCAATATAGTGCACTCACAGCTACACAGAACGCTGTTCTCACCACGACTGACACTTTCAACGTATTGAAGACATTCAATACAGTAACGGTCTTATCGACTTCCTTGAGGTACCCCTGAAATTGCCTTTACATATGTCATAGACGCCGTGCGGGGTTGCCACGTGGTCTCAGTCACCTAACCACCGTTCGCGCGGCTCCCCCCGTCGGAAGTTAGAGTCCTCCCTCTGGCATGGATGTGAGTGTTGTCGTTAGTGTAAGTTAGGTTAAGTAGTGTGTAAACCTTGGGACTGATGACCTCAGCTGTTTGGTCCCATAGGAACTTACCCCCCCCCCCCCACCATGTCATAGTTGGAAATTTGTGGTAAGGTCTTATGGGACCAAACTGCTGAGGTTATCGCCGGCCGGTGTGGCCGAGTGGTTCTAGGCGCTTCAGCCTGGAACCGCGCGACAGCTATGGTCGCAGGTTCGAATCCTGCCTCGGGCATGGATGTGTGTGATGTCCTTAGGTTAGTTAGATTTAAGTAGTTCTAAGTTCTAGGGGACTGATGACCTCAGATGTTAAGTCCCATATTGCTCAGAGCCATTTTTTGCTGAGGTTATCGGTCGCTAAGCCGACACGCTACTTAATCTAACTTAAACTAACTTACGCTATGGACAACACACACACCCATGCACGAGGGAGGATTCGAACCTCCGTCGGAGGGAGCCTCACGGACCGTGACAAGGCCCCCTAGACCGCGCGGCTACTCCACGGGGCTCCATGTCATAGTCGTTTCGTTAACGGCGACTTGTTGACGTCTGTCTCTTCGGAATTTCTAAATCTAATCATAAATATAGTCTACTTAAGTGAGACTTTAGTCCTTGTTTCTTTGGGGTTTCAAGACGCTGTAACACTATTGTACAATCTTCAGTATTGCAGAACTTATTTCGAAGTTTTAATACCAGCATTTCTCTTCAAACCTTCGTGTATCTTAAGATGATCCTTGACTGTAAACAGAGTAGCTCTCAGTAAGCATACGCTGTGTAATTTCTATGAAACACGTGAGAAATGGCCGAGCGTTTCTAGGCGCTTCAGTCCAGAACCGCGCGGCTGGTACGGTCGCAGGTTCGAATCCTGCCTCGGGCATGGATGTGTGTGATGTCCTTAGGTTAGTTAGGTTTAAGTAGTTCTAAGTTCTAGGGGACTGATGACCTCAGATGTTAAGTCCCATAATGCTCAGAGCCAAACACGTGAGAAAAGAAGAAAAGAACGCTGTCCGCTATCACTGTAATTATACGAGGGCTGTACGCAAAGTAAGGTCCGATCAGGCGCGAATTGGAAACCATAGTGAAAATCCGACGAAGCTTTGCACAGATGTGTTGGAGAGTGTGTGTAGTACGTCCATCGATCGCGTCACGTCGCTATTTTCAGTTCTGAGCCCACAATGAGAACATAAAGACACCTAGATATTAGTGTCTCCCACCAATTATGAAGGCCTGGTGAGGGATTTCGCCTGATTTTATGCAGGCCACATTACATAACTGTCATGCGTTTCCTTCTTTATGACAGTTCTCGGCCGAACTCTGTAGTGGCAATGAAGATGTTCAAGCTGCGTTATCGATAGGAAGTGTTTGATCACTCACAATACAACCCTTAATTGGGTCCCCCTGACTTTCATCTGTGCTCACATGAATCGCTGTCTATGATAACAACATTTTGGCACGGAAACGAACTGTAGGCCAGCGTAGAGAATTGGCGGAATCACAGGCGGCTGCCTTCTGTGACGAGGGTAATGGAAAATTTTTAAACGCTACAACAGATGTCTAAGTCGGAGCGGCGACTACGTAGAGAAGGATCTGGAAGGTGTAGCTAACTGTTGCAAATATAACATTTTTTTATTTTCACAGTGGTTTCCATTTCGCGACCGATCGGACGTTACTTTCCGAATGGCCTCCGTATGAAGACTCAGACACGGTGTACAAGGGATTGAATGGTTTTGACCTGACAACACAGCTAGGATCGTTAAGCACGCCCGTGTTGTCGTTGTCCTCGAGAGTAGTTGGTTCAATGCGTCGTGATGGAGGAAATTTTCACCTCCATTATTCGGCCGACAAGGGAGAAGAAGTGGTGGCGTAAAATTTTTGATCATCAGACTTCCGGCAATGTCATGAATTAAATTCTAGACCCCTGCAGTCTTACCTCATGTAGCGAGAGCATGTGAAGGTGTTGAAGGTGGTCCATCGGATGAGGAAATTAAGCCCCGCAGCTTGGCGCTATTCTGGAGTAGCAGGCTCTGTGTCGTCACCGGGATTCACCAGGGGCATTGCGCTCGGAGGAAGAAAACGCATTGAAATAGCTGGCAGAGCCTCCCTCAGCCTTTTCTGTTTATTGAGGGCCATGTCACAGCGTTGTTTATTGGAAGAGCACTGGGAAGATAGAGTCCTACACCTGTCAAATGCAGCAGGCCTTCCTCCGCCCGCTCCTGTTCGGAGAGTCCGGGCGAATGCTTTGTCTACATCTACGCCTCATTGGTTCAGCTGTCACAAGCACTGCTTCGCCTCGAAGGCAATGACGTAAAATTTCCTGCAGATGATGGAGCCTGTGAGAGACTCTTTACTTAGCTGTGGAAATTACAGCAGTCCGCAACAGAGCGAACAATGCTATTGACTTTTCATTCTCCCATAAATGGCGCGGGCCGTTAATTGCCACTACGACGCCCTTCACTATCCACGGACCGAGCGAGGTGGCGCAGTGGTTAGACACTGGACTCGCATTCGGGAGGACGACGGTTCAATCCCGCGTCCGGCCATCCTGATTTAGGTTTTCCGTGATTTCCCTAAATCGCTCCAGGCAAATGCCGGGATGGTTCCTTTCAAAGGGCACGGCCGACTTCCTTCCCTAATCCGATGAGACCGATGACCTCGCTGTCTGGTCTCCTTCCCCAAAAAACAAACATCAACAACAACCACTATCCACGATATTTTAAAATTTACAGTATTCCAATGGTTCAAATGGCTCTGAGCGGTCGCGCTGTTCCGGACTGCGCGCCTAGAACCGCGAGACCACCGCGGCCGGCTTTACAGTATTATTTGCAATACTAAAAAGAGGCTAAAATAAAGAAATGAAATATTTAAAATATGTTGTTAGATGTCGTAATCTTCGCGATTCTATTGCTGTGTACTGCCGTATAACGATCCTGCCTTGGAGGCGGGTAAGTGGGAGATGTGTCTCAGAGCTGGATAGTGACAGATGGTGACGCGAGACTGGACGCGCACGTAGTTTATGTATCAGGCGATAGAGGACAGTATTGGATAGGGTACTGATTTAGTGTCGATTGTGCCCACTAGAGTGCACTAAAGTAATAGAATATTTTCATGAACTGTTCTAGTATTTTCATAAAGCGTTATGTCTTTTTGCGTATGTAAAATGTTATAAATGTGTTTTAGCAGTACGAATGATGCGTGAGTGTGGCTTAAGGTTAATATGAAGATAATCGTTTAACGAGTTATGTAGTAGGATTTAGTGTGGGAACATTTCGTAGAAGTATGGATATGGACAAAGGGGATTTTTGTAGAACAGATTTGTAAAGTGAGTTTATGGTAAAGGGAAAGTTAATTCAAGTATAAATAACAATAGTAAATAACTTTATGCATAAGCAAAACTTCAGCATATTAGAAGATTACGTCGGTAAAAAGTGCAGTCGTTAGGTTTACTATTTTGCGATTGGTTATGGATGAAAAGCGCAGACTGACGCGGGAGAGTGTTGTTTTGCTATTGGCTGTTGAGTAAACTGACCAATGGTAAAGCAATTTTCTTCGCGCGCCTTTCTCTGCTGGTAGAGAAGACTTAGAGTATTCTAGGGGGGACTCGAAGCCTAGCCATGAAACAGATCGGACGTGTGTAGTAGTAGTTCCGATGCAAATGATAAGTTGCCGGATCTAGCAGTATTTCATACATCAAAAGTGTTAGAAAGTGACGGCATAATTATTCCGATGTGTGTGTAGAAATTTCGGAATTTTAGGTGAATTTTGTGACGAGAAAAGACATATATTCCGCGTGGCGTATTGAGCAGGTCGGTGGCTAAAAAACTGTGACTGCATTTGATACCGACAAACTTAATATTTGGCGAGCATTCTCAATCAAAAACAATCAGTATTTTTGTAGCTATTACGTTTTCGGGAAATGCAACACCACAAACTTGCTAACGTGAGTGAAAGGGATTGTGAGTGACTGTGTTAAGACTAGCACGGGCTTGGCAGTGATACTAAGTTTCAGAATATATTAATTGAGGACAAAATTTCCAAACTTTCATTTCGTGTTTCTCCCGAAACATAGATTAGTGACTTAAATTGCAGCCTGGATCACGTCGAAGTACAGTAGGTTTCACTCGGCTTTCCTACTGATGATCTGCTGAGACAATGTTCACAGGTAGGTGCAGGTTCGTCGTAAAGGGACGGAGAGAACCACGCCGCCGCACGGTGAGTATTGCCTTTACGAGGGCTACTTTTCTCGATGGCCGTAAGGGCGCGACATGGAAATCACAGTGAGTACAAAAAATGTCTTATTTACATCATTTAGCTATACCTAAGGAAGGAAGGAAGGAAGACTGGGTTTAACGTTCCGTCGACACCGAGGTCTTTAGAGACGTTACACAAGCTCGGATTGTGTCACAGATGGGGAAGGAAATCTATCCCGGCATTTTTCTGGAGCGATTTAAGGAAATCACGGAAAACCTAAATCTGGATGCCGAATTGGGTTTGAACCGTTGTCCTCCCAGACACGAGTGCAGTGTGCTAAGCACTGCGCCATCTTGCTCAATATTTAGCTACACCTTCCTGCTACTTTTCTACCTAGTCGCCGCTCCGATTTAGACATTTGTCGTAGGCAGATACCAAATTCCCAATACCTTCGTCATCCAAGGCAGACACCTATTATTTTTGCCAATTCCCTACGCTGGTCTGCAGTTCCTTGACTGTTTCAAAACGCTGTCTTTGTAGCCAGCGATTCATGTGAGGGAAGAGATGAAAATCAGAGGGAGCCAATTCCCGTCTGTATGGAGTGTGATCAAACACTTGCTATCGAAAGCGCTGCAGGAGTTCTTCGTTGCCCCTGCAGTATACGGCCGAGAATTGTCGTAAAGAAAGAAACGCGCGAAAGTTACGTTACGTGGGCTGCATGAAATCATGCGAAAAATCTCAGCAGGGCTTCAAACTTAACGAGAGACACTATTTTTTTTATTCTCAGAGCTGAAATGTGCGACGTGACGCGATAGACAGGCACAATAGAGACGCCGCGCAACACATCTGCGGAAAGCTTCACTGGATTTTCATTGTGGTTTTAATTTAGCGACCAACTGCAGGTTGAAAACCAAATAGCCCTCGTAGTAGCTGTACATGGGTAGATGAGTGAGTAGGCGAGACGTGAAGTAATATAGTTGATGAAGGACACTATTTATTTATGTAGACGAGGCTGCTTGTTTATTTACATTTTACCGATTATGAGATAACGTTTGAAGTAAAACGGGTATCGGAGCTTCATGCGGGTTTTATCGAGAGAGGTGGTGCAGTGGTTAGCACACTACACTTGTATTCGGGAGAACGAGAGTTCAAATCCCTGTCCGAGTACTGCGATTTAGGTTTTCCGTGATTTCCCTGAATGGCTCCAAGCAAATGGCGAGAGCGTTGATTTGGAAAGGGCACAGCCGATTTCCTTTCTCATCCTTTCGTAATCCGAGCCTGTGTTCTGCCTTTACTGACAGCGCTGACGTTAAACTCTAATCTCTAATGTTCCTTTCCTTTTATTTAGCATGGTTATAGATAGTTAGTTGTAATTGGATGTTAGATACTGAGTGGAGATCGGATGCGTGGAATCGAGTTTGTAGGAGTGGAGAGATAAAGAACCGAGGGCAACAGCTGGTAGGAAGGAGAGATTTCTGTACAGATTTCTGAATCAGGGGGCTTAAGTTGTTTTGAGATCACATGCGGTGTGTGGAGGTGAAGAGACAAACGTATATGCTGGTTCAGGTAGGGCAGCGGCCTAGCCTGGGTCAAGAGTGGGGACACGATAGGATATCACAGAGCACGTTTAAAGGGACGAATAGGATTTCTGAGGGATTCAAGGAATTCGGCGATATTTTCAACTGATGGTGGAACAGTAGTTTGCGACGCTGTTGTTTTGTTACTATTTGATCAAGTTTCACGTACGTTATGTCACTGAAGTCCTTTTAGGAGGTTATTTCTAATATTGTAGAAGAAAGTATGCAAGTTGTAAACGATAACTGTTTACAGCGTACCACAGTGGTGCAAGAGAAGTCGGGCCAAACAAATTCATATAGGACACTTGTGGTCCTCCAGACGGGGGAAAAAACCCTCAAATTACCCTACATACGCTACCTAAGGTAATGCGCATGCACGCTGTGGGAGATTTTGGCTAAAATCGTCTCCGAACAACTAAAAAAATTGCTGTTGCACTTACAAAATGTAAAACTGACGGTTGTGTAAATTTTACCTCAACATATTGTGAATTTTAACATCATGAAATTACAAATTAAATCGAATTATTTGTCTGGCCATCTTTTTACGAAACTAGTGTGCTTATAAGGGTTAATTTTGTATCGAGTTTAGAAGTAATTAGTTTTTGCATCACGATTACAGAGGTCTTTTTTTCTTTCATTACCCTCATGCGTAACTGTAGATTACTAATGTTAACAAAATAGGCTACTAAGTCGGGCCGGCCGGAGTGACCGAGCGGTTCTAGGCGCTACAGTCTGGAACCGCGCGACCGCTACGGTCACAGGTTCGAATCCTGCCTCGGGCATGGACGTGTGTGATGTCCTTAGGTTAGTTAGGTTTAAGTAATTCTAAGTATAGGGGACCGATGACCTCAGATGTTAAGTCCCACAGTGCTTAGAGCCATTTGAACCATTTTGAACCTCGGTTGAGGATCCATGGCGCGAGCAGAAAGATCGTTGTGATGCCACAGATTCTACGTTGGGTTTAAATAGGGGGAGTTGGGTGATCAGGGGAGTATGGTAAACTCATCCTGGTGCACACCACAAGTTGTGTGACACCATTGTCCTGCTAGCTGATGCCATTGAGCCGAGGAAAAAGAAACTGCTTCTAGAGGTCGACAGAAACATACTTTTATTGATCCCTTATGTCCTCCAGAATAACGAGATAACCAGGGGAATGCCACGATAATATTCCCCAGACCATAACGCTCCTCGTCAGGCCTGGACCCTTCCGAAGATAGTTGCAGGGCGTTTTCTTTCAGATGCTTCACTCCGTACACGCCAACGACCATGTGTGATCCGGAAAGGCCACCAGCTACCACTCCGTGACCGTCCATTTTCGGTACTGGCCTTCGTCGACGATGAAGAACAGTCAGCAGGGGTGCATGAACCAGTCGTCTGCTGCGGAGGTTCATTCGCAGCAACGTTCGCTGAACGGTCGTTGAGTAGAACTGTTGGTAGCCCTTGGTTCATTTGGGCAGTCAGTTGCTCAACAGTTGCACGACTATTCGCCATTACACTTCTCAGCAAACGTCACTCACTTCTGTCATCTATGGTCCGTAGTGCACCCCAGTTACCTCAGCGCCGGTTTTTGACAGCGCCATTTAACCATGCACGGAATACTTTATCCACTGTAGCCCACGAACAGTTTACAAACCGCGTCATTTCGAAAATACTTCCAACTTTGGCCCGAAAGTCCGTGATCATGCATTTTTGGGCGTCAGATAAATCTCTCCGTTTCCGCATTACGACAACGACTGCACCCCGCATCTCCCCCTCCCCCCCCCTGCCCCCCCCCCTCCCCCCGCCCTCACGACTCACTTTATATACCATCCTCTGCTAGTGCAGTCACCTGCTGTATATGAATGGTTACTGCACGTTGATGTCGAACATAGCTGCTGGTCACATCAGTATGACTGGGGCGTGTGTAACAAATTGTTCCTCTTGGCTTCCCCTAAACCACTGCAGTTCTTTGTTAACAGTTATCGCTTACATCATGCATAATTACATTAAAAAAGGCCACATTATGAAATGTCAGGTATAAAAATTAAAAATCACTTGCGTAGGCCAGAAAACTCGTCACATCGACGAAAACCGCAGATCAACATATTTACTCGTTCCGTTTGTATTTTTGGTCGCCTGTCTGAGGTAAGTCATCTTGTACACCAGACAGTGCCACTGAAGCTGAAATTTTTTGCTGCATTAAATGGGACACTAATAAAATATTACTCACAAAATGCGATTTTCTCTAGGTAGAAACGTTTGAATTTGAGAGAGGAGGTTCATTGGAAGTATCGCAACGATATGTTCATCCATGGAGGTAATGGTTTGCAAAGCTATCGTTCAACCGGTTCTTGAGTATTGGTCCTCTTTCCAGGTAAGATTAATCGAGGAGGCAGAGCTGTTCCGAGTAAGAGCGGCTCGTTTTATAACAGCTTCGTTTAGTAAGCACGATTGAAGGTGCTTATCTAGCTCCAGTCGCGGAAGCTAGAAGAGCAGCGTTGTGCATCAATAAGAGGTTTAGTACAAACATTCACGGGTCGGACGTTCCAGGAAGATTCAGTAAATGTCTTACTTCCTCCCACATGTAGGAGGAAAGATACGTGCTTTGAGGCGTATAATATTAGTGATTCTGAACCAAAAGACTTGATGTGAACATACATCCTGTTCTTAACAGTTTCCGAGGAACTGAACAAGAAACATATTATGAACAGGTTCCGAGAAAACTAATGGAAATAATGGACAATAGGAGAAACGCAGGTCATAGTAAATGAAACATTGTGATCTAATGTTTTGTTTCATTGTGTGCATTTCCTCACAAAAATGTTCAAAAAGTCATCCGTCAACTGCAATGCATTTTGCAGTTCTCGTAGGCAGCCGCTGTGTTGCTCATCTGTACTCGTTCTTACGATTCCAGATTCGAGCACACACATGTAAAATACAAGAGAGAAGTTCCTCCTTTGTGTCCACTTTGTGCTTGTAGACGTCGCTCTCGAGCCAGTCACGCAAACAGTAATCCAATGGCCTAGAAATGACTTCACGGCGACCGATCAAACGCCCAGTATACGTTTAAGTGAGATACTGTGACACTGACAGCACGGAATATGCCGGAACTCCATCGTGCTGAAAGTACTAGGTGACGATTATTGAGCTATATGGAAAAGAAACGTAAATTATTTACAAACTACGCCTTGCACACACTTCATTCAACATGTGAACGTCACTACTGATATTCGGATTTAGGTTATGACATGTTCGATATGCCTACCATCATTGGCGATGATGTGGCGCAGGCGAATAGCGAAATTCTGCATGACCTGCTGGTGTCGGAACATCGATGCTGTCGATGATCTCCTGAATGACTGTTTTCAGCTCAGCAAATGATTTTGGGGTTATTGCTGTACAGTTTGTCTTTCATATAGCCCTCAAAAAGAAGTTGCATGTATTCAGATCCGGAGAATATGGCACCCAATCGAGGCCCATTCCGGTTGCCTCTGGGTACCATAGAGCCAGAATGAGATCCCCAAAAGGCTCCTCCAATCCAGGACATCAAATAGGCTCCTGTTACGATGGGGTTCGAGCTCCGTCTTGCATGAACCACATCTTGTCAATAACATGGTCACTTTGGATAAATGGGATGAAATCATCTTCCAAACCTTCACGTACCGTTCGATAGTCTACATCTACATCTACATCTATACTCCGCGAGCCACCTTACGGTGTGTGGCGGAGGGTACTTATTGTACCACTATCTGATCCCCCCTTCCCTGTTCCATTCAAGAATTGTGCGTGGGAAGAACGACTGCTTGTAAGTCTCCGTATTTGCTCTAATTTCTCGGATCTTTTCGTTGTGATCATTACGCGAGATGTATGTGGGCGGTAGTAATATGTTGCCCATCTCTTCTCGGAATGTGCTCTCTCGTAATTTCGATAATAAACCTCTCCGTATTGCGTAACGCCTTTCTTGAAGTGTCCGCCACTGGAGCTTGTTCAGCATCTCCGTAACGCTCTCGCGCTGACTAAATGTCCCCATGACGAATCGCGCTGCTTTTCGATGGATCATGTCTATCTCTTCTATTAATCCAACCTGGTAAGGGTCCCATACTGATGAGCAATACTCAAGAATCGGACGAACAAGCGTTTTGTAAGCTACTTCTTTCGTCGATGAGTCACATTTTCTTAGAATTCTTCCTATGAATCTCAACCTGGCGCCTGCTTTTCCCACTATTTGTTTTATGTGATCATTCCACTTCAGATCGCTCCGGATAGTAACTCCTAAGTATTTTACGGTCGTTACCGCTTCCAATGATTTACCACCTATGGCATAATCGTACTGGAATGGATTTCTGCCCCTATGTATGCGCATTATATTACATTTATCTACGTTTATGGAAAGCTGCCAGCTGTTGCACCATGCATTAATCCTCTGCAGGTCCTCCTGGAGTACGTACGAGTCTTCTGATGTTGCTACTTTCTTGTAGACAACCGTGTCATCTGCAAATAGCCTCACGGAGCTACCGATGTTGTCAACTAAGTCATTTATGTATATTGTAAACAATAAAGGTCCTATCACGCTTCCCTGCGGTACTCCCGAAATCACCTCTACATCTGCAGATTTTGAACCGTTAAGAATGACATGTTGTGTTCTTTCTTCTAGGAAATCCTGAATCCAATCACAAACCTGGTCCGATATTCCGTAAGCTCGTATTTTTTTAACTAAACGTAAGTGCGGAACCGTATCAAATGCCTTCCTGAAGTCCAGGAATACGGCATCAATCTGCTCGCCAGTGTCTATGGCACTGTGAATTTCTTGGGCAAATAGGGCGAGCTGAGTTTCACATGATCTCTGTTTGCGGAATCCATGTTGGTTATGATGAAGGAGATTTGTATTATCTAAGAACGTCATAATACGAGAACACAAAACATGTTCCATTATTCTACAACAGATTGACGTAAGCGAAATAGGCCTATAATTATTCGCATCTGATTTATGACGCTTCTTGAAAATGGGAACGACCTGCGCTTTCTTCCAGTCGCTAGGTACTTTACGTTCTTCCAGCGATCTACGATAAATTGCTGATAGAAAGGGGGCAAGTTCTTTAGCATAATCACTGTAGAATCTTAAGGGTATCTCGTCTGGTCCGGATGCTTTTCCGCTACTAAGTGATAGCAGTTGTTTTTCAATTCCGATATCGTTTATTTCAATATTTTCCATTTCGGCGTCCGTGCGACGGCTGAAGTCAGGGACCGTGTTACGATTTTCCGCAGTGAAACAGTTTCGGAACACTGAATTCAGTATTTCTGTTTCGGTGCCATCGTGGTCAACGAGTGACTGAATAGGGGATTTAGATCCGCTTACCGATTTTACATATGACCAAAACTTTTTAGGGTTCTTGTTTAGATTGTTTGCCAATGTTTTATGTTCGAATTCGTTGAATGCTTCTCTCATTGCTCTCTTTACGCTCTTTTTCGCTTCGTTCAGCTTTTCCTTATCAGCTATGATTCGACTACTCTTAAACCTATGATGAAGCTTTCTTTGTTTCCGTAGTACCTTTCGTACATGATTGTTATACCACGGTGGATCTTTCCCCTCGCTTTGGACCTTAGTCGGTACGAACTTATCTAAGGCGTACTGGACGATGTTTCTGAATTTTTTCCATTTTTGTTCCACATCCTCTTCCTCAGAAATGAACGTTTGATGGTGGTCACTCAGATATTCTGCGATTTGTGCCCTATCACTCTTGTTAAGCAAATATATTTTCCTTCCTTTCTTGGCATTTCTTATTACACTTGTAGTCATTGATGCAACCACCGTGTCATCAGGTAAAATCGCACAAAGTATTCCGTGACTGGACATTGGACCCCACACAGTGACCCTTTGAGGGTGAAGAGACTTCTCGATTGCGAAATGCGATTTCTCAGTCCTCCAAATGCGCCAGTTTTGGTTATTGACGGACCCATCCAAATGAAAGTGGGCTTCGTCGCTAAACAAAACCATGTATGAGCATACTAATTCCCATCATTCAGCTCGGCTAACTGTGCAGTTTGAACATCCTAACGCAAATCGTTTAGAAGTTATGACGATTTTTATTTCATATAATTCAATAATTGTCACCCTGTGCATATGACGTAATGTTGGCAAAGGAATATACTCCAAATAGTCTGGTAACGCATTTTGAAGGAAATCAAGATACTGTACTGCATTAAGACAGCTATTTAAAACAACTGGACGATGAGCTGATCATCAGTAATAAGTGCACATTGAAGTTGTCCGTAAAGACAACGCTAATTAGCGTAATGTCGCTTTCGTTGTATCCGCACATGAGTGCTGGTGAAGATGGACATGAGACAGACGTCTGTGATTTTCAGTCAGTTGTATGATACGGTTAAGAAAATGGCATATGTTCATTTGTTCAGAATCACCAATACTACCACCCTTCGCCTGGCGGAGTGGTCGAGCGGTTCTAGGCTCTACATTCTGGAACCGCGCGACCCCTACGGTCGCAAGTTCGAATCCTGCTTCGGATATGTATGTGTGTGATGTCCTTAGGTTAGTTAGGTTTAAGTAGTTCTAAGTTCTAGGGGACTGATGACCTCAGCAGTTAAGTCCCATAGAGCTCAGAGCCATTTGAACCATTTTGAACTATCACCCTTCAAAGCATGTACCTGTCCTCCTGTCTCACCGTGTA
The DNA here is from genome assembly GCF_021461385.2 of Schistocerca piceifrons. Classification (NCBI taxonomy): domain Eukaryota; kingdom Metazoa; phylum Arthropoda; class Insecta; order Orthoptera; family Acrididae; genus Schistocerca; species Schistocerca piceifrons. Next base: position 147,167,929 of record NC_060149.1, on the reverse strand, counting down.
TGTTTCGCAAAATTATCACGTCAGGAAAGTCAGAGAAATTAGATCACTTACAGAGGCTTACCAATAATCGTTCTTGCCACTCACCTTTCGCGAATGGGAAAGGAAAGATAGGAAAGAATAGCGGTATCAGTCAGTGAGTTGTGGAGGATTTATGTAGATGTAGATGTTGAAGAAAATGTTTTGTGTTGCATACACGTATATCAGCGCGTGTGGAAAATCTAGCTATGCGACAAGTTACAAATACCGTGATTTGTAATGACAACGTATAGTATTAGCGGCGTCACTCAGTTACTACGGAGTTAACGCTATACCTGGGGACGGCAGAAACTAATTTAATATCTGGCGATAATGATATCTGCTTGCAGTATGGCTCATGACTGGCAACATTACAGTGAAGTGCAAAGTCCTGTACCTAGTTACACGGAATAATAGCGTGTTGTTTTGTTATTACCGCAACAGCGATAGGCCGGTAGGAAGGTGACTTTAATTGAATGCAAGTACAGGAGCAACAACCTTAGATGCACTAACGTAAAAATGAGTGCGGCGGCAGCAAATAGAAGAGCAGCGCTTGTTGGCAGAGTTTCAAGCGAGAGCGCAAGAGGCGGAGCGTGTGATGATATCCGCGTCATCCGCCGAGTAGTGGCACAGGACTCATTAGCGTAGCTCAGCAGTTAACAGAGTCCTAACGGTGACGACAATACCAGATACCCTGGTATAGCACCTCAAGTGCTTCTCTCTTACTGGACTGGACTGTTCTTATGGCTGCAGGAAGCTCAGTTAAGTAAGTTATCTTCGACAAACGGCTAAGTATGGGAGACTAGTTTTATCTTCGTCTTGACCACTTCAGAAGTTACAGTAAACGTGGTAGTTGGCTTCGTGGCTTTTACACTCCTATGCTCCCAAAATTGCTTCATCAGTCAGCTACGCATTTTATCTCCCATTATTGTCACCATTTATTGCCATATTTCTTTTTAACCTTCTCTGTGAATCTGTGTTTCTTTAATAGCGTTCCAAAGGCTAGACAGTTTATAATGGTTCGTTATATTATGTTAAATAAAATGCCGTGTGACTAGGGCCTCCCGTCGTGTAGACCGTTCGCCGGGTGCAAGTCTTTCGATTTGACGCTACTTCGGCGACTTGCACGTCGATGGCGATAAAATGATGATGATTAGGACAACACACACCCAGTCCCTGAGCGGAGAAAATCTACGACCCAGCCAGGAAAAGAAACCGGACCCTTAGGATTGGCATTCTGTCGTGCTGACCACCTTTTTTTTTTTTTTTTTAATCTCATTTTGTTCGTTTTCGTTCGTTGTATCTGCTCAGGGCGGACGTCGCAAGACACCCGTTTCAGTTCGATGTTGATCCATTAACTCAGTTTTTTTTATTACAGAGGGCAGCTAAGCCTCTGACCGAACACGCTGAGTTACCATGCTGGCTTTTTTTGATCGCTATTCTTCGTTGCATCTGCTCGTGGCGGATGTCGCAAGACACCCGTTTCAGTTCGTCGTTGATCCATTAACTCAGTTTTTTTTACTACAGAGGGCAACTAACCCTCTGAGCGGACACGCTGAGCTACTGTGCCGGCAACCATTCAGCTACCGGGGGCGGAGGTTATATTATGTTCATGTCTTGTAGCTTTTCCATAATCCATTCTGAGCAGCTGACATACACATTTTTGGAACTGATAAAGTTGAGTAGCCTTTTGATGAATCTACTGCTGTTCGTTCCCTATACACTGCTCTGTAGAACTTAAGGACGAGATGGATAAAATAACATACCATGTTAACTACTCGCTGAAAAAAAATGAAAGTGTGGGAGCATGTGGGCAGTGGTCTCCCAGTCGTGTCCAGAAAGCTGGACGACACATGATGTGAGGTCAGCGTGACTATAGCGACAAATGAAGGTGGCCCCGCAACACTAGGGAGGTAAATGAACGGGAAAAGACAGTGTATATCAATCAGCGAGCCAGTACAGTACATTGTGGTGGTGTTCTCCATTACAACAGGGCCAAAGAACAAGATCCGGAAGACTTCACACGGAGAAGAATCATTGGGAAACTGTTGACGAATGTAGCCCAAGAGTTTGATGTTGCTCACAGCACTGCTTCATGTGCGTGGGGAGCGCTCCGAACCACAGACACTGCTGACCCAAGGAGAGGAACTGGTCGAGTAAAGTCAACTACAGCAGCAGATGACCGCTACATTGTACAATAGAAAAGAGGGAACCCCATCAAACAGCAGGTGCAATTGCAACCACATTTAACGAGACTGCAAGGCATACAATCTCAAGCTCCAATGTGACACGAAGAATGCATGTTGGATGGCTTTCTTGGTCAATCACCAGCATGTTGCGTTTCTTTGGCACCAGCACATCGGCAGCACCGTTTGTGATGATGCCATGCGCACAGGGACTGGGCCAACGAGAAGTGACGTAGGGTGCTCTTCTCGGGTGAGAGCAGATTCAGAGGGGGGGGGGGGGGGGTGGGGGGAGTAGTGTCTTCCTGTCATGGTTGGCGCGTTTCGTTGAGATTCCAGTTCCTGAGCGGATTGGCGCAAATACTCTGTAAATAGTTCGCGAAAGTCGCACTATAGCGTCGATGTCAGCTCATGTTGTGGTGTTATTTTTGGAGAAATGGTAGCTGATAGCCATGCCACTAATCTATGTGATGTCTATCATGTACATGACGCGAAATCCAGGTAGGTCGAATCAGGATATATCAGCAGGGTAGGAGAGACGTGATGTGGTGGGACTCGGAGGCAGAAAGCCACGATCTTCTGTACAAGGATTCAGACGGTTGCTACTGCCCAACAGTCGACGCAGTGTAAATCCTTATCTTCGACGTTGCACTTGAGGTACAGAGGGCAGTACAGTTTTTATTCTGTGGTATATTTGGCGTTGAAGAAAAGGTACCACGTCACGGAAGTGTCAGTGGTGTGGTGCACTTGATGGATCATTTTCCAAACTGTAGGCGCGGAGAAGGGGGTGACGTGCCTCGATGGGGTTTTGGGGTTGGGGACGGTCGGAGAAGACGGTAGATGTCGCGGGTGGTCGTCTTCCTGGTCCTGAGGAGCTCGATGCATATGTAGCTGTATTCCAAAAACTACCGGTCGATGTGTGACATTGGAGGAGGGAAATGTACCAATACCGTCAGCGCGCGTCTCGAAAATACACTCCTGGAAATTGAAATCAGAACACCGTGAATTCATTGTCCCAGGAAGGGCAAACTTTATTGACACATTTCTGGGGTCAGATACATCACATGATCACACTGACAGAACCACAGGCACATAGCCACAGGCAACAGAGCATGCACAATGTCGGCACTAGTACAGTGTATATCCACCTTTCGCAGCAATGCAGGCTGCTATTCTCCCATGGAGACGATCGTAGAGATGCTGGATGTAGTCCTGTGGAATGGCTTGCCATGCCATTTCCACCTAGCGCCTCAGTTGGACCAGCGTTCGTGCTGGACGTGCAGACCGCGTGAGACGACGCTTCATCCAGTCCCAAACATGCTCAATGGGGGACAGATCAGGAGATCTTGCTGGCCAGGGTAGTTGACTTACACCTTCTAGAGCACGTTGGGTGGCACTGGATACATGCGGACTTGCATTGTCCCGTTGGAACAGCAAGTTCCCTTGCCGGTCTAGGAATGGTAGAACGATGGGTTCGATGACGGTTTGGATGTACCGTGCACTATTCAGTGTCCCCTCGACGATCACCAGTGGTGTACGGCCAGTGTAGGAAATCGCTCCCCACACCATGATGCCGGGTGTTGGCCCCGTGTGCCTCGGTCGTATGCAGTCCTGATTGTGGCGCTCACCTGCACGGCGCCAAACACGCATACGACCATCATTGGCACCAAGGCAGAAGCGACTCTCATTGCTGAAGACGACACGTCTCCATTCGTCCCTCCATTCACGCCTGTCGCGACACCACTGGAGGCGGGCTGCACGATGTTGGGGCGTGACCGGTAGACGGTCTAACGGTGTGCGGGACAGTAGCCCAGCTTCATGGAGACGGTTGCGAATGGTCCTCGCCGATACCCCAGGAGCAACAGTGTCCCTAATTTGCTGGGAAGTGGCGGTGCGGTCCCCTACGGCACTGCGTAGGATCCTACGGTCTTGGCGTGCATCCGTGCGTCGCTGCGGTCCGGTCCCAGGTCGACGGGCACGTGCACCTTCCGCCGACCACTGGCGACAACATCGATGTACTGTGGAGACCTCACGCCCCACGTGTTGAGCAATTCGGCGGTACGTCCACCCGGCCTCCCGCATGCCCACTATACGCCCTCGCTCAAAGTCCGTCAACTGCACATACGGTTCACGTCCACGCTGTCGCGGCATACTACCAGTGTTTAAGACTGCGATGGAGCTCCGTATGCCACGGCAAACTGGCTGACACTGAAGGCGGCGGTGCACAAATGCTGCGCAGCTAGCGCCATTCGACGGCCAACACCGCGGTTCCTGGTGTGTCCGCTGTGCCGTGCGTGTGATCATTGCTTGTACAGCCCTCTCGCAGTGTCCGGAGCAAGTACGGTGGGTCTGACACACCGGTGTCAATGTGTTCTTTTTTCCATTTCCAGGAGTGTAAGTGCGAACTTGGTAGTCAACATTTCAATGAAACTAATATTTTGGCTTTTACACAACCAGAGTATCGTATTGGTGTAAAGTACAATGGTCCTAGCCCTAACGTTAACCAGAGCCAGGATACCATGCAGCTTTGGTAAGGTGAGGGCATCATATTGGACTCTGAAGATGCGTCCGGAACATATAAAATACCCAAAGGCCGCCTGCACTCTGGTTGCCATTGTCACAGTGATGGGCAAAACCTGTCCGATGTGGAGTATCCAGGCTGCCAGGTGTGTATTGGCAAAAGTGGCCCTCTGGCACATATTCAAAGGGTGTAGTAGGTGGCTCTGTATGTTTGCTTATATGCGTTGCAATAGCAGCCGAAAACTAATCTCCGAGATCCGCGAATGTCTCGAGTGCACACCACTCCGTGACAGCAGAGGGTGCCCACTGGTTGACAGGGGGCTACGCTATCACGGCCGATCTTCATGACGTATGGTTTTGCCCCGCACTGTAACGGGCAACTAATTGCATTGTGGCTTGTATTTCGGCCGCCGAACGTACGATGAAGGCCAAGTCGCCCTCGTAGGTACGACATCAGAAAACGTTCTCCCGGAGTGGAATACCCATCAAGCATCGCCATAATCCACAGATGAGTATTTCCATCACTATGACGTAAGGAACGGCCGGCAGCGGGCAACCCTGGCATCCTGAGCGTTTCTATCCGTATAGTTTCCGTAATTTTTCCGTTGATTAGAAGCCTGGAGGCCTCCCGTGAAAAGAGGCCGTGATCGCGTGCGTGAACGTCAGGAGAATCGTCATCTGGTCCATCACTTAGGTTGAGGATTCATGATTGACGTGGTTGAACAATTGGCTGAAGTCGATGGAGATTAAAACTCCTGGTAGTCGAGAGTGTGTTGCCACGACGAACATATCTCGATATTCACTGAGAGCAGTCTGGATATTAATATCGCCTCCTTAGGAGGTTTGTTCATGGGACACAATTTGTCCTAATACATGTCTGAAGCGCATAGCTGGAAGGTGGGTGAAAATCTTGAAATCGGAAGTTAGTAATATGATCCGCCAGTAACAATCAAGCCGTGTTTCTCCTGCAGGTTTCGGGACTGGTATAAGTAAGCTTTTCATGAGCGTTGGTGGCGGGAGCAGCGCACCAGACAAAATATCCTGGAAGGCTCTGTAAGACTCTAGTGAAAATGGTTCAAATGGCTCTGAGCACTATGGGACTTAACTTCTGAGGTCATCAGTCCCCTAGAACTTAGAACTACTTAAACCTAACTAACCTAAGGACATCACACTCATCCATGCCCGAGGCAGGATTCGAACCTGCGACCGTAGCGGACACGCGGTTCCAAACTGGAGCGCTTAGAGCCGCACGGCCACACCGGCCGGCAGACTCTAGTGATCACCGGCCAGTGTGGCCGAGCGGTTCTAGGCGCTTCTGTCTGGGACCGCGCGCCCGCTACGGTCGCAGGTTCGAATCCTGCCTCGGGCATGTATGTGTGTGATGTCCTTAGGTTGGTTAGATTTAAGTAGTTCTAAGTTCTGGGGGACTGATGACCTCAGATGTTAAGTCCCATAGTGCTCAGAGCCACTATAGTGATAAGCTGGCCAGGCCGGGAGACATTCAGAATGGCCACAGCAATCGGTTCTCATTTCCGCGGTGAAGAGGGCTGCTGCCGTTGCGTCTAGTGTACAGTGGATGTCCTGGTTAATCTTGACAAGTCTCCACACCAACCAGTACTTCTTGATAGAAGTGTCTGCAGTGAATTGTTAAGGCATCAGCGATGGGAGCTAGCGATGTCAGCCATTGTCCATCAGGTATGTCTAAGGTTCATATTAAGGCCTGGCAACGTTGTCGAAAATTTTGGGCGATATGACGCGTGGAAGGTTCTTCACCGCTAGTCCTGTCTTGGCTGCATGCCTGAGTAACAGCTCCCTCCAAACGTCACCTGGTCAAGGTTAAAATTTTTGCTTTGATGCATGGAGCTTTTGTTGATGGTCTGGGGACGGCAGTGCATGACACTGCGGAGAGCGCTACAGTAAAAAATTGTTGTGTTGTGCCTCCACCTGGCTTTGGCTTTACAATATTGTGTCAAGGTGCGGCGGATAGCCGGTTTGGCGTACGGTATTCACCACTGCAATTTGGTCCCATATCGCATGATGAGTTCAACACAAGCGTGACATTTGTCATTAGCCTGTTGTCGTCATTCAGATTAATTGTCGAAGACGGACCATGACCTGTTACAAGAACTCGCAATGTATGGTTGGGGGCGGATGTGTGTCCGGAAAACCGATCGACAGAACAGAGAAAAGTTTCGAAAAAGGCGTTATCCTAATTCGAACAGAATTCTGTCACGGAGCATAGAAACTTTTGAGAAACACGCACGTACAAGCAACTTAGACCTGGCCAAGTTGCCGGTAAAGAATTATTAACGAAACAGAATGTGAGGAGATGGTTTTAGAATGTATGGAAGAAGACTCATCAATATGTGCACTTCGAAGAAAACAATATGCAGAGTACTCGTGTGAAGCAATACGAGTAGGCGATTGAGAGAAATGGGTTTGTACTTTCAGCTAGGTTCCGTCAATGGATTAACTAGAGCAATAAAGCAGTGAGGAACTTGCTACAGCTTAAAGCGTTCTCGGATGAGACTTCTTTCAGCAGTGATTGCGTTCTCAAATTCTGATCGAGGTGGCGCAGTGGTTAGACACTGGACTCGCATTCGGGAGGACGACGGTTCAATCCCGCGTCCGGCCATCCTCATTTAGGTTTTCCGTGATTTCCCTAAATCGCTGCAGGCAAATACCGGGATGGTTCCTTTGAAAGGGCACGGCCGACATCCTTCCCTAATCCGATGAGACCGATGACCTCGCAGTTTGGTCTCATCCCCCGAACAACCCAACTCAACCCCCTCTCAAATTCTGTGTCTAGATTGATGAAAACCTGAAGGCTTCTCACGTCTCAGATCACCAAAAACGGTCCTCTATCAACTTATGGGCCGCTGTTGTACAAGATCAACTGTTGAGGCCTATTTGAATATGGATGTTCGAGGACAGTGTCCTCTTAAAAGGAATGATATACTGACGCACTTAATAGTGAGCTATCACTTGAAAATAGACTTAGAAGGCGAAATCACGATCGTGGTGAATAACAGTCCTGGTGGGAAACGTTGTCCATTGTTAAATACTGGCTCCTTATTTGTTGGCACTCCGCTTGAAAGCCGGTTATCTGGAGCTCATAAGAGATGTGCCGTCAAAATTATTGGATAGTATTTGCAGTGTCTGTGTTATACGGTGCATGAATATCTGAAGAACATTGCACAGTACATCGTATAGCATGGACACAGAAATACTATTCCATGCCTAGATAAGGCCGCGACAATAATAATAAAAGTCTCTCCCTGTGCGGGAATCGCCGAGTACAGGGCGTAGACACATTCTGACTTATGGAGGTTTGGGTCGGTACTGGAGGCGTGTTAGGGTAGCCTAAATGGTTAAGGTGACCGCTCGCGATAAGCGGGTAGTCCTGGTTGGAGCTCCGATCCGGCACAAATTTTCATTGTCAATAATCCGTTGTGCAGCTGAAGTCTAATCGCATTCGCAACTGCGAATACATTTATATTTACACTTATTGGGGACTGTACCTCTTTATGTTCGCGAGAAGGTATAATTTCAATACGATGGACCTTCAGTATCTACGTCAGCACCAGAACGACATATATCGTCATAGTTATCAGCTCCTGCTCCATGTTTAGTGCGCTGCGAGGTCTCACTGCTTTGCACTTTCTTCCTATGCAATTACGTGAAGTGTTTGGTGTATGAAACTCCAACAGAAACTGATTGGTAGTTTCCTAGGTGCCTGTCCGATTGCACCAGAGGGCACAGAGAAATCTGAGAGGCCGGCCGCTGTGGAAGAGCTGTTCTAGGCGCTTCAGTCCGGAACCACGCTGCTGCTACGATCGCAGTTTCGAATCCTGCCTCGGGCATGGATGTGTGTGACGTCCTTAGGTTAGTTAGGTTTAAGTAGTTCTAAGTCTAGGGGACTGATGACCACAGCAAGTGAGTTCCATAGTGCTCAGAGCCATTTGAACCATTTATTGACAATCACACAAGTGAGCCATGATATTATGACCACTGTCCACCGCGATATTGGACGTTACGGGTCGCAAATGGGGAAATACAATGGCATATGTGACTTCGAGTAATGTCATATTTTTATGGCTCGTCGCCTGGGAAGGAGCATTTCGGAAACGGCGAAGGTGGTCAGTCGTCTGCAGACTGTTGTGGAGAGTGGCTGAAGGACGATGAATCACGAGTACACGACACGGAGATGGACGTCCAAGCCTCATCACAGAATGTGGAGGTCTGAAGTCGGCACCCTCTGTAAAGCTGGATAGGCTGCTGTCTGTGGCAGATATGACGGTAGAGTGCAACACTGGTGCTGGCTCAAGTGTTTTGGAAAATACCGTTCAGCGCCCATTGTTGAACGTGGGGCTGCACAGCCAACGACATCTACGAAGTCCAATGTTGATCCAACGACGTCGTTAGTTTCAAGTGCAGCGGGATAGGGCTCATCGAGATTGGACCATGGTATAATGAAAATGTGTCACCTGGTCGGACGCATCTTTTGTATTGTAACAACAGGTCGATAGTAGCGTCCAGTTACGCCCTCGCCGCATTCGGGAGGACGACGGTTCAATCCCGCGTCCGGCCATCCTGATTTAGGTTTTCCGTGATTTCCCTAAATTACTCCAGGCAGATGCCGGGATGGTTCCTCTGAAAGGGCACGGCCGACTTCCTTCCCAATCCTTCCCTAATCCGATGAGACCGATGACCACGCTGTCTGGTCTCCTTCAACAAAACAACCAACCAACCTTACGCCCTCGCCCAGGCGAAAGGCTTCTCGAAGCATGCACTGGCAACGGACGGAGGCCGGTGAGGACAGTATTACGCTATGAGTGACTCTCACATGGGTTTCCATAGTATCTGATGGCACCATGACGTCTGTGGACTACGTGAACACTATGCCGGACCAGCGGCATCCCTTCATACTTGATGCCTTTCCCCACTGCGATGGTATCTTCTAGTAGGATAACTGCCCGCGTCACAACGTCAGAATCACCGTACAACAGTCTGCCAACGCTGATGTAACTTTTCGATTCCGCGATTGTAGAAATCATGAGGTTTTTACGCGAAGAACACGTTGAGCCATGTTCGGAGTGCATTTGCATCCGGAATGTAAATACCTTGAAGGTTGTTCGATAGAGAGCGGAGAAGGTGAAAATCTGAGGGCGCAAGATGAGGTGAGTAAGGTGGGTGCGGAATGACTCCAATCCATCTCCTGTATAGTGTTTTTTGTCAGTCTAGCACAATGCGGGCGGGCGTTGTCATAGAGTAACATCACTTCATGTTGTTCTTGGATTGCGTCTGCAAGACGACTCAGTTGTTGATAACAATGTCAGCAGTGATGATTAGACCGCGAGGAAGCAATTCGTAGAACACCACACCTAAGCTGTTCCACCGGACTCGTAATAATATCTTTTGTGAATGCGCAAAGGTCTTTGTATGGGAAGTAGCTGCCGTGTTTGGCCTCAGTCATTCCTTTCTTTTCTCTGTGTCAGCATAAAGACACCATTTTTAGTCAGCATTAAGGATACAGTATACAGGAACGATCGGTGTTGTTCACGAGCTACTTGATGACGAGTAAGCAGAAATGCACAGATGGCTACCTGGCGATTTTTGGTAGTGGGGTGAGAGCTTGCGGTACCCATACATCCCATTTTTGAACATTCCCCTTTACATGCAAATGTCACATCTGCCAGTTCCAGAGAATACTGACGTCGATCATTGAGGACTAATGCGTTTAAAAGGTCTTCGTCAAACCCCGAAGGTCTTCCTGAACGTGGAGAGTCACTAATGTCAAAACGATCCTTAAAACTAGAAAATAATTTTCTTCTCATTCTCTGTCAATGGCATCATACTGATATATAGCGAAAATGCTTCTGGCTGCCTCCGCTGCTGTCAGCCCTCTAATGGGCTCAAACAGAAGAATATATCTGAAATGTTCCGATTTCTCCACTTTGTATTTTTCCAGTGTTTGCAGCTGCACTCACTACCTCTAAATGACAATATAACAATATGTATACTAAAATAGCAACCAGTGAACTACAAATAAAAAAATTACAATGGACAATAAGCCCATAGCAGCCGGAGTACCAACATGCAAAACAAACGCGCTGCAGACTTATGCACCAACTTAATGTATACCTATCTATAGGTTTTGTAGACTGGCTCATGTTTGCCGGCCGCGGTGGTCTAGCGGTTCTAGGCGCTCAGTCCGGAACCGCGCGACTGCTACGGTCGCAGGTTCGAATCCTGCCTCGGGCATGGATGTGTGTGATGTCCTTAGGTTAGTTAGGTTTAAGTAGTTCTAAGTTCTAGGGGACTGATGACCTGATGACCACAGATGTTAAGTCCCATAGTGCTCAGAGCCATTTGAACCTTTTTTTTTTTTTTTTGGCTCATGTTTGTACGTTCCCGGTAAATAAACTACTGGCCATTAAACTTGCTACACCAAGAAGAAATGCAGTTGATAAACGGTTATTCATTGGACAAATATATTATACTAGAACTGACACGTGATTACATTTTCACGCAATTTGGGTGCATAGATCCTGAGAAATGAGTACCCAAAACAACCACCTCTGGCCGTAATAATGGCCTTGATACGCCTGGGCATTGAGCCAAACAGAGCTTGGATGGCGTGTACAGGTACAGCTGCCCATGCAGCTTCAACACGATACCACAGTTCATCAAGAGTAGTGACTGGCGTATTGTGACGAGCTAGTTGCTCGGCCACCATTGACCAGACGTTTTCAATTGGTGACAGATCTGGAGAATGTTCTGTCCAGGGCAGCAGTCGAACATTTTCTGTATCCAGAAAGACCCGTACAGGACCTGCAACATGCGGTCGTGCATTATCCTGCTGAAATGTAGGGTTTCGCAGGGATCGAATGAAGGGTAGAGCCACGGGTCGTAACACATCTGAAATGTAACGTCCACTGTTCAAAGTGCCGTCAATGCGAACAGGAGGTGACCGAGACGTATAACCAATGGCACCCCATACCATCACGCCGGGTGATACGGCAGTATTGCGATGACGAATACACGCCTCCAATGTGCGTTCACCGCGATGTCGCCAAACACGGATGCGACCATCATGATGCTGTAAACAGAACCTGGATTCATCCGAAAAAACAACGTTTTGCCATTCGTGCACCCAGGTTCGTCGTTGAGTACACCATCGCTGGCGCTCCTGTGTGTGATGCAGCGTCAAGGGTAACCGCAGCCATGGTGTCCGATCTGATGGTCCATGCTGCTGCAAACGTCGTCGAACTGTTCGTGCAGATGGTTGTTGTCTCGCAAACGTCCCCATTTGTTGACTCAGGGATTGAGACGTGGCTGCACGATCCGTTACAGCCATGCGGATAAGATGCCTGTTATCTCGACTGCTAGTGATATGAGGCCGTTGGGATCCAGCACGGCGTTTCGTATTACCCTCCTGAACCCACCGATTCTATATTCTGCTAACAGCCATTGGATCTCGACCAGCGCGAGCAGCAATGTCGCGATACGACAAACCGCAATCGCGATAGGCTACAATCCGACCTTTATCAAAGTTGGAAACGTGATGGTACGCATTTCTCCTCCTTACACGAGGCATCACAACAACGTTTCACCAGGCAACGTCGGTCAACTGCTGTTTGTGTATGAGAAATCTGTTGGAAACTTTCCTCATGTCAGCACGTTGTAGGTGTCGCCACGGGCGCCAACCTTGTGTGAATGCTCTGAAAAGCTAATCATTTGCATATCACAGCATCTTCTTCCTGTCGGTTAAATTTCGCGTCTGTAGCACATCAACTTCGTGGTGTAGCAATTTTAATGGCCAGTAGTGTATCTTTTTGAGTGATGGTGAGCAGCTTCGAAAAAATCTCCTCTTCGATTCGAATGAAACAACTAAACGAATCTCGATCCTTAAGTCTATGTGATCAAGTGCCTTACTTCAGTGTGTTGGTAGTCAATCGAGTATATGGATACTATGAACGCTCAAATTGACATCAGACAATATACCTTAATCATATTCAATTTAAAACCGAAAATGGGATGAAAATTCAATTGAATTATCGAATAACTTTTACTAGTATGTATCTCAGATACTTATACAGCGTTGTGTAGCGTTCCTCTACCAGCGGTTCGCTGTCGAAACCATCAACAAGTCCAGAATCTTCTTGGCCGATGTTTCCGCTCTTCTTAGACAACCCCTACCACAATTAACGCAGCTATTTTACGCACATCCGTTTTCCCGAGGAAACTGTGTGGTTTTAGAGCCAAATAAAGCCGGCAACGGCCGTTGGAGAGCTCAAAAAGCTCAAACCACGTTAACCAACTCGTCCCGTGTGCCGACGGTTCTGTCTCTCGTTCGGTCGGACGTCCGCAGTTATCGCGTCGCCGTCCCGTGTGAGGACGGCTAAGGGTTTGGGACAAACTCTTTCTTCACTTACACGGCTTCACTACTCTTCCTTATCTAGGCATTCTTCACCAGCATGCTATGTGTAAAAAGACGCAAAATGATATAAAAATGCCAGCCACATTATTGCCATGTAAAAGACTACAGTTAAAATAGAGTTTTTGATTGTAAATAAATTTTTATTGTGGTAATATGTCTCTATGTAGCTAGCTTCTAAAATTTGTTTCCATAATATGAAAGTAAGTAATCTCTTGACAATGGCCTCCGCGACAACATCTAGTTTCGGACTCACCATTGTGACTAGATTCTCATATTTCGCTGTCAACTAAGATGATAACTTATAGAGAACTGCAGCATGCTGCTCGTTAACCATCATCTCATAGGACGTATTTCTCATCATGAGGCACGCAAAATCTGGTTTCCATTGTGAATAGTGTACGCTCAGAAATGAGTTGGTTTACCACACCGCACAGGCTCCTCATCGTGATTTGAGGCAAAAGAACTCTCCAGCCGCAGTTGTCGGCTAAATCCAGCGCGCAGACTGAATTACGAGCGAATCAGGTATTGACATACATATTTATATTAGAGTCCCTTGGTCCATGTTAGCTGTCACGTTCATATAAAAAAATACCTCAGACTTGAACGGATAGCGCTTTTAAATGTCCACCGAGATTACAGAATATCCTTTTATTAAGTTAATAAGAAAGTCGCAGAATCTTTAGCAAAATCTGAAAGTGACCAAAAAAATATTTGCGACAACCAGGACGCGAAATGTTTTCAGTTCACAATCCGTGAATCTGTACACTACATTACAGTAGACAAATATTAGAATTATGTCTTTGGTGGTACCATGACCTGAAGACTTTAACCGTCGACATGTTATTAACTGACATTTAATTATAACGTGTCCTAATAAAAACAAATCTGCAATGCACTGGTGATTTGAAACGGCATACTTTCATAATAAGCAATTTACAATACGAAAACACCAAATTCGAGAAACCTTTCAGCATGAATATGTCGTTTCCCGACAGTTTTTAAAGACACCGTACCAAAGACTACGGGTTTTTGAGCTATCGTGTGGTTTGGAACCACATATATTCATAACACTTGTAATACAAAAAACCCGCAAAATACGGACATCGGGTTCTAACAAACCAAGATAATGCAGTACCATTCCAGCTTAACGAAATTTGCGATCCCATCTCTTTTTTTAGGCTGTTCACTCCAACTGTAGGTATAAAATACAGGAGGCCTTTCTGCTGGTTTAATACGCTCTACTAAAATATTTATTAAAATTTCACACTTTTACATATTATTCAACAATATATTTAAACTTTCTTTTGGTTACAATATTTAGTTATCCTGTAGATTCCACTTTACGCTGGTTACAACAAATGCCACATATTTCGAACGTTGTTCCATATGTAATTTACGTAATTTTCCATGAAATTTTACTATTCACCAAATGTAAAACTACTGTTGCGTTTCAAAAATATGCTTAACGTCTTCATAAATAACTTGGTATTTTGTAGAACGATAAGTATTTGTTGTCTTGTACATATGGTATATTCCATAATTTCAAAAGTTATATTTCATAATTATTTAAAACAACTTATGGTACTATTTTATTCTTACATTTTTCAAAACATCAAAGGACGCAGTTTTGCTTAAACTGTCCACTTACTTACAAACATGAAGTTAATGCAATAGTTAATTTGACAAATTATTGCTTCCAGAACGTACTATAAGCTCATGATGAATTATATAGGTCTGAACCCGCGCCAAATGAGTCAGTAGTTGTTCAGCAGTCATCTAGCCTTTAACCAGTCGTAGTCTGTTCGCCAAGCGCATGTTCTTTATTAGAGTTCACTGTTATTCCACGTGAAACATCGCGCGTCTTTTGTTATCACGCAAAAGGCACTGAGTGTAGAAGCTCCTTTTAGCACAAAAAGGAAGACTGGTGTGAATTTCTACTGTTCTGACATATGAAAATGTGTAATAAAACCTTGTGCTATGATACCTAGAAGAAGCGTCTTTACTGTGAAATAAAAAACCCAGAATATGACGAGCCTGAATTACGAACAGTATAAAAGGCGAATGGAACATTTATTTACATCATTATTCATCGAAATTTTAGTTTTTTCGGCTCTTTCGTGGCAGAGCAAATATGTACTGATGTAGAAGTGACAAATGCTGGAAGAGTACATTATTTAAGTACCAAACTCTAAGTATTATTTTTCGTAATATTGGAAAGATAGTACAAGGTGCTGATAACGTAATGCAACATGACGTCACTTAATTCTACTTGTGGCGTAGAAAGCGATCTTTCCTCTCACTTGCCACGTCCCTCTCCACTAGCCAAAAATCTGACGCGCCCGGTTCTGCTTTCTGCGGTTGCGAATGCTACACAAAGTGTAATTCGTCGTTGTGACGAGACTCGACTAGCTTCGAGTCTCGCGAGAGACCGGCATTAGAATCGGCAACCCTGCAGAACTTCGATGGCTTAGTGCGCGCTTTGTGGTGCCGAGCGAGGAGAAACGCAGTGGCAGATTCACTACGGCGGTGCGCCGGCGTTCTGCTTTGTTTGTGCAGAGATTTGTGACACGGGAAGCCTCGGGCGCAAGAGCTGAGACCGCGGCTGACGCGGGGCTGCACGGCACGGCCAGCCGGCCTTGGAGCGCCCACAGCTGTCCCCTGGACCCCCGCCGCTCCACTATGTACCAAGTGCAGCCACAATTAACATCTTCTGCTCCTCTTCATACTATACTGAGGTGACAAAAGTCGTGGGATACCTCCTAATATAGTGTCGGACCTCTTTTTGCCTGGCGTAGTGCTGTAACTCTGTGTGGCATGGGATCAACGAGTCGTTGGAAGTCCACTAGAGAAATACTGAGCCGCCTCTGTAGCCGTCCATAACTGTAAAAGTGTTGCCAGTGCAGGATCTTGTACACGAACTGACCTCTCGACTATGCCCACAATGTTCACTAGGATATGTTGGGCGATCTGGGTGGCCAAATCATTGGGCTCGAATTGTCCAGAACGTTCTTCAAACCAACCATGAACAGTTGAGGCCTGTGGCCTGTTGACATGGCGCATTGTCATCCATATAAATTCCAACGTTTTTTAGGAACATGAAATACGTGAATGGCTGTAAATAACCATTTCAAGTCAATGATCGGTTCAGTTGGACCAGAGGACACAGTCCAGTCCATGTAAACACAGTCCAAACCATTATGGTGCCATCACCATTTTGAACAGTGATTTCTTCACACCTTAGGACAATGGCTTCGTGGGGTGTGCGCCCTACCATCACCTCTTACCAACTGAAATGGAGACTCATTTGAAAAGGCCACAGTTTTCCAGTCGTCTAGGGTTCCCCCGATATGGTCATGAGCCTAGGAGAGGCGCTGCAGGCGATGTCGTGCTGTTAGCCAAGCCACTGTCGTAACGGATACGTTCGTTGAACGTCCGAGATTGGTTTCCGCGGTTAATTCACGAAGTGTTGCTTCTATCTTTGCAGTGACAACTCTACGCAAACGCCGCTGCTCTCGGTCGTTAAATAAAGGCCGTCGTCCACTGTGTTGTCCATGGTGAGAGAAAATAACTAATAAAATAAAGCTATATACGCATATACGGATGGCGGCAGTATCGCGTGCATAAGGTATAAAAGGGCAGCACGTTGGTGGAGCTGTCATTTGCAGTCAGGCGATCCATATGGAAAAGGTTTATGTCATTATTATGACCACACGAGGGGTATTGACAGACTTCTAACCTGGAATGGTAGTTGGAGCTAGATGCATGGGACATTCAGTTTCGCAAATCGTTAGGGAACTGCATACTCCGAGATCCACAGTGTCAAGGGTGTGCAGAGAATTGCTAAATTCAGGCACTAAATCTCATCACGGACAACGCAGGGGCCGACGCCTGTTACTTAACGACCGAGAGCAGCAGCATTTGCGTAGAATTGTCAGTGCAAAAAGGCAAGAAACACTACTTGAAATAACAGCAGATATCAATGTGGGACATACGACGTACATATTCGTTACGACAGTGCGGCGAAATCCAGCGTTAGTGGGCTATGGCAGCAGACGACCAACGCGAGTGTCTTTGCTATCAGCGCGACATCGCCTGCGGTGCCTCTCCAAGACTCGTGACCATATCGATTATACCCTAGACGACTGTAAAATCGTTGCCAGGTCAGATGAGTCCCAATTTCAGTCTGTAAGAGCTGATGGTAGGGTTTGGGTATCACTAACCCAAGTTGTCAACAGAGCACTGTGCAAGCTGGTGATGGTTGCATAATGGTGTGGGCTGTGTTTACAAGAAATGGACTAGGAGCGCTGGTCGAACTGAACCTATCATTGACTGGAAGTGTTCAGCTACTTGGATACCATTAGTAGCAATTCATAATTTTTATGTTCCCAAAAATGTAACTGGGCCACAATTGTTCGCTAGGTTTTTGAAGAACATTCTGTGCAATTCGAGCAAATGATTTGGCCACCCGAATCGTCCGACATGAAGCCCATTGAACATTTATGGGACATAATTGAGAGGTCAGTTCGACGACAAAATCCTGCATCGGCAACGCTTTCACAGTTATGGACGGCTACAGAAGCAACATGGCCCAATATTTCTGCAGGGGACTTCGAACGACTTTTGAGTCCATGACACGCCGAGTTGCTGAACTACGCTGGGCAAAAGCAGGTCTGACGCGATGTTAGGAGGTATCCCATGACTTTCGTCACCACATTGTAAAAGCTAGGCATTGGTCATTACCGAACTGCTTTCACACTACGTGTTTCTCACTGTATATGTGTTTTTCTGGCTTTCACGTCAAAACTAGACATGATAGAAATTCTATCAGTCAACGTTACAACTTCTATTATCAGTCTTTTAACTCTTGCTCTTAATTGTACGCATTTGCGCATAGCAATGCTTAAAGTAATGATTTTTCACTCTTCAGCGGAGTTGCCTCGATATTGAGACGGAACATGAGTATCAGTCGCACATTCACCTAGTGGGATGTGAGAAACCGCCTGAAAATCACATCCAGGCTGGTGGCACACCGACCCTCGTCGGTAATCCTCCAGGCGGGTACGATCCATGGTCGGCGCACCTTCCCGTCCCGCAAGCGGGCTTTACCACGCACCGCTATTGGGGCGCGTCTCCCGTACACGCACTATAAAACTGATCTAGCTGTTATCGACGACTTACATAAAAACCTAAGTACTACGGTATGAATACACTGTACCTTCGAATTCGCTCCTACAACGAATACTGTAAAAACTGGATTATGTTCAAGGTTTCTGAAACTACACAATGAATACTTAAAGCATTTAATCTTACTAGTAGACTAAAGTTGTGTGTTGAGAAATTAGAGTGAGAGATTTGTTTTACTTCGTAAAATAAAAAACGTTCAGTAGCCAAGATCTATAAATTCTTCTTTATTTTCGGCAACCAGTTTCGACAGACTTTGATTTCATCTTCCGGTCTTGAAAATTATTTGTTACGACCCGAAACGTCAAGCAAACGTAAACAGAGATACAAATGTGCATTTTTTGGTATACTGTGATTTTTTAAGAGTTGACAGTCATCTGCGAGCGCTACATATACGGACATGGCCATATACAAAAGGTGCTTTTTGATTATAAATGTTTCATTTATGACTATCCAGTATTATGGCAACATGGCATGAGATTCTGCCACAACGAATATGTTTTGTAACAAAAAATTTTTAGGACCAAAAGATGACAGCAAAATCTGTCGAAACCGGCTGTCGAAAATAAAGTACCTATAGAAAGTTTTTATCAAAATTGACACATGCGAGACTAATTTCGAATATGCCTCAGGGGATTATTGAAGGGCTGTTACTATGTATAATGTGTATAAATGATCTAGTGTATAACGTAGGAAGTTCCGTTCAGCTTTTCGAGAATGATGCTGTTCTCTATATGAAGGCTGCAATGCCAGAAGACTGCAGCCAAATGCTGGAAGATCAAAAATTTTTGAACTTTAATAGAATGTCTAGAATCAAATCTAACTTTTAAGCTGACCATTTTAGTATGTTGTGACATTTTCCTGTCGTGTTCTAGATCCTTCCCTGTTGAATTTCTCCTTCTTATAATAGGTTTTGTAACCTACGGATAAGTAGAATTCAGTGCGCGTGCGTGTTTGCTAGAGTGTGTGTGTGTGCGAATAGTTTTTAGGGAAATTCTATATTTTAATTCTAGTCAGATTTCCACAGTTTTATTACTATTACTTTCATTTACCTTACAACTTTTCGTTAGGGCACTGAGTGCATAGATGTCATGAATCCAAACAGAGCAATGTTATGTCTTTCACGTCCAGATGTCGCTTGCATCAAGTTTAGCACTGACAACTTTTGTTCACGTTCTTATTTCTTGTTACTTGTATACGGCCTTGCCCTTCGCTGGACGTTTCCCACCCTTATCCGTGTTTGCAATCCATTTACTACTGTTCTCACTACTCTGCTCTTCCACACTATTCTCTCCGTACTTTATATGATCTCTGGAATTCCTTTATATCTCTACAATATTTGTGATATTGGCTTCGTTATGTTTTCGCTGGCTGAAAGTTTCATCTACATCTACATCTGCATGGATACTCTTCAAATTACACTTAAGTGCCTGGCAGAGCGCTAATCGAACCACCTTCTCAATAATTCTCTATTATTCGAATCTCGAACGGCACGCGGAGAGAACGAACACCTGTGTCTTTTCTCGCGAGTTCTGATTTGCTTAATTTTATTATGAAGATTGTTTCTTCCTATGTATGTCGTCTTCAACAAAATATTTTCGCATTCTGAGGAAAAAGCTGATGATAGAAATTTCGTGAGAAGATTCCTCCGCAACGAAAAACGCCTTTGTTTTAACGATGTCCATCCTAAATCCTGTATAATGTCAGTGATATTCTCTCCCCTATTTCGCGATAATACAAAACGTGCTGCTCTTTTTGAACTTTCTAGATGTACTCCATTAATGTGTTCAAATGTGTGTGAAATCTTATGGGACTTAACTGCTAAGGTCATCAGTCCCTAAGCTTACACTCTACTTAACCTAAATTATCGTAAAGACAAACGCACACACCCATGCCCGAGGGAGGACTCGAACCTCCGCCGGGACCAGCCGCACAGTCCATGACTGCAGCGCCTGAGACCGCTAAGCTAATCCCGCGCCGCACTCCATTAATCTTGTCTGGTAAGGATCCCAGATCACGCAGCAGTACTCCAAAAGAGGACGGAGAAGCGTAGTGTAGGCAGTCTCTGAAGTAGATATGTTATATTTTCTTTTCACTCATTCTTTCTTCCAGAGTTTTTCTATCTCAGTTACGCTTGACATTTACGAAGTATTGGTAACAGTCTTGAGAAAATACCGACGAGTGTAGTTAGGACGATAGATGTGCATATGTTTTCGAGATGGCGCTGTATTGTTTTTCCTAGGGTAAAGTTGGAAACACTGTGACAGCGAGATATTTCAGTGCATCGATCTCGTGTTACTGTTTTTATTCAGAACAGTAATAAATAAACGTTATTCGAAGTTTTTTATTATTTATAAAGTTAGAAAACATCTCAGTCAACATATGACGCTGTAAAGCTGTCACCATAGACAAAAAATGACTGCAAGGTAAATGTATCCACGGGAGCTGTCGGTTTAGGAATCTATGTCATTAGTGAGGGTTCGAATCAATTCAGTTTACACTCAGTTATAGGTATAACTCACGGTATCCTAGGAGATTAAAGTCGGATTCTTGGATTAATTAATGGGTTTGTCCTATATTAAAGCGATACGTAGTCTGCTGTTATAATTCCGTCCAGTCATTCGCGATGAGCCGTGGTGCGGTCGACCTAGCTTCAGTGGTTATCTCAGTTCGATATCTCGCGCTAAATTGAAGTTCTGATTACTAGAGGGACTCTGGCGCGACTAGATTTAAAAAGCCGAGCACGATGGGGCTGGGAGAGAGAATGAGTACGTCCGTGCGGAGACGAGAAGCGGAGCCACCGTGCAATTAGCCGTACGCCGTAGGCTGTGTGTTGTATCGCGTGTGGTCGTATATGGCGGTGTTGGGTTCTGCCAGGCTGAACGAAGTGAGCCGTGCCTGCCCTCGGCGCGTGTTAGCTTGGCTTAGTTCCAGGTGAGGATCGCGCTTTCGGCAAATGCCGTTGCTGTTTGTTTCCTATTGAAGGCACCGTTACGGGTATAGCTTATGGCACAAGGTATTACCGATTGTGTGTGGAACGCAGTCAGCTCTGGATGGGTCTCAAAGAGCGGCTAATGTAAATGGGAACGGAATTACAGCACTAGCAATGAAGGACGCAGTACGAGTTTTATTACTGGTAAGCACTACCCTGCTCTAAACACACGTGTTGAAGTAAAACTGTGCGCAATTCGGGGTTACCAGACATGGATTTAGTTTCAGTGTTCGCGTAGAAACGCGTCGGAAAGACCTTTCCTCAAATTTAAAGACTGTAGTAAGCGAAGTCATTTAGATACTGTTTATCGATAGTTAAATTTGCTAGTTGACATTTTTCACTATCTCGTCTGGCTCCATCCATTGTTGAGCAATAAACATTCTTGGTAACTTAAATTCTTTGCCTGAAATATGCTAATTACACAAAGACCTGGGGGTTTCAAGGTTAAAAAAATGTTTTATTCCCGCTACATGATTATTGTATGTGCTTGACAGTTGTTGTATTGCAGGATATATTATATGCACTCAAGTTTTGTTTCTAACGTTGATGTAAGGCCAACATCGAATCAATAGAGGCGACATGTACTCGTATATATGATACAAGCCGAACGCTCAATCTAGAGTAAAAGGGGGTTCGTTTTTTAAACAAAAAAAAAATGGTTCAAATGGCTCTGAGCACTATGGGACTTCACTTCTGAGGTCATCAGTTCCCTAGAACTTAGAACTACTTAAACCTAACTAACCTAAGGACATCACACAAATCCATGTCCGAGGCAGGATTCGGACCTGCGACCGTAGCGGTCGCGCGGTTCCAGACTGTAGCGCTTAGAACCCCTCGGCCACACCGCGAAACAAGTTGCCTGATTCCCGCTTGCTGTTAAAGCGATTGCTCTACTTGCCATTTCATTCCTTATTTTTTTCTAATAATTTAAACTTATTGATAAATTTTGGATACATTATTTTTTAATCTATTGTAAAAATTTACTAAAGGATTTTTGAAACTTATGAAACCTTCGAAAATTGAATGTCTTAAATATTTGGTGTTTCCTTATTTACTGTGAAGTTTAATGGAAAATTTTGGATATTTGTTTCATTGCGAAGTTTATTTAAATTCAAAATCAAACTGTCATGGTTTGGTAATGAAAGTAAACGAACGCTTTGCTTAAAGTACGAAAGATTTCAGCAAGTTGTAATTTTGAAACTATCGTTCTCAGATGTGTAGTACAATAAATAAGCTCTTCTGAAATCGTGGTTAAACATTTCTTGTCCAAGCACCTCTCTTATTCCACAAGCTTTGAACTGCCTGTTTGTTCCAAAATAATTAATATTTGTCTGTTTAAAACTTCGTTTGAACTTACGTTTTAGAAATTACGGGACCACGCGTCACTGCTGTGAAGTGGAAAACCAAAGTGGAATAAAATAGTATAGTAGATTTCTACGACAATGCTTAATGCCATTCTTCCACTGATCACTGTCCAAAGATTGAAAAATCTTAAATACAGCAGCAAGAGCAAAAGATTTACATCCTGTGATTCGCGTCTATTTTCGTTCAGAAGTCACCGTCTGCTTTTTAATCTGGTCATCCATATGCTATCAAGGACGTGGGTTAAAGACGTCTCTTTCGTTTTCTCTTATTCTTCCTTTCCGTTCTAATTTTTTTTCTCAATGATTTTGCGTTGGAGTAATTCTAGTTTAATCCGAATGAATATCCAGAGCCTTAATTTTTTATGTCCTTTTATAGATGTGTTCGTCGGTTTTTCACCTGTCCACTTGCAAAATAAAAAAAAAAGAAAATGGGAGAATGCTGCACATGAAATGTGAATCCTAATTATTCAGAGTGTTTCACTAACAGATACACGATTTATTGCCCAATATTGGTAATCCATGCGGGGTGTTTCAGCGGAGAACGGGCTAATAATTGTAGGCATTTATTCATCACAGAGTACTGTGTCTTCTTGCTTCACCTTGTGTTCGGTAACTCTACCGGCCTTCGCTGACCAGAAACTTTATTCTACGTAGGTCGTCTACTAGAACGCAGTTTAATCGTGGGATAGCGTCAGTGTTACTTGTCGAGTGAAAGAATGAAACGCATAGTTCTACGAACACGATTTTCTGTGATATCTTCTATAATAATTTTCTTTTATGACTTTTAACATTCATTTTATTTCACAGCTATTACTTGAAGTTTCCAGTTGCGAAATGCCACGTACTTTTCGTGATTCGATCGTAGAGGGTAATTTCTCACATTCTTATAAATTATAGTACTGTCTCATTCTTGTTTATTGACGACTCGGAGATTAAAATTAGCTGATTTGCAATAAAGACGCTATTCACTTATTTGGCAAGACTACGGTGGATTGACGTTCTCTTCAATCTACCCGATCTCACACCGTTTGAGTTTCCCTGCGAATGTGTAATCCTCACTGCTACCACTGACATGTAGATTTTCTACTCATAGGTAATTAATACTTAGTTAGTGCAGGCATAACGATTACCTTTTAACACTGTAATAGGCGCTAATTTTGTTGTAACTTTTGCTGCTGGCTGCTGGCTAGTAAACAGTTGAAAGGGAAATGTACTGCTGCCTGTTAACATAGATATCTGTCTACATAGACCAGAAAATAATTTAGTTACTTGTGTCTAACACGGAAGACATTTAATTGGATATACAGAGTGGTCAGAAAGAGCGTGAAGGTTGTAAGTGTGTTACAAGGTAGGCTGTGCTGAGAAACAACTGTTATGAAAAAAACTCTATACGTTGCGCCGTTTCTGAGTTAATTAGCATCGAAGTCAGCCAGTCAGGCCTTTGCACGCGAAACTTCAAGGGACCCGCCAGAGACGGTGCCGCCGACAGCGATACAAAAATTGGACATAAGAATCGAACACGACTCTAAGGCTGAGCAGATTAGTGCGCTATTATCCATGCTACGACAATGACTGACACTAATTGTACCTGGCGGGCTGCTTGAATTTGCTAACTCTAGTGCTATTTTACTAGGAAACAGTGCAAAGTATCGAATTTTTACCAGGTGTACCGGTATGAAATGAGCGTTAAGATACAAATGTGTCGATAGGGAACATCTGTAGTGAACGAGCCTTCATTTTTTTTGTTTGGTTGGTATGACATCTGTCAAAGAAATTTAGTATACATCAAGTCATGGAACAAACATCATATGTTTTCATCGTGTTAACAATGTCGAATTTTGTACCAGAAAATGATGATTTGCGGAAAGCACAAATTTTTTGTTTTAATTTGAAAAAACGTGCTGCAGAGTCGCATCGAATGCTTGTCGAGGCATATGGTGATCATGCTCTATCAGAAACAACATGCAAAAGATGGTTTCAACGGTTCAGAAATAATGATTTTGATGTAAGAAATGAAGAACGTGGAAGACCACCTAAAAGTTCGGAGACGCCGAATTGCAAGCAATATTGGATGAAGATGATACTTTGAGTCAGAAGCAAATGGCAGCAATGCTAAATTTTGCACAACAATCAATTTCTGACCGTTTTAAGGCTATGGGAACGATCCAAAAGTGTGGAAAATGGGTGCCACATGAATTGAATGAAAGACAGATGGAAAACCGAAAAACCATTTGTCAAATTTTGCTTCAAAGACATGAAAGAGAATCAATTTTGCATCGAATTGTTACTGGCGATGAAAAATGGATTTATTTTAAGAATCTTAAACGGGAAAAATCATGGGTTAATCCGGGACAACCATCAACATCGACTGCAAAACCAGATCGATTTGGCAAGACGTTCGGTGGGATCAGAAAGGTGTGGTGTATCATGAGCTTCTAAAACCCGGTGGAACTGTAAATCCTAATTGCTACAGACAACAAATGATCAATTTGAACTATGCATTGATCGAAAAACGACCAGAATGGGCCAGAAGACATGGCAAAGTAATTTTTTTACACGACAATGCACCTGCACACTGGTTCAGGATACAATCAAATCACTTGGCTGGGAGCTGCTACCCCACCCGCCGTATTCACCAGACGTGGCCCCTTCCGACTACCATTTGGTTTCATCAATCGGACAAGCATTGGCTGAGGAACACTTCGATTCCTAGGACACGCATTGGCTGAGGAACACTTCGATTCCTACGAAGAAGTCGAAAATTGGGTGTCTGGTTTACTTCAAAAGACGAACATTTCTATTGGCGTGGTGTCCACAAATTGCCAGAAAGGTGGTAAAAATGTATAGAAAGCAACGGTCAGTACTTTGAATAAAATGTTTTTACTTTTCGATTCAAAATCAGTGTTTGGTTTTCACAAAAAAATGCTTATTTCATACCGGTACATCTGGTATCTTAACAATTATTTAATGTTCGCTGACGCTTCCTGGCAATGCTAGCATCCTTTACTTTTCGCCGGCCCTGGGACCACGAGATTTCACCGAACTGGCAGGGTCTACTAAACAGGTGTGCTGCAGATCAACCAACTCCAGTAAACTGATGAAGTAATTTTCCACAAGCAAACCTAACGATGTCTGTCACTAATCGGAGAAAGATAATTTAGAAACACTTGGTGCGAGGAATGCCACTCGACTCTCAACATAATCAAAAGTTAGGTATTACGTATACATAGACAGAAAGACCTGTTATTGTATGATTACACGACTGCAGAGAAATCATTGGAAGCAGTTACTTCCGTAAAATATCTAGGACTATGCGTATGATTTAACGTGAAGCAACACTAAGGCTGATCGCAGGTAAGACGGATACCAGACTGAGATCCATTGGAAGAATCCTCAGGAACCGTAGCCCAGCAACAAAAAAGGTAGCTTACCAAACGCTCGTTTCACCAATATTTGAGTACAGCTCGTCAGTCAGGGATCTGTACCACATAAGACTAATAGAGGAAATAGGAAAGATCCAAAGAAGAGCAGCATATTTGGTTACAGGTTCATTTAGTTAGCACGAAAGCGCCACGGAGATGCTCAGCCAACTCCAGTGGCAGGTACTGCAGGAGACGCGTTCTGTATCACTTTACTGTTAAACTTCCGAGAGCGACCGTTCCTAGAAGAGTCAATCAATATATTATCTCGCGAGATGACCATGAAGACAAAATTAGAGAGATTGGAGTCAACACAGAGGCTCACCAATATTTGTTCTTTCCACGAACAATCCACGACTGGAAGAAGAAAATGGAGAAGTGACAGTGATGACAGAGTACTCTCCACGGCGCCCGCCCGGTTAGCCGTGCGATCTAACGCACTGTTTTCCAGGCGGGAAGCCGTGCCGTTCCCCGGCACGAATCCGCCCGGCGGATTAGTGTCGAGGTCTGGTGTGCCGGCCAGTCTGTGGATTGTTTTTAAGGCGGTTTTCCATCTGCCTCCGCAATGCGGGCTGGTTCCCTTTATTCCGCCTCATTACACTATGTTCAATACAATACAATACCCTCCAATACAGCATACACAATATGGTGGCTTGAGGTGTACAGATGTAGGTGTGAATGTAGAATTACGAACTTTAATTTTGCTGGACCTGCCCTCTTCCACACGGAGAAGGTGATTGGATTATATGCAACACACAGGGCATACATACGCCGCAGAGTGCCTATGTCCTGCCACCACTCAGAGGCATAATCTGTAGAATAGGACACCTGGCATTGCTGGTAACCGTCGGCGAACATTTTGGCTCTAACAAAAGTTGCTCCCTTCGACGTGATCTATCACCCGTAGACATTTGATGAAAAGTCTTTGAAACAAAGTCTTTGGCCAAAGGCAAAAAAAACCACTTTTAATATCATATTTCCTAAGAATTCTAGAAATTTTTGAAGAAATACTTCCAGCAAAGGGTAGAAAAGCAATTGATTTACTACTATCCGGCGCTGGTTCACGTGATGGGATTGAGAAAGCCTGGAGGTCATAAAATTTCCTGTCATTGCGGAGAGGCCTGTATTGGACAGAGTAGTTGCACTGTTCATGAGCGATGTGTGGACTATCAGCGTCACATACGTTTGCTCCCGCCTGAAAAATCTACCGTCGCCGAAAATCGTCTCAACGAAGGGCATAACATGTCGTTTAAAGAGGCACAAATTGTTGCTCCGGCTTTTCGTTACTGTGATTGTGTACTCAAGGAATCCATCGAAATACGATTATTCGATGACATTGTTAATAGAGACAGAGGTTTTCCTTTAATTAAGATATGGAACCTTTTTTTATCTGATATAAAACGACAACGGTCTGGTTTCCGACTCGCTACAGTTCAATTTGCGATTTATCACTGTCGCCAGTTTCTACCGCCGGTGGCGCTGCAATTCTTCGCTTCGCAGGGGGCTTCTCACGCAGGCGCAGTGGCCAGGACCAGGTGCATAAAGGAGCCGCCGTTTCTAGTTACGGCGTGATTGTGTCTCAGCCAACGCGCCTGAAGATGGCGGCCAGAGGGATCGCCGAAATATCGTGTATTGAAGACGATCATATCCGGCAGCTTACCCGTGACGAGCTTAATCTTATAATAAATTTTCTTGAGAACGAGAATCTTACGTCCTCAAATCAGCATCGTCTTACAAAGCATTGCTTATGCAAGACTCGGCTTGCCCTTTTCCCGCGTGATATACCGCGAACTGTGAATGAAGATCATAAGGCAGAGTCCATTTTTCTAGATTTTTGGAAAGCATTTGAGGCTGTTAAAGAAGGTACGATCATATGGAGTATGTTCCCAGATATGTAGGTGCCTCGAAGACTTTTTAAGTAATAGAACCCAATATGTTGTCCCCGACAGCGAGTATTCATCAGAGACAGGGTATCGTCAGGAATTCCCCAGGGAAATGTGACAGGAACGCTATTATTTTTCATATACATAAATGATCTGGCGGACAGTGGGGGCTTGCAGTCTGTGCTTACACAGTGAAATTTCCACTCTGCAGAGAGTGTGCGCCCGCATCTCGTGGTCGTGCGGTAGCGTTCTCGCTTCCCACGCCCGGGTTCCCGGGTTAGATTCCCGGCGGGGTCAGGGATTTTCTCTGCCTCGTGATGGCTGGGTGTTGTGTGCTGTCCTTAGGTTAGTTAGGTTTAAGTAGTTCTAAGTTCTAGGGGACTGATGACCATAGATGTTAAGTCCCATAGTGTTCAGAGCCATTTGTACCATTTGAAGAGAGTGTGCGCTGATATGAAACTTTCTGGCAGATTAAAACTGTGTGTTGGACCGAGGCTCGAACTTGGGACCTTTGTCTCCCGCGGGCAAGTGCTCTACCGACTAAGCTATCCTAGCAGGACACTTTTCTGCTGGAGTGCTAGTCTTACAAAGTTGGCAGCAGAACTTCTGTGAAATTAGGAAGGTAGGAGACGAGGTACCGGCGGAAGTAAAGTTGGGACGGAGGGTCGTGAAATCAAATGGCTCTGAGCACTATAGGACTTAACATCTGAGGTCATTAGTCCCCTAGAACTTAGAACTACTTAAACTTAGCTAATCTAAGGAAATTACACACATCCATGCCCGAGGCAGGATTCGAACCTGCGACCGTAGCAGTCGCGCGGTGCCGGACTGAAGCGCCTAGAGCCGCTCGGCCACCGCGGCCGTCAAGGGTCGTGAGTCGCCCTTGGATAACTTAGTCGGTAAAGCATGTCCCTGCGAAAGGTAAAGGTCCCTAGTTCGAATCTCGGTCCGGCACACAGCTTTAATCTGCCAGGAAGTTTCAATCTGCGCTTGTTTGCTGATGGTATTGTGTATAGTAAGGTGCCCAAGTCGAGTGGCTGTAGGAGGAAACAGGATGATTTCGGCAAAACTTCTATTTGGTATGGTGAATGGCAGCTAGCTCTAAATGTACAAAAGTGTAAGTTAATGCGGATGAGTAGAAAAAACAAACCCGTAATGTTCGGATAGAGCATTAATAATGTGCTGCTTGACGCAGTCACGTCGTCTAAATACCGGACGTAGCGTTGTAAAGCAACATGAAACGGAACGAGCATGTAAAGACTGTGGTAGGGAAGACGAACGGTCGACTTCGTGTCATTAAGAGAACTTTGGGAAAGAGTGGTTCATCTGTAAAGGAGACCGCATACAGGATGTTACGAAATTCCTGGTACAAACATTTAGAATTTGTAGAGGGGAGTGAGTACATAATAATGGGTGATTGTGTTGTCCATAGCGTAAGTTGTGTGTGAGTTTAGGGACCAATGACGTCAGCAGTTTGGTCCCATAGGATCTTACCACCACCACCACTTACGCACATTTGTTTGTATTAAAACCAACACATTACGCGTTTACATTATTTCAAAACAAAAAAGAACCCCGCATACTATACGTACAGAACAGTACTGATGCATTACAACAGTGATTCGATGTGGCGACCACCAACGTTGTTACAGATACTGCACGTACGAACCACGTTCCAGTGCACACTCTTCATGCCATCTGGTGTCGCTTCAGTTCCTAGTGCAGTGGACGGAACTCATGCCAGCATATTTTCCTCGTAAATTAAACTTTGCATCCAATCCCACAAGAAGTAATCCAACGAGTTAAATCCGGCAATTCCAGTGGCCGCGCGTTTGGGACCACCTCGGCCTATCCAACTTCCACCATATCGTCTGCTGAGATGTCTCCGGACCGCACGTGGGAAATGAGGTGGTGCACCATCATGCTGAAACCACATTTCCTTACGAAAATTCAGTGGCACATCATCACCTGTACCCTACTGCATACCAGGACAAAAAGCTCTGAGACTTTTCTTTTTCCCTCAGCAGACGTGGACGCATTACGCATCTGGACTGAAACAGTCATAAAACGGAAACGGTACGTTTTCGGACATGGGATCCTATTCAAAATATTACGTACTCACTCCCCTCTACAAGTCCTAGAAGTTCGTAACGGGAATTCCCGAACACTATATATAGGACGCTAGCGCGACATTTTCTTGAGCACTGCTCGAGTGTTATGGGGTCTTTACCCGGTCGGTTTAAAGGAAGACATCGAAGCAATTCAAAAGCGGGCTGTCAGATTTGTCTAAAACTGACATGGTGAGACCGTGGCTGTGTACAATTAATGTAGGTTAATTCTTACAAAGAAGAAGACAGCAACCAGCCACTACTAATACTGCTATTTATTTAGGTAAATAGCGCCGTTACCGGTTTCGAACTGGCAAGTTCATCATCAGACAGCTGTTCACATTATTTTCAAGATACACTTTACATTATCGTCGGTTTTCAATTTTTATTCTTCCACTGTGGCGAAGTATTTTTGGTGTATTGTTGCCGTCGAAAATTCCGCACGATTTTGTTGCGAAGTTGCAGGTTTGTATTTTTCGAATATTCCAAAATATATCCAGCACTTATGTAATTTGTACATCACCATACTGTGCAAAGCACCACACACACACACACACACACACACACACACACACACCAAAAAGAATTTTCCACAGGTGAAGTTATCACAAAGATGGCAAATTTACAAATACAACCTTTGTAAATGTGCAACCTTTGTGATCCCACACGTGTACACGTTCGACACATATATCGTACCCATCTCCTCTTCTCCTCTCTAAGTCTACTTCTGCCTCTCCCCGTCTCTCCGTCCAGTAGATGTGAAGCGTTTATTTAATCCAATCTGTATTGTTTAAGAACTAATGTGAACTGTCTTTGCAGTGGCATACCGAGGAAATGTCATTTCTATGTAACTGAGACCGCAGTGTAGAAATTAAGAATTATTTGCAGAGAGAATTATACAAATTGAGGTTCGCATTTGTTGGTACATCCTCCACATTCAGATAAATAGTACGCATACACACAATTGAGGTAATATCTATTTAACTCAGGATCCAATGCATTTCGTTACCCAGGCGCTAGGACGTAAAAATTCTGGGGTGAACCCAGTCTAGAGCAAACGTGGGAGAGACACAGAGATGACAGATCCACTCGATAGCATTTAATAGATTGCCCTTGTGCCTTATTTACCGTAGTCGAAAATGCATGTTGCATGAGAAATTTCAGTCTCTGGAAGGTGCTAAGTTGATGGATATCGTTTTGATTTTGTAGTCGATAGCTCTCGTAGATGAAAGCTGTCCGAAGCGTTCCCAACTGTCATGACTTTCCTTACGCTTTATCAACTATTGGAGTGTGTTGTTGCCATGGTAGATCTATCCACGGTCCATTCGATACAAGTACTTCATGTCTGTCCACCTCATTCAGCCCCATCTCTCTGTCTACCGTCTCTCTGCCAATGTTCACCTCCCTTCCTCTCTGTGCCCATCTCCCCTATCTCTCTCCACATCCTCCCCTCGTCTGTATCATCTTCCTCCCTCTGTCTCTGTCCCCACCCTCTTCTCCCTCTCTCTGATCATCTCCTTCTCCTTCCGTCTCCGACCATCCCTCGTCCTTCTCTCTCTTTCCACCTCCTCATACGCCCTCTTCACCTGTCCACTTCCTCCTCTCTGTCTCACTCTGTCCATCTCCGCCTCCTCCTCTCTCTGTCCACCTATTCCTCCCCACTCTCTTTCTCTTTATGTCCTCTTCCACTTTACTCTATGTCCATTTCCCACTACCTCCGCTTTCTCTGCAAACCTCCTCTTCCCTCATTTCCCTGTCCATTTCATCCTTCCCCCACTCACTACCCAACTCCTCCTTTCCCCATCTCCGCTCAGCAGTGTCCATCCCAACATGTAGACCTACTACCTGCCCAATAGAGATTAATTTTATTTGTTTATTGTAGGACTAGTATTGGGCAATAAATACATAAAATTAATCTCTATTGGGCAGTTACATTATATATATATATATATATATATATATATAGTGAAGACATCTGTAAGGTATTAAAGTGCATATACTTTTTATTACTTCCAAATTCGCCTTACGAGTTTCGGCATTCCGTCATTTTCAAAGACTATAAAAGATCAATGCAAAGCAAAACTGGTATCGAAAGATATAGAAATGTTACGTTTCTGTATTGATTAGAGAAGTAGTGTAATGAGAAGAATATGCTTTTCTATTTTAACAATGTAATGTCAGTCATATAAAATTATTCAATAAATACATTTTATTTCGTCAACATTTTCAATAACTAGACAAGTGCAAACTGCTATCGATGAACAAACTGAAATCCAAGTAGGCTAAATAGCTAGGCGGGACTGGATGCGTGGTACAAGTAGCAATTATTTGTTCACAACTGTAGTTTTCGTTGTTACATCGTATGAAACAATTTCATCAGTAAACAATTTACTTTTACTAAACAAATCAATTTACAATATTTTACAAAAATGTATTATTTTTACAAAACAATGCATAACAGATCTTTCGAATGGTGGAAAATAAGACATCAGAAGGGGTCAATGAGCGGCGCTACGGTACATGAGTCAAATTGTCTGTTAACAAAAATAATTTTTGACAATTTACAGCGTATAAATTAATAGTATCAGTTAAGTTCACAAATGTCATTGTATGATAATTTCCAAAGTATAGAAATACCAGTTGAGACATGTAACTCTCACTTATGAAGAACAGGTGGCGCCCATGCATTGCCATTTCTGCCAAATGCATAAGCGTCATACAGGAAATTCAAACAATTTGAGAAGCACAATCTTGAAACACCATGCATCAGCTGCAACATTAGCATATGGCAACCAACACAGATCGCCTTATCTAATTAGCTCCTTAACCCCAAAACATCAGTTTAAAAAAAGCACCATCCAAAATACAATCATATTACAATATACATATTACAATTTTATTGCTAATGCTACATTGGTAAATATGCTACCTTACATAGCTTTTTCCATTTTACTTATATTACATGTCACATTTTTTTCTTAGAATTTGTAGATAACTCTTAGAGAAATAGGTGTAACTGCGTAATAAATGTAAGCTGTAATTGTACATATGATAATTAATGAAAATTAAAACTAAAGAGATTAGAAAGGGGTAGGAAGGAATAGGTTTAGAGCTGGCACATTTAAAATAACGAACATAAGATATTCTGCAATGCTATTGCTACAAATTTTTTATAAAATGAAAACTTTAAATTAAATAACGCGAAACCTTGTGAAACAGCTATAGTAGCGCTGTTGTAGGGGACTTTCAGTTTGTGCAGTGCAGCGTAAAGCGTTGAGTAACAACTTATGAATATTTCATGCCTCTGACCAATACGAAGGAATGACGATATATGTGTAATGAATAGTTATACATTTACTCATCTTCTGTAACAACTAGAACATGGGGGAAGCCACACAAAGGATCACAGCTTTGTGGGTAAAGTACAAAATGGTGCAGTGTTAATATTTCTTGCGCTACCCATGTATTCCTTTCGAGCACTGGAGTGACGTTTGGGAGGAATGGATCTCTAATCCCCATAGAGTTATCTCGATTTAGGTTTAACGTTATGCTTTTACATCGATTAAGGCGAATTCTGGGATAGTTCTTTTGATAAGAATATGTACGATTTTTCCCATTCTTCCCCTATCCGAGCTTGTCTTCATCTGTAATGACCTCGTCTTGACGGGACGTAAAACCTTGATCTGGCTGCCTTCGCAGGATGCTCGCCTGTCCGTATAATGCCATGTTTATGCAAACGAAGAAAAATGTCACCATCTTGTAGTCGCTTTTGATTTATCCTTCACTTTGAACGCAAGACATTAGGAACCAGAGGACCGATAACGTGACGTGCACGCCTCTTGTTTCCACAGACAGATATCCCCGGCCACGGACCTGACGTAGCTTCATTTCGCAAAGATACAAGTCACGAAAGCTTTCGGCGCAACGCTTAGCGACCTTCTCTTAGAGAGGAAAAAAAAAAAGAACTTGGTATGAGCCATTAATAAAATTCGCAAGCAGATTAGCAATCCCTTGTCCGTAAATACCCAGTAAGTAGTAATAAACAAGAATTAATGTCTCCTGCGGCGTCGCAGCGAGGACCTTAATACGGCCACTGATTCTGCTGAGTTATGTGCTCTGCGGCAGCTAAGCTGAGCGCACGCATGGCCAATCACCGCCGCAGTTTACATCCGAGTAAATACGGCCTTACAGTCTCGTCCGCTGCGTTCCACAGAACTCCTGTCTCTGCACAGAAGCATGCTGACAACCGACTAGACGTTCTCACTGTTGCTATGGGTTGTCGTCAGTTGGTGACATATCTGAAGTTAATGTATACTTCTTGGCTGTGTTTTAAGAAATACAATGTAAGATTAAAAAAGAGTGAAAAATTAATTACAAGAAAATGGTAGAAGAACATTCGTAAATTCAGTGTGTCTTTAACCTTTAAGGTCAAATTATACACCATTTGATCAGAAATGTTTGGACATCGCTATGTAATGCGGAACTCATCACTAGATGTCACGAAAGCGGACCCACCAACGTAAAAGAAGGGTTGAAATATTGCGTTCTCGTTAAAGTAGCAGTAACAGAAGAATCGATCGGTCAGGAAGCACAATGACTATGAACGTTGGTTATTCACTGAATGTCACCTGAGTAACAGATACATCACGGACATTTCAACCATTCTAAATCTGCCCAAGTCGATTGCTGGTAGCCGGCCGTTGTGACCGAGCGGTTCTAGGCGCTTCAGTCAGGAACCGCCGGCTGCTACGGTCGCAGATTCGAATCCTGCCTCGGGTGTGGAAGTGTGATGTCCTTAGGTTAGTTAGGTTTAAGTAGTTCTAAGTTCTAGGGGACTGATGACCTCAGATGTTAAGTCCCATAGTGCTTGGAGCCATTTGAATCGACTGCTGGTGACATCGTGAAACGGAAACGCGAAATAAGAACCGCAATTAAACCAAGACCAGACAGACCTCTTTTAATGACGGACAGGGACCTTGGAGCACTGCGGAGAGTGGTTATAAAAAAACGGTCGAGCAGCTCCTCATAAGCTGGACGTGCATGCAATCAGCGTTAAGCGACGCTTGAAGTTTTGCAGAGAGCAATGCCACTGGACAGGGGATGACTAGAAACGAGTAATTTCGAGTAATGCCTCGAGAACGTTACCTGGTTCAAAATGGTTCAAATGGCTCTGAGCACTATGGGACTCAACATCTTAGGTCATAAGTCCCCTAGAACTTAGAACTACTTAAACCTAACTAACACACACCCATGCCCAAGGCAGGATTCGAACCTGCGACCGTAGCAGTCCCGCGGTTCCGGACTGCAGCGCCAGAACCGCACGGCCACCGCGGCCGGCGAACGTTACCTGGCATCATGCGTAGAGTCAACAGTAAAGTGCGGAAGAGATGGTGTTACTGCAAGGGGCTGTTTTCCGTGCTTAGTGTGGGATCCCCTTACTGTGTTTAAGAAAACGCTAAATGCGGAAGGATACGACACACTTTACTGCATTGTGTACAGTGTGTAGTGGAGGAACAGTTCGGAGACGATGATCGTGTTTATCAGCATGATAATGTACCATGCGATGAAGCAGCATGTGTGAGGCAAACGTTTGTCGAAATGGAGTGTCCTGCCCAGAGGTACGACCTGATCCCAATGGAAAATCTTTGGGATGAGTCAGAAAATCGGCTTCGCTGAAGACCCAGCGTCCAACATCACAGCCTTCTCTGGTTTCGGGTCTTGAGGAAGAATGTGCTACAATTCCTTCACAGACATTCGGGCACATGACTGAAAGTGTTTCCAGCAGAGTTAGGCCATCATAAAGACCAAAGATGGAGACACGGCAGACTAATGTCTACTAATGGGTGCCCAGATACTTTCGATCAGATTTCTACAAAGGCGAGAAATTCTGAGGCTACGAGATTTGTGTAAGGAACATGTTCATACAGGGTGACAATTATTAAACTATATGAAATAAAATCGTCATAACTTCTGAACGGTTAGCATTAGGACGTTTAAACTGCACGGTTGGCCGCGGGACATGCCCACTTTCATTTGGATGGGTTGTCCGCTCCTGGAAGCTGAGTGGTCAGCGCGACAGAATGTCAACTCTAAGGCCCGGGTTCGATTCCCGGCTGGGTCGGAGATTTTCTCCGCTCGGGGACTGGGTGTTGTGTTGTCCTAATCATCATCATGTCATCCCCATCGACGTGCAAGTCGCCGAAGTGGCGTCAAATCGAAAGACTTGCACCCGGCGAACGGTCTCTCCGACGGGAGGCCCTAGTCACACGACATTTTAATGGGTTCGTCAATAAGCAAAATTGGCGAATTTGGGGGACTGAGAATCCGCATTTCGCGATCGAGAAGTCTCTTCACCCTCAACGAGTGACTGTGTAGTGTGCAGTGTCCGGTCACGGAATAATCGGTGCGATATTCCTTGATGGCACAGTGACTACCGAATAGTACCTGAAGGTTTTGGAAGATGATTTTATCCCCATTATCCAAAGTGACGCTGATTTCGACAAGATGCGGTTCATGTAAGACGGAGCTCGACCCCATCGATGCAGGAGAGTGTTTGATGTCCTGGAGGAGCACTCTGGGGACCGCATTCTGGCTTTCGGGTAACCAGAGGCCACTGGCATTGGCCTCGATTGGCCACCATATTCTCCGGATCTGAACACATGCGACTCCTTTTTGTGGGGTTATATTAAAGACAAGGTGTACAGAAATAGCCCCAAACCATTGCTGATCAGAAAACAGCCATTCAGGAGGTGTTCCGAAACTTTAGCGGGCCATGCGGAATTTCGGTATTCGTCTGCGCCACATCATCGCCAATGATGGTAGGCATATAGAACATTTCATAACCTGAATTCGAATAACTTTAGTGACGTTTACATCTTGAATAAAGTGTGTGCACGCCCTAGTTTGTAACTAATTTACGTTTTTTTTTCATATAGTTCAATAATTGTCACCCTATAAACTGCTCCAGTTTCGTAATAAAGAACTATGTGCCGCAATAGCTATGTTTCGAGTGATGAAAATCCGTACGTCGCACTTGCTTCATATCACCAGAAACGATTCTTTATGAACTTGTGAGTTGGAATCCAGCAAGATAAACTAATAGGACCTGCCACTTAGTTTGAATGGTGCACGTTAGCTGGCGTTCCTTCTAGATGTTTTGATACAGTTATTGGAGTGGACACTTCCTGTTGTCTGCTACAGAATGTGATTGCGGCAAACTATGCTGGAGAGCTTCTGTGAAACTTGGAAAGCAGGACAGATTCATTGATGCAAGTACGGCTGCGAGGGGGAGTTGGTAAGAGCGTTGCGCGCAAAACGCAACGATCCGTGTTCGAGTCACGGTTGGGAATAAATTTTTAATCTGCCCGGAAGTTGCAAAACAGCACTAACTCCGAAGAAGAATGAAAGATTTGTACCGTATTCCACCCTGACATTCATGTCTGTGAGCACCTGTACAACAGGTACTCTCATTGGTGGATTGTGCAGCGACCTCGAAAAGATACGAGATACAGCCACACGGCAAGGCCAGCATCCAGAAAAGAACAACGTGGTTATGGTCAGACGCCACAGAGGACGCACACAACATAGATTATGTTATCTACCGCCTAACGCCACACCCAAACCATCATGACAACCACCAGTGAGGGCAACGGGAATCAACAAAACGGTGGTAATAGAAGCACCGAAGTGCAGAGATTACCCAACAACGAGAGCTAAGAAAAACGCGTCCAAGGGAGAGCGAGCTATCGTTCCCAGGTGATCATCCATCTGGATATGAGCAAGCGCACGGTTCCACTCAGACACTCCGTTCGACTGTATCAACCCTGTGACTCAGGATGCACTATAGTTCAATTCTTTTATCTTGGCGGCTCGCGCATGCCCGCCCAGACGTGGGAGATTGCTGCGTTGCCAGTTGCACACGACGCACGCGCCAATAGAAGCAGCGCCATAGTATAGTATAGTTCGCAAGCTTACGTTTAGGGGGGAGCGCGCAGTTCATGAAGTAAAGCCACCATGGCCGCATTAACCCTTTCGCTGCTACAAAGACGTGCTCCCTGCATTCTGCGCTGTGCGCGATTTTGTCACTGCCCTGCTCGCCTGTGCAGACACATCGTGTTCCGACTGCTTTGACACACTTATCATTCGATTCCACAAAAACTATTTGGCCCAAAAATTAGATTTTTACACGTCTTTTTGACTGATACCTTCCCCCCATAAATGACTTAATTTTGTTTCGATGTTCAACGCAGTTATTATGCAGTATTAAATATAGTAAACCATTGCACGAAATTTTGAAGAGTTTGCAGAGGTAAAAGTCCATAGAGTATACTTTCCGTATGGTCGATTTTAGTTGCCACGATGTTGAGAATGAAATGTGGACAAGATACCTAAATTTCATATAAAATTACTACATGTAATGCTGCATAATAATTGCATTGAACATCGAAACAAAATTAAGTCATTTATGGGGGCAAGGTATCAGTCAAGAAGACGTGTAAAAATCAAATTTTTGGGCCAAATAGTTTTTGTGAAATCGAATGATAAGTGTGTCAAAGCAGTGGGAACACCATGTGTCTGCACAGGCGAGCAGTGCAGTGATGACAAAATCGCGCACAGCGCGGAATGCGGGGAGCACGTGTCTGCAGCAGCGAAAGGGTAAATGAAGAGACAAAGCACTAGAAATTTCAAAAAAATTGCATTCAAACGAACATAATTAGTGAAGAAAGGCACTTCGATATTGTTTTTAAATAATGAAAATGTTAAGCAGTGCACAAGGTTTGAACTCATTATCTTTCGCTCAGAAGCCCAACACTTTAACCATTACGCTAACGCAGCTCGACTGACGACAGAACGCCATGAGGAGTATAACACGTCACGCAAAATACTGACAAACACTGTTGGTATGGCTATGAATTACTCACGCTTCGGCGAAGTACAATAGGAAATAAACAATTACCGCTGTTCTTTATTGCACAAAAGCGGTTCGTGAAATTGATACAAGCACCTTTCCTTGCTATCGCCTGAATTAGGAGTCTTATTGCTTGTTTGGTTTAATTAATTAATAGAATATGAAGCAATTGGTATAAAGAATGCTTTTTCCAAACTTTCTATAAAAGAAAGTCTGCTATCAAGACATTGCTTTTGTTCTATTACTTTATTTATGACTGAACGTTTCTAAAACTGAAGACACTCGTCCATGCTATGCACTGCAGTCGAGATCTGGCAACGTCGTTCTCTGTTCATTGGCTGACTGTGTTCTGTGACGTCAGATGCGCAGAACGAACCTAAACTCGGCCGCCAACATAAATGACGCGCACTTTAATAGCCGCCGCCCAGAAGAGCCCATCTGAATATTCTACAAGTTATACTAGTCATTGATCGCTAGATTCGAGACTAGATTAGAGTTCAAAGAGAGATAAGTGCGAGTGAACTTTGAACTACACTGCCGCGCATAACCTTCACATTTAATTTACATAGTGTAAAAATTCTATTAATAAATCACTGTAAATTTTCGAAATTTGTGTTGCCTTCAGTTCTGCCCCAGTTTGCCTAAATATACACTGACTGAAAAAGAATCGCAACACCAAACAGGAATTATCCAACATAAATGAAAATTAATAGGCGTGTTTCTACATCTGAAAGACGATGTGTATTAAAATTTCACAGCATTCGTTTACGAGTTGCAGTACTAGCGCCACAATGAGGTTGTAAATCAGGTTTGCTTTAAAAATGGTTCAAATGGCTCTGAGCACTATGGGACTTAACATCTGAGGTCATCAGTCCCCTAGAACTTAGAACTACTTAAACCTAACTAACCTAAGGACATCACACACATCCATGCCCGAGGCAGGATTCGAACCTGCGACCGTAGCGGTCGCGCGGTTCCAGACTGTAGCGCCTAGAACCGCTCGGCGTTTGCTTTAAATACACGCTGTAACCGTTGTGGGCTTTAGTTACCTTTGAGAACGGACGTGATAAGTTGATTTTAGACAAGAATGACTTTATGGCGAAAAAGACGCCATTATCAACACCTCACTGAGTTTGAAAGTCCGCCTCCGGTAACTGAGTGGTCAGCGCGACAGAATGTCAATCCTAGAGGCCTGGGTTCGATTTCCGGCTGGGTCGGAGGTTTTCTCCGATCAGGGAATGGGTGTTATGTTGTAACCATTTCATCAGCA
Source organism: Schistocerca piceifrons (assembly GCF_021461385.2). NCBI lineage: Eukaryota > Metazoa > Arthropoda > Insecta > Orthoptera > Acrididae > Schistocerca > Schistocerca piceifrons. The sequence goes on along the minus strand of NC_060149.1, from coordinate 147,127,643 downwards.
TCGACGCGCAAGTCGCCGAAGTGTTGTCAAATCGAAATACTTGCACCCGGCGAACGGTCTACCCGACGGGAGGCCCCAGTCACACGTCATTTATTTTACTGAGTTGGAACAAGGTCGTGTAATAGGCCTACGAGAAGCTGAAAGTTTCTTCTGTGATACTGCAGATATACTGTGTATGATAGCTGGCAATGATTAGTCACGAGAATCTACGGTCGCAAGAAGACCGGGCTCCGGGTAGCCATTTAGCGCTACCGAGAGGGCAGGCCACCGTGCTGGGCGTATGGTTCTGTCTCATCGTACTGCATCTGCAGCAGCGATTTGAACAGCAGTCGGCATCACTGTGACGCAACGCTCTGTTACAAATCGGTTATTTCAAGGACAGGTCCAATCAAGACGCCCTGTAGCGTGCATTGCACCGACCCCAAACCAAGCGAGAGCTCATTGGGCTGCAGCTTGGAGGTCTGTTGTGTTTTCTGATGAAAGCTGGTTCTGCCTCGGTGGCAGTGATGGTCTTGTGTTGGTTTTCTGCGTGATAGACACACTGGACCTACATCTGGCGTTATGGTCTCTGTTCAAATGGTTCTGAGCACTATGGGACTTAACATCTGAGGTCATCAGTCTTCTAGACTTAGAACTTCTTAAACCTAGCTAATCTAAGGACAACACACACATCCATGCCCGAGGCAGGATTCGAACCTGCGACCGTAGCAGCAGCGCGGTTCCACACTGAAGCGCCTAGAACAGCTCGGCCACAACGGCCGGCCGTTATGGTCCGGTATGCGATATCGTATGACAACACGAGCACTCTCGTGGTTATCCGACGCACCCTCACTGGAAACTTGTATGCCAGTCTGGTGATTCGACCTGTTGTCCTGCCATTCAAGAACACCATATCTGGAGGTGTTTTCCATCAGAATAACGCTCGCCCACACAAATCTGTTGTAACACAACGTGGTCCGCAGAGTGTCGGCACGTTTCCTTGGCCTGCTCGATCACCACATCTGTCTCCAGTCGAACACATTTGGAACATCATCGGACGACACTCCAGCGCCGTCCACAACCAGCATTAACCACCCCTGTATTGACCGACTAAGTGCAGCAGGCATGGAACTCCAGCCCACAAAGGGACATCTGGAAGCTGTACAACACTTTTACATGTTTGCATTCAATGTTGTCGTGGTAACATCTGTTGTTAATGTACCAGCATTTCACTTTTGGAATGGCCTACCTAGCGCTTACTTTAACCTTTGATCTTGCAATGTTATTCACTGAAATACGTTATCTAGACAAATATGTTCCCGAAATTTCATTACTCTGCATTAATTATCATTTTGTGTTGCTATTTCTTTTCTTGTCAGTGCGCATTTGGCCCTGTGTCGTGGCTGTATATTGCTGGTTGAAAGAAAGCCACCTTAATAAAAAGAGTTTTCTTCTTGCTATTTGGATAATACAGCATCCTGAAAGCAGAGACCCTGTCGCGTGATCAGCGTCATCGTCAGAATTCGTTCCTGCATGGTTACGTGAACTCATTTGTGAATGAAACACGAGAAGGTAGTCGGCACATTTTCTTGCGTTCAGCAGTGCCGTTGCTACCTGTTTCATTGTACGTAAAATAAACCACAGAGATGTTTGAGAGAATGCAGCAAAATTTAACGCACTATTGTGACGCATGTAGTGATACAGGCTGTCGTCATTGCTAGGAGCGCAGTTGCACTCGTCGACAGATGAAGCAGGAGTCTTGACGGAATCCGATAGCGTTAGACGTTTGAATTTATTTGATATTCGAGTCGTAACGACCAACAGTAGAGGGACTTGCTTCCTCTAAGTCCTCCAAGGCGCCTCTGGAGGCTTTAAGAGTGTTGAGCGCTTCTCCAATTGGCGCAGTAAATGAGACAATTAATCAGAGGGCGTTGGTGTGGGACGCTGTTTGCGGAGCGGAGGGTGTAGTTCTTGGGGAGTGCGGAAGTGGAGACGGATTGATGGGCTGTTAAAAGCTCGCGTCTCGAGAGTCAAGACACTCCATTTATTCGACACGCCGAACGTCGAGGCTTAGCTCTTTATCCTGCACTGTAGTTTACTCGCACAGAAAGCCGTAAAACCAACAGTAGCCACACTTTATCTCTCGACACCGCGCAATGACGGTGTTCATACTTTCTTACTGTCGCGGAATGATACCATTCACTATGATCACCCCGCAACTGCGGCAGCCGCCATTTGACAAAGACTGCTGCGTAAATGTTTTGGCTAAATCAGTTTAATTTTACTCACAGTCATAACAACGCCTCCAATACCAGCTATTACTCGTACCATTTGTACGTATTCCTGTCTCGCCTGGTAATTATTAAAACGCATGTCACCATTGCTAACCGAGAACCTATAATTTTCAATGTCTCTTCGCTTTAAAAGTCCATGTATCATTGACAAAAGAGAAAACTCGTAATACACATTAATTTAAAGTTTCCGTTTCAGTCACGTCGACAGCTTCGTTCTGAAAACTCTATTTAGTTTAGTAACAGAACTCAAGTATGTTTAACAGAGACAGAGCACGAGCTCGGATTACGCCAGGATGGGGAAGGATATCGTCCGTGCCATTTTCAAAGGAAACATCCTGGAATTGATCCGGAGTGTTTTAGTCCCTTGCAGTCGGTGCTTTCAGCTGTCCTAAATACAAAACTAATCAACTGCTTTGGTGTCTCCATCGTTAATTTCTACAGCTTTCCATACAAAATCTTGATTATGAATTATTTTAGTCTTATTGTAGTTGACTTTCAGGATTACTCCATCATTTTTACAGTATAGAAACTTAAAAACATCCTCAATGTATGCTGGGAAGATGGAGATTCCTTGCGTCACTATTCCCTTAATTATTAATATCTCACTAATGGAAACTATAGAAGTAAGACATATATTCTTCAGTTAGTTAACGTGGGATAAAACAGCACCGTATTTCTTAAGGGCTACTTTAAAACTGGGCCAAAAGCTTTCTCAGAATCCATGAATAACCAAATTATTCAATGGCGTTGTTCGTTGCTTTCATGTGGTTCATAGTGCTATATCAGCTTCCAACGCCAGATAGTTATTACGTTCAATTAAAATGCAAGTGGTTGGCGATAATTTTACTGAATATCATGAACATTACAGAAAGGGTGAAGTTTTTTTGCCTTTGAATAGTTTCTTGTGAACTGTAACACTGACCTCATTGGTCACATTTTAAGGGTTGGCTTCCCCCATAGATATCCTGTAAATAAGTATTCAGGCATCCTTTATATAATGTGCATCGTTATTTGCATGTGTGGCCAAGAACATGCAGCGCTATTAGTGGATACCACGAAACAACAGTAGATATGTGAGAGGCATTAAGGCACTAAAGTGTGCCACTTATGACTCATGGGATTTCTCCACTCCCACTCCCCCCTGCCCCCCCCCCTCCCCCACAATCACAGCCTTCATGACTCGAGTTAAAATGAAGCTAAACATGCAGCATGCAGGAACTACACTTGTACTTTAACCCGAATGACTGGGAGTCAAAATCCATGTAAGTTGAAAATAACTTGTAGCCCACATGTACGTTTTGCATGGAAATTGAAAACTCTAGAGATACACATTCGTTGTCCTGGTGGTAGACATTTGTGATGTGGCTTTGAAGCTAAAAAAATATGTTTCACTACCATGTTTAAAAAATTCACCAAAAAAAGTGTGGGGAATGAAGGTGCCCATCTACTGACAGTAACATAATCAACCATCACAGAGGCATACATGTTCTCGGTAAGTAGCAGCGATGCTTATTTTCAAATCGAAACGTAGCCATCAAAAAGGCAGCAAATACATATGATGGGAAAACATGTTTTTCTGCGAGAATAGTGGTCAATGCCTCACTTGTACACGACATTTCAAGACAGAAAACTGAACTGCACTAACCGACAGAGTCCGTCACCATCTGTCAGTTGTAATATATAGCCAAGAGCGCCCCACACACTGTCGAAGTATGAGGGGAAGCGTTGCATTTCTGTGAATAGACTACAGTTATTTGAATGACACTTCAATTTGTAGTGCATGCGGCCAGCAGCCAACAGCATCACCTCGTAACACAGTCGACCACAGCCTGTCGAACTTTCCGTCAGGTCACAGTGCATACTTCAGACCACATGCCTCCATAGGATTTCTAAATGGTGACAGTCGACGTACACATGGCAGGTCATTTGCTTTTTCACGTCAATTACGTGATGGAATCAACGAATGACATACAGATATCAGTGAAATTTCCACCTAAAGTCTCTCTTCAGTTGTGGTCTTATGCTTTTAAAACGAACGTTGTACCGACAACATTGAATCTTACGCTTCAAAAAGCAAATATAATACCGAAGTTAATGAAATTCGAACCTAAATAAGTGTAAACTCACTCTTCAGGTGTGTTCTTATGCTTTCCGACAGGCACCATCTCACTATGCGTTTTACAGTGCGTGCTTAACATCAGATGTCTCCATAGGATTTCTAAACGGCAACAGGCGACAGCATGTCATTGTACTTTCATGACAGTTTTATGGTGAAATCAACGAATAACTTACCGAAGTCAATGAAATTTCCATCTAAAGCCGCTTTACAGGTGTGGTCTTATTAAAACGAATATTGTACCGACATCACTGAATTTTGCCGTGTTGGTATACCTCTTTACGCACCATACTGCATTACATAGATTGGACACGCTCTTGGTAGGTTGGAACGGATAGAATACATGTTGTTATTCTGTCTCCAGAAAGGGGCATAAGACATTTTCCAAAGGTGAACGACCGCTAGCGCTAGCGGATTAGACCATTGGTTGTATGCAACTTAATAATACTTTGTACGGTAGGCCTACATTTTACATTTCTACCAGAATTTCAAACTCGCAGAACAGGTGCACATTTGACATATGATAGCATATCCATTGCATTATCACGTTAAGGTGCCCCCCTTTTTTGCTACAGATCTAAAACCTCAAAAGCTAGAAAACTGAGAGTTCCACACACAGTTTGAAGAATCGTGGTGCTTGTGACATGGCGGCTTGTTAATGTTTCCAGGAGGGCTAAGCCTTGCGTCAGCTTCTCCTACACTTTACAAAACCAAAGAACGACTCAACTCTAACTGTGATAATCATGATCATAACAGTTTGTGCAAAACACACACAATGCCAACGTGCTCATGATGATACAAGGGCATCCAACAGTCGTTAGTTCCATATGTTAAAGTAAAATTAACAGAGCATTACTGCGTTGCCATGCAGGAAGCACAAAACTCCAGCCATCGACCCTACATTGGAGTTTGATATAGCTTTTCCGAGTACAGCATTCCCTGCAATTCTTCCCAGAACACAACTTGTTGTACAGGCCACACACACACACACACACACACACACACACACACACACACACACATACACACAAATGCGCTGCAAAAAACTTTTCAGAGTTCGTTGTCGTTTATACTCACAAAAACCTAAAAGATATCTCACTAGGCAACGTGATGGCCAAGAGGTGTTGTGGAATTACTGTACTTCACATGCATCACCGATTGAAGGACTCTTTATCATCTAGAGGGGATACAACCTAATTCCCAAATATTGTGTGAGAAACGTGGAATTTAACATTGAAATTAGTTTTCCAGCGGTTTGCATCCATCCTAAATCAATTGGGTTCTACACAGTCGCCTTTCTAAGATTTCAGTTTCTGGCTTACTAGAAGAGGCGTGAAAGTCTAGTACTTACAGGTGTTGCAAATAGTTGTAGACATGGCAGAGTAGCCCTTTGAATTCGACGACAAATGTCCTACATCTCCATGTATGAAAGCAACTGCCATAAACTTCAAACGTTTACGAGAGACTTCTAAATAATTTTGATGACTTTTAAGGATGCTTTAACAGAAAAATGTGCTATAATAACTCATTCAGCACTAGTAATACTAGCAGTTGCAGTAGTTTCAGCAGATACATACAGTAGGGCTTATGAACAACTGAGATTGCAATAGGTACCCAACTAGATGTAGGATTCTCAGACAGCTATAATGCTTTTCATGGATGACAGCATTATTTTTTGACTAGCATTTATTTTCAATGTCCGTACACCTTGGTGTGATGGAAATTTGATATCAGTGTAGCTGAAACTTTAAACGCATAGCACTCCTCTTAAGAAGAGGAAATGATCTGATGTCTGGGCTAGCACTACATTTTTAAGTGATTCCTCACACAAATTATAAGTGTTTCGCGCTGCACACAGAACATCTAACTTTTCCAGCTGATTTCTATCCATCACTCACCTGTAGCGTAAGGGTTGCTAGCTATCACGAATATAATGGCCAGCTTGGACCTACTTGATATAAGACTCCACTGCACTGGTGGATGTCACAGACTACCAACCAGCACTGTAAAGTATGTAACGCTCGTTTGGTGGTGAGGGTGCTGAGAGTATTGTGATAATGACGGAAGCTGTAGTTTGGGAAACATTTTTCTACAGTTCGGATGCATTTTGTTTGTCACTATGGCACAGTTTAGAGACCTTGTGTTACACTTTTTTTCTTTTTTGTATCGTGTATGAAGTGGAGTGTTACATAGTCTCCTCTGATCAGTTTCCTGCTTCATATAAATTCCTCCAAGTCCAAACTTCATATGAATTATTTCATATCTACCATAACACTTCACAAGAAGAAGTCTATGCTATGAATTTCTAGCATGTTATTCACAAGTGATATTCCGACACAGTAAACCATTGAGCCCGATGAAGGTATCTTGTAACGTCGCCCTATGTGTACTAAACTCTATGGTTCTAAGTTTAGAATCCAAGATGACGATCCATGACGTCTTCGGTGACGTCACAATCCAAGATGGCTGACCTGGGGATATGAACACAATCCAAAATAGTTGTTCCAATTCCCATAGCATTGTGGTCATCTACTTACATCATACATCCTCAACACTTAGGCTAATTATCCATAATGTCGATTCATCACTTGTGCTCTGTACTCCATGGTGAAAGATCGATCATGAGATATCTATGACCTCCAAGCAAAAGAAGCTAACTGACACACTCGGTTGTGAGTATTAGAGCATTCCTCTCTGGTAGTGTTTATTATTCGTTGAATGTGTATGTGTTTTTCACAGTTTTGCTCCATGATGTAGATGAAGTGGTGCCTAATACATTAGATCAACAGCAGCAGTTATCAAGCAGGCGTGCAACCAGACTCCCTGATGCAGCCGCTGACGTGGAAATCAAGTCATCGTGGCGAACTAATCCAGCCTTAGAGTTTCCACTATATCCATAACTGGAACCACTAAGTCAGCAGGCAGGCAAGTTCCCTGATCCAGCGCCTGATGTATCAGAGCAGGGCATGGAACTGTTTCCAGACTTCAGCTTTCCGCTATATCCACTGCCTGCACCACACATCGAACCTCAATGAGTGGTTTCAATGTGCTATTGTTCGTCACTACTTATCAACAAACCATGAGTGGATCATAACATGCATATGTTGTGTTAACATTAGGCATAGCCTTCAATGTTATTGTGGAAATGGAGATTGTACAGAGGGGCACACAGGTGCAGTTCAGCGATGTGGTGTAGGATCTAATGTATGGCAAGCTGAAATATATTGAGGATTGCATGACAATCTAGAACAATCTATTGCCTCAAAACGAGAATATCTTTAACAGCAACAACGTATAGACTGTCGACATATTTGGGGCTTACACAATGAAGTTAAAATCTCAAGACCCGACGCAATGTGTATTTTTAAAGTGTCCAACTGTCACAAACGTGTATGGTCTGCACTCTGCAGTATGGATCACCGTAGTGAGACTATGTCTATAGTGCAGGTATGTTAAACCACTACCGAGCGAGGTGGCGCAGTGGTTAACTTACTGGACTCGCATTCGGGAGACGACGGTTCAATCCCGTCTCCAGCCATCCTGATTTAGGTTTTCCGTGATTTCTCTAAATCGTTTCAGGCAAATGCCGGGATGGTTCCCTTGAAAGGGCACGGCCGATTTCCTTCCCGATCCTTCCCTAACTCGAGCTTGCGCTCCGTCTCTAATGACCTCGTTGTCGACGGGACGTTAAACACTAACTACCTACCTACCTACCTTAAACCACTCTTCAATGATAATGTCAAGTATCTAAAGGAATGTTAAATTCATGATGAGGATGAGGGGTTAAATATGTGTATGGGTGCATGTATTGTGCTATACCTAAGTCTGCTAACATTACTGCTATAAACAGAAATTCCACAGTTTGCAGAAGGCATTCCTAAGTCTATCATTGCTCCAGTTGCTTTGTGTGAAATACATGCTGAATTTAAAAGCATAACAAAAACCGTTATTTCGAATATACAGCAGAGTGATGACTAGGGTGAAGTAGAAAAAAAATGACACTGATTTTTTAATGATGGTGATTAAGTCCCACAGTCTGCAAAGTACCAAATATACATTAACAGGGTACAGAACTTGCATCAAAAATATACATAACAATAAATAATAATCATCTCTTGTATGTTGTAATAGGTTTTATTCCATCGTAGACATATATCTTGAGACTTTACAGTTCACATGTTTGAGAGCATGCCTTAGTTGTTCATACAACTGCAACGTCAGAGAGACCTTATGGTTTAGCTGCTATCATACCAAAGAGATTTAACAGATTTATGTCCTTCAGAGCCACATACTGTTCAAATGACAATACACTTGTTGGTTTAGGACTAGCAACCACTATGTATTCCTGAATTTTAGCATTAGCTGTATCACATTCTGTATTTAATACAATTTTGTTTTGACAATTAACATCTATGAAAAGTTTTTCTCATGAAATTCCCTTCATATATGACTACTGTGGCATTCATCCAGTACAGGTGACAAAATTTTGGATAGATCTTCGATGTGTCAATGCAAGCGAGTATGATCATGGGCTGCCTGTTCCCATGGACCAATGTGTGCAGCATGATGGGCAAAATCCCATGCGATTAATGTGCAAACTGTCTCACATTCTCCTTAATTTGCAAACTGCACTTTCTGCTTCTTCTTATTAGACAAAGAAGAATATTCGTGGTTTAAAGACTTCTTGATAGTTAATCCTAACTATACTCATCTGATGAATTACCTACACTACGTGATATGATGAATCAAAACCACGTATAACCAGAATTATTTGCATCAAACAGGTGAACCCCGCAAGGCGTTTGTCGCAGGGAAGGGGTGATTGTCACTCATGAGCATCACCCTACCCTGGGCTGTTTAAACCTGCAACTGACTCCTGGTACAGGGCTGCACAATACTATTTGTGTAATGCACTGTATGACACCATCCACAAGTGTGTTCGAGTGCAGTGCTATACTCTGCCATCCAGCAAATGCATTGTATCACCTAGTCCAAAAACGTGTTTGGGTATGGTGCTATACTCTACTGTCTGGCTAATGCGCTGTACCACCCTGTCTGAAATCACGTACAAATACAGTGCTATACTCCGCCATGCAGGTATTACACATACAAGGATACACGTGCACATAATGGTGACACTCGCGAAGTGCAGTCCCCACTCCCTGCCACAAACACATTATGTGGTTCACATGTCTGAGATATATGATTCCAGTTACACGTGATTGTGACTTATCATGTCACATAGTATAGAGCGTTCATCAGCTGGGTATAGATAGGATCAACCATCAAGAACATGGGGTGTTGTCATCTTGCAATTTGAAATATATATAAGATGCAGTAAACCACGAATGAAGAATTTGCTTTGTCTGATAAAAAGAAGCAGAAAGTGCAGTTTGCAAACGAAGGAGAATGAGAGAAAGTTTGCATATTAATGGCTTGAGATTCTGCCTATTACACTGCACATATTTGTCCATGGGAACAGGCAGCCTGCGATCGCAGTGGCTTCCATAGGCCTAGACATATCGAAAATCTATAAAACATTTTGTCACATGTACTGGATGAATGCCACAGAAGTCATATATGAAGAGGAATTCTTCAGAAAAATTTTTCATAGACATTAATTGTCAGAACAAAGTTGCATTAATTGCAGAAAGTGATACAGCTAATGTTAAATTTCAAAAGTATGTAATGGTTGTTAGTCATAAAACATCAGGTGTATTGTCATCTGAACAGCATGTGACTGTGAAGAACATAAATGTGTTAAGTCTCTCTGATATGATAACAACTGAACCATAACGTCTGTCTGACGGTTCAGATGTATGAATAACTAAGGCACGCTCTCCAACACCTGAACTGCTAAGCCTCAAGGTAGATGTCTATGATGCAATAAAACATATTACAACTTTTAAGAGAGGATTATTATTTATTATTATGTATATTTTTGAGCAAATTCTATACATTGTTGATATACAATTGGTAATTTGTAGACTGAGAGAATTAATCACCATCGTTAAAGAATTAGTGTCATTCTCTTTTTTCTACCTCAGTCCTGTTCATCACTCTGCAGTACATTCGAAATAACGGTATTTTGTACACTTTAAATTCAGCACGTATTTCACACAAGCCAACTGGAGCACTGATAGATTTACGAATGCCTTCTGTAAACTCGACTTCTGTTAAATTTCTGTCTAAAGCAGTAATGTTAGCAGACTTAGGTATAGCACAATACATGCACCCGTACACATATTTAACCCCTCATCCTCATTATGAATTTTATATTCCTTTAGATACTTGACAGTATCATTGACGTGTGATTCAACATACCTGCACTATAGACTGAGTCTCTCTGTGATGATCTATACTGCATTTCGCAGGCCATGCAGGTTTGTGACAGTTGGACACTTTCAAAATACACATTGTGGCGGATCTTGAGATTTTTAATTTCATTTTACAAGCCCCAAACATGTCCAAAATTTATAAACGGTTGCTGCGTAAGATATTCTCGTTTTGAGGCAGTTGATCGTTCTTGGTTGTCATGCAATCCTCAACATATTTCAGGGTGCCACACATTTTATCCTACACCACATCAGCAAACAGCACCTTTGTGCCTCTATGGACATTCTCTATTTCCACTATAACATTGAAATGTATGTCAAGTGTTAACACAACATATGCGTGCTATGATCCACTCGTGGTTAGTTGATAAGTAGTGTTGAACAATAGCACATTGTAACGACTCATCTGACGGTCGATGTATGGTGCAGGCAGCGGATATAGTGGAAAGCTGAAGTCGGGAAACAGTTCCGTGTCCTGCTCTAATATATCAGGCACTGCATCAGGAGGATTGTCTGCATGCTGAATTAGTGGTGCCAGTGATTGATATAGTCGAAACTTTGGGTCTGGAAACAGTTAACCATGCTGGCATGATTTCCACTCCACTACATCAGCAGCTGCATGCCTGGTTGATAACTGCTGCTGTTGTTCGAAATTATTAGGCACCACTTCGTCTACGTCATGGGGCTGTTGAACTGAGGGAGAAAAACGAAGTAAAATTGTGACAAACACATACACACTAAACGAACAATAAACACTGCAGAGAGGAATATTTTAATACCTACAATCGAGTGTGTCAGGTAGCTTCTTCCGCCAGGAGGTGGTAGATCTCTGATGACAGTTCATGATTATGACCAATCTTTCATTATGGCGTACAGAGCTCAAGTGATGAGTCGAATCCTGAATCCTGAGGGTGAGTGGTGGAAGTAGATGACTGCAATGTTACTAGAATTGGAACAACTATTTTGGATTGTGTTCATATCTCCAGGTCAGCCATCTTGGATTGTGACGTCACTGAAGACGTCATGGATCGTAATCTTGGATTCTAAACTTAGAACCACAGAGTTTAGTACCCATAGGGCGAGGACATAAGATAACTTCATCGGGCTCAATGGTTTCCTGTGTTGGAACATCACTTGTGAATAACATGCTAAAAATTCATAGCATCATAGACTTTTTCCTCTGAAGTATTCTTGTAGAACGAAATATTTCATATTGAGTTTGGACTTCTACGTGTTTGTGTGTGTGTGTGTGTGTGTGTGTGTGTGTGTACAAGACTTTCACGCTTCTTCAGTTAACCTAAAAAACTGTGACCTTAGCTGGTCTTCGTCAGATATAATTAAGAAATTAAGATGTGGGACATTCTTAGGCCTGTACAATGGGCTGTGTTTTGTGAAAAATTGCAGGGAATGCTGTTCTGCGAAAATCTGTATCATACTCCTATAAAGGATCAATGAGTGCAGTTTTGTGCTTCCTGTAGGGGAATGCAGTACTGCTCTATGGATTTTATTTTAACGTGTGATACTAACTGCTGTTGGATGGCGTTAAATAATCATGAGCGCGTTTGTATCGAATGTGTTGTGCACTCTCACCTTGTGTGCTCAAACCGTGATGATTATGATCATCACAGTTAGAGTCATTAAAACTCCTCTGGGTTTGAGGCCGCATTGATGACCTCAAACCCAGAAGAATTTTGTTGACTGTGACAACGGCCGCGGAAACCTACGTTTACAATCACAGTTAGAGTTGAGTCATTCTTTGGTTTCGTAAAGCACCGGAGAACTTGTTGGAAGACTTAGGTCTCTTGGAAACACTGACACACTGTTATATCACTAGCACCACTACCCGTCAAAATGTGTATGGAACTTTCAGTTTCCTAGGAGTTGCGGTTTTGGATCTGTATCAGAAATGGGGGCACCTTAACGTGATGATTCACTGGATAGTACTGCCATATGTCAGAACTACACTTGTTCTGCGTTTTCGAAATTTGAGTAGAAATGGCAAATGTGCTGTGCGAAGTATCATTACGTTGATGCATAAAACCAAAGATTTATATCGCTAGTGCTAGTCGGTTGTCCAATTCTGGAAAACGTCTTATGCCCTTTCTGCAGACAGAATAACAACTTGTATTCCACCCCTTTCAACGTATCAAGAACTTGTCTAGGTGTAAATTTAATTTGTTTCAGTACGTAACTCTTTGATTTCAACATGTAACTGACGTGAAAGTCCAATGACATGCTGTATATACGTCTCCTGTTGCCATTTAAATATCCTATTGAGACGTATGATGTTAAGTATGGACTGTGATACGACAATTGTGGTCGGTTGGGTTACGGGGTGACGTTGCTGATGGTCAGTGGCAGCTGGCTACTTGCTGCATGCGCTACATGTCGATACATATATGTGCAGTCTATTTATGGAAACTCAGTACTATCCCTCAAGCTGAGGCAGCGTTCTGGGGGGTTCTTGGCTACATACTACACATAACAGATGGCGATGGACTCTGTCAGCAATTGCAGGTCAGTTTTTCGCATTGAAATGTAATGTACGAATATGGTACTGATCAGTTTTCTCGTAGAAAAATCACATTTTTCCATTATACCATTTTCCGCGTTTTTAACGGCTACTATATATATATAAATATAAGTGTGTTTCATTCTCAAATGTTGTGGCTACATGCGGAGTACATGAGAGTTTGCGTGTTTGACGACTCTGAGAAAGTTGGTTAGCACACCTACTCCTGAAAGCAGGTCCACTTTGCTTTCACGCTTCTCAACCCTCTCATTTAAATCCCTCCTCCCCATCACCCACACATCCCACTTCCCAGGCTCTTATCATGGTGTGACGGGAATATAGCATCCTACACATCCGCTTCCTATCCACTAACAAGCACATTTCAATGTATACCTTCTCCGAACACTATGTTGATACCTTCATTTTTAATGAAACGTTCCTTCAATGCTATGACACCAACTGAACCTCTCCCTACAGCCTCCACCACATACATAATCCTCTTCCCAGGAACAGAGTTGGAGCTAGAATTGGCCACAACAAAAACATCCCCCTTTGGTCACAATCCTGGCTCAATAATCTCACCTAACACTTTATCCTTAACCTCTTCTTCAAACCCCTGACTTTCATCTGTGTTACTGTCAACATCCGAGATATTCTTCCCCTCCCCTACGATTTCCTCGCCCACTGATCGTACCTTTTGCACTTTTATTATTGCTGCTGCCCTCAACATCCATAGTAGAGCCCCTGCAGAACTTCAGCAGTGGCGTCGGTTTACAGACTCCCTCCAAGGTCACATTGTCCCTATCATACACCACACCAGTCCTGAAAGCAATACCAACCCAGATATCATCTTAGTATCTCATAACCTCCTTGGACGGCTCACTGCAGAAGTCCTTGATCCAATTGGAAATGTCCACCTACGTGTCCTCCTAATCATCTCCAACTATTTACATCATCCCCATGCTCCCAATCGCAGTCTCGGTCCAAAATCTGTCCTTGACTATTCCTGTGCCAACTGGAATGCCTACCAGGAATCCACGGATACCAAGATTGGAAGCCATCCCCTCATCTTCTAGCAAACTGACGATATCTCCAAACCACATCCTTCCTGCAGCTGACCTTGTTGGATGATATATCTGCCCACATCTCTACTAAGGCCATGTATCCTCACATCCAACTTCCCCCCTCACAAGCACTACTCCTTCTCCGAAAATCCTATCGCTTATACTGCACTTTCCTAAGGACTTGTGCCAGGATATACTCACGTGCCACTGACAAATACAGAGATACACCAGAAATTGACTCTACTCCAAAAAAAGTCAGGACTGGGGCAAGACATGCACCAGACTCGACACTACATTCCCATTAACTCTCCCAAGTACTGGAAAGCATTCCGCCGATTCACTGGCAAGCATTCAAACTCTCACTCTCAACTCCTCCTCAACAACTATCCCTTGCCTGAAAACCAGAGGAAAACTAACCACAGTACCTCCTATCTCTATTGATCCATCGTGGGTACAGAACAGCGGCCACTCAGATACTTACGAAACAAAAATCATCGAACAGCGGTATGTTTTCAGAAGTTGTTATTTTACTCAACCAACCAGTTTCAGCATCTCATTAATGTCATCGTCAGACACCTATGCACTCCATCTATAGGTACTCGGACACATCGATGCATGCCTAATCAGAGCCATCAGTACTTGGATTCTGTGAATTTTTTATGGAGTGTGTACTTTGATGACTTGACAACAACAGTAGTTGTCAGTCTTTGAGGCACAACACCACAAGAAATTCACTGAACTCCAGTACTGATGGCACCAGTTATGCGTGCATCACTGTATATGCTATTCTGTACATGGAGTAAATAGGGGCCTGAGGATGGCGTTAATGAGATGTCGAAACTGCACATGTACATAAAATAACAACTTCTCAAACATACAGCTGTTTCGCGATTTTTCTTTAGTAAAAAGCTTTGTACCCTATCTCTCTGATATCGTCTCAATCCCTGATGACGCTCACTTTAACTACTCCCTCTTCCCTACCATCCATGAAAGTATAAATACCTTTGTCCCATCCCAGATCCTCAACTTTCAGTACTTGGACAACATGCAACAAACAGAATTAAACTCATCAATCACAGCACATGACATAAAACAAGTACTTCACAGAAAATGCAACACATGTCATGGTCACAACCGCATCACCTGCCAACACCTTAAAAATGCCCCCTCTCGTTTCCAGTCACCCTTGCAACCCTTTATACCGCTATTCTCTGTGCTGTGGAAAACACTGAAAATTCTAGAATGAGATTTTCACTCTGCAGCAGAGTGTGCGCTGATATGAAACTTCCTGGCACATTAAAACTGTGTGCCGGACCGAAACTCGAACTCGGGATCTTCGTCTTTCGCGGGCAAGTGCTCTACCGACTGAGCTACCCAAGCGCGACTCACGACCCGTCCTCACAGCTTCAATTCTGCCAGTTCGGAAGGTAGGAGACGAGGTACTGGCAGAAATTAAGCTGTGAGGACGGGTCGTGAGTCGTGCTTGGGTAGCTCAGTCGATGCAGCACTTGCCCCTAAGGCAAAGGTCCCGAGTTCGAGTCTCGGTCCGAAACACACTTTTAATCTGCCAGGAAGATCAAAAATTCTACTTTTCCTCACACTGCACAAGCCCCCTACTCATGCCTCCAGCTACCAACCTATCTGCCTCATCTCAGTATTCAACAAGGTCTTTGAATCCATCCTTTCCCAACGCATTCATCAACACTTGAACCAACACCACCTCCTTCCCATTAACCAGTGTGGCTTCCATTCCATCTTCCCCCCCCCCCCCCCCAATGACCAGCTCCTGCACCTCGACCACCTCTTAGCCCATCAGCTCAACACCCGTAAATCCGCTATCGTCCTTTCCCTTGATGTAGAGAAAGCCTATAACCATGTATGGCACTCAATTCTCCTCTTTAAACTCGATTTACACACTTCCTGTACCTTGCTTCCCACTGCTGGGGTGCCCCAGGCTCTCTCCTCTCCCGTCTAATTTATCTCCTTTACACTGCTGATATGCCCAAACCACCTCCTCTACTCCACCTCACTCAGCATGCTGATGACACCCCATTCCTTGCCCTTCATTCTACATTCCAGAAATACCAATGGCCCCCTTAACCCAATTCAATCAGTTTACCTCCTGGTATAACTAATGGCTCCTGAAGATATGTCCTTCCAAAACTCAGGTAGTAATAATAGGACGCACCACTCACACCTTTCATCTCCATGACTTATGTCTAAGACCTTCCTATCCAGTTAACTAACACAGTAAAATATCTTGGACTAACCATCGAGTGGCAACTAATGTGGAAACCTCATCCATCCAACAGAAAGCCCTCAACAGGCTAAAACTGCTAACTCGGCAAACTTGGGAATTGCACCCCTCCACTGTCCACCACACTTACAAACCCTTCATCCAATCCATTCTTTACTTGCTATGTAAATGTAGTATGGATATCCGACCCCCCCCCCAAGTTCTGCAAGGCCCACCAGATTCTTGAACACCATGCACTCTGCATTGCCTTCCACATCCATCTATCTTCCCCAACTCATCAAATTCCCATCTCTCTTCACTTACACTGAACGCCTCCGAACAACCTACACTATCCAGAGACTTGACTCAATTAAGACTATAGTTCCCCTCTCGCTTTTTCCAACCAATGTAGACTACAGCGCCTATACCAACACATTCCACCAAACCTACTTCTATACACCCTCCACATTCTCTCCCAAAGGATGTTCAGCTGTCTTCCCCTCCCAGATAATGAACTCCATCCAGACATTTACTACTCCTACCAACTTTAAATCCTCCCCACCCATCCCACATCGTCAGGGCCCTCTCTTCCACCTTTCCCTATGTTTTCCCTAGCCCCCCTTTTTCCCCTTCCACCCTTCTTTCCCTATCCCCTTTTCCCCATTAGATTATAGCTTCATTAATACCCCCTCTACTCCATTCCCTCTTGTATCCCAACAGCCACTCCTACCCTGTCGAGACATTCGCACTCATCCTCCATCCATTTATCTCTTCCATTCTACCCTCCTCACCGACCAACGTTTCACCTTTAACAACAGACTACCTGCCCCAGAGCAAGTCCTTTCACTTTAGTGCCAATGAAATGCCTCCTCGTAACAACAGTGCTCTGCAACAAGGTTTATTAAGTGTTTTTAAATGTAATCTTATTGAGTTTCTCTTTTTTATCTTATTACAAATGTTTTTAACGAAAAACGAAGGATGTCATGTCTCTCTTGCATATAAAAGTTTTCATTTCATTTTCACGTTTAAAAAGTTTTAATTTCATTGTAAATATCTCACTTTTCTATCTATTATTCTTTCATCTCCTTCAGATTTATTGTTGTCAACAGCGAATTGACTGTACAGCTGACAGCCCTCCATTCCCCCCCCCCCCCCCCAATTCATATGGGGCGAGGTGGATTAAAATAACAATAAAGAAAAAACAGATGGTTGGTTATGTTACTGTTTGTAAATAGACATCACCAATCCCACACAAAACTTTTTTTGTCAGTGGTCTTTGAAGTGATAGCTGTTTCAAAAATCTATGGATATCAGTTATTGAATGCTGGCTCCTGTTGTGACTGGACCATAGGTGGGAAGCTTCATACACGCTGGTATGGGGCCTGAAGATGGCGTAATATATCGAATAAAGTGGTAGCCCAATAAAATAACAATTTGGAAATTTAGACAGCTTAAAGGTGTTTGATTTGACGTTCTGTTTTAAGTATCTTTTTTCCTTTTCTTTTACTATCCAATATTTACTGCTATATAACACTACACTCCAGGCATAACTTCGAGTATATCTTTTCCTCAGCTGTCAACGGCCATGTAAAGGTGGATACGCCCGTTCCTGTCAGATCGTTGAAGTTAAGAGCCGTGGGACATGGTTGGCGTTAGGATGGGTGACCATCTGGGCCACCATGTGCTGTTGACATACCGGGGTGCACTCAACCCCGTGGTACCTGTTAAGCAGCTACTTGAGCGAGCAGTAGTGGCTTCAGGTCACGAAAACTGGCAATGGTTGGGAGAGCGGTGTGCTGACCCGACGCCCCTATATCCGCATCCAATGCGGCCACTGAGGATGACACGGCGGTCGGCCCGTGCCGTGGCACCTTCCGACGCCTATTCGGACAGAAAGAGAGGTAACTTTCCTTAGCTTCATTGGAATTCTTCTAGACATTCGTAACTGCTTCACCTTTTCAAATGCTCTCTTTCCACAGATATCCTCCGCCTAAATTCGTCTGTACAGCTTCCAAACTATGTCATTAAGGAAAGCATTTTACTTGTTCTATCCTTTTACCATCTAGGAATGTGTTAACTGAAGCAGCTTTCTTGAATATTCTCTGTTTTCCTGTATTTATCTCATTCCATATTGCTTGCTCCTTCCTGCGATACCCTTCAACACCTTGTGTAGCTCCTCTTCTCATTCCGCCAGCACTTCTTGATCATACCCGTGTTTTATAGTATTTATGCTTTCTCCTTCAATTGCAATACCTTTCGCATCCTCTATGGCCTTACTTATTAGTTCTTCTCCATGTAATTACATTAAATAGCTTCGGTGACAGTGAGTATCCTTTCCTTACAGCCCTTCCAGTGGTCATATCTTCCGTGTCTTCATTCGCGACTCTATCTGTCACTTTTTACTTTGTATAAATCTTATTTATTAACCTCTTATCTTTCCAGTCTATAGCAACATCATTTAAAATTCACAGCAGTATACTCCAGTTGACTCAATCGAAAGCTCTCTCTCAGTCGATTAAAAAAAAAGGACACCTCCTTGTTCATTTCTACAATTCTTTCTCTAGTTATCCTCAGGCAACCTATGGCATCTCTCGAACCTTTACTATTCCTTAACTCAAACAGGTCATTTCCAGTATTTTCCTCGATATTCTTTCCAGTTCTCCTTAGTATGACTGTCGTTGTAGCCTTTGGAACATTACTCATAAAATTTATTGTCCTATAGTCTTTGCACATTTTTTGCATTCCGCTTTTTAGGTGAAGGTACTAAATAGCCTTAAGCAGACATTGAGGAGTAATCTCTATGTCATAAATTCTGTTTACTAAGTCAGTGACTCTGGCTACTGAAACTGGATATAAGACTTTCAAGCCTTAGATGATTTTCCGTCACAGCCCAATACTTTCTTTTCCCAAAGCTCCTGAATTGCTTTCTCCAACTCCCATTTCAGTATTTTAGGATCTCAGTCTTCTTCATTTTGTTTCCTCTCATCTTCCATAACCAGTCTGGTGCAACCAGCCTGTGCACCGTATAACTCTTTCACACAATCCATCCAAACTTCTTTATCTGATTTACGTACTGTCTCTTCCAGCAGACTTGCTGTTATGCATTTTTTTTAATCTTGTCCTTTTCACCTGTTCAACTTCTGCCACTAATGCTTCCACTATTGTATATCTAATGGTATTCCATTCTTTAGTGAATTCATCACTTCTCCTACTTGTTCCAATTTATTTTAGAGATGGTGATCGTATTCTGTCTTACCCACCCACTTACAGGAGGGCTGACGGTTTAACTAGTACTCCAAATCATTGTGTAACTCGTCATTTTTCAAGTTAAGAAACAATGACAGAGGTAAATAAATGACAGATAAAAGCTCTAGGACCGGCCAGGGATCGTACGCGAGATCTTTGGCTCTGTAGTCTTGAATTGTACCCTTAGCTACTTTAACTTGAATTCGAAACTAAGATTTCCACATAACGAGAAACAGGAGACTTTTAATTTTAGTCATAGTTACTTCAGCGTACCCTTTCCCCATTTTTCTTTAGCCTGTGGCATTTTCAGAGAGACTGCGCAGAATTTATTAAGCCGTTCGCTCGTAGCTTCGGTGAAACAAGAATGGAATCGCACCTACAAAGCTTTACACATCTCTGCGCAGTTAATGCGATTTCTCAACCAATCAACCTTTTAATCGTTAAACCAGTCGGAAATATTTCGAAACAGTGCAATCTTCCTGGGACTGCGGGCAGAAGAGGGAAGCCGCCCTCCGGCTGCAGCCTATACAGTATTGACTAATGAAATATCCGGCGGCGGGTCGTGGCCCCTGGCGCAGCTGCTAGCTGCCTCGTGTTTTCCCTATCGATTTCAATCTCCTGAGGCGAACGCTGCGGGACAGGCGAGCTTGCGACAAAGGATATTGCGTGGAGGACTCGAGCTCCACAAAACCTTAATCTCGAACTAAGCGTTATATTCAGCGCACAGTCTGCAGATGAGTGAATGGGCTTTCATTAATTTTAGCTTCTGTGTCGATGAACGGAATGGCGACAAGTGACCTTTTTTTTTATACTTGTTAATGGATTTATGCAAACGATCGTAGTTGCTCCAGCACGTGGTATTTAGTTTCACGGAGTCGTGAAAATATATTGCGGCTGGTTAGAACTACAAACGAAAAAGTTTCGGCTGCGGTCTCCCGTTCAGCCTCCCCTCCCCCCCCCCCCCCCCCCTTTCCCATACTTTTTCCTACCTGAATTAGTACTCGACTCCAAGGTTATGCGGTAGCGCTTCCCTAGACAATATTCTATTGGAGGTGGGTGACGATCTGAAAACTGGTACATCCAGTTACAGATTAACCTAGAATTTAACGTTCACCGGGAACGAAGTGGAACGTGTGATTCTCGACTTTACTGAAGGTTGCACCTAGGAAAAAAAAACTAGAAACGATCGGAAATTGAATACTGGACCATTCTATTTATAGTCTGACATTGATGTACTCATCAACCTACGTCCACCTATACACTGAGTTGACGAAAGCCATGGAATAGCGATAAGCACTTGTACAAATGGTTGCAGTATGGCGTACACAAGATGCAAGGGCAATACATTGGCAGAGATATCATTTGCACTCAGGTGATTCATGTGACAGGGTTTCCGACGTGATTGTGGCTGGACGATGAGAATTAACAGACTTCGAACGCGGAGTGGCAATTGGAGCTACAACCAAGGGACATTCTATTTTGTAAACCGTTAGGGAATTCTGAGATCCACAATGTCAAGAGAGTGTCGAGAGTACCAAATTCGCACATCATCTGTCACCATGGGCAACGCAGTGGCCGACAGCTTTCACTTAACGACGGAGAGAAACGGCATCTGCGTGGAGTTGTCAGTGATAACAGAATTTGGCGTTAATGGGATATGGCAGCAAACAAGCGACGCGAGTGCCTTTGCTAAGAGCACGACATCGCCTGCAGCGCCTCTCCTAGGCTCATGACCATATCGATTGAACCCTAGATGACTGGAAAACTGAGGCCTGGTCAGATGACTCTCGGTTTCAGTTGGTAAGAGCTGACGGTGAGGCTCGAGTGTGGCGCGGACCCCACAAAGCCATGGACGCAAGTTGTCAACAGGGCACTGTGCAACCTGGTGGTGGCTACATACACTACTGGCCACTAAAATTGCTACACCAAGAAGAAATGCAGATGATAAACGGGTATTCATTGGACATATTATACTAAAACTGACATGTGATTACATTTTCACGCAATTTAGGTACAAAGATCCTGAGAAATCAGTACCCAGAACAACCACCTCTGGCCGTAATAACGGCCTTGATACGCCTGGGCATTGACTCAAACAGAGCTTGGATGGCGTGTACAGCTTCAACACGATACCACAGTTCATCAAGAGTAGTGACTGGCGTATTGTGACGAGCCAGTTCCTCGGCCACCATTGACCAGACGTTTTCAGTTGGTGAGAGATGTGGAGAATGTGCTGGCCAGGGCAGCAGTCGAACATTTTCTGTATCCAGAAAGGCCCGTACAGGACCTGCAACATGCGGTCGTGCATTATCCTTCTGAAATGTAGAGTTTCGCAGGTATCGAATGAAGGGTAGAGCCGCGGGTCGTGGCACATTTGAAATGTAACGTCCACTGTTCAAAGTGCCATCAATGCGAACAAGAGGTGACCGCGACGTGTAACCAATGGCACCCCATAACATCACGCCGGGTGATACGCCAGTATGGCAATAACGAATACACTCTTCCAATGTGCGTTCACCGCGATGTCGCCAAACACGGACGCGACCATCATGATTCTGTAAACAGAATCTGGATTCATTCGAAAAAAAAAATAACGTTTTGCCATTGGTGCACCCAGGTTCGTCGTTGAGTACACCATCGCAGGCGCTCCTGTCTGTGATGCAGCGTCAAGGGTAACCGCAGCCATGGTCTCCGAGCTGATAGTCGTTGCTGCTGCAAACTTCGTCGAACTGTTCTTGCAGATGGTTGTTGTCTTGCAAACGTCCCCATCTGTTGACTCAGGAATCGAGACGTGGCTGCACGATCCGTTACAGGCATGCATATAAGATGCTTGCCATGTCGACTGCTAGTGATACGAGGCCGTTGGGATCGAGCACGGCGTTGCGTGTTACCCTCCTGAACCCACCGATTCCATATTCTGCTAATAGTAATCGGATCTCGACCAACGCGAGCAGCAATGTCGCGATACGATAAACCGCAATCGGGATAGGCTACAATCCAACCTTTATCAAAGTCGGAAACGTAGTGGTACGCAGTTCTCCTCCTTACAAGAGGCATCACAACAACGTTTCACCAGGCAACGCCGGTCAACTGCTGTTTGTGTATGAGAAATCGGTTGGAAACTTTCCTCATGTCAGCACGTTGTAGACGTCGTCACCGGTGCCAACCTTGTGTGAATGCCCTGAAAAGCTAATCATTTGCATATCACAGCATCTTCTTCCTGTCGGTTAAATTTCGCGTCTGTAGCACGTCATCTTCGTGGTGTAGAAATTTTAATGGCCAGTAGTGTATATCATATGCAACGGTTTGTACGTGCAATAGATGGCACCTTATGACCGAATCTGATCTATACACGAACGGACGTCGGGTGGTACACAGACACGCTGTATCTTCTCGTTTGACGTTATCACCATCTTTATCGCGATCCGCATAATCATCTTCAGTCATTAGATATGTAACGGTGGATAAAGCTAGATCCTCCACAATCGTCCACGCACCACTATCTTCAACTAAACGCTTCTCTGCTTGTTTCATAATATCACTGTCTGCTACCCACAACTCATTACGTCGTCTCGGTTTTATCCTGTCTCAGCAAGGAACTTCTTTGGCCCATGAGACATCCATTCGCCTGGCTACATGTCCAGCCCATCTCCACCTCATTTTCACAACATTCATGACTGCGTCTTACGTTCTGGTCTCTTCCCATATCCATTTATTAGGACTCCTGCCTCTGCTAACATTCCTCAGCCCGAGGTGAACAGATTCTGCATTTAAGCCCTTGTCCCACTGTCGTCATTCAAGACTAATAAAATACACTTTTTCGAAACTTCCCATTTTAAAGCCGCTAAAAGCTGTGGAGTTTACCAAAAACACTGAAGGACATTTTGACTTTCGTATGTCTCTTTTTTCCTGTCCACCCAGTCGTTGACTGCAACTGCTCTACATTTTAAAAAAATCAGCAATAGGTCCCATGCCTCAATCGTTAATTTGCCTCATCTGCATTACATATGAAGACCTATACTTCTATAATCACTTTCTGACGCTTAAAATTTGTCAAAGATTGAGGATTGTCTCTCCACATACTCCACTTTGAGTTTCCAGCCCCACGATGCCTTTCGCACTTGGTTTTTGCTGACAGGCTCCATGCTAGCATGCTATTGACCTCACGAGGGCTGTTTGGAGACTAGTTCTCAAATTTCCCATCCACAGCGCCACTTGTCGTTGGTATTAACTTAGTTTCTTTATCATTAGGTTCTTATATATTACTTATTACGTGGCTTATGTGTACTTATATTTTCGTTTGGACCATATGACAACTCTAGTTATGTAAGGTTTTATTATATTATATTATCGTACATTTACCCCACCCTGAGACCAACATCAAGATATGCATGTCATTAGCTGATTAGCTCCAGTTCTGGCATTATGTCTCCACTTGTTGTTCGGCTTCTTTATACAATTTTTGTAGAGGCACTATAAACCACAAGTAAGCATTACGAGATCTTTTTGTATTAATGGCTTCATTATTGCTCTTGTATTTTTTAAAGACCGCAGCAATACGCTGCATGCATCTTGTTGTTGGCACTCACAAATAACGCAATAGCTATAAATATGTACAATTTTTAACTCTAATTTTTTGAAATTTTTAAACTTTTCACTCTTATTTTACTTATTTCTAGTATATTTTTCTGTACAGCTTTCTGAAGAAGGGCACTAAGCGCCTGAGACCGGTTAAGGAAATAAAATTTCTTTCATGCAACTGGTTGCTTATTGTTTCGATGTATATTCAGTAGTAGTACTGCAGCAAGGCTGCGATCACACAGTATCTAAATGTCAGCCATAGGCCATTTTCAAGTGTTACAACGTCAAAAATTGCCCGACTTATGTAAAACACATGTCGTCGTCGAAATTTTTTCCTTCTTTCCATTTCATCCCCTATCGCTGCGTATGGGCGCGGGGGTGGGGCTGTCAGCGCTACATTAAACCTGCTCTTCACTCAACTGATAAGAAATTCTAAACGAAATTTAAAAACATTTTTAAAGGTGCATGTAAATTGGAACATTTTGTATGTTAAAACATGATTTCATTCGCTTTTTGTTAAAAACAGTTGCAATTAAAGATAAAAACAGAAACACAATGAATGTACATTTCAAAACATTCAAAAAACATAATGCTAAACACTGATGTTAAAAAGATGCACATAGCTGGTACTAAAACTAAAAGGACCGGTCCTGGGATGGATAGTCTTTTTCTGAAGGCGAAAAGGTTGGCCATTGAGAGGGGTAGAAGAAGGGAAGTGGTATATGGGTGGAGGACTGGGGCAGATGTATAGAGGGGATAGGTGCGTCTATTGAAAGCAAGAGGGGATGGTGCAGAGGAGCAGTATCAGTGAGGATGAACTTTGATGGGGAAAAGGGGCTATGGAAAGAAGGGTGGAAGAGAAAAAGGGGGTAGGGAAATATAACAAAGGGAGTGAGAGGGAGTCCTAATAAGATGGAACAGGTGGGGTGGGTTTCAAATCGGTAGGATTGGTAAATGTAGGGATGGAGTTTGTGGTCAGGGAGGGGCAGACAGTTCAAGTTTCTCAGGAAGAGTATGTGAAGGGTGTGGAGTGTAGGATTGTTGGGATGTTTTGGTAAAGACACAGCAGCATACGAGGATATGGGAAAAGAGAGGAAACTATACGATTATTGGAGTCGAGTTTGCAGATGATGTATATTATTCAGAAGTTTTTATTGTGAGTGAGGAGACGTAGGATTCATGTGGGGAAAAGTAATCAATCGGATTTGGATGGCGAGGCAGAGTGCATTGCATTCAATGATCTGGAGAGGCATGTAGAACTTAGTTGGGGTGGATATCCATGCAACGTTTGCATAGCAAAGGATGGGTTGGATCAAGGTTAAGGATTGGTTGGATCAAGGTTTTGTAAGAATGGTGGACAGTGGAGGGGTGCAGTCCCCAAGTTCGCTGAGTTTGTAGTTTTAGTCTGTTGTGGGATTTCAGTTGGATGTTTAGCGTATGACGTTTCCACGCTAGTTGCCAGTTGATGGTCAGTCGAAGATATTTTAGAGTGTTATTTAACTGTATAGGATGCTCTTAGATGGTAAGGTAGAAGTCATGGAGACAGAAGGTGCTGCTGGTGTGTCCTATAATTACTGCCTGAGTTTTGAAAGGATTGATCTTCAGGAGCCATTTGTTGCACAAGGAGGTAAACTGATTGAGGTGTGTTTGGAGGCACTGATGGGATTTCTGTTGTGTAGGATAAAGAGCAACGAAAGCAGTGCCATCAGGATAATGAATGAGATGAACTAGTGGAGGTAGTTTGGGCATATCAACAGTGTGAAGGAGACAAAGGAGAGAGGAGAAGATGGAGCCTTGGAGCACACCTGTAGTGGGAAGGAAGGTATTGGAACTGGCGTTGATAATGGTGATGAAGGATAGGTGATTAGAGAAAATAGATGCAATAAGTCAAACATAATTAGTGTGTAAGTCTGGAATTTGAAAAGGAGACTGGGATGCCATGCGTGATTCTAGGCTTTCTCCGTAATGGATGTATTCCAAGACCTTACTGAATACTGAGGCGAGGCAGATGGGATTGTAGGAGAAGGTATCAGTAGAGGGTTTATGCAGTTTGAGGAATGTGGGATTCTGGATGTTTTCCACAGCTCAGGATAGTAAACTGTGGGGAGGATAGAGATATAAAGGGTTCAATGGATGACTTGAAAGGAGAGGGGGCATTCTTCAAGGTGTCGATAGGTGATTCGGTCGTGACCGGGAGATGTGTTGCGTTTTCTGTGAAGTACATGTTTTATGTTATGTGTTGTGATTGAAGTGTTTAATTCCGCTTTTGGTATGATGTCTAAGTACTATAAGTTGGGAGTCACAGGTGCGACAGTAGTATTTGTATGTTCATGGATGGTAGGGGAGACGGAATAATTAAAGCGAGTGTCGTCAAGGATTAAGGTGTCAGAGAAGTAGGATGCAAACTGGTCAGCTTAGCTCTGGCAGTCAGGTAAGGGATGGTTGTTGTGGAGAACCAGGCAGTGAAGAAAGGAATGGTAGTAGTGAGACAGTGGAATGGTTTCCAGTGCTTGGAAGAGTTTAGCATTGAGTCTGCCATGTCTAGCTCCAGCGTGGCATTTTTTAGTGTTGAGTAAATTTATGATATGTGTCTCTGAATTTGCCAGTGACATGTGAGTTATCCTGGTCATGAGTTCTTAGGAAGGCACAGTATAAACGGTAGGATTCTCTGAGAATGAGTAGTGCTTGTGGGGGGAGAGGGGGGGGGGGGGGAGTGGGACGGCGAGGGGTGTTGGCGGTTATAGTATCCAAAAAGGTCTGTTGCTTGAAGGATGTGGTATGGGGGATTCGTCAGGTTGTTGGAAGGTGAGGGGATGGCTTCCAATCTGGATATCTATGGATTCCCTTTAGGCATTCCGGTTGGTGCAGGAAAAGTCATGGACAGTTTTTTGATGGAGATGCATATGGATGATGTAGTGTGTAGGAGATGGTGAGGAGGACAGGTACATGGTCACTGCCAGTTGGATAAAGGACTTCTGCAGTGAGGCATCCACAGAGGTTGGGAGATGCTAGGGCGACATCTGGGGTGGTATTAATTTCAGGACGTGTTTACTGTGGGACGGGGATAATTTCAGCCTGGAGGGAGTCTGTTAATTGACGCCATTATTGTAGCTCTGCTGGGGCTCTACTATGGATGTTGAAGTCAGTGGCAATAATATAGGTGGAAAAGGTATAATCAATGTGGAGAGTAAATTGTAGGAGAGGGGCTGATTAGTTAGAATGTAGATAGTAACACAGGCGACAGTGTTTAGAAGAAGAGGCTAAGGATAAGGCATTCACTGGGGTTACTGAGTAGGGGTTGTGGCTGAACAGGAATGTTTTTGTGGTGGCCGATTGCAGCTCTGCCTCTGGCCAAGAGAAGGGGATTATCTATGCAGTGGAGGTTGTAGAGAGAGTGACGACTGGTGTAATGTGGTTGGGGGCGGGGGGACGGGGGGACGTTTACTTATAGATGAAGGTATCAACTTTGTATTTGGATAGGGTATGCATTAAAACGAACTTGTTGGTGGGTAACGAGTGGGTGTTGTGGTATAGGATACTGTACTGCTGTCGAGCCATGATGAGAGTGTGAAGAGTGGGTAGTGTGGGTGACGGAGTGGAGACGTTTAAATAAGGATGTCGAGGTGGCTAAAGCTGAAGCGGACTTGGTTTTGGGAGTATGTGGCTTGATTATTGACGTTGGAGCAAGCAGCGAGGAAAATTTGTTGTAGGGTATATTGATGCAGGAAGGGGTGGATATTTTGGGCGGCGATGGTGAGGAATCTGGTGATGTCTTCAGCTGTGGGAGTTGGGCAAAGTGAGTTATTGGGGTGGCTAGGATGATCAGTAGGATGGATGAGGACTATTAATTCTGGTTTGATGGGTGGGGTTTGGCCTTGCACTTGGTGGAATAGGTAGGATTGGCATAACTGCAGGTGTTGCAGGTGGAAGAGGAGGTGACATTGGGATATTATTTGAGGAAGTGCCGGTCTTTACAGTGAGGGCAGATGGGAGGATTATTTGAGTCAAGTGTGATGTGATCATTGCAGATGAGGCACTTTTGGCAACAGTAGGACAGTTGGGGTGGTTCACAGGGTTCTAATTTATGCCGGCGGTTGTATATTAGGGCTGCCTGCCTAAGGAGTTTTTAAATAGTGGGGGCAGTCTCTGAAGACCCACATGTGGAATATGGGACCCAAATCATTGCAGGTACAGCGTGCTGGGTGGATTTCTAAAGCAGGGGAGAGTTTAGTTTGGAGACTGCCTCCTCCACTGTGATCTCAAAGCCAATCTTTGTTATCATGGCAGTGAGTGTGAACGAACGATGAAGAGGCTTGGGCTGTTTGAATGTGGAGGTGATGACGAAGGCATTTGGGAAGCACGAGGGCCAAAGGTATAATGTGAGATTTTGAAGAGCAGGTATGAGTGGACATTGGGATTCGTAGATTTCGTAAGGACTAAATCTTGGTGGGTAGGATTTGCGTGATGGGAATGAGAGTGATGTATTTTCTGACTTCTAGATTGAGTGATTTGGCATTTAGGAATATGGGGTCAGGGTGGGAGTGAATGAAAGTGTAATCAAATGGTTAAAATGGCTCTGAGCACTATGGGACTTAACTGCTGTGGTCATCAGTCCCCTAGAACTTAGAACTAATTAAACCTAACTAGCCTAAGGACATCACACACATCCATGCCCAAGGCAGGATTCGAACCTGCGACCGTAGCGGTCACGCGGTTCCAGACTGAAGCGCCTAGAACCGCTCGGCCACTTCGGCCGGCAAAGGGTAATCAACTGGCTGAGAAGGTGCAGGGGAAGTACCAGTGTCCATGTGTTTGGAACGATTAGGTGTTGTTTGTGATTTTTTGTTTATAGTGCTGATAGAGGGGGCGGCACTGTGGATTTTTGGTGAGGCAGGGATTGAGGAATTGGAGAAGGTGGGGTCGCTGAGCATATCCTTCCATTGGGCTGGATTTGGTAGTGCTGCTTGTGGAGTGTATTATGTCTTCTGGGGTAGCCACGGTAGCACAACAAGATGTTATATTTGCAGACATTTCAGGGGATGTTGCCGGTAAGGGATGAGTTGGAAGTGAGGGATAGGCAAAGTAAATGGCAGGAGGTGGGGCAGAGATGGTGGGAAAGATAGTGTAGATGAAGGGAGGGTGGGCATAGGATGATGGAACAGAGGAAGTGCTCCAGATATTGATAGTGAGAGCAGAGGAATGGGAGTCTAAATGACAGAGGTGGCGTGAGTGTCCATAGGAAGTATAAGGAACCAAGGGACAGAAATTCTATGATAACTACCTGCATTGGAGCGTCGCTGGATGGCGGCAGATGATAGCAGCGAGGTCCGATGCAGTGTGATGACAGCAGATGCGGACGGCGGCGACGACCACCAAGACGGAGGCGACGCGTAGACTGTGGCAGTGGCGGTGCCGATGATGACAGTCTAGATGGCGATGAAGAAAACGCGGGGAGACAAGTGCAGCGGCGGCGGCTGCGACGACGGGAAGACGACTGATGCGGCAGTGGCTTCGACATCGGTGAAGCGTTGGTAACAAGATGGAATAGGCGACAATAAACGATGATACGCGAGGAAATGATGATGAATGCACATGTGCAAGAAGAGAAGAGAGTCTCGACGGCACAAGCAAACTATGCGTCCTCGGAGACTTTCGCAGCAGTATGTCTGAATAAAATCGTTTTCCAGGTTTGCACAGAAAGTGGGCACAAAATACAGTTTGAAAATAAGGCAGTCTTGGATCATGCATCAACATATCGGGATTACATTTCATGGGTGGTGGCTGAGATCAGAATAAACACCAATAATTTTAACAGAGACCAAGGCTGAAAACTTAGTGGGGTGTGGAGAGTATTGGGGCTAGGTTGGATCTATTCCAAAGTACCGATATCCAAGATGGCGGCGATAACGTCAATCAAGATGGCGGATTTTTGTGGGAAGTCTGACATTTTGGCGGGATAGTGACACGCCCCCCTCGCCCAGAAAAACGGCGCAAAGTTCAAATTGCAACGTGATAATGCATCACACTCCGGTTATCTCTACTAAGCAAAGAAAATGGCAAGAAAAAAGTACTTGTCGTTATTATTTAACCAATTACAAGCACAAGTGTTCTCCGTTGGGTCTGGATTCCAACAGGATTAGTTCATATCGGTGCCATTAGAGGGAGCTCTCCTGATTTCAGATAATGATGCAAGTAACAGTATTCAACATGACGGCATGAACTGTGTGCACCGCGAGCTCCAGAGCCCAACTGACTTAGTTCATGTGGTGGAAACCAGAGGGTGCTACCGTGACGTTGGGTGGTGACACAAGATCGTCCGCTCTCTCTGGATCGGCCCACTAGTGTCCTACCGCTTACATCACACACAAACGGCTGTCACCTCTATACACGCGCCGGACATAGTCTTCCGTAAATACGCTAACTAAACTAACACTCACATCACGCATCTAACGTATTAATTACCTAAGTACTTAATTCCATTTAAACTTTAATCATATACAATAAGTGAATTTACAATTTCAATATTCAGTGATCAAATGAGAAGTTCCACATTTTCCCACTAGCAGCACGGTGTTCATTCACGACCTAGAACATCCCAGCCCTAGAACCCTGCACTCCTATTGGCTACTACATAAGTTACGTGATTCGACTTCATAGAACCTAGGACTTGGAATCAATTTTCACCAAAGCACGCCCACCTGGACTTGGAATCAAATAGTTAAACTATCCACCATGATCCTCAACCCAGCACCACACCCCCTTATCGACCCATGTTGGTGGGATAACATGTACTAATGTGCACTAACATGGACAAATCTGTACTAACGTGCACAGCACATGACGTCATCCAAGATGGTGGGGCGAAATGGCGGGAAAACAGATCTGTCTCTATTTTACATGTGGTGTCTCCACCACTAGATTTACCGTCCAACTGACATAGTACACATTACTGTCATCAGATAGTACTGTCATCCCTCCTATGACCTAGTCCCATATTGCGGTCTGTAGGGGGGAGAATTATGCTAAAATTACCCAGGCTGCGCTACGTTGCTCGGGAGAATAAGGATGAGTCCACTCTTTTTACTTTAGAACATTTTATTTAGAGATCGAATATATTTATCACACTGACGCAAAACACTCTGCATTTTATCCTTGTGCTCACAATGCACACTCTGCAGACACGCAGACAACTCCTAATTTACGCAAATAATTTAATTACAGACATTCACACTCATCCTAAATCATTCAGCACAGCTATGTCTAGACACGTTCAGTACTCGTAAACTGTCCACGTAACTGATAGCGCAGCCTACACACCTGCTCGCAAAATAATTCAAACAATGCCCGCAACCTCCCTCCTACAACGCCTATCCATTAGAGCGCACAGACAGCTCCAACGACGTGGCACAGCCGTCAACTGTCAAACCACACACACCGGAACATACGTGACGTGTTCGGCTGATCTTGCCCGTCACAGCGTAGCTCAAGCCGCATCTTCCGACTAAATGTCCGCGTAGTGGCTCACCATGCAACAACGCTCCCAATCCTATTCTTACGTCACATTACTTTGTAAAAAAAAAGATAATAGCCAACTCGACCTCTCTGGAATTGTATATTCTCCCAGAAACAGATAACGCTAGCTCTCTATATGTCCCAGCTTGTATGCACGGAGATTTCTACTCTAACAGAACCTCCTTATGAAAATAACATCGAATGCACTCATCCCAGCTCTCCTAACGTCTTTCCCCTCCAGATTTCAACATACGCAAACGTTCCCTCTGCTATGTACAGCCCCTATATCCCTGCACAAACAATGGAGCTTTCTGATTTGCTCTTATCGTATTTACACGCAGAATTACTGATGCAGCCGGTATCGAAGCACCATCCACCTATTCTTTCTGGTGCTTTCAGCCGTTATATTACACAGATCGCTAAATTACATTCACAGTTAAACCCGCAAAACTGTCTCCCCATTATCAAATACATACCAGAATCACAAGAATACTGCAAGCCAGGAACATATTTACCACTGTCACTACAATGAAATATTGCTATTCCTGCTACAGTCTGACACTAATCAATGTACATGTACTCTCTCCTCTTGACGATTGTACTTCAATATTTATAGGGAATATAATGTTCCACTTAAAAATTCTCACTCATACCCTCGTCGTTATCAACCTGCTCAATCTATACGTCCCTCACGATAGGGCACACAGTCATCCTCTCTAGTCATGCCATACTATCTTTACAATGCAATATATACACAGTTTACACGGTGTAAGCCAGAGTAACTTAACAATACAATATAGACACATTTTAGACAAACAATGTAGTTATCTTTTATATCTGTACAGCACCCGAAAAAATTTTGTCTAGCGATAATCAAATACATACCATACTCGCAAGAATATTGGAGCGTGAAACCGATCACCATCCCAGCAATATATCACCGAGTACCTTCTCGATCTAGTAAACATACAGTTCGCATCCCCCATCATACAAAATCACCCCTTTTACATCAGCGAACCAAAGTCACTCTCAGAACTGTTCTACAAATTCGCGATAGTTTCCCCTCGACACAAACGAGTTACTGTCTCTGCTTCCTTGCCTGCTCGCTTTTCTATGCAAATCTCGAGACTCGAGGATTACAAGGACACACCTATTTTTGCCATAATATTATACCATTTTCGCTCTACTTCTCGACATCAAGTATACAGCAGTAGCCTCCCGATAGCTAACGCAACATAATTCCCGACATATAGACTCGAAATCATTTCTCTCTAAACACGAGACTTTAGCTACGTGGAGGATCCTCTAGACCACTGAGTAACTAGAAACAAACATATGAAAAATCATATTTCGAACCGCGAATACCGATCTCGCTGATCTAACATACTCCAAATCATCCATATAATTTACAAGCCAACTAAGGTCCTTCCCATGTCTAGAGAACGGGCAAACGTATCTTTCACACACCACATTCGATCTTCTCTCAACTAAATAATGACACGAAATGTGCACAAACAGACAACAGAACAACAATTTACATGAGCGGGAATAACACTCCATTGCAATCATACCATCTACTCAAAGTTCCACTTAATCACGAAAGCCGCCCAACACATAATAAGTATTAGTTCGCTATCTGGACGTTTAGACAAGGGCAAAGTTAACTCATACATTCCTACAATCCAACAGCCTCTACATTCGCTCAGATGCTGCTGTTAAGAGGAAACGTGAATCATTACCATCACAGACTTTTCATACATGGATTCATTCCAGAAAACCGGTCGCATATATCTTTATCATTACACTGACAATTAAATATTACGATCGCGCTCTCAATTGAACAGCATTCGACAATGAGCGAAGTATCGGAAATACACCCTCTTGTCGGCAGTGGCTCTGGAAATAGCTGTATCTTCCTTACAACTGGACATACATGATTTACACCATGCGATGTCTAGTTTTCTGTGAGAGGCCGTGTATCAGGGCGTCTTAATGTTAGTTTAGAACATGAGACAGGCATCGAACTCGTGGCAGAAAAACGAAATGTTTGGCGTTGTACAAAAGCGTGTTAGAAAACAGTGTTTGAGACAACTAAACAGGACCAGAGGGAGCATGTCATACGAAACTCGCCTAGAGCATAGGTGATCAAATTTTAAAGTGGCCTCGGCGGTGTCTGCATATTTAATAGAATAGTGTCATACATACAGTAGCAGTAGCTGTTTGAGGTGAGTGCCGGTGAGGATGGGGTTATAAGGCTAGGAATGTTTGGATGGCTGCACGCTACGCCGATGTTGGAAGTATTGTGAAATCTGGTGCCTTGGTGACTTCTAATTCATATGAGCTTGTATAGTTCGTAATTTTTATCTGTTGGGCTGATTGATTTGATTGGACGTGGATCTGTAGTACTTGTATCTAGTTTGGGGACGCACCACATTGCATGCATTTCCACCGAATGGTCAAAACACGGTCCAGTTGCAGTAATTCAGGTCGTTTTGTTTCTACAGAGGTTGCTGAAGGTGGTGGATATGTCATTCTCCAACTTCTGCTCAGCCCAGACTTAGGTTGGAACGATCACATGCGCGAAGCTGTAGAAATAGGATTAGTTGCACGACGTGTAGGGGGTGACTAAAACCACGTTGGAATTTTACTGCAGAAGCTAGGTTCGGGAAAGGTGACTCGTTTCGAGATATGAGAGTGCGACAAATATGACTGAGTAGTGGTTGTAATCCGATGCAGGTATGTGTTTGAATGGAGAGAGGTGATTCCAAATGAGTGCCATCTTTTCGAACATATACCGTAACACTAGAGATCTGAGAAGCTAGTGTACATTTTTCTTCCCACGACCTCAGTCATGACATCATCTACTACTACTGTTTATGTTCCTTCTCAATCAGTCATCGCTTATCAGTCGGTGGATATATTGTGGAAACTCTGATATGATGTCGAGACAGAGCGTGTAACAAATACTAAAGAATTATCTATTTGAGAGGGGGTGGGGGGTGAGGGTGTCGCAAATACCGCGTACATACCACCTTCCTTAGCCAAATCACTTTCAAAGTTCAGTGATCTTATCCCTAGGCTGCATCGTTGGCTGATAATACGTATTCCTACGATCACCGTCACGGTATTTTTCCACAAAATAACACCTCATTCAGAGGTAATGTCGTACCTAGATTCGTAAAGCGGGATAGATTTTAATATAGATACTTGTGTGCACCTATAGAATCATGACTTATTGTGACAGTAACATGCGCTAGTTGTTGGGATCGGTTTTTTCTTTAACATCTCGCCGATTACGTGTCTCTTTCTAGGACACAGTGGTAGGACTCGAAAGAAGAATTTAAGAGACATGCACGCCCGTCGCTGATTTTCGACCAGTATTATTTGGTATGGTAGGCAATCAGTTACTGACGAACTAATATACTTAGTAGTATTGGTGGGTGCGTGATATGTTCGCATTTGAGTATCAGGTTTATAAAGTATGTGTGTTTGTGGAAAGGAGATGACTATGCCCTGTTGTAGGGAAGGTAAGGATTTGATTTGGAGAACTGTGATAGCAATTGGGGGAGTATGTCCTGTTGTAAGGAAGGTACAGCTATTTTCAGAGCCACTGCCGACAGGAGGGCGTGTTTCCGATACTTCGCCCATTGTCGAATGCTGTTCAATTGAGAGCACGATCATAATATTTAATTGTCAGTATAATGATAAAGATATATGCGACCGGTTTTGTAGAATGAGTACGTGAATGAAAAGTCTGTGGTGGTAATGATTCACGTTTCCTCTTAACAGCAGCATCTGTGCGAATTTAGAGGCCTGTTGGATTGTAGGAATGTATATGGGTTAACTTTTCCTTGTCTAGACGGCCACATAGCGAACTAATACTTATTATGTGTTGGGCGGCTTTCGTGATCAAGTGGAACTTTGAGAAGCTGGTATGATTGCGGTGGAGTGTTATTTCCGCCCATGTAAATTGTTGTTCGTTTGACTGTTTGTGCACATTTCGCGTCTTTATTTAGTTGAGAGAAGATCGAATGTGGTGTGTGGGAGATACGTTTGTCCGTTCTCTAGACATGGGGAGGATCTTAGTTGGCTTGTAAATTATGTGGATGATTTGGAGTATGTTAGACCAGCGAGATCGGTATTCGCGGTTCGAAATATGATTTTTCATATGTTTGTTTCTCCACGTAGCTAAAGTTTCATGTCTTAGAGAAATGATTTCGAGTCTATATGTCGGGAATTATTTTGCGTTAGCTATCGGCAAACTCCTGTGTACTTGATATCGAGAAGTGTAGCGAAAATGGTATAATATTATGGCGAAAATAGGTGTGTTCTTGTAATCCCCGAGTCTCGAGATTTGCATAGAAAAGCCGGCAGACAAGGAAGGAGAAACAGCAACTCGTTTGAGTCGAGGGGAAACGATCGCGACTTTGTAGAACAGTTCTGAGAGTGACCTTGGTTCGCTGATGTAAAAGGGGTGATTATGTGTGATGTGGAATGTGAACTGTATGTTTACTAGATCGACAAGGTACTCGGTGATATATTGCTGGGATGGTGATCGGTTTCTTGCTCCAATATTCTTGCGAGTCTGGTATGTATTTGATGATCTGTAGGCAAAATGTTTTTGGGTGCTGTACAGATATAAAACATAATTGTACTGTTTGTCTAAAATGTTTATATATTTTATTGTAAAGTTTCTCTGGCTTATAGTGTGTAAACTGTGTATATATTACATTGTAAAGATAGTATGGCATGACTAGACAGATTGGCTGTATGTCCTATCTTGAGGGACGTATAGATTGAGCAGGTTGATAGCGACGAGGGTGTGAGTGAGAATTTTTAAGTGGAACATTATATTCCCTATAAATACGAAGTACAGTCGTCAAGAGGAGGGATTACATGTACATTGATTGGTGTCAGACTGTAGCAGGAATAGTAACATTTCATTCTAATTACAGTGGTAAATATGATCCTGGCTTTCAGCATTCTTGTGAGTCTGGTATGTATTTGATAATGGGCAGACAGTTTTGCGAATTTAACTGTGAATGCAATTTTGCGATCTGTGTAATATAACGGCTGAAGCACCGGAAAGTATAGGTGGATGGTGCTTCGATACCGGCTGCATCAGTAATTCGGCGTGTAAATACGATAAGAGCAAATCAGAATGCCCCTTCATTTGTACTGGGATATAGGGGCTGTACATAGCAGAGGGAACGTTTGCATATGTTGAAATCTGGAGGGGAAAGACATTAGGAGCGCTGGAATGAGTGCATTCGATGTTATTTTCGTAAGGAGGTTGTGTTAGAGTAGGAATTTCCGCGCATACAAGCTGGGACATATAGAAAGCTAGCGTTACTATTTCTCGGAGAATATACAATTCCAGAGAGGTCGAGTTGGCTATTATCTTTTTTTTACAAAGTAGTGTGACGTAAGAATAAGATTGGGAGCGTTGTTACATGGCGAGCCACTACGCGGACATTTAGCCGGAAGATGCGGCTTGAGCCATGCTGTGACGGGCAAGCTCAGCTGACCACGTCACATATGTTCCGGTGTGTGTGGTTTGACAGTTGACGGCTGTGCCACGTCGTTGGAGCTGTCTGTGCGCTCTAATGGATAGGGATTGGAGGAGGGAGCTTGCGGGCATTGTTTGAATTATTTTGCGCGAGAGGGGCGTGGCACTTTCCCGCCAAAATTCAAACTTCCCGCCAAAATCCGCCATCTTGACTGATGTCATCGCCGCCATCTTGGATAACGTCATCGCAGCCATCTTTGATAATGGTACTTTGGAATAGAACCATCCTAGCCCAGTACTGTGGGGGAGGGCTTTGGATATCGAAAAGAAGCAAAGACGAGTGCTTTACACAAGTAGTGAGGCGGGAGCTGCTGTTTGAAATGTGGCGCCGGCTGCTCGTGCCACTTGACGTCACCCGATCCCGCGGGGACCCGCAGCTGCTCTGAACTGTCCAACTTACCTACTATGCACACGTCGTTTTGATTGTCTCTGGTTGGTGGCAGATGATGCAGTCGTGCTTCTATAAGCGGAAAACTGTGCCAATCCCAGCAGTCAGTTACTTTTACTCCAGATGACTATGGGAGAGACAGCCATCGAAAGCTCGAGATATTTTTTTAATTGACGCAGCTAAAACCTAGAAGATTTTATACAAGCAAACAACACAGACGATCATATACGAACGCAAAGCATAGGGGAGCTGCCCCTACCAGTCTGTGTAGTACGCAAAGCAACAGAAAACGAACTAGCACTATTAGAAGACAGTACTATAAGCTGAGTGCTATGGGGTTCCATTCATTGTCGAAATTTTTTATTGTTCTTTCATCCTCCTACGCCCCACATTGGCTGTCAGTCATACAGTCAACCTGCACTTCATCAAACTGACTATAAAAGCTAAATGATAAGAAGAAACAAGAACCAGAGAAGTGAAATACTTAGAATGAATTCAAAAATTTTAAAGGTCAAAATAAGAACGTAAGTTTTATATATACAAGAGACATGACTTCCTGCTCTTTTGGTTGAAGTCATTTGAAACATTGATGACAAGCACTGATATTTAAAACAAGTACTTTCCTGGCACTATAATTACAAAGCTCTGCCCCAGGAAATGGGGTACGTTTTGAAGGGGAAAAGGCTGGTCTGTGAGGAGAGTAGGAATGTGTTGGTATTTGGATGGAGGACTGGTGCAAAGTATTTATGGGGCATGAGTGGCTGTTGTGACATAAGACGGAGTGAAGTTGAGGGGGATATTGCTGAGACTAAAATCTGATTAGAAATTGGGGGTAGGGAGAAAAGGATGATGGTGATAAAAAAGGGGAAAAGAAAATACGGGAAAAGGAGGGAGATAGGGCCCTAATTAGATTGAATGGGTGGAGTGGATTTACAGACTGTAGAATGGGTAAATGTCAGGTTGGAGTTCATCATCTTGGAGGGGGAGATGGTTCAAAATAATCTGTGAGGATTTGTCGAGTATGTGCAAGTGTGGGGTTGATGGAATGTATTGGTAAAGGTGCTGCAGCATACAAGGATTGGGAAGTATAGACGAAACTAAAGGATTATTGGACTCGAGTTTGCAGGTGGTGTAGGTTATTTGAAGGTGTTCATGGTGAGTGAGCAGAGGTGAGAATGTGATCTGTCGGTAAAGGATCCTTGTGGGGTAACGTAAATGCATGTGGGAAATGAAGAAGTTTGCATAGCATTCAAGGATCTGTAGGGACCTATAAGACTTGGGTGAGGCTGAGATCAATGCAATATTTGCATAGCAAAGGACTGGTTGGATCAAGGTTTTGTATATGTGGAGGACAGTGGAGGGATGCAGTCCCAAAGTCCACTCAATTAGCAGAGTAGTTTTAATCTATTGTGGACTTCTGTTGGTTGGTTATTAAGTGAGGTATTCACATTAGCTGCTAGTCAATGGCCAGGCCACGATATTTTAATATATTAGTTGGTTGAATAGTATGATCATAAATGGTAAGGTAGAAGTCATGCAGGTGTAAGGTGTGGGTGGTGCATCCAGTAATTTTTGCCTGGGTTTTGGAAGAGTTTACCTTCAAGAGCCATTGGTTACAACAAGAGGTAAACTGGCTGAGGTGGATTTGGAGGGATCATTGAGATTTCTGGAGTGTTGGATAGAGAGTAAGGAAAGCAGTGTCATCAGCATACTGAAGAAGGTGGGCTGGAGGAAGTATTTTGGGCATATTGCCAGTGTAGAGGAGGTAAAACAGAGAATAAAGGAGGGAGCCTAGGAGCACAGCTGTAGTGGGATGGAAAGAGCAGGGTTTGGTGTTGTTAACAGTGACAAACGATGAGTGGCTGATGAGGAAGGATGGAATAAGACAGACATAATTAATTGGAATCGTGTAAGTATGGAGTTTGGAGAGGAATAGTGGATTTACTGGTGTTGAGCTAGTGGTATAGGAACTGGGTGAGTTGCAGGAGCTCGTCATCAGAGGAGAAGGTGGGGCAGGAGGTAGAATGGTTAATGGGAAGGAGGTTCTCTTGGTTCATATGTTGATGGATGTGTTTAGAGAGGATGGATTCAGAGACGTTGCTAAGCACTGAGGTGGGGCATATAGGGCTGTAGGAGGAGATATCAGTAGGAGGATTGTGCAGTTTCAGGATAAATAAGATTTTGGAGGTTTTCCACAGCTGAGGGTAGTAACGTAAGGAGAGGTTAGTGATATAAAAGGTGAACAGAAAGGAGAAAGGTCATTCTTTAAGGTTTCGATAGTTAGTGCAAGTGGGGCCAGGAGATGTGTTGTGTTTTACGTTAAGTACTTGTTTAATGTCATGCGCTTTGACTGGGGTGTTTAATTCTGTTTTTGGTATGTTGTCCAAGTACTGGAATTTGGGAGCCAGGGGTGGAGCAGCGGTGTTTTTGAGTTCATGGATGGGAGAACTGGGAATAATCAAAACGAGTGTCATCAGGGACTGAGAAGACATCAGAGAGATAGGATGCAAAATGGTTAGCTTTGCTCAGGTTTTCAGGAAAGGGATCGTTATTTTGGAGGAGCAGGTAATTAGGGATGGAATGACAGCCAGTAAGTCAGTTGAATGCTTTCCAGTAGGTGAAAGAGTTAATGGGGAGAGTAGCATTGAATCTTTTCTGGTGTGTTTTTATCACTTTTTTAATTCCTGGTGTGACTCTGCATTTACTGGTGGTAAATGAGTGAATCCCATTCACGAGATCATAGGAAGGAGTGGCATAAGCCTTGGGATTCCCCGAGAAGGAGCAGGGGTTGTGGGAGGAAAGTGGAACGATGAGGATGTATAGCCTTGGTAGGGGTACTGGCGGCTACAGTACCCAACAAGGTCTGCTGCAGGAAGGACGTGGCATGGGGATTCGTCAGGTTGCTGAAAGCTGAAGGGGTGGCTTCCAATCTGTGTATCATGGATTCCTGATAGACATTCTACTTGGCATGTGAGTAATTGTGGGTAAGTTTTAGACAGAGCCTAGGATCAGGTGCATGGGGATGAGGTGGTGTGTGGGAAATTGTGAGTAGAACAGGTAGATGGTCACTTCCAATTGGATCGAGAACTTCTGCAATTAGAAAGTTAAGGATGCTGGCAGATGCTAGTATGATATCTAGGGTGGTGTTGCTTTCAGGACAGGTGGGTGTAGGATGAGATGATGTCCCAATGATCCCTCCCAATCCATGTCAATCAGTTTATCTCCTTATGTAATAAATGGCTCTTCAAGATCAATCTTTCAAGAACCTTGGCAATAATTACAGGACACACCATCTACTCCTTCCATCTCCATGACATCTATACCACAATTTATGGCCATCCTATCCTGTTAACTAACACTCTAAAATAGCTTGGACTAACCATTGACTGGCAGCTAATATGGAAACCTCAGCTATTAACCATCCAACAGAAAGCCAACAATAGACTAAAACTACTGACTGGCGAAACTTGGGGATCGCACCCGTCCACTGTCCAGCACACTTACAAAATCTTGATCTGAATCATCCTTTGCTATTTAAATGCTGCCTGGATCTCCCCCACTCCCACGTAATTTCTATAAATATCTCCAAATCCTGGAAAATCATATAGTCCACCTCTCATTCCGCACCTATTTATCTTCCCCCATAAAGTACTTTTACCAACTCATCAAATTCCCACCTCTTCTCACCCACATTGAACACCTCCAAATAACCTACTCCATCTGGGACCGAGCAAGA
The DNA here is from genome assembly GCF_021461385.2 of Schistocerca piceifrons. Lineage (NCBI taxonomy): Eukaryota > Metazoa > Arthropoda > Insecta > Orthoptera > Acrididae > Schistocerca > Schistocerca piceifrons. The sequence goes on along the minus strand of NC_060149.1, from coordinate 147,086,075 downwards.
TGGCGCAGTGGTTAGCACATTGGACTCACATTCGGGAGGACGATGGTTCAATCCTGCGTCCAGCCATCATCATTTACGTTTTCCATGATTTCCCTAAATCGCTCCAGGCAAATGCCGGGATGGTTCCTTCGAAAGGGCACGGCCGACTTCCTTCCCCTTCCTTCCTTAATCCGATGAGACTGATGATCTCGCTGTTTGGTCTCTTCCCCCAAGCAACCACACCCAACCCATCCCAACCCATCTGGAAACTTGACTCCAACGATCCTACCCTTTCTCACATAATTTCCAATCCTCAAATGCTGTTGCACCTTTAGTAGCACATCCCACCAATCCCAAATCTACACAATCCACATATTCTTCTAAAGGTACTACAATCATCTCCCACTCCCAGATCATGAACTAAATCCTGATACTCACCCATCCTATTAGCTTTCAATCCACCCCAACCATTCGACATCATCAGGGCTCCCTCTTCCTCCCTTCCTTGTATTTTCTTACCACCCCCCCCCCCATTTTCATACCTGCCTTTCTTTCCCTCCCCTCCTTTCCCATCAAATTTTAGCCTCACCAGTACCCCCTCTACTCTAGCCCCTCTTCTATCCCAACAACCATTCCTCCCCCATTGATACTATGCACCAGACCTCCATCATTAAACCACCGAATTCCTACCCTCCTCACTGACCAAATTTCTCCCCTTCAACAAAAGACACTCAGTTTTAGTGCCAGGAAAGTGCTTCCTTCAATTATCAGTGTTCGGCATCATGTTTTAAATGTGCCCTTACTTTTTATTTTATCTTTTATTATTACTGTTTTTAACTAAAAGTGCAGGAAGTCATACATTTCTTGTTTTTTTTCTTCTCAGTTGCTTTTATTGCCATGTGGCTGAGGAATGGGTCGACTATACCGCTGACAGCCCACTCTCTGTCCCACATGGGATGAGGGGGATGAGAAAACAAAAAAGAAAAAAGAATTTCGACGATCCTTTGCCAGCAGTGTACTGCCTAGTCGTAGTTTCGTTTGATGCTGTTTAGACCGTCACATAGATTGGTAGGGGTAGTCCCATACGCTTCGCGTCCATACATGTTCATCTGAGCAGTTTAATGTACCTTCGAGACTCTTCTTTGTGTGTGTGTGTGTGTGTGTGTGTGTGTGTGTGTGTGTGTGTATGTGTGTGCGTTCACCGTCTCTCCATTTGTGCATCATCGTCACTGTCTCTGTCTCCATCCCGCCTCCGTTTCGTCGGTGCTCTGCCCTGCCGCCATCACCGCCGCTGCCATCGTTGCTGCTGCTGCCACTGCTGCCGCTACCGCCGCCATCGCCAAATAGACTGTCCTCATCGGCCCCACCACGCCTTTACTGCCGCTGGGGCAACCATCCGCCAACTGGTAACTACACCATCACCATGCTTTCTCACACCTGTATCACTGTTTACATGCAGTGCAACAGTAAACCAACCATTACCATGACTAAAGGTATCATTATTAATAAAACTAAAACTAAAATTACAGCTTGCAAATGCACAAGGACCATCAACAATAGAGACAGAGGCAACGCCTTTTAGTTTATTTTTTGTGACACCCACAGCAGTGCCACTCATCATTTCTATGCTAATTATGTTCTTGAAAACATTAGCACAATGACGTGCATGACGATGACGCCTGTAGTGTTACATTGCTAAGTAGCTCGTTAAATGCAATTTACAGTGCAACAGGCCTATGCCCCCACCCAGCCCCGTTCTCTCCAGGAACGCCATCCTCAGTAACACCCCCTTCAGATCCAAGACCTCCAGGACAAGGATCAGTATCATCAGGAACAGTACCAACACCCAATTTGCCACCACACATCGATTCACCTATGCCATCACCACTGACTCAACCAGATGTTTCTACAACAGGTTCCCTTACTGTGGTACCCTCTGGTCCAAACCTCTGTTACCCCCAGTTGTGTCCACCACTACCTCAATCCTTACACCCATCAGGAAGTCATCAAAATGCCTCAGCGCTGACATTGAGAACACACCGATTCAAAAAATTCCCCAGAGCAAACAGAAAGCCCAAATGTTATGGACTGCCAGGCCATCCCATCTGAAATCACCTCTATAGAGCTTCAAATCTTCCTCCTCTACAGTCCTGACCCCCAACTTCCTCAAGTCTGAAATCATCCTCCTTGAAATCCAAAAATATCTCTCTTCCTTGTCCACCACTCAGATCATCCCTAGAAAAGACTCAGTCCTGATCAAATCCCCAGATCCAGAATTCCACATCAAACTCCTCCAAAAAGTCGCCCATGTCACTTTTGGTCCCTATGCAAAACTTACCCCTTCCCACAACCACCCAGACCAAGCAACCACAACCTCCTCACTGTCCCCCCAAACTCACCACTATCATCAAAGAGGTCAACCCAGATACCACAGTAGAGGAAATGGAGTCTGTGCTCATCTTCCATCCTCATCTAGAAGTTTGGAAAGCACACTGCATTTTTGGTGACTTCAGCCCAACCTTCAAAGTTTTCATTTTTACTGGATCCCCATCCATAATCGACCACCTTCTTCACCACAGGGCCATGATCTTTAAGTGATGATACATCATTGAACCATAGAAACCCTGTCTTAAATCCTACTGCTGCCAAAGATACCTAATGTATAATAGCCACCCAACCACCAATGTCCTAACCTTGCTTCCCCTCCCTCATGTAATACCCATAACCTGCCCACACGACCTTTTCTTCCAAGTACAAGGCTCAACCTCCACCGTCCAAACCTGAGCTGATACTTCTCATCAAACCTATTGACAACCGCCTCCACCCCAACAACTCCCTCTGCCCATCTTCTATAGCTGAGGATATCCATTTTATGATCACTGTTCTTCAAAACAGCCACCCTGTTTGGAAACCACACCCCCCACAACAAATTTCCCTTGCTGCCCACGCTGCCTTCCACCTCAACACACAAGCCATCTATTCTCACAGTTAGGTTCATTTTAATTTCACCCATCTAAATAATCTAGTTTAAACCCACTTGCTACCCTTGTGCTGCCATATCCTCAGATTTACCTCAATGTTTAGCAAGGTTTTTGGGTCAATCCTATTCCAGTATCCATAAACAAGTACAACAATTACTCATTCCTGTCCTGTGGCTTCCATCCCAGTTCCTCCTCCAACGACCAACTCCTGTACCTCATCTCCTGTCCCAGCAGATCAACAACCGCAAATCTGCCATTTTTATCTCTGTTGATCTTGCAAAGTGTATGGCCGTTATAGCTTTCCACCTTCCTCTTTAAGCTTCAGACTTACTTGTTTCCCATAAATGTCTTACACCCCAGTGCAGTTATGCCCCTAGCATCTATCTTTTCTCTTGTCCTATATGTCCTCTAGACTGCCAATGTGCCAATTTGCCTCACCCAGTTCATCTCTTCCAGTATACCAATGACAGTGCCTTTCTCACTCTCCAGCTCCATCTCAATCTGTTCGCCTCCTGGAGTAACCAATGGCTCCTCAAAATCAACACTACCATATGCAGGCAATAATTACAGGCTGAACCACCTGCAGCTTCCACCCCCAGAACTTTTATGATACCATTTACGCTAACTAACAAACTAAATTACCTCAGACTAACACTTGATCACCCACTAACTTGGAAGCCCCATCTACTAACTGTTCAACAGACAGTCCACAATAGACTAAAATTACTAAAACTACTAACCAGTCGAACATGGGGTTGCATCTTTCCACGATCCTCCACATCTACAAATCCCTGATGTGATCCGTCCGCTGCTATGCAAATGTGGCTTGGACTTACACTCCTCCTTCCTTTTATCATACCCTCCATATCCTTGAACACCAAGCCTTTCGGATCCATTTAGATTCCCCCACCATAATCCTCTACCAACTTATAAAATTCCTTGCCCGAGTCTTCCATTCTGGACACCTCAAAGATTGCTACATTACTTGTAAATTCGACATTACCCACAAGATAGTTTCCCCCTGCTCACTGATCCCGATACTCTGCCATACCTCTACCATCACATTCCCAAGTAATACACTTCCACAGACTCAACTTCCTCTCCCAACTAAACTTTAATCGTCTTCCCTTAGCCGACCATGAAATCCGACCTGATATATACCCATCCTACCAGATCAAGAAGAAGTCACTCCTCGTCGCCTTGTTAGGGCTCCTTTCCTCTGCACTCCTCTCTCTCTCTCCCCCCCCCCCCCCCCTCCCCGTACGTCATAAGACTCTTCCCGGATCTCCATCCGTCTTCACTCTTCGTATCCCACAAAACACCCTCTTGTGCACATCTCAACTGCTTGACTGCTACATTCCCATGGTACCCCTATCCCTGGCAATCTACATCCACTCATCACTTCACTTGTCAATGCCTGTATCTTAATCAGTCAGTAGATCGGCTATTTACCTTTTTACTTATCCAACTACCTATATGTCTGTTATATTATGTGAAACATTCATTTGACTTTTCATCTGTGTCAATATTTTAATTAACCAGCAAATCAGCGCTTTATATTTTAACTTATTCAACTAACGATCAATCTTTAAAAATTGTTACTGTAATATGGCTGAAGAGCGGTGACTTGTATGCGCTGACAGTCACTCCACGCCCATATGGGGCGAGGGAGCGATTGTAGACGTTGTAACGCTTCGAATGGCCTAAAGCCGAAATCTAGATAGTGAAACAAGCACATTATATTCAGTAACGTGATGGACCTATTTTAGTTACCTTCTTCATAGAACACACTAGTCGCATTGTATTGCTGCACTTTGCATGTTTCCGGAACCAGGTGATATTTTGACCCCAAAGCCGTGGCAGTGAAACGATTTATATGTGTTCCATTCGGTTTTGTGGAATCAGTGTAATAGACGGTTGGAGGAGTGACAGGAATGGCAGAAAGAAGCTATCACAAATGGTTCAAATGGCTCTGAGCACTATGGGACTTAACATCTGAGATCATCAGTCCCCCTAGAACTTAGAACTACTGAAACCTAACTAAGCTGAGGACATCACACACATCCATGCCCAAGGCAGGATTCGAACCTGCGACCGTAGCGGTCGCCCGGTTCCAGACTGAAGCGCCTAGAACCGCTCGGCCACACTGGCCGGCAAGCTGTCACACATCAGTGTCGGTATGACCACACTGTGAATGAAGTTTGCCGATTTGTGTGTATAACGCCAAATTCCCATCGTGTCTAGAAGGAATGATGCACCACTCGCAGATATGTTACACAGTGTAAGAGCAATGGCCAAAAAAAGTCCCTAGAGACAGAGATCAGGGACAAGAGTCGCACCTTTTCAGTGACAATAGGTTTCAAACCTGACAGGGGTACATGCAGGTCAATCTCAGCTAGCTTCTGGGTTCACATTGCGAAGGGTACTGTATGGAATGGGCATTTAGAGTCGTGTACCTATCAAAAGGCCATAGACTACAGCGTCATATAAAGCCGCAGGTCTTCAGTGTCCAAACATTACAGAAAGTGCACAGTGCTGACTGAAGGCGTGTAGTGCTATCTGATGAGTCACGTTTTTACCTTTTTTCAATTGATCCGGAGTGTAAAATACACTGACGGCCCAATAAGGCGTTTATCTGTAGCGTGTGCAAGGTTGAATTCAGTCTGCAGGTGGTTCTGTGATGATTTTGGTGTGTTTTTTCATATCTTGATTTTGGCCCATTCATTCAGGTTAGCATGAACATGAACTGCGATGTTTATTTCAACATTCTCGGTAAGAAATTTTGCGCCTCCGTTTACATCTACATGATGAGCATGTTGTGGGCACGCTCACCTCACAAGTTGGAAAAAATCTTATTCACAAAAGTGCATGCATAAGTTCTCGTTTTTGCGAACACTCAGACACCAGTTAGTGCTTTGTCTGTGTTGCTAAATGATCCGATTTTAATATTCTAATCAATCTACGATAATTACAGAATCTGAAGAAACAAATTAAAGCTAGTGCCACAATCAGGACTTGAACCCAGGTCTCCTGCTTACTAGGCAGGTGTGTTAGCCATTACAGCACCATAGCAGTATAAATAACAAACCTACATGAAATACCCTAGTCCATTGCCCTCCCTAACACGGCCTGTAGTTCATGCCTTCTGCCTATTTCCCCTTCTTACATATAGAAAATATCTGGGACTAGCAGGAACAGTGGGTGGAATGGAAGTATCAATATCCACGCAATTTGGTAGCTCTATGGGACCAAATCAATATGTGACCTCAGTTTAGGTCATTATTGTGGTATCATAGATTGATACCATCCCCACCGACGTATCACAGTTGGCAACAGCAACGTACGTTTCCAACAGACGCCGGCAGCAGTCGCACGGGGACGCAGCGGATCCAATGATGCGCGCACACTCAGCCACGCATTCAGCAACTCTGACTAGGAACGCCCTTTGCCACCGCCATATAGGGTGGCCGGCAGCAGCTACACGTCCAGTTGCAGTCGCAGTCTTGGACAGTCCTTAGTCTCAGTCAGCCTTCGACAGTTCGCTTGTGCATTAGGGGAGCCACATGTTACACAACGCTCTTTAGTTTGCTTCTAAAATAGCTGAATTTCTGTTTGTTCTTCTGTAAAGTTTCTTCACAACGCTTGGCGAAAGCCATAAGTTAAATAAAACTTCTCTTCACTGTATTTACGTGTTCGCTAATCATTTCTGTCCCTGTCCAGCTTCCCCATGATGACAGCTGTTGAAGAACTCCACAGCCCACCTCTCCTTACCATTGTGTACGAAGTAGTACACAAAAATTATCTCATGGGAGTGATTAAATTTTTGTCCAATGTGGCATTAAAAGTTCTATGATTTACTCATTAACTCTAAAAAAATTTTAAGCTTTTAATCTTATTAATAGCATTTACCAGTTTTGTTCTCTTATAATTCTAGGAACAGCCAGCGCCGGTCTCTGTAGCAACGCGAATCCTCCGGATTCGATTTGGGCGGGTAGGGTAGGAACGGAAAAGAAATTTCCTGCATAGACAATTTCCGGACTGAGGCCGCCCGTCGACAGTTCCGGCAACGTCGCAGGCAAGAAATCGCGTTACCACCCCACCACTGCACCGGCAATCAGCTCGAGGCATTTCTTCAGCCCACCTTTCATAAGGGCAGCGCTTTACCACTGTCACGGCACTGCTGCCGCCCACTTCGCAGCTTCAACTGCTTTAGTATCACTCTCGAATACATCACTCTAGTAAGTGAAACTAAATTATCGCTATTAGACAGGCCAGAAAATCTGCCATGTTGTAGATGAGGAGGCAAGGATGATACCTTGCTTACGTGCTCTGCCAATCATTATACAATGTGTGACCAAAAACCTTTAATCGTGAGTTCGAACTTCACAAAATAAGGACGAGGTGTGGATAACAGGTGCATCACGGGATTCGAGTGAAATGGCGTGGCAACCGGAAATTGACTCCAAAGCTGAAGTATGCAAGACAATACGATTCTCGTCGGAAAAATGTCTAAATTGCACACGGTTTCGCCGTGAAATTCTGGCGTGTCCAACAGTATAGTGAAATGGTGCCACAAATTTGACCAGGGCCAAAGAGACGTGCTCGATGCTGATCCGCCATACAGTTCAGACCTTGTACCACATGATATCCGTCTTTTTGGCAAGGTAAAAAAACATATGGAGGGAAAGATATTTTCCAGTGACGAGGGCGTTCACACAGCGGTTCTCGAATTATTCCGTTACCAAGGACCAGATTTCGATCGCCGAGGAGCTCAACGACTGGCAGAACGTTCCGACTGGTGTTCACAAAGACTTGATATTGTTCAAAATGATTCAAATGGCCCTGAGCACTATGGGACTTAACATCTGTGGTCATCAGTCCCCTAGAACTTAGAACTACTTGAACCTACGAACCTAAGGACATCACACACATCCATGCCTGAGGCAGGATTCGAACCTGCGACCATAGCAGTCACGCGGGTCCACACTGAAGCCCCTAGAACCGCACGGCCACACCGGCCGGCTTTGATGTTGTAAAATGTAAACTTTCACTCCCGGAAATGTCACAGTTAATAAAATATTCCAGACTATTATGCGGTGGTCGAATGGATTTCACCTTAAAACCAAACGTTTCCTCTCCATCTGCGGAGGACATATTCAGCGGGGATCGTAGTTACTCTGAATGTCCGATTCACACCCTAGCTCGCTATTGACTGCAGGAATATTCTGCTTCCACCCAGTGGCGTGACGTCACATGTTTTGAATGCGCGAGGTCGATAACGGCCAATTGCGCTCCCTCATTCAAAACATGTGACGTCACGCCACTGCGCGGAAGTACGTGGAAGCGGAATTGCTGTAGTCAGTAGCGAGCCAGAGTGTGAATCGGACATTGAAAGTAGCTACGATACCTCTTGATAATGTCCGCCGCAGATGGGGACGAAACATTGGGTTTTAAGGTGAAATCCATTCGACCATGGCGTAATAGCCCGGGACATTTTATTAACAGAGACTTTGTGGCTACGTCTAAAAATAGTATCATCTAGCTGTGTTACTTTGAAGAGTAGTGCAGCATTCAATGAATATTACTTAGCTTGCCATGACAATGTACAACTTATCAATGTTTCTTGTTAGTGCTAATTTTTCTGATTACGTGTGCGAAGTCTTTAGAGATTCTTGTGTGCTTAAATTAATCTTTGCCATCTCCACGGGAGCTACATCTCGGGACTGAAGGGTATTTGTTGGTTTAATGCAGAAAATGGTTCTTGCAAATTTCGAAGTATGTTTTCGTCTCAACTGTCTGTGAGTTCAGATTTATTAGCATATCTGTCAAAACTAACTCGCAAATGTTAGCATTAGCGGTGACATTGCTTGGTACGTAGTATTAAATTACATGAATCACATTACATTGGTCACTAACGTCCCTGCAGTTGGGATGAAGTAAAAAATAATGTGCATTTTATTTCAGGCCAGTGTAATAGAATAACTTAGCTATGCGAAATTTTGTAGTATTAAAATGATAATATCGTTATTACTAGCACTATAGCCCGATGCATTAATTTTTTGGAGCCCCTATGAAGACGCTCATGAAACACTTACAAGAACTTGCCGGACGTCAGTCTTACCTACGAGCCATGTAATTTTTTCCGGGCAGTTATATAATACATGTGGACTAGGGTGGCTTTTATATGGCATTCCATTTAACTGTTGGAATTTTTTCTTGAGCTGCCCTACAGCTTTACTCTATTCCGTGTAAAAATGAGCTGTGTGATTTCTTTGTCTCAGTAGGATATGCTGAAGGGGCGCTCCTCGGCTTTCCAAATCATAAAACATAGAAAAACCGAAAAACTTCAACGCTACGAAATATGACTACTACATAACAAATTCATTCATTAACTAATGCTGGTATGCTGTTTGATTAAGTCTCTTTAGTCGGACTCGCCCTCGTTTCACAGAGTGCATTAGTGGAGTGACGTGTGGACTCGGTGCCCCCAAGCCGAACAGAAAGAGGTTAGAGAGACACAAGGGTTCTTTTTTACAACTCAGTGCAGACTACCCCAGTCGTCTATTTCCATAGAAGCAATGGCATCATCTTCAGTTCGTCTACGGGAGGAAATTTATTTCCTTCGTATTACTGGCATGAAATAACTAGAAGCTAACTGCCATCTGTATCATTAACGTTCTGGCTTCCTTTTACAATTTGGTGGTATGTAAACTAACTGTCCATCAAAGTGCCACCTCAGCTGTACAAGAGGTACAGGAAAAATCGTTAATTCTGACACGGAACAAACTGTACACCGAAATTGTAAGCTTTGTATCAACATCGAATAGAAACTTTAAAAACACGCTGGAAAGTCGTCGGAGTTTGACAAGCCATATGAAATAGATTTTTTTTTTTAAAGAAGGGTGGACATTTTCGTTGTAGTTCATGTTATTTCTTCGAATTTCGTCAGTATTGCAGGAAATAAGGAATTTTTTATCCATCATCGACTGGAAAAACGGCCAGGTTTGAATTGTGATGTCGATCACCAGTTGTTTGATGCAGGGACATGTGCTATCGAGCACACTGTGGCAGCCGTGAAGACGCGGGAGCAAAACTTACGACAATTCGGGAACTCATTTATTAGAGTATCTATAAGAAATTTTGAATATAAATGTTTTTGAAAATCAAAGAAATTAAAAGTCCAGTAGTCTTTCAATATTGGTCACTTTTCTCATCGTATAAATTTTTCTTGGCTTTCTGCTCAGACCAATGTGCTGAATTGAAGTTTAGTTCAAGCAGTGGTGATTGAGATCACTTGATTCTGAGGAAATTGCAGGAACATCGACTAATAATAACACCTCAAAAGTTTCGTGACCGTAAGTAAAGAGAGAAGATGGTGTTAACCAGTAATGACTCCTGAAATTTCTGCAGCCGTGGGTAAACGTAGTGTAAGTGATAGAGAGCAGTTCACACCCTACTAGTTATTACCGTAGATCATGAAGTCAACATTAATTCTATTGGCAATACCCTAATAAACTCCACTAGAAAAAGTGATCTGAAACTAGGAATCAGTTTGGAGAAAAGATATTGAAAATTGTCTGTGTGGATTGGAGTGGTAAATTACGTCCAGCATTAATAAATAACAATATGACAGAAAGACTTTCTGAGAATCTTTCAAATAGTGGTACTGGACAACTTTTTGGAGTACCTGCTTTTAGATGTCTTACCGGAAGAGAGGAGGTAACGTTCGTCCATGAAACTTTCGCTGAATGTAGTCTACAGTGCTACGGTAAAGAATTAGTTTTGACACAGCATGATCAAATACAGGGACATATAGAAACCGCGAGTTTGTATTGAAAGCTTTTTGGAAGGTTTAAGCTGGATGCGTCATATATAGGGTGTTCGGAAATTCCCGTTACAAATTTCTAGGACTTGTCGAGGTGAGTGAGTACACAATATTTTGAATAGACCAGATGTTCAGAAACGTATCGTTTCCGTTCTACGACGGTTTCAGTTTAGATGTTTAACAAATCCACTTTTGCTTGAGGAAGTGAATTAGGCGTGACGCAGTACAATTATTGGGTTACAACTCGAAAGGAAACATAACGAAACATCAATGTATCACTTAAGCACCTTTTTTGTATTGAAACTTAAACATTACGTGTTTACATAATTCCAAAACAAAAAATAGCCCAGCATACTGTACGTACAGAACAAATGGCTCTGAGCACTATGGGACTCAGCGTACAGAACAAATGGTTCAAATGGCTCTGAGCACTATGGGACTTAACACCTGAGGTCATCAGTCCCCTAGAACTTAGAACTACTTAAACCTAACTAACCTAAGAACATCACACACATCAAATCCATGCCCGAGGCAGGATTCGAACCTGCGACCGTAATGGTCGCACGGTTCCAGACTGAAGTGCCTAGAACCGCTCGGTCACTGCGGCCGGCCGTACAGAACAGTACTGATTCATTACACAGTGGCTCAATGTGGCGACCACTAACGTTGTTACCAACGTTGTACTTACGGAGCATGTTCTGCTACACACTCTCCATACCACCTGGTGTCTCTTCGATTTTTAGTGCAGCGGCCAGAGTTCGTGCCAGCAGATCTTCCTCCGTCCCCACAAGAGTCTCGTAAATTAGACTTTGCATACCACCCCACAAGAAGTAATCCATAGGAGTTAAATCGCGGAGGCCACGCGGTTTGACTACCTCTGCATTTCCATCTTTCACCATACCGTCTGCTGAGATGTCTCCGAATCTCCGAACAGCATGTGAGAAGTGAGGTGGTGCACCATCATTCTGAAACCACATTTCTTGACGGACATTCAGTGGCCAAATACGGGTCCAGTACGTTTTGTAGGAAGATCGATTGTCCGGAACCAATTAGCTTGAGCGAAAGGAGGTATAGCCCAATCACATTGGCCGTCCAGAATACCTGCCCACACGTTAATACCAAACCGGTTGTGAAAGCCCTGAACTTGCGTGGCACGACGGTTTTCCTCTGCCCAAATAATGCTGTTTCGCGAATACAGATCACACCCCCTAGTGAACTTACATTACTCTGTGAACAGTGGTCAAAACAGAGGTGTGTGTGCGCCGGCCGCGGTGGTCGTGCGGTTCTAGCGCTGCAGTCGGGAACCGCGCTACTGCTACGGTCGCAGGTTCGAATCCTGCCTCGGGCATGGATGTGTGTGATGTCCTTAGGTTAGTTAGGTTTAAGTAGTTCCAAGTTCTAGGGGACTGATGACCTAAGATGGTTAAGTCCCATAGTGCTCAGAGCCATTTGAACCATTTTTTTTTAAACAGAGGTGTGTCGACTGGAAACACCACAGTCCTGCCTCTTCACGGTGAAGGTACCCGTTTCTCGGAGCCACTGCGTAACTTGGACAAAACATCTGTTCAATGGAGTGCTACGTTCCGAAAAACGTTGTTAATACAGCCCACTAGCAGCTCTTCCGTTATGTTATGTTATGTTAACCGGGGACCTAGAAACGACGAAGAGGCTCCGTCCCCGCCGCAGCCGCAGTGGTCCGCAACCCCACGACGACTACCGCAGTCCACTTCACTCCTCCGCCGCCCCACACCGAACCCAGGGAACGTCTCACAGCAGACGAGTGTAACCCCTATGTTTGCGTGGTAGAGGAATGGTGGTGTACGCGTACGTGGAGAACTTGTTTGCGCAGCAATCGCCGACATAGTGTAGCTGAGGCGGAATAAGGGGAACCAGCCCGCATTTGCCGAGGCAGATGAAAAACCGCCTAAAAACCATCCACAGACTGGCCGGCTCACTGGACCTCGACACAAGTCCGCCGGACGGATTCATGCCGTGGACTGGCGCTCCTTCCCGCCCGGAAACCCGTGCGTTAGACCGCACGGCCAACCGGGCTGGCACTCTGCCGTTACTTCGAGCTTCATCAAACCCTAGGACGATGTCTGTATATTCTGGAAACGTGTACCGAACCATGTTTACTGAACCGGAGGCGTACGGGAATTGAATAGGTCTCGCAGCAAGACAGACATTAACTGACATCACTTGGTCTTCTGACGTAGTATATATACGTCATTCTGTCCACCCTCCTGCATACCAGGACGAGCAACTCTGAGATTGCCGGACGGTGTACCCGAGCGGTTCTAGGCGCTTCAGTCTGGAACCGCGCGACCGCTACTGTCGCAGGTTCGAATCCTGCCTGGGGCATGGATGTGTGTGATGTCCTTAGGTTAGTTAGGTTTAAGTAGTTCTAAGTTCTAGGGGACTGATGACGTCAGGTGTTAAGTCTCATAGTGCTCAGGGCCATTTGAACCATTTTTGAACTCTGAGATTTTTTAGGAAAAGTTCGTCATTAGAACCGCAGGTCTGACTATACTAACCTAAAAAAAAATCGAAATACTTGGTCTGAGAAGATGCACATAAATTCCAAATTGGAGTTTTGCATGGAAAGGTGAAAGGACATTTTGCTTAAATCGAAGAACCTTCGAATCCTCCATTTTATTCAAGATACATTGAAATTTGGAAATTTGTGATAAGTTCCTATGGGACCGATCGCTATGCTAAGACACTTAAACTAACTTACGCTGACAACGCACACACCCATGCCCGAGGGAGGACTCGAACCTCCGACGGGGGGGCAGCCGTCCCACGCGGCCCAAGATACGTTGAGAGAACATAATCTGCCTACATGGGATTATAGATAATTTTTAGCATTAACTGTGATCTTTCTTGGCGATGCACCACTTCATTTTCTTGCTTCTGGCGCCATCCCTCATGGGAAAGCAACAGAGAAAGCTATTTCTTATTTGAAAATATTTATGTTTCACACTGAATTTGAATTACCAGCACAAGAAGAGAATTTAGCACATGATATTTGTATTGCCCAAAAAGTATCGAGATTCACTTTATTCGTGGCATGTAAGCGACGTCAGCGCGGTAATTGAGGCGGCAGCTTGAACTAACAACTGTAAACGACACATATGCGTTCGACCAGTCAGTTTTGAGCAGGCAGTGTGAAGTAGTGGACTTGCAGCCGTAATGTGTCGGCTTTGTTGTGTCACAAACCGCAATAGAGCAGCATCTCTAAATGAAATGTTCAAAATATTCTCCAAAATAAAAATTTTTGAAAACATTATCAGCGATCTTTTATTACTATTATAATTAAAAAACATAGTCTTCATCGCAAATTTCTTTTAATCGGAGTGACCGGTTTCAGTCCTTAGGGATCATCTTCAGACTCCAGAACGGCAGGTTGACTTCCATGGAGGAAGCTGCGCCGACCCCCGACGCTGAACTGACTGCTCAGCGTCGTCGGTCGGCGCAGCTTCCTCTATGGATGTCAACCCGCCGTTCTGGAGTCTGAAGATGATCCCTAAGGATTGAAATCGGTCACTCCGATTAAAGGAAATTTACGATCAAGACTGTGTTTTTTAATTATAAATTTCCAAAATGTTTTCAAGAAGAGAAAATGTGTGCAAAGTCTGACTACCACACTAACTTCCGAACAAAAACAACTACATGTGGATGTCTATCGCGACTTGACTGAAATGCAAGCTGCGGGCAGTTCTTTTCTGGAAAGAACCATCGCAGGTGACAAGAGTTGGTGTTAACGATACTAACCTACCACTGAACAACACAGGGCAGAAAGTCACATGAAAGGGCAAAGCTTTGACGACATAATCGACATTCAAGCAAATGTAACGCGTGAGTTGAACAAAATCCTAAAGAATGATTTTTCAGACAGTTTTACGTGGGTATATGAACGTTCTGTGCGTTTTACGCAAGTGGGGGGGGGGGGGGGGGGGTGATACTATGTAGTATACGTGAAGCATTAAAACCACCATCTTTACTTACCCCTAGTTTTGATTAATCGAGTCTCGAAACTTTCTGGCTGATTGGATATGTTGAAGCGAGGTTCTCTTCGCCTTATGCAGCCAATACATCGTATTTAGAACTATGCACATATCAAGTTTTCGATCCTGACATCTTCCGTGTGGCTTTATAAAAACTGAAAAGTCATTTATGGTACCTGTCTCCTCTGTCTGACGCCTTTGTATTCTTTGATCCTAATTTGTCCTTTGAATCAAACATGACAGTAGTCAGTTCATTGAATTGTGCGTCAGAACCGTCACACGGCATTTTAAAATTGTTGGAGGAGGTATAGATCAGATCGCAAAAATTGTCAATACTGAGACGGAACAGTTAATTTCTAATAAACCAAGACTATTTTTGACCTGATTTTACTTGATTGACGAGTTAATTAACAAGATTCTTCTCAGTGGCATAAAAATGAAGATTTCGTCAACACTCTCCATCCCTAGTTAAGAACCGCAAGTGACTGGCAGATAGAGCCGAAAAGTCATGGAAGATCACAGTGAATTACTTACAAAAAAAAAGTGTAGCATGTACTTTAGATTGTATCCAACTGCCGCTATAAATTTTTGAGCACACGAAGAAGACTTTGAAAAATAATAAAGTTTTCTTTTTTAAATTGCATATGACTGATTTGTTCGTACAACAGAACAAAGCTTGATCGTAGCACAAAAAATTAGTTTGTAAACAAGAACGTACTATTGCAGACATTGCATACATCTCAGTGACGTTGCAGTAGAAATATCACAGCATGAGAAACACCTTTACCGATGGCTAAACATTCTGGGCCATTGGAATTCACGTGAATATATTAGACTTTTTTTATCCACGAGGGACGTGGCACTTCGCCTTCATATTTGCTGGTTTACAACTCTTTACTAACCGAGCTTGTCGTAAGACAGATCTCCTCGGCCACACAACGCGGGGACCTGCTGGCTCTACGTGTGGGCTATCTCAATCACTATTAGCACTGTTCTACACAGCCTCCGAGCTTGCGCCTTTACATCCAGTTGTTGCAATATTTAGTAAAGTTATTCTATGGCTTGAACAATAATGCTGCCGTCGTATTTCTCTGAGCCATGCCCGAAACTATATGAATCAATATATCAACATACGAAATACAAGGAGAAGGGACTGGCAACAATTTTGTTATGTGATAGCCTTTTTTCGTTTAGAATCATCAGAAATTGGTGTCCGAGTACGCCCTCTGTAACAGAACCTCAGCTTTGACTCAGAAGTTGACTCATCGATTCTCTAGAACATAGACACTAGACTACAGGAGCAAGCTCTCTAGGAGGAACGGAAGGGTGTGAATTACCGTCCCAGATCACAACCATTAACTTAGGGTTCTAAACTTTACTGTGACTCAACTGGAAGTTTATGGTCCTAATTTATGACGTATTGCAATTTATAAAGGTTCACGCAGCGCTTAGCTAAGACGCGATACTCGTGGAGGCAAATACAGAAGAATAATTCCTAACCAGTTCCATTCCAGTGTCACTGAATAAAAACACAAAAATCCTTAAAATTACAGATAGCGTTACAATTTAGCGGGCCGTTACAATTTAGCGGGCCGTAGTTTAGAGCCTTTAAAAACCGCAGTCGAGGCAAAGTATTTGACCGAAGTGGTCTACATTCCTCGAAAGTCTGTCATTAGTTTGTGTAAGAATAATAGCTTTTGACCTGAGCCTGTTGTTAAGGAGGCCCCTCCCTAAACTTACCTGGCATATTTGGAGAGAGAAAAAGAACGAAAGAGAAAGAGAGCTGATGGTTGGCCAAAACTGGAAAAACGTGTGTGTGTGTGTGTGTGTGTGTGTGTGTGTGTGTGTGTGTGTGCCGCCATAGCCGCCTCACATTGTTTCTGTATGATCAAGCAACAAAATCTTGTAATAAATTACAACGAAATTGACATGAGCAGCCAAAGCATACGCTTAGGAAACTGAAGTCTCTCATGTACAGTAGCAGCCGTGCCTAATAACGAAGACTGAAAATGACAGCTCCATGCTTAAACTAGTATGTTATAAATAACTGTAAAACGGCGTGAAACAGGCTGTACGTGATTCTGCCGTATATTAAAGTTTCTTACTGTTCCATTCAAGGCTGCAGCCTCGGAATAATGGCTGCTTCTTAACCTCTGTGGAGCTGTAATTAATTTAATACGGCTATCTTAAGCACAGAGGAGCTGTTGTAAATTTCTTATTCCTTGGCAGAATGCAGCATTTAAAATTTTTGTAGCTATTATTCAAGTGATATTCCTTATTTTTCGTTTAATGTGTCAGTTTTGATTTTTCACACTTTCTCCCTAGTCAAACCAATCCGTGAACAGTAACGATACACTTCCCAGTGAGTGGTCATTACGCCGTTAACCCAAGATGTTATGGATTCGCGTAAAGTATTAGTATAGGTCGTACGAAGCACTTCAGCATTACAATCGGCAGAGTACAGAGGTAGCGCCACAACTGTACAGGAAGCAATCGACTCTGCCTGCAGATGTGTGTTGCACTAAAACGAACAACAGCCGTTATGCATATGAATAACATTACGTCCTTGCTGTAGCTATAAATGACCAATATTTTAGGAACTCACTATACCTATAAACAGTGGTCTGTTCTGGAGTTTAAATGTGACTCTCTCCCTTCACATTGACGATAAAGTCGAATATGTGGTTTTCACGAATAACAAAATTTATTTATAAACTTTTTCAACGCCTATCGTTTTGTCTGCATTTTTCTGACAATTTCCTATAGCATTGTAACTACAACGCCATTATATATATATCGGTATGATGCTTGTGATCTCTGATGTCGGAGAGAGAAACCAGTGTACTATATATTACATACTATATTCTTCGCTAAGCTGTTAGTCCTTGGACAATGAATTAATTTCTGATACGAAACATCTGTGTGTATTGTACAGTACGTTTGCCCTGTTTATGTTCATGTTCGTAAGAAAACATAGTCAATGTGTGCCTTTGCAGTATCTTGCATGAAACAGATGCAGCTCATTTTGTTAGTTGTTGGTTCTACGAAAAAAATGTGGTTGTTCACATATCTGTTAGAAGTGATGCTTTGGTGGCTACAATGATTCGTGTTGCACTACCTGTATACATGCCATGCGGATGTTGTTGATATTCCCCAATTACAACATCGATTGTACGGCGAGTTCATATACATCGATAAATTTCGAGACCTCCGTGTTTGCGTAAAACGTGCTTCTAATGCCTGGTCTGACAGGTGTGATTCTAGTAGCAGATCTATCTTAGGGTGCAGTGCTAATTAGTGAGATTATGCAAAGAATTTTGGCTAACGCTATCTGCTGTAAGGGGCCTTGAGCACTGTTTCCTGAGTGAGGTCTCTTTAAAGCCTCTCTAACTCTCTAATATGACATGGCATTTACTAGCTTTGAAAATAAGGTCACGAACTATAATGTCCAGAATTTATTCCATAAACAACGGTGTAGTTTGTAAGAATTGAACACTGCCGATTCACTATCTCATCTCAATTATTGTATGACAGTTCACATTGACAATCACACTGTTGGTTGCAAGGCTCGGAGCAAAGTAAGGGTATCAATCAGGATATGAGGCGATCCTGTCATATTTATAGATATGCAAAGTAGTATGGTAGGTATGTTGCTATTGGGGCAGAAGTACCATTGTGGATGTACCATTCGTATTCGAACAAACGAATCGTTGTGCGTATCAATCCTTGGCATGCTGCTGCAGCGTTGTGTTCTTACCGTGAGCTGGCATCGAACTCTAGTACTCGAGATGACCCTACGTCACTACCGATCGTCTGAGCCCCCACTGATGTCGACCGCCACCGTTGGGTTATTGCACGCCAGCGCTCTTCCGTGTACTCTATCCGAATGTTAAAAGTCCAATATTTTTTGTGTTCCCAGTCAGAATGTTCTACTTCGTGTCCACCGTCAGAATCCTAATCTCTTCTAAAAAGTGCACCCTTCCTCGCCGGCCCGTAGCTTTTCACAATTCCTCAAATTTTTTATCCAATCTCTCACTTTTCTGTCAACATTGGTCAATTGTATAAATTTATAATGTCTCTCTTACTTCCTCCATCGGCTCCATAGAGAACCCTCTCCCAATCCACTTGTTTAGCTCCTGTCTCTGCATAAAAAATGGAACATAGGACGGAAGTCACAGCCCGTTCACTAAGTCAAGGCGTGTTCTTCCCACCTGCACGTTCTCGCCACAGTGGGAAAATACAAAAGAAAAAATAGATTAACCTGTTTTAGCATCAGCTGGGAGAGTCACTCGCCCCTCCCCCCTTATTGTGGTCGTTTTTGGTTAGCTTTCTATAGATATTATCTATATCCGGTGCCTATGCTCCTGCGCGCAGGGAATAACTTTTTCCGAATTCCTTGGTATGGTATGATAGCGCTAACTAGCGCACGGAACTCTCTTACTATAAACTACAGACAACGCCGATGGAGAAATTTTTGTATGTTTACGTCATGTACTGTGGGCCTGCCATCGTTCCCCATATGCGAACGATGCAGAATGCGGCAGGCACATTATGTGCAGCAGTTTGTTTGCCTACAGCCGTCTGCTAGAGACCTGTACGTTCTGTAAGACGGTGCACCACCCCATCGCTACTGAATTGAGTGATAGTGGTTCGATGAGCACTCCACACACACGAGGGTGCTTGTCTGGCGCCTGACCTTAATCCTATTGAGCGCTTCCCGCTTCCCAGCTGCAGCCGATAGGAGGGTGTGACCCGCGACCTCAGCCGTGGCCAGCTGCTCAGGTGTCAAGGCTCCTGGTGCTTCCGCCCTCTCGGCGAATCCACCCTGGCGGTACTCGCCGTCGTCACAGCGAAATGCGGCGCTTTTCGATACCAGAGAGATATCACCAGTTCCATTACTCATCAGCGTATACATAACTGAATGAATCACAGCAGCGATAGATGTTCGATACGTACTAGCAAAATTTCTCATTTGTTACACGACAGCCGGCCGGCGTGGCCGAGCGGTTCTAGGCACTACAGTCTGGAACCGCGCGACCGCTACGGTCGCAGGTTCGAATCTTGCCTCGGGCATGGATGTGTTCGATGTCCTTAGGTTAATCAAAATATCCACGGGTGTACTGCCGGTCTACAGTGTCCAACGGGCACTGTAGACCGGCAGTACACCCGTGGATATTTTGATTATCAAATACGCCGCGAGAAACTCAAGAAACCTTAGGTTAGTTAGGTTTAAGTAGTTCTAAGTTCTAGGGAACTGATGACCTCAGAAGTTGAGTCCCATAGCGCTCAGAGCCACTTGAACCATTTTGTTACACGATAATAGATCTAGAAATGCTGTCCTAGTTCCGCAGTTCAGAATTCTGATATTGACCAGGCGATGGTTTATGGCTCGATTTTTAGATGTTCTGTTACCTCAAAATTCCAACCGGCCCACATACAAAGGGTACTAGGAAAGCATTGCAATACGACGTAAAAATAAACCGCAGGAGGCTCATTGTTGCTGTGTTCTGAGAATACTTCATACTTCCATTGTAGCCGCTGTGCCAAGTGTGTGCGCGCAGTCGTTCACTAGCAGCGTTAGTTTAAAGCGCTTGCTGTGGCGTCATGTTCACGAAGTGAGTCTCGGCAAGTTTTGCGGTAAATCTTCGCGCGTGGATTAAACGTAGACCTGTGCTTTGAAGAAATGACTCATACTGGGTGATGTGTATCCACATCGTGCAACTATATTCAGGTGGTCCAGAGAATTCCAAAGAGGAAATTTCACTCTGGAGGACACCGGGAGGACGGTAAGGCCACGATCATCAGTTACGGAGGAAAACATTGATGCTGTGAGGAAGGTGCTAGATGAAGACCGGCGAGTGACCTATAAGCAGATAGAGGATACCTTAAGGCTAAACGCACCAGCAATTTGTTCGATTCTGCTTGATCATTTTCAAGTAAAGAAACTTTGTTGTCTCTGGGTGTAGCACAGACTGACGGAAGAGGAGATGACACGACGTGTGACTTGGTGCCAGGAAATGTTAAAGATATTTTCTAAGGGACAATCTCAGTATGTGAATATCCTCGTGACAGGTGACTCGAATTGGCTGTACTATTATGACGTGCCGAAATTCAAATGGTTCAAATTATTCTGAGATCTATGGGACTTAACCTCTGAGGTCCCCTAGAACTTAGAACTACTTAAACCTAACTAACCTAAGAACATCACACACATCCATGCACGAGTCAGGATTCGAACCTGCGACCGTAAAGTTGGAACAAACGGTCGTGTGGACGTCTTGAATTGTTATTTTATGCGCTTGTTTTGAGTAAACAGCTACATTATGCCTCATAGAAGACAGAGGACGTCTTTTGGCACGTTTCAGATTTGGACCAACGAAGAATAGTTGCCATGGTGACTAAGGGTTATCCTTCAGAGAAACCGGTGCTCATGTCGGACGGAACCGAACAACTGAGATGCGGATCTGTAAGTGATGGATGTAGGAGGAAACGACGGAACGACGGGACCGATTGTGCCCACCTCGTTGCATCACTACAGTGTGATGACAGGCATATTGTGCGCACGGCAGTGATGGATCGCTCTGCCATATCACGAACCCTATCACAACAATTCGGTCTGTTGCTCAACGAGCAGTGTCCGCGCGTTACCATTCGACGTCGTTTCAGCAGAGTGCACTGACCACAAGGAGCTCATTGCTGCGTTTACCACTGAGTCAACGCCACAGGCGTTTTCGCCGGCAATGGTGCAATGAACGAAGGACTTGCATATCTGAATGGAACGACATTGTTTTTACCGACGAATCCCTTTACTGCCTGCACCATCACGATGGTCGCATTATAGTCTGCAGGCACCATGGCGAGAGACTGTTTAACTGCTGCATTACGCATCGCCGTTCTGGTCTCGCACCCGGCATTATGGTTTGGGGTGGTATTGAATTCTACTCTCGCAGCCCCCTAGTACGCACTGCCGGTACACCAACCAGCCGCAGTTGTATCTCTGAAGTGTTGGAGCCTGTTGTCCTCCAATACCTTCGCAGCTTGCCGACGGCCCCATTGCAACAGGATAATGCGCGACCACATGTGCAAATGTGGCGCTCAGTGTTCAAGACCTCTTCGTCGCCCATCGGATTGCATTGCTGCCTTGTCCTCCCTGTTCTCCCGATCTCTTGTCTATCGAAGAAGTCTGGTTGATGATTGAGGAACGACTGGCTGGAGATACACGACCCGCTGCTGCACCAGATTAATTTTGGCAAAATGTGGAACCAGCATGAACTGCTACACCTGAACAACACATTCAGAGCATCTCTGATGCAATGCTAAGGTGTGTAGCAGTGGTTATAGCCAGCAATGGCTTCAACACTCACTACTGGTTTCATCCCCTTCCTCACTTCACATGGCGCTGTATTTTCAATCATGCGATCTTTGTACAACATGTTAGCTCCCAAATTAATATGGCTGTGATACGCCCGGATCTTGTTGGTGCTGCATTTTAGATCGCCAGCAATGTATTATACCCTCTCCTGGCAATGCGACGCTCTTGTTGCGCAATTGTCACAGTGTGAGACGACGTATGTAGCTAACTTTCTGAAGTCCCTATGTACAAGCACGTGACTTTCTATCGCTCTTCCATCGCTTTGAACGTTATGATGTATTAGTCTCAACTTTCGTTCTTCATTTTTTAGATGATTTCGAGACAGTATCTCTTTTGTGAAGAAACAGTATTCCGAATTTAGTCACATTTCAGAAGATGATTGTACGCTTCCACCCAAGGTTTACTAGAAAAACCGCAATTTTGATACTGAAAATAGCGACATAAGTACGACAAATGTCAGTCTATATCTGGAGGCATGCATATTACAGGTCATAAAAAATAAAACATTCTCGGAATGTACGGTAAACATTGTAGAACAATTATAACATTCTTTCCAACTCCTGGAATAGGTAACAAGTGGATGATATGTGTTAGCCCCTGCTCCTCTGCGTTTACAAACAACGGACTCGAACATTTTCGGATAAATATCGAACCAGCTGAAAAGAAAGGGGATCCTGTAAAACGTCAACAGCTTGCTCCCTCTGGAGTAGAAACTGGCTGGAAATGTGAAAATCCTGTGCCGCCGTACAGTTAACAGAATGTCTCGAAATCTAACACATCAGAAAATCACACTGATCCTACATAGACGGTACTCTTAGAGTTTCTAAAATACACACATAAAATTCAGTGCAAAATACGTAACTTCAGATTTTGTTCAAAAACGGCTCTAAGCACTATGGGACTTAACATCTGAGGTCATCAGTCCCCTAGACTTAGAACTACTTAAACCTAACTGACCTAAGGATATCACACACATCCATGCCCGAGGCAGGATTCGAACTGTGGATAGTACTAGTGGAGCCACAATTGCACCCTTATGTCCTATTACCGCCTTGAGCTGCTGCTGTAATTATTTATATAACCAGTTTCATTTGTCGGGGCATCATCAGGTACTCACATAAAAATATTCATAGATCCATGTTAGGCGAATAATTAAAATTATTATCGTCATATGATAAAACCATGAATAATATACTGTTATCATATCGTAATATAAATTAGGTCGTCAACCTACAAAAAGTTGTGCTAGGGGGTATACTTCTTCATGTTAAAACGCCAGTAGACAGATTCATACCACACGGAGCCGACTGAACAGAACCTGTTCACAGTGCTGACTCCTATTACGGTTGTAACATCATTAGATATACTCCCTAGCAAAGTTTTTATAGACTGACGACATAATTCATACTAAGATATGATAACAGTGCATGGTTTTGACGCCTGACGATAATGATTTTATATTTCGCCTAACATGATGCTGTGAATACTTTTACGTGAAAGCCTGATGATGGTCAGGTGACTGGAACTGGTTTATAAATAATTTTACCAGCAGCTCAAGGCCGTAATATGATATTTTTCAAATATACTGACGGAAAAAAATTGCAACACCAAGAAGGAGTTGTGGGACATATATGAAAGTTGGTAGGCATGTTTATACATCTTAAAGATGATGCCTATTCAAATTTCGCTCCAGTCACATAAGAGTGGCGCTAGTAGCACCACTATGAGGATGCAAATGAGATTTGCTTTCAATAAACACTGAAACAGTCGTGAACAATCAAATCCTTAATCTGTCCCATCCTCTGTTATGCCAGTCCCACCTGGGTATCCACCCCCCCTCCCCCTCCAGATCCTCTAGCGACATTCTCTCTGCCTCGCCTTCCGTATACGCCTCCTGTCCCCCACGCAGATCCACTATGACCTGATTCTTTTCCCCCATATGCTCCTTTTCCTCGAACATAACCGCATTCTCTACACCTCCCGCCGCCTTGATCGCCCTCATCCCCTGGTTGCTCCTCTCCTCTCCAATCCCCACCCTCTGCTGCGCCTTCACCGTTGTGCCCTCCCTACCCTCCACCTCTACACCCTTCATCGCCTTTCCCAATGTGGCTTCCATCAACTCGCCCTCCCAGATGGTGCCCTCTCTCCCTCCATTTATCCCTCCTATCAACTCTGATCCTCACCTCCCCCTCCCTTCCTCTGTCCTTTTCCTAGGCTCGCTCTCCCCCCCTCCTTTCCATCCTGTTTTTCCCCACCTATCCTCTCTCTGACTCCCTTCTCTCCTCCAAGTCCTTTTGCTCTCTCCTCCACTGCCTTTCCCATCCCTTCTCGCGTCCGCCCAGTGCCCACCTCTTTCTATGTCCCCTCCCTCCATTTGGCTCCCCCCCTCTTTTCGTTTTCTCTCCTCCCCCCCTTTTCCCCCTCATCGGTCCAGGTCCTCCCCCCCCCACCACCATATGCCGCCATGTCGCCTCTATAGTGCTGTCTTTTTTTTTTATCTGGTGTGAACAGAAACCAGACTGTCGCTGTGCTTTTAATAGTGCCTGTCAATTTACTATGTGTTTTTATCAGCATCACAGACCATTTGTTTTTATATTTTCTTCGTATCTTTTTCTCCCTGTTTCAGTTTTTAACAGCTAA
Organism: Schistocerca piceifrons; assembly: GCF_021461385.2. NCBI lineage: Eukaryota > Metazoa > Arthropoda > Insecta > Orthoptera > Acrididae > Schistocerca > Schistocerca piceifrons. The sequence continues at coordinate 147,061,271 of NC_060149.1, read as the reverse complement.
CGTTTTATGGCCTGCTTTTATTGTTCTCATATCTCCTGATTCTGTTTTTTTTTAACTTTTCTATAGGCTGCAGAGCGGCGTATTGTGCTGCTGCTAGCCCGCCCTCCCTCTGGGGGGGGGAATTGAAATCTAATAAAGGAAAGAAACGTCGTGAACGATAGTTATCTTTGTGATTGGAGGGTGAGTTGATGTGAGTCAAGAATGTCTTTGAAGGGAACAAAGACGCCATTATCACACCTCATTGAGTTTAAATGAGATCGTGTAATAGGACTACGAGAAGCTGTATATTCCTTATGCGATATTGCAGAAAGACATGGCTGCAATGTAACCACTGTATTTGATTGCTGGCAGTGGTGGTCACCAGAATGTATGGTCGCGAGAAGGCCGCCCTCCGAGCGGCCACGTGGCACTACCAAGAACGAAGACCACCGTGTTCGGCGTATGGCTCTCGTGCATCGTACTGCATCAGCAGCAGCAATTTGAGCAATAGTTGGCACCACAGAGACACTATGTAGTGTTCAATTTAGATAACCTTGTTGTTAATACACTACTGGCTATTAAAATTGCTACACCACGAAGATGACGTGCTACAGAGGCGAAATTTAACCGACAGGAAGAAGGTGCTGTGTGCTGTGATATACAAATGATTAGCTTTTCAGAACATTCACACAAGGTTGGCGCCGGTGGCGACACCTACAACGTGCTGACATGAGGAAACCTTCCAACCGATTTCTCATACACAAACAGCAGTTGACCCGCGTTGCCTGGTGAAACGTTGTTGTGATGCCTCGTGCAAGGAGGAGAAATGCGTACCATCACGTTTCCAACTTTGATAAAGGTCGGATTGTAGCCTATCGCGATTGCGGTTTATCGTATCGCGACATTGCTGCTCGCGTTGGTCGAGATCCAATGACTGTTAGCAGAATATGGAATCGGTGGGTTCAGGAGGGTAATACGGAACGCAGTGCGGGATCCCAACGGCCTCGTATCACTAGCAGTCGACATGGCAAGCATCCTATCCGCATGGCTGTAACGGATCGTGCAGCCACGTCTCGATCCCTGAGTCAACAGATGGGGCGTTTGCAAGACAACAACCATCTGCACGAACAGTTCGACGACGTTTGCAGCAGCATGGACTATCCGCTCGGAGGCCATGGTTGCGGTTACCTTTGACGCTGCATCACTGACAGGAGTACCTGTGATGGTGTGCTCAACGACGAACCTGGGTGCACGAATGGCAGAACGTCATTTTTTTCGGATGAATCCAGGTTCTGTTTACAGCATCATGATGGTCGCATCCGTGTTTGGCGACATCGCGGTGAACGTACATTGGAAGCGTGTATTCGTCATCGCCATACTGGCGTATCACCGGGCGTGATGGTATGGGGTGCCATTGGTTACACGTCTCGGTCACCTCTTGTTCGCATTGACGGCACTTTGAACAGTGGACGTTACATTTAGGATGTGTTGCGACCCGTAGCTCTACCCTTCATTCGATCCCTGCGAAACCCTACATTTCAACAGGATTTTGCACGACCGCATGTTGCAGGTCCTGTACGGGCCTTTCTGGATACAGAAAATGTTCGACAGCTGCCCTGGCCAGCACATTCTCCAGATCTGTCACCAACTGAAAACGTCTGGTCAATGGTGGCCGAGGAACTGGCTCGTCACAATACGCCAGTCACTACTCTTGATGAACTGTGGTATCGTGTTGAAGCTGCATGGGCAGCTGTACCTGTACACGCTATCCAAGCTCTGTTTGAGTCAATGCCCAGGCGTATCAAGGCCGTTATTACGGCCAGAGGTGGTTGTTCTGGGTACTTATTTCTCAGGATCTATGCACCCAAATTGTGTGAAAATATAATCACGTGTCAGTTCTAGTATAATATATTTGTCCAATGAATACCCGTTTATCATCTGCATTTCTTCTTGGTGTAACAATTTTAATGGCCAGTAGTGTATGTAGTCAATGTTTCTAGCATGTAAGAATGATAGTTGGTGCACAGATTCCGAGTATGAATTGGCATATCAAAATGTAATTTACTGATCTTCACAAAAAATAGTAATAATGTCAACGTGAGAACTATTGTTATTAATTGTATATAATAATGTTCAGTACAAAACACTCCTATAGTCCTACAGTTTTCATCCAGCTAATAGTTCGCGTCGTTTAGTCAGACCCGTGTAAACTTTATGAAAATTGTTAGTACAGGGTGTAAATAAATTATTTATTGCACAAGAACCAAACATTGTACAGATGTCATACATATGTATTTTTCCAGGAGTTGACAGGCAAGTTACCCTAAGCACGTTAGTCCTGATACTGCCATTGGGCTACATACTCGTCCCTGTAGTACTATTCGAGAGAACTGAACGAATTTCCGCCCGCTTTTGATACACTGACAACCGTGGCGGACGGTGACAGTGATAGAAGCTTTTTCTTGCTCTCGCAGTACTCGCCGAGGCTGTAATTGCAGCCCCGCTGCGACAGATCCTTCACATTGCTACAATAGCGCGCTTTTTTCTGATTTATTGCGGGCGCCTGGCTGTAAGATTCCTCTCCAATTAGCATACCCTTGTGCGTGACAGCTGGAAAAAGTCTGTTTTCGGAATTAGCTGTACGTGCGCGGCGGCCCGGCACGGAATGAGGAAGCGCCGGTGCGCCGTTCCGAGAAGGCAGCCGGCGCCGCCAGCCGCTCATATCGCCAGCCCGCTGCTGCGGCGCTCAGCCAACTTTACGTTGTCTCCAAAATGTAAAGTCATCGGTCACGCAGTTGTAGCAAAGCAGTGAAAGCGTTCATATTGGAGAATATTTGTAAACAACATTTATCTTGTGAGTGGTCAACGGAGCGTTGTAACACTGTTGTAACAACTGCGAGTTGCGTCAAGGCCGCGAAGCGGTGGGAATATGGCTAGCGAGGAATCTGAGCGGAGGTGTGACAGTGTGTTGAGCATTTTGAAACTGGACAGTATTAAGTGGATTATACTGGTTTGGGGTGTAAGTTCGTGGCGTTTCTCCATAAGTTTAAAAAACACAATAGATACCCATAAGAGAGACTTAAGTAATCAATAATACACTGAAGAGCCAAAGAAATTGGTACACCTGCCTAAAATCTTGTAGGGCCCCCTCGAGCACGCAGAAGTGACTCAACAAGACGTGGCATGGACTCGACTAATGTCACAAGTAGTGATGGAGGGAATTGACACCACGAATCCTGCAGCGCTGTCCATAAATCCGTAAGAGTACGAGGGGGTGGAGTTCTCTTCTGATCAGCACGTTGCAACGTATCCCAGATATGCTCAATAATGTCCATATCTGAGGAGTTTGGTGGTCATCAGAAATGTTTAAACTCAGAATAGTGTTCCTGGAGCCACTCTGTAGCAATGCTGGACATGTGGGGTGTCACATTCTCCTGCTGGAATTGCCCAAGTCTGTCGAAATGCACAATGGACATGAATGGATGCAGGTGATCGGACAGGATGCTTACGTACGTGTCACCTGTCAGAGTTGTATCTAGACGCATCAGGTGTCCCATATCACTCAAACTGCACACGCCCCACACCATTACAGTCTCCACCAGCTTGGACAGTCCCCTGCTGACATGCAGGGTCCACGGATTCATGAGGTTTCTCCATACCTATACACGTCCATTCGCCCGATACAATTTGAAACGGGACACGTCCGACCAGGCAACATGTTTCCAGGCATCAACAGCCCAATGTCGGTGTTGTGGGCCCAGTCGAGGCGTAAAGCTAAGTGTCGTGCAGTCATCAATGGTACACGATTGGGCCCTCGGCTTCGAAAGTCCGTATCGATGATGTTTCGTTGACTGGTTCGCATGCTAACACTTGTTGATGGCCCAGTACTGAAATCCGCAGCAATTTGTGGAAAGGCTGCAATTCTGTCAAGTTGAAAGATTCTCTTCAGTCGTCGTTGGTGCCATTCTTGCAGAATCTTTTTCCGGCCACAGCGATGTCGGAGATTTGGTGTTTTACCGGATTCCTAATATTCACGGTACACTCGTGAAATGGTCGCACAGGAAAATCCTTACTTCTTCGCTACCTCAGAGATACTGTGTCCCATCGCTCGTGCGCCGACTATAACACCACGTTCAAACTCACTTAAATCTTGATAAACTGCCATTGTAGCAGCAGTAAACGATCTAACAACTGCACCACACACTTGTTGTCTTCATTTCATCCCCATCGATACGCAAGTCGCTGAAGTGACGACAACTGTAAAGACTTGCACCAGGCGAACTGTCTACCCGACGGAGGCCCTAGCCACACGGCATTTCCATTTTATATAAGCGTTGCCGACCGCAGTGCCGTATTCTACCTGTTTACATATCTCGATAGCATTTTCTCTGGCGCTCCAGTGTATATTCCTTTTCACTATTAACAACAATTTGCCAACGCTGTGGTAACTTTTAGATTCCGCGACTGTAGAAATCTCAAATGGTTCAAATGGCTCTGAGCACTATAGGACTCAACTGCTGTGGTCATAAGTCCCCTAGAACTTAGAACTACTTAAACCTAACTAACCTAAGGGCATCACACACATCCATGCCCGAGGCAGGATTCGAACCTGCGACCGTATCGGTCGTGCGGATCCAGACTGTAGCGCCTTTAACCGCTCGGCCACTCCGGCCAGCTGACTGTAGAAATCACGTGGTTTTGTTTCAATAACTCGTCGACCCATATTCGGAGCGCATTTTTCATCCGGAAAGGAGGTTTCTAGAAAGTTGCTCGATAGAGAGCGGAAAAGGTGAAATCATAGGCCGAGAGATGAGTTGAATGAGTTGGATGCGGAATGACCTCGCAACTCACTTACTGTATAGTGTATTTTGTCAGTCTAGCAGAATGTGGGTGGGCATTACTGTGGAGTAGCATAACTTCACGCAGTCTTCCCGGTCACTGTTCTGAAAAATGTCTCAGTTGTTGACAATAAATTCCAGCAGCGTTGGTTACAAAGCGGGAAAGCAATTCGTAGTACACCAGATGCTGTTCCACCAGATGCATATCATTACCTTTTGTGGATGCGCGCATTTTTTTGTACGGGGAGTTACTACTTTGCTTGGGCTCAGTAAAGATACAGGGTAGCTGTGGTCGATGTTGTTCTCGAGCCAATTGATGACGAGATAGCAGAGTTTCACATACGGAAATGGAAATCTGTGGTAAGGACTTTGAGTCCAAACTGCTGAGGTCAGCGGTCCCTAGGCTTACGCACTACTTAATCTCACTGAAATGAATTTACACTAAGGCCAACACATTCACACCCATGCTCGAGGGAGGACTCGAACCTCCGACGGGTGGGGGAGGGGGAGCGAGGAGAGGGGGGGAGCCGCGCGAACCGTAACAAGACGCCCTAGACCGCCCGGCTACACCGCGCAGCTTCACATACGGCAACCAGCTGACTTTTATGATTTTGGTTTAGAGCTCGCGGTACTCATACACTCGATTATTGAACGTTCAACATCGCATGCAAAAGTTGAACATGGTGAAATGGTCACAGTTCGTCATATTTGCCAGTTCTCGAGTACATTGATGTCGGTCATAGTGGATTAATGCGCTTAAAAGGTCTTCAGCAGACACCAAAGCTATTCTTGGATGTGGAAAGTCACTAATGTCAAAACGTTCCTCTTTAAAACGAGAAAAACATTTTTTTCCTGTGTTCTGTCCAGTGGCATTACCCCCTTACACAGCGCAAATGTTTCTGGCTGCCTCCGCTGCTGTCACCCGTCTATTGAACTCAAACAGAAGAATATGGGGGAAATGTTCCGATTTCTGAACTTGCAATCCTTTTTTTAGCGTCCACAGCTCCACTCACTATCTCCAAATAAAATGACAATATGTAAGCTCAAATAGCAACACTGCACTACAAAAAAGTGACAATCGATAAATAACGCATAGCAATCGGAATACCACCATGCAAAACAGAAACGCTACGAACTGTTGCACCAACCTATTACGAGGGGCGTTCAATGTTAAATACGCGATAAATCTTTTTATTTTATTTTATTTTATTTATTTTTTTTTTTACACCAGGTTGGTTTAATTAGGGTCTTAGATACACCATATTATTACCCTCTCTTTTGGCTACAAAATCATATTTTTCAACATGATCTCCATTCAGTGCGACGGCCTTGCGCCACATTTTCTGGGAAGGATTGTATGCCCACGTTTTATCTATCTCCTGGTCGAGGTCGGAGCTAACGCCTTGCTGCATCAATTACCCCCCCGTACTACTTCCCGTGGAGTGCCTCATTCATTGGGCCAAGGAGACGGTAGTTGGAATGTACGAGACCCGGGCTGTAGGGTGGATGAGGAAGAACAGTCCAAAGAAGTGTTGTGAGTTTCTCTCGGATGCGCAGCCTTGTGTGAGGCCTTTCGTTGTCATTGAGAAGAAGTTCGTTTGCATTTTTGTGACGACGAACACGCTGAAGTCATTTCTTCAGTTTCCTGACGGTAGCACAATACGCTTCAGAGTTGATCGCTGCATAAAACAGACTAACCCCATCAGAGTCCCAGAAGACTGTGACCACGACTTTATCGGCTGAGAATGTAGTTTTGAACTTTTTCTTCGGAGGAGAGGTGGTGTGGCGCCACTGCATGGATTGCCGTTTTGTTTCGGGTTCAAACCCATGTTTCATCGCCTATGACGATGTTCGACAAAAAATCGTCACGATCGGCCTCGTAACGCGCAAGCAGTTCCGCATAGATGTTCCTTCGTTGCTCTTTGTGGTCTTCTATTAGGTGGTGAGGAATCCTAGGGCTATACGCCTTTGAGTAATTCAACTGGTGGACGCGTGTGTCAGCACTACCAACAGAGATGTCCAGTTGTGCAACGAGGTGTTTGATTGTGATCCTTCGACCACCTAGAACGAGCGCGTCCGCAGGCCCCAACACTACAGGAATCACAGCTGTGTGTGGCCGGCCGGCACGCGGGGATCGGAAGAGTTTGTGCGACCTTGTTGCGACGATGACAGACATCTCGTCCAACGACTCAACGTGCTTTTGTTCACAGCCAGGTTCCCGTAGACATTCTGCAAGCGCCTATGAATATCTGCGGTGCCTTGGTTTTCCACCAAAAGAAACTCGATGACAGCTCTCTGCTTGGAACCCACCTCTTTTACAGACGCCATTTTGAAGCTACGTATAGTGTCACCACGTACCGGAATTTCGCGAAACTATAGGGACTGTAGCAGGAACATTCACAATGCCTCTTAACAAATTCTCCATTTCTCCAACCCAAATTGCCCGAAACAAAAACAAAAAAAAAGTTTCATTACTTACTGAATGTTTCTCGTATTTATAGAGAATAGGCCCGTAACTATACTCCACGTGTGGCACTGCAAATAGTAAGTATGGATACGCTCACTGACGAAGCTGAAGGCGCTGGCGACATCATTTTAAGCCGGCCGCTGTGGCGAGCGGTTCCAGGCGCTTCAGTCCGGAACCACGCGTCTGCTACGGTCGCAGGTTCGAATCCTGCCTCTGGCATGGATGTGTGTGATGTCCTTAGGTTAGTTAGGTTTAAGTCTAGGGGACTAATGACCTCAGATGTTAAGTCCCGTAGTGCTTAGAGCCAACACCATTTTAGATGTCTAGAGTTAGGGTAACATGCTGGAGAACTGCTGTACCTCTGTTAGATTGATCACTCAGTAACTTCAAATACATTGTAATGGAGAAGACAGTACTTTAGATGTACCTCAGCTCTGTTTTTATCCGCGTGAAGTATTTCATCTCGAACTAAAATCTGTCCCTATGTCCTGAATTGTAAGCATGAGTCATGAGCTAATGTTGCTACTGTAATTAATAGTCTGAAGAATTAATCAAAAATCCATTCACGTAGTTACTGGTTTCAAATTAAATAGAAAATTATGTATCACTACACGAGGCAACTTGTATAGTGAAATGCAGATATATTTTTGTCACTAAATCGCCCCTACAAAGACGGCATAGTTGTGTGTGTAATGGGTTTGCGAGGATGTGAATACAATGCTGATTATACCGACACGAATGTAAAAGTGAATGCGTTTCTGTTCATTGGTCTTACTGCTACATTCTATCTGTTGTGATACTGCTGCGTTGAGAGTGAACTGGCGTTGTGGATCGACGTAGCAAAGAATTCTGATCACTTAAGCTACGTTCTTATGAGAAGTGATTTGCAAAATTTGTTCCCTTGTTGATATATGTCTTTGTCTCTAATAGACTGGAAGGAATAATTTTATAACTGTATCGCATTTTTTGTGCCATTATATATTAATCGAAGTCTGGCACAAGACCAGTCTAAATAATAACTTGACTGCTTCCAATACTTGATTCTTTTGGCGAGAAATAGAATCAAATGTTGGTCGTAACACCGCAGTAAAATAAATTTGCGACCCACACTTGATTCTTTGGGCGAGAAACACAATGAAATGTGAGTCGTTGCAATAATGGAAATCTGCTACACTCACAAGCAATGCACTGAAACGCCAAAGAAACTAGTATAGGCATGCGTATTCAACAACAGAGATATGTAAACAGGCAGAATACGGCGCTGCGGTCGGCAACGCCTATATAAGACAAGTGTCCGGCGCAGTTGTTATATCGGTTAAGCTGCTACTATCAAGATTTAAGTGAGTCTGAACGTTGCATTATAGACGGCGTACGAGCAATGGGACACAGCATCTGCGACGTAGCGGTGAACTGGGGATTTTCCCGTACGATCATTTCACCGGTAAAACATCAAATCTCCGACATCGCTGCGGCAGGGAAAACATCCTGCAGGAACGCGGCCAACGACGACTGCAGAGAATCGTTCAAAGTTACAGAAGTGCAACCTTTCCGCAAACTGCTGCAGATTTCAGTGCTGGGTCATCAGCAAGTATCAGTGTGCGAACCATTCAACGAAACATCATCGATATGGGCTTGCCGGCCGGAGTGTCCATGCGGTTCTAGGCGCTACAATCTGGAACCGAGCGATCGCTACCGTCGCAGGTTCGAATCCTGCCTGGGGCGTGGATGTGTGTGATGTCATTAGGTTAGTTAGGTTTAATTAGTTCTAAGTTCTAGGCGACTGATGACCTCAGAAGTTAAGTCACATAGTGATCAGAGCCATTTGAACCATTTGATATGGTCTTTCGGAGTCGAAGGCCCAAACTTGTATCATTGATGACTGCGTGACACAAAACTTTACGCTTCGCCTGGGTCCGTCAACACCGACATTGGACTGTTGATGACTGGAAACATATTGCCTGGTTGGACGAGTCTCGTTTCAAATTATATCGAGCGGATGGACGTGTACGGATATGGAGAGAGCCTCATGAATCCGAGGACCATGCATGTTAGCAGGGGACTGTCCAAGCTGTGATGGTGTGGGGCGTGTGCAGTTGGAGTGATATGGGATCCCTGATACGTCTAGATACGACTCTGACAGGTGAGACGTACGTATGCATTCTGTCTGATCACCTGCATCTATTCAAGTCCTTTGTTCAAATGGTTCAAATGGCTCTGAGCACTATGGGACTTAACATCTGAGGTCATCAGTCCCCTAGAACTTAGAACTACTTAAACCTAACTAACCTAAGGACATCACACACATCCATGCCCGAGCCAGGATTCGAACCTGCGACCGTAGCGGTCGTGCGGTTCCAGACTGAAGCGCCTAGAACCGCTCGGCCACACAGGCTGGCCCAAGTCCTTTGTGCATTCCGACGGACTTGGGCAATTCCAACAGGAAAATGCGACACCGCACACGTCCAGAATTACTACAGAGTGGCTCCAGGAACACTCTTCTGAGTTTAAAAACTTCTGATGGCCACCAAACTCCCCAGACATGAACATTATTCAGCATATCTGGGGTGTCCTCCACCCCCATTGTACTCTTGCGGATTTATGAACAGCCCTGCAGGATTCACGGTATAGGTTCCCTCCAGCACTACTCCAGACATTAATAGAGTCCAAACCACGTCGTGTTGCGGCACTTCTTCGTCCTCGCGGGCCCACAACACGATTTTGGTTCAAAATGGTTCAAATGGCTCTGAGCACTATGGGACTTAACATCTGAGGTCATCAGTCCCATAGAACTTAGAACTACTTAAACCTAACTAACCTAAGGACATCACACACATCCATGCCCCAGGAAGGATTCGAACCTGCGACCGTAGCGGTCACGCGGTTCCAGACTGAAGCACCTAGAACCGCACGGCCACACCGGCCGGCCAACACGATTTTAAGCAGGTGTACAAGTTTCTTCGGCTCTTCAGTGTAAGAATAACTTAAAGTACATAATTTAATTTCGAGGCTGATAGGCGTTACTGTAACGCTGTCCCTTTGTAATTACGCTAAATACACGTTTCAGTTAAAATTTTAAAAATTAAACCCTGTAATAATTTATACGTTGTTTTGAAGCCTTTGCTCCACAGTTCCTTCCTATCACCTTCTGCGCCCAGCTGACCGTGTGCTGGTTTCTGACTTCGGGCCCAGCCTGCAGTGTTTTTGTAGCGTGACAGCCGAGCTGGGGTCTCGGTGATGGAAGCTCTGCACTCTTAGAGACACTGAATCGTGTCACGCAACAGTTAAAAGCGTCCAGCTTTATTAGAAATTGATTGCATTCGATTTTCGTTGCTGGCATATTAACTTCAATTATTCTTTACCTTTCCAGCTTTGGAACACAAAAGCTGGTATTGCGGTCCAAGTTGAAAAGATTCATCATCATCATCAACAACAACAACAACCGTTAGTGATCAACTCCTAGACAAGAATCTCTTCTAAACTTTTATACGCTACAGGGCGTGGACGAAAATATTGAAATACCACAAACTCAACACATGGTCATGCCTAATACGGTGTAGCAAAACCGCTGGGATTCGAAACAGCTTCCAGTCGTGTCGAAGTGGATAATTACAGATCCTATATGGTTTTCAAGCAAATCTTATACCATCATTCCTGCAAAACAGTGGCAAGTACAGGTAACGGTTGTTGAGATGGATATCAACCACCCAACGTTCTCTCCAAAGTAGACCACAAAGGCCCAATAATATTGTCATGGTCACTCAACACACACTGCCGACCACGTTGTAACATAGTAGACGATGCGTTTGCGCTTTCCCTGCATGCGTTGTAAATCTTTGATACGGTGCCTCTTGAAACACCGAACACTTCGGCTACCTCGGCTACGAAAGCATCAACAATTTGCCCACATTTATAAATCTTTGATATGGTGCCTCTTGAAACACCGAACACTTCGGCTACCTTGGCTACGAAAGCGCCAACAATTTGCCCACATTTGAATTAACTTAGCTCGGATATAACGCATTCACAATCACACAGAACACTATTCTCGCCACGACTGACACTTGCAACGTATTGAGGAGCCGGCCGCGGTGGACGAGCGGTTCTAGGCGCTTCAGTCCGGAACCACGCGGCTACTACGGTCGCAGGTTCGAATCCTGCCTCGGGCATGGATGTGTGTGATGTCCTTAGGTTAGTTAGGCTTACGTAGTCTAGGTAGGGGACTGATGACCTCAGACGTTAAGTCCCATAGTGCTTAGAGCCATTTGAACCATTTTCTTTCGTATTGAGGGCACTGCAAAGGTGCGGTTCGTGGCCAGGTAGGGCAGTGCCACCTACAGGCTTGGCGATCATCGGTATTTGTGTTCAAGCATGGATTTCATGCGCTTTTTCCATATTTTCGTCTAACCCCCATATTTGGTCTTCATATATGGCATATATGCCAGTTCTACATGTTTTCTAATATCATCTGCTCACCTTCCATTAGGTGATCGTTTCCCTCCTTTCTTATCTCTTTTAATCCAGCAAAGAACTTCCTTTGTCCATCTACGACTCATCTGCCTGGCTGTACCTCCCGGCCATTTCATTATCTTTTCCATTATGTTCTAGCTTGAATTTGTTTTCTAATGTATTTCTTTGTTTTTCTGTCTCGCCTAGTAATTCGCAACATGTATCTTCCATATACTCCGCTAGTGACCCTTAGTATTTGAATGGTGTTCGTGAAGTTTCTGTCTCAACGCCACGAATCGTACCTGGCAACAAAAAGCCATTGCGAATTTTCCTTTTCAGGCACGTCGGAAGCTTAGTATTGAAAACAAACTTTTAATTTCCTAAGAGCACTCAAGGACACTTGGAATCTGTGATTTATTTCGTTTACAGCCGTCCAGACACTGTTGTGAAAGGCTATAAATGGAAGAATATATCCACTGTATCTATGAGTTATTATTAATTTATAGTATTTCATTATAGTATTTCATTATACATAATTTAGTGTTACTGTAATAACCTCCGGCGGATGCGGCCGCGCAATCCGTGACATGACGCTTCTAAGCCGCGGCCACTCCGCGCGGCCTTATCTATTGTATCGGGTGATCAAAAACCAGTATAAATTTGAAAACTTAGTAAACCACGGAATAATGTAGATAGAGAGGTAAAAATTGACACACATGCTTGGAATGACATGGCGTTTTATTAGAACCACCCCATATTGCTGGACGCGTGAAAGATCTCTTGCGCGCGTCGTTTGGTAATGATCGTGTGCTCAGCCGCCACTTTCGTCATGCTTGGCCTCCCAGGTCCCCAGACCTCAGTCCGTGCGATTATTGGCTTTGGGGTTACCTGAAGTCGCAAGTGTATCGTGATCGACCGACATCTCTAGGGATGCTGAAAGACAACATCCGACGCCAATGCCTCACCATAACTCCGGACATGCTTTACAGTGCTGTTCACAACATTATTCCTCGACTACAGTTATTGATGAGGAATGATGGTGGACATAATTGAGCATTTCCTGTAAAGAACATCATTTTTGCTTTGTCTTGCTTTGTTATGCTAATTATTGCTATTCTGATCAGATGTAGCGCCATCTGTCGCACATTTTTTGAACTTTTGTAATTTTTTGGTTCTAATAAAACCCCATATCATTCCAAGCATGTGTGTCAATTTGTACCTCTCTCTCTACATTATTCCGTGATTTATTCAGTTTTCAAATTTATACTGACTTTTTGATCACCCTGTATATGGAAACATTATACAACCTTATTACATCACAGCGCCAGATTTGCAACTGGTGTCCAAAAGTAGAAATAATTTTTTCCATTGTAATTGGGTTCCGCATTAACACAATAGGATATATGCAAAGTTTCGCCAATATATGATAATTACAGCTCCCGCGGGAGTTACGAGTCCTCCCTCGGGCATGGGTGAGTGTTGTTCTTAGCATAAGTTAGTTTAAGTAGTGTGTAAGCCTAGGGACCGATGACCTCAGCAGTTTGGTCCCTTAGGAATTCACACACATTTGAACATTTGATAATTACAGCCCACACTAGACCTTTGTGAGTAGCCGCACTTTAATTACAACCACCCGGTATTATATCCACTCCTAAAGACAGCTTGCTACCTCGGCTAAGAAATAAGAATCTTTAATGAAACAATAAAAAGGAAGTATAATATTCCTTCTCTCCGTCTCGTCGCAAAGGAGGAGAGCGGAAAGATTAATGTTTAACAACCCATCGACGAAGAGGTCATTAGAGATAGAGCAGAACTGCTGACGGGACATGGATGGGGAAAAAATAAATTACGTCTTAGCCAAAGGAACCATCCCATGATTCTCGTTGTGTCGATGTACCGAAAGCACAGAAAACTTACTCAGATTTACCGCACGGGGATTTGAATCTCACTCCTTCTGCCGCGCGAGGTAGCAGCGTGGTCCTGGCGCCTTGCCACGGTTCGCACGGCCTTCCCCGTCGGAGGTTCGAGTTCTCCCTCGGTCATGCGCGTGTGTCGCCCTCAGCGTAAGTTACTTTAAGTTAGATTAAGTAGTGTGTAAGCCTGCAGACCGATGATCTCAGCAGTTTGGTCCCACAGGAACTTACCACACAATTTTCCCACCCCTTCCACTGTACCATCTCGCTCGTTGTCTGGGCACCAAGTCCCATAGAAAATGTCCCAGTTGTCGCCCATGAGCTCCGTATGTCGTTCGCTCCAAATGAAGAAACCTCCTGCACTCCTATAGTTGTGAAAATGTTTTGTTATTTGCTTTGATTTGCAAGAAGGGTCTGAAATAGCCACGATTCCTACTGATTTCAATCTTGCAGCTACCTCATTGAACATAAGGAAAGTCTTGATGCGATATATGAGATGGAAATACAGTAATTCGCAACAAACAGCATACAGCTAACCTCCAAACTGGTCGTTGCAACATGTGCGGAATTTCTGAAAAGACAGGTCTCGGCATAGTAGTACAAATGTACAAGACAAAGAGCTGCCAAAAATCAAACACTTTACTTTCCACATGAACAACATGGCTTATTTCCACTTAAACAAACCTCACCAAGTCCGTTTCTTTAACCAAAACGTTCTCGAGCCAACTAATTCCTTTACCACCTCATACAACCATGCCGCCGATTCACTCTGTAAACTTAATCTGAAACACAAACACGCCCCCCCCCCCCAATGACCCGTTCCAGAGAAGTTGCTCACAATATAAAACGTAAATATGATTTCTCATTAATTCTGTGCACTTGAAACATATCTAATACGATCCTATCGACAATGACCTTCTTATTAGAAGATGAAACTCTATCATAAGTGATCACGTTAGTTCCATTATCGACTCAGTACCAGAATCTATCTTCTGTATTCACAGGAGTCCATAAGCGACTCCAAGATTCCGCAAGTGCACAGAAATCCGATAATTTTTTTACACTCCAAACGTTTAGCCATTTAACGCCGTCTGACAAGTTGAGATGTAGCGATGACTAGGAATTTCTTTCTTTATTTCCGATCTGTTTGCTGTCGCTTTCGGTCAGTAATGGCCATCCTTAGGTCTGAATACAGATAGACAGAATAACAACATAATTCAGCGTGGAGCCAAAGTAACATCGTCACAATGAACGTACAAGACCGTCTCGAAAAGAAGACATCGTTCAAAAGAACGTCACAAATAGAATGCTACCAAAATCACAATAAATCAGGAAGCTTGATGCGACTAGTACGACTAAAAGTAACAGGCTGCTCAGTTCATTATTGCATGTGAAGTGTTAAAAAAGAAATGAATAGAAGCTGAAAAAGAATTATTGGAAACAACATTATGTGTTAAATTGAGCTTAGACAATGTGATTCTTGATTAGGATCCGGCCGGGACAATCGAGTGAATTCTTTGACATTGTTACAACAAAAGTTCTTTTGTGGAATGAAATACATATTATTTCCGACGTTGCCTGGTTGCAGTTTTTGCATAATCCTTTTAAGGGAAACAAGTACGAAATACAGTGCCTTCCCCTATAGGTAATTGTGTCTTGACACTGTCGTAACAGCTGATTTGAATCCCAGCAACCAACAGGGCGCACCGAAACAATCCTCTTACAAAGACGCCTCAGCGGGTGGACGGTGCTATTCCCGTTCACGAGGTGCTTTCTGAAGAAAGAGAAACTGTTGAGTTAAAATAGTAATACTTCCTGGCTTCGAAGACCACATGTCTTAAACAAGGAATCAGAGGAAGCTTCCACAGACCTCATGTCAGTGGTAGTTTCCGAAATGATTACAACAGAAAGTGACTAGGTTACATAAATGCTAGAGATGCGCAAAACTGAAAAGTTACCTAAGGGGACGTGCAAAGACATACGCAGCGACAAACGAGCAAACCTTGTTCGTTGTACAAAGAACGTTCTCGAAACTGCAGCATATCGTTGCTCTTCAGGCAGCTCCATCGCCTGCTCCGACGCCTGAACTCTATTACCGTCCACATGGCGTGTGAAGGCAACGACCACTTTACGCCACGCTTTCTCATCTGTTCCACGAGGCGACTTTCCGTCAGCAACTACACCGGCCGTGAAAACAACGTCAGTGAAGGCAGCCGAGCGCAGGAAAAGGACACCACCGATATTGAGAAAGTTTCCTTTCTTTATGCGGTTGGATAGAAAGTTTTCTAACAGACAGAGAGCAGTATGTCGTCCTGAATGGGTTGACTTCAACTGAAACAAGCGTAACTTCAGGTGTGCCCCAGGGCAGCGCAATAGGTCCGCTGCTTTTTACGATGTACATAAACGATCTGGTTGATGGTATTGACAGCGGCATTAGACTGTTTGCCGATGATGCTGTAGTCTAGAGGAAAGTAGTATCACACGAAACTTGTGAAAAAATCAATGAGGATTTTCAGAAAATAAATGCATGGTGTAATGACTGGCAGTTACCTCTCAATATCAGTAACCTACTGCGTATAACAAGGCGAAAATCCCCATTGATGTACGAGTACAAAATAAATGTCCAGTAACATCCGACAAGTATCTGGGTGTGACTATTCGAAATGATCTCAAATGGAATGATCAGATAACATAAGTAACGGGTAAGGCGAACTCTGGATTGCGGTTTACTGGTAGAGTCCTGAAGCGATGCAGTCCTTCAGCAAAGGAAATAGCTCACAATACGTTAGTTCGTCCAGTCTTAGAGTATTTTTCGTCTGAGTGGGACCCTTACCACCTGGGTCTGATTCAAGAGATTTAGAAGGTATAAAGAAGAGCGACAAGATTCGTGACTGGTACATTTAGCCATCGAGAGAGCGTTACAGATCTCATTGAAAGTTTGAAGTGGGACACACTTGTAGATAGACGACTTGCTAAACGGAAGGGACTGCTAACTAATTAGAGCTCGTACTGAGGCGTTCAGACAGTCGTTTTTCCCTCGCGTGATCCGCGAGTGCAACAGAGGGGGGGAATATGAATTTGGCACCAATTGTGCCCTCCGCCACACACCGCTTGTTGGCTAGCGACGTATATATCTAAATGTAGAAAAGGTCTCGTAGGACCTGTGGCAGTTATATAGAGCTGGAATATGAACATCACTTAATTAAGGGACGTTATATCTGCACAGAACATAGGCATCAACAGGAACAAAAATAATCTAAGAGACAGAGTACTTTAGATAGTTCAGTTTTTTTATTATATCTTTTAATCAAGATACAAATCATACACCCAGCACATATAATTATCATTTTTTATATTATTTATTTGGCACTTTGTGAAGTTAACTGGGGAACGTATGGAACGTATTGTGCTCGTGGGCTGACCCTTAAACAGAAGTTTCGTCCAATAATTTGTATGGGGTCATATATTTCGATCAATGCCGTGCCCAACGCTGCTCAACTATTCACTATACAGGATGGAGAAACTAATCTTCAGTATTCAGTTTGTTTTTAAATATGAGAGCAACAATGTATGATTTTAAAATTTTACACGTTACTCCACCCCATTTTTAATCGAAAAAACAGCCATTGATATTTGATGGGGAGGGACAAGTAAAAATAAGTAAAATCTTTTAGTTATTTGGGGTATTATATACTTCTCACCCCTAATTTCCTCGTAGCGATCCTTCTTTTCCGTTTTTGATATAATTCTTTGGATAGGATAAGAACAAATTAAACGTTTTGCCCTTCAGTAGAATTTGCGTTTTTTGAAACTTCCTGCGGCAGATTAAAAATGTGTGCCTAACGGAAAATTTACAATCGTGGCCAATCCTCTTACTCAGTGAACTATCCAGGCACGACTCCCGGTTTCACTGCCACTAGTACCTCCCTCCTACTATCCACACCTTTGTTTTTAAATATGACTGAGGTGGATTTGATGGGATATTTGAGATTTATGGAGTGCACGATAGAGAACGTGGAAAGCAGTGCCATCAGCACAGTGAATAAGGTGGACTGATGGAGGTGGTTTGGGCACTTTGGCAATGTAGAAGAGATAAATGAGATGAGGGAAGTCCGACTCTTGGGGCACACCTGCAGTGGGAAGGAAGGTATGGGAACTGGTGTTATTAATGGTGACGAAGGCTGGGCGATGAGAGAGGAAGAACACTGTAAGTTGAACATAGTTAAATGGAAGTGCGTAAGTCTGGAGTTTGAAAAGGAGAATGGAATGCCATACACAGTAGTAGGCTTTCTGTACAACGAGGGAGACAAAACTAGCGGATTTGCGGGTGTTGAGCTCGTGGGATAGGAGATGAGTGAGGTGCAGGAACTGGTCATAAGAAGACAAGGTGGGCTGGAAGCCGCACTGGTTGATGGGAAGGAGGTGTTGTTGATTCAGGTGTTGAAGGGTGTGTCGAGAGAAGATGGATCGGAAGGCATTGCTAAACGCTGAGGTGAGGCATATGGGGCGGTAGGGGTAGCTACCAGTAGGGGGGTTGTGTAGTTTGAGGGTAAGTGGGATTTCGGAGGCTCTCCACAGTTTAGGGTAGTGACATGCCGAGAAGATAGTGGTACAATGGCTCCCAAGGGTGACTAGAAAGGGGATTATTTAAGTTGACGATAGGTAATGCGGTCGTGACTAGGGGATATGTTGCGTTTTCTGTAACTTACTTGCTTTATGTCTTGTACTGTGATCCCCCCCCCCCCTCCTCACCCCCTCACCCCCTCCTCCATGAACCATGAACCTTGCCGTTGGTGGGTAGGCTTGCATGCCTCAGCAATATAGATAGCCATACCGTAGGTGCAACCACAACGGAGGGGTATCTGTTGAGAGGCCAGACAAAGGTGTGGTTCTTGAAAAGGGGCAGCTGCCTTTTCAGTAGCTGCAGGGGCAACAGTCTGGATGAATGACTGATCTGACCTTGTAACATCAACCAAAACGGCCTTTCTGTGCTAGTACTCCGAACGGCTGAAAGCAAGGGCAAACTACAGCCGTAATTTTTCCCGGGGGCATGCAGCTCTACGGTATGGTTAAATGATGATGGCATCCTCTTGGATAAAATATTCCAGGAGTAAAATGGTCTCCCATTCGTATCCGGCCTGGGACTAATCAGGAGGACGTCGTTATCAGGAGAATCAAAACTGCCGTTCTACGGATCGGAGCATGGAATGTCACATTCCTTAATAGTGCAGGTAGGTAAGAAAATATAAAATGGGAAATGGATAGGTTAAAGTCAGATATAGTGAGAATTAGTGAAGTTCGGTGGCAAGAGGAACAGGACTTCTGGTCAGGTGAATATAGTGTTATAAATACAAAATCAAATAGGGCTAATGCAGGAGTAGGTTTAATAATGAATAAAGAAGTAGGAAAGCGGAGAAGCTACTATGAACAGCATAGTGAGCGCATTATTGCACCCAAGATAGACACAAAGCCCACACCCACCATATTAGTACAAGTTTACGTCACAACTAGCTACGCAGATTACGAGGAGATTGAGGAAATGTACGATGCAATAAAAGAAATAATTCATATAGTTAAAGGAGACGAACATTTAACAATAGTCATGGGGGGCTGCAATACGGTAGCAGGAAAAGGCAGACAAAGAAAAGTAGCAGGTGAATATGGACAGGGGAAAAGGAATGAAAGGGGAAGCCGCCTGGTAGAATTTTGCAATGAGCATAATTTAATCATAGCTAACACTTACTTTAAGGATAATGAAAGAAGGTTCTATACGTGGAAGAGACTTGGATACACCGGAAGGTTTCAAATTGATAATATAATGGTAAGACAGAGATTTCGGAATCAGGTTTTAAACTTTAAGACATTTCCAGTGGCAGATGTCGACTCTGACCACAATTTATTAGTTATGCACTGCAAATTAAAACTGAAGAAACTGAAAAAGGCAGGCTTTTAAGGAGATGAGACCTGGATAAACTGAAAGACCCAGAGGTTACAGAGTGTTTCAGAGGGAGCATTAGGGAACGATTGACAAGAACCTGGGAAAGGAATACAGTAGAAAAAGAAAGGGTAGCTTTGTGAAATGAAATAGTGAAGGCAGCAGAGGATCAAGTAGGTAAAAAGACGAGAGCTAATAGAAATCCTTGGATAACACAAAAGAGATTGAATTTAGTCGATGAAAGGAGAAAATATAAAAATTCAATAAATGAAGAAGGCGAAAGGCAGTACAAAGGTATAAAAAATTAGATGGACAGGAAGTGCAAAATGGCTAAGCAGGAATGGCTAAATGACAAATGAAAGGATATAGAAGCATATGTCACTATGGGTAAATAGATATTGCTTACAGGAAAATTAAAGAGACCCTTGGAGAAAAGAGAACCACCTGTATGAATATCAAGAGCTCATATGGAAACAATGAAAACCACAAAAGTGGAAGGAGTGTATAGAGCGTCCATACAAGGGAAATGTACTTGAAGGCATTATTATGAAAACAGAAGAGGATGTAAATGAAGTTGAGAAGGGGTATTTGATACTGTGTGAAGAATTTGACAAAGCACTGAAAGAATTAAGTCGAAAAAAGGCTCCGTGAGTAGACAACATTCCGTTTGAGCTGCTGATAACTTTGGGAGAGCCAGCAATGACGAAACTCTTCCATCTGATGAGCAAGATGCATGAAACAGGCAAAATTCCCTCAGGCTTCAAGAAGAATATAAGAATTTCTATTTCAAAGAAAGCAGGTGCTGACAGGTGTGAAAAGTACCGAACTATCAGTTTAATAAGTCACGGCTGTAAAATACTAACACGAATCCTTTACATATGAATGGAAAAACTCGTAGAAGCCGACATCGGGGAAGATCAGTATGGATTCCGGAGAAATGAAGGAACACGTTAAGCAATACTGACGCTACGACTTCTCATAGGAGATAGGTTAAGGAAAGGCAAACCTACGTTTATAGTGTTTGCAGACATAGAGAAAGCTTTTGACTCTGTGGCAGGGGTAAAATACCGGGAGCAAAAGACTATTTACAGTTTGTACAGAAACCAGAAGGCAGTTATAAGAGTCGAGGGGCACGAAAGGGAAGCAGTGGCTGAGGAGGGAGTGAGACAGGGTTGTAGCCTACCCCGATGTTATTCAATCTCTATATTGAGCAAGCAGTAAAGGAAACAAAATAAAAATTTTGTGTAGGAATTTAAATCCACGGAGGAGAAACAGAAACTTTGAGATCTGCCGATGACATTGTAATTTTGTCAGAGACAGCAAAGGACTTGGAACAACAGTTGAACAGAATGGACAGTGTCGTGAAAGGATGATATAAGATGAACATTTAAAAAAGCAAAATGATGATAATGGAATGTAATCAAATTAAATCAGGTGACGCTGAAGGAATAAGTTTATGAAACGAGACTCTTAAAGTAGTAGACGAGTTTTGCTATTTCGGAAGCAAAATAACTGATGATGGTCGAAGTAGGGAGGATATAAAATGTAGACTGGTAATGGCAAAAAGGGTTTCTGAAGAAGAGAAATTTATCGACCGACATCGAGTATAGATTTAAATGCCAGGGAGTCGATTCTGAAAGTATTCGTGTGGAGTGTAGCCATGTATGGAAGTGAAACATGGACGATAAACGGTTTAGACAAGATGAGAATAGAAGCTTTTAAAATATGGTGCTACAGAAGAATGCTGAAGATTATATTGGTAGATCATGTAACAAATGAGGAGATTCTGAATAGAATTTGGGAGAAGAGAAATTTGTGGTACAACCTGACTAGAAGAAGGGATCGGTTGGTAGGACACATTCTGAGGCGTCAAGGGATCACGTTTTCAGTACTGGAGGGAAGCGTGAGGGTGGGGGGGACACGTAGAGGGA
Source organism: Schistocerca piceifrons (assembly GCF_021461385.2). Classification (NCBI taxonomy): domain Eukaryota; kingdom Metazoa; phylum Arthropoda; class Insecta; order Orthoptera; family Acrididae; genus Schistocerca; species Schistocerca piceifrons. The sequence goes on along the minus strand of NC_060149.1, from coordinate 147,039,762 downwards.
AACCAAGAGATCAATACAGGAAGCAGATTCAGAAGGAAGCAGTTACTCGGGGATGAAGAGGCTTGCACAGTATAGAGTAGCGTGGAGAGCTGCATCAAACCAGTCTTGGGACTGAGGACCACAACCACAACTGTAATTTAGTTGTTTAGTTCTGTTTGTGGTGCGTTATCCAAGTACTGGCAACTGGGAGCCAGGGGTGGGACAGCGGTATTTGTGCGTTCATGGATGGTAGGGAACAGGGAGTAATCAAAATGAGGGCCATCAGGGATGGATGAGATGTCAGAGAGATAGGATGTAAAGTGGTCAGCTATGCTCAGGTTGTCAGGTAAGGGGTGTTTGCTATGGAGGAGCGGGTAGTGAGGGATGGAATAAATGCCAGTGAGTCGGTGGAATAGTTTCTAGTATTTGGAAAAGTTAATGGGGAGAGTAGCGAGAGTCTGGTACATGTCTGACCCCAGTCATGGCCTTTTTTTAGCATTTAGTACTGTAATTTCCTGATGTGACTCTGTATTTAGCGGTGGGGAATGACTGTATCCGGGTCACGAGTCCTTACGAGGGAGCGGTATAGGGGAAGGGATTCTGGGAGAGGCAGTAGGGCATGTGGGGGGAGAATGGGGTGATGGGGAAGTATGGCCTTATTAGGGATGTGGATGAATATTGCGTCCGACAAGGTGAGCTGCAGAAAGGCCGTAGCATGGCGGATATCGTTGTGTTGCTAGTAGGTTTGGGGGTGGCTTCCAATATGGATATCTATGAATTCCTAGTAGACATTTCAGATGGCAAGGGAATAGTAGTTGATAACTTCTGGATGGAGGTTGGGGTCGTGTGCATGGGGCTGAGGTTATGTGCAGGAGATGGTGAGGAGCACAGGTAGGTGATCACTTACAACTGCACCGAGGATGTCTACAGTGAGACATCCAAGGAGGCTGGGAGACGCTAGAAAGACATCTTTATGTTGCTTTCAGGACAGGTGTGCTGTGGGATGAAGACAATGTACCTTGGACAGAGTCTGTAAACTGACGCCACCGCTGGAGTTATGCAGTGAATCTACTATGGATGTTCTGGTCAGTGGTAATAATATAGATGGAAAATGTATGGTCGGTGAGGGTTAGTAAATCATACGGGAGTGGATTATTAGCTCGGATGTAGATCGCAGCACAAATAGCAGTTAGGCTAAGGATAAGGTATTCGGTAGGATTATTGAGTAAGGGGATGTTTTTGTGGTGGGCGATCGCAACTTCACCTCTGGCTAGGGAAGGAGATACAGGGGGTACAGGGAGAAATTCAGATGCGTGGAGGAACGTCTTATTAAGGATAAAGGTGTCGATTTTGTGTTGGGACAGAGTATGCATTAAAAGGGGCTTGTTGGTGGATAGGGAGCGGATGTTGTCGTATAGGATGCCGTGTTGTTATAGCACCATGATGGGAGCCCAGGGAGTGGTTTGTGTGGGTGACTGGGTGAAGCTTAAATGACGACGTGGAAAACGAAGTGGGCTTGGTTTCGGGAGTAGGTGACTTGTGTATTGAGGTGGAAAATGGAGCCGATGGCAAGAGTAATTTTTCCGTAGCGTATGCTTCCGCTGGAAAGGGCGGACATTTTTGAGGAAGATGGTGAACAATCTGATGATGTCTTCAGCAGTGGGAGGTGGACGGGGAGAGCTATTGGTGATACGGCGTTGTGCAGATGTTGCCAGTAGGCTTGGTAGGTTCGGTTACATGTTGTCTCAATGTTTGCTATAACGCCTATTTTATAAGCTCTCTTAACTATGGGACAACAGTCTAGAATTAGTCCTACTTGCGTGTTAGATGAAATTTTCTTGTATGCACATTTCCGGAATCAGTACAACAAATCTACGAGGGCGAGCTGAAAACTATTGCCTACGAATCTTTTATGCGAAAATCCTAAAGCGTTTTACATAAAACAAACGTTACTAACACTACAATTTCATTCTTCATGTTTACATATTTCAGCCCTCTGCCGCTAGAGGGCTCCTGATTGTAGCAAAAACTCTTGAAGATTTTTAAATAAAACAAACATCATTTACACTCTACACCTTTATTCTTCATGTTTACATATTTGCCTCCCTGCTGCTAGAATACTCTGAGTTGTAGCGCGTAAGATGGCGGTGTGTAACGTAACTATGTCGGAGCGTGAGAAATGGCGTGTTGTAATCGAGTTTCAAATTGTAAGTGTTCGTCCACACATGGAACACTTTCTGCTTCAGCATGACGATGCCAGACCTCAATCGAGTGCTGCGGCGCCTGCAACAGTCCGACGCCTTGTGTTCGCTGTCATCGATCCTCCTCCATAAAGACCCGATTTGACAGCATCCGATTTTCATCTATTTCCGGAAGTTAAAGAACACCATAGAGGACTTTGATAGTGATGAACTGGCACAAGCAAACCTGAGATTGTGGCTCCGTCAACAAAGTCAAACATTCTACAGTGACGGAACCAACAGACTAGTCTGTTGTTGGGAGAAATGTGTTAGTCGTCAGGGTGACTATGTAGAAAAATAAATACGTAGACATGAAGAACAATAATGGAGAATCTAAATAATGTTTATTTTGATTTAAAAAATGGCTCTGAGTACTATGGGACTTAACTTCTGAGGTCATCAGTCCCCTAGAACTTAGAACTACTTAAACCTGACTAACCTAAGGACATCACACACATCCATGCCCGAGGCAGGATTCGAACCTACGACCGTGGCGGTCACGCGGTTCCAGACTGCAGCGCCTAGAACCGCTCAGCCACCCATGCTGGCTTGATTTAAAAAGCATTAAGATTAGTCACATAAAAAATTTGGAGGCGTTACTTTTCAGCACGCCCTCGTAAGTCTTCCATTCAATTCTAAGTCTTCCACTCGGGTTCCCTACTACATATTTTACGAGTAATTCGGTACTATTGATTTTTTTTTTTAATTTTGCTGTTGAGCGTTCTGTTGCACCTGATTTTTTCCTGTTTTTGTGTCCAAGGTCCTACAGAATTTGAGAAACGAAGAGTTCCTCCCGAACGTTGTTGAATTTCATTAGGCCGGCCGGTGTGGCCGTGCGGTTAAAGGCGCTTCAGTCTGGAACCGCGTGACCGCTACGGTCGCAGGTTCGAATCCTGCCTCGGGCATGGATGTGTGTGATGTCCTTAGGTTAGTTAGGTTTAAGTAGTTCTAGGGGACTTATGACCACAGATGTTGAGTCCCATAGTGCTCAGAGCCATTTGAACCATTTGAATTTCATTATTTACGATCGCGAGTGGGGCATTTGTGCCAGTCTCAAACGATACATCTAACAACACGCCCTTACTAAAAATGAACTGACTATTAGTATTGAACATTTTCCTTTTTACATATGGACTTCACATTTGTGATAGCTGTACCAGTACCTATCACGCTTGTGCAAAGCTCTTAATAAGGATGACCTCATGTCGGTAAGTGCAATGAGCATAGCAATTTGTTCTGTAATGTAGCTTTGCAGGGGCGAGATGGTTAATTGCTAATAATGAAATAAAGTGCTTACCCAGCAAAATGACTTTCTTTATTGAAAAATAATTGCAGTTTCAACCGTGGCTGTTATATTGCATAACTATCAGCTGATTTTGGCTGTATTCCATTGTCAAGTACATACTTCAATACCCATAAGCTCACACCGTCACCTGGCTGTATACAGATGTACATCTGCCATTTCAATCCGTAACCGCTGCCTTAGAAAACACGAGCGAGAACGACGTTCCTTATTCGTTAACGCTTTAAAATACCATCACTGTCGTAGTGGCATAGGTACGTGACGTAAATAACTCATTCCCTTACTGACTGGAGGTATGAGCTGTTTTAGATGTACATATACTACCTTTTAGTGTCATATCAAAAAACTCATATCGCACAGAATAACGCACTAACCGGGTTGATTTGACACTGTCCAGTTTACAATGAACAGCTGTTCAAAGATATATCGACGAACAGTCTTCGCTTACAGCAGATCACAACTATCGATATGTGCCGGGTTCATGGTGCCTCTCTATTATATATTATTTTTCTGCATCTTTGGTATTGTCATAATACATGTATGCACCTCGCACAAACAAATATGTTCATGCTTCTATCGTGTCATATAGCAAGTCATTCTAAAATATAGTAAATCATTCTATAAAATGAAGTCAAAATACTAAAAACAAAGATTTGTAAGAACTGAAATTTACAACTTTTACAAGCTTGACCAAGTTTCAACTCGTGATATAATAACACACATGAAATTACGCACAGTCTGGTCACTTATTTGCAACATTTAAATCTTTATTTTTCACGAAATACGAGGCTAGGATTCTGCAGAAACCTTATGCTACTTAATTGTGTTCGTTCAACATATTGTGCCGCCTTCTTTCAGCATACGAATGTACAGGTAGTTTGAGAAGTAATGGTCAATATTCAGAGATATGACTGGAATGATCATTCAAAACAAAAAAATCAAGTAAACACGGGCTCTAAAACGCATACGTTAAGAGCTATGAGCAATTATTGATCTTCGATACAGTGAAACAAATCTCTTCTACTGCAAGCTCTTTGCTTCCCATGTTTTGGAAAATGGTAGTATGGACCAAAGCAAGAAAAAATGTTCTCTGAAACGCATACGTTAAGAATTACTAACACTTGTTCATCTTAGCTACGTTGAAACACAACTCTTCTAATAAACAAGTGCTCATAACTTTCAAGGTATGCATTTCAGAGCACATGTTTACTGGAAATTTTTTTCTTGTTTTGGTCCATACTACCACTTCCCAAAATGTGAAAAGCAAACAGCTTGCAGTAGAAGACATTGGTTTCACAGTATCGAAGATCAAGAATTGCTCATAACTTTTAAGGTACGGTATGCGTTTTAGAGCCCATATTTAACTGACCTTTTTGTTTCGAATGATCATTCCTGTCACACCTCTGAACATGGATCATCACTTATGAGACACCCTGTATATCCACTTCCTCGAGTGTTTTCATAAATGTTCCTTTCTTGCTTGTATGTGGTATTTTTAGGGGTTTGGTGGCCTCTGAAATAGTATGGAGAGTCTCTTCCATATACACTGCCACTATGGGATAATTGGCCTCGAATAACTTATGTCTGATGTTGACATTACCTGCCGTCGGACCTATACATTTTTGGCATCTCTCACAGTTAATTTTATAGATCCGACACTGTTGTGTGGTGCATCGACCTACTCAGTGTGCACTAACTACAGAGTTTATACCAATGTACACTAAGTAGGGAGTTGATATTTACTGCTGTTGTGTGGCGCATCGACCTATCCAGTGTACACTCAATACGGAGTTGATATTTACTTTAAAAACGTGCTATTCTGTTCGAATGTTTACCAATATACAGTACCGAGGCGTATTTGGCTTTCCTCACAACCTCATGTTCATTAGCCACGGTAATACCTCTGCAGTTTGCGCTTTATTTTATTTAACAATGAAATGAGGAAAATTCTTATTGACTTCCTTTAAGAAATTCCTCGTAGGAGCCTGAAGAAAATCAACTAAGCACGTGAGACGTGAAGGGGAAGTGAGTAGCGATACAGTATAGTAGGCGGCGCGCGCTGCTACAAAATGCGGCAGATTTTCCGTGGGGAAGCCATGTATCACTGCCTGCGCGCTGCTCCCCGTTACAACCGGTTACCATGCGACGCTCAAATTTCAGGAACTTGCGGTATCGCGCCGCACGACCGCTAAAATAAGTCGGAGTTTTGTTCTCCTTGACATAAATATCCCCTTGGCATGTGAGCTTACTGGAACCGGCCAGTAGGGCGTTACGCTGCCCGCGCCGTACGTGATGCATAGCCGAGCTTTTATACGCAAGAAATACGGCACCGTGTTACAAAGTATCCACGTAAGAAACTGAAACAGAGTCGAACAGGAAGCGTGCCGCTGAAATGTAGGTCAGTAAGGAGCACGAGCACTAACTCAGTTGTACAGGGGTGGGGAAGGGAGTCAGAATGGTCGTTTTGAGGAAGAGCTCTGGTATGAGGGTGAAAAGGTTTAGGAAACTACGGAATCAGTCTAGGGACAGTCGGGTGAAGTGTAATGTAGTGGAATGCCGTATCTATTAATCAAAACACGAACCCTCAACTCGCTAGCAAGGAAAGATTATTCGCGTCTTAATAAACTAATTGTAAAATATGCAGTATGCAGCCCTACACGACGGAATGGCAGGAAAACACATGCAGGAGAGAGGCAACGAAAAAGTATTTCCTTTGTGGGATTATGGTGTCCACTTAATTACAAGGTTCTCCGTGAAGACAAAGGTCACTGTCTGGCTGAGAAGAAAACTAATTTCAAGAATGACTCTCTTTCTCTATGTGACTTTTGACAAAGATTTTATTTTTCGATGAGGATAGAAAAGTATAACACATGCCGCGATATATTTTCAGTACCAGTATTGCCACACACGAAGCGTTTCCGTTAGAGCATCCAAAAGTGTAACAGGAAATAGAGAATGTTCCAATGAACAATTTGAGGTAGGGAATCTGTGATTGGAGAAGCCGTCCTTAGGAAATATGGAAGTAAATTTGTCTACCGTTTTCTCAAGTATTACAGTTTTCCAGCTTATTTATAACCAACATTCATGTAAGTTTACACACACTGTGCTGTTTATTTATATGAACATTCTTTATTTCCTGCAAGGAAACAAGGACGACGAACCTGTGTACCTGGAAGTCAAGATGCAGCTTTTGTTTACTTTACTTGTCCATCAGATGGCTCTATCGTATCGTATTTATATTGTGCCAAGACCGAACGTGCTATGAATCAACGACAGACCCATTCATTACTCAGTGCTATTCAGAGACCCACAGCACAATACTATGGAGCAATACCGGTACAGTATTTCATGGTCGCTGGATTGGAAGGAAAGGTCCTATTCCATGGACTGGAAGGTCACCTGACCTGAATCCCATTGATTATTTCCTATGGGGATATCTAAAGTCACTTGTCTATGAGGCCCCAGTGGATATAGAGATGGAATTAGTTGCCAGAATTGTAGCTGCCTGTGATGCGATTCGAAACATATCAGGGATTTTTGTCACGGTGTGTCAGAAGCTTGTTCGCCGGTGTCATGCTGGCATTGAGGTTGATGGCCGTCAGTTTCAGCACATTTTGTAAGATACAGTACAAATGGTACGTTCATTGTGTCAATGATGGTATTGGAAGTTAACTAATGCAAATAAAAAATACACAGTAATGTGATTTTATTTCTATTATCTCCTTAAGCTGGCTTCACCGATGCCATGTTTCCTACCTCAAATTGTTCAGTGGAGCATCCTCTATGCCACGTTAAATTTTTGCACGCGCTTACGAAAACACCCAGTATTTATGAATGTAGCCGCGTACAGTCCGTTAAATAATGCAATCACAGTAAACAAATGATGGAGTAGTAGGACCTAATTTATTCTAAAATCTGTATTTTGTCCCGAAACTGAAGAGTCCTTTCCTTTAACGTCTCTTTTAGAGTGTTAATTGTCTTCCTGAAGCTTGTTTCGTCCAATAATTCTTAATACGCTACTTTTTTTGTTTTATTATTGCTTTGTTTCAACAAAAACTTTTGCCGTAAGGGGATTTCTTGTATCTTAACGGAAAGAAAATACTATTTCGTGTCAGGATGTGATTGTTATGTATACAATACAGAACGTTTCAAAGACAAGAAGAATCTTTTTTCTCAGCCACAGTCCACGAGACAAAACAAGAATGCAGGAAGAGTTGCGTGTAATGTTCCATCGGCGACTAGCTACAAATTCCACTTGGGGAAGGATTAGGAAATAAATAAACCGTACCATTTTCAAAGGAACCATCACGACATTTCCTTTCAGCGGTTTAAGTAAACCACGGAAAACCTAAATCTCGATAGCCGGACAGGGGTTTGAACCACCAAAGCCGGCCGGTGTGGCCGTGCGGTTCTAGGCGGCTCAGTCAGGAACCGCGTGACCGCTACGGTCGCAGGTTCGAATCCTGCCTCGGGCATGGATGTGTGTGATGTCCTTAGGTTAGTTAGGTTTAAATATTTCTAAGTTCTAGGCGACTGATGACCTCAGAAGTTAAGTCGCATAGTGCTCAGAGCCATTTGAACCATTTGAACCACCAAAGTCCCATTTGCTGTTTCAATACTGCTCGATGGTTCACAAAAAGTCCCTCCAGAAACAGGCAATGCCGTTTCAGTGTAGCCCAGAGGTTAGTTTTAGCACAGAATCATACACCGGCAACACTTTCCCAATTGTGGACGGCAGTATAGTCCAGTATTTCTGCAGAGGACTTTCTATGACTTGTTGAGTCCACGTCACCTCGAGTTATTGCAGTAGGCCAGGCAAAAGGATGTTCGACAGGATATTAGGGGGTATTCCACGATTTTTGTCACCGCAGTGTAAATTATACGTACGCGAGGCACTCTTCGACCCCCTTCTCCTCTGTCTTCGTGTGGCTCCTTCCCCACAAACACAGCCTCAGTTTCTCACCAAAAGCAAATTTCTTCGCCTTCCATGCTGCACATGCTACTAATTTTAGTTAAAAATACGTTTATGAAGTACAACAAATAACTGTTCAGAAGGACCACCAAAATTAATATCAAGAAGTACATATTCGGCATGGAGAGGCAGAAGCTGACGGCTTTCCACCACGATACGACCTATTGTGTGTAAGATTGCTGTGTATGTGGTTGGCTATTACCTAATATAAATCTATGGGTTAATCTGGTACAAATGACGGGGAGGCGACGGTAGGCGGGGGATTCTTCCCAGGAAGAACAGAGAGAGGAATGCCATGCAGCCATAGTTTCTCTATATTGCGGAGTTTATTCAGAGGGCAGTATGCCATTCCATCTCCGAGAGAGAAGAAGCTTTATCGGCACCTGTGATCGTCAAAACGGGTGTTGAGCTAGTAATCGCTGCCCTAGACAAACTGTCAGGCAGTTCGTTCCCAGAGATATTCACATGACCTGTGACCCAGAGACAGCTGAGCAGGTAGTATGACTTAGAGGAAAGATTGCGAATAGTCGATAAGGGTAATATCAGGAGCCTGGAGATTCCTCATTGAGTTACTATGAATTAAACACGGTCGATGGAAATTCGTTTAATGCAACATTTGGCTCTGTTAATGGTTCTCAGATCCGCCGTACGTACACTACATGTTACCTGAAACGAATACTGTTCTTGATTGGCAGGAGGTGTAGAATCATATCCCGTCTGTCCTTGGTTTCAGAGCTGCCAGTGTAAATGATGGTAGTATCCTACTGCTCATGGAGAACTCAGAGGAACAGACGCTGGAAGGACGTGAGGACGACTGAAACTTTAGATCCTTGTAAGAGATCGGTCCTAATTCGTGGGCTGGGTACTAATCAAGGGGGGGGGGGAGCACGATATTATACGGGGAGCACACAAGAAGGGAGCCGGAGGAGTTCCCGCCAAAGGGCCTCTAGGAGCATTCCGACGGGGAGGGCGAGGGTCAGGGGGTCGATAACCCTGTATAAAACGGAGCAAGAGTTAATATCGTCGGAAACGGAAAGCTAAGAGCCCCACTTTGTTCTGGAGACTAGTCTAGAAGGCACCAGTGGTCGCTCTCACTCCTCGATGATGTACTGGGTCCAGTAATTTCAAAGCTGAAAGTGTCACAGGGCCATAAACCAGGTAACCACAGTCCAGTTGGGACGAGACGAGGGCTCAGTAAATACGGAGTTGAGCAGCATGAGCCACACTCCAAAAGTTGTGGGCGAGGAAGCATAGAGCATTAAGCTTTCGCCTGCAGCTGGTTTTAAATTGACGAATATGGGGCAGCTATGACAGCTTTTTATCGAAGAGGAGTCTCAGAAATCGAGACTATTCAACAGAATCCATCGTCCAGAGTTCTTTGTCAAGACAGACTGTATTACAATGGTAGCAATACATAACTCGCGTTTTCGCGGGAGAAAATTAGACGTCATGGGCAAGAATCCTAATGGAGACCCTCCAATTGGCTCCTTTGAGTTGACATTAAGGCAGGGCTACAGATTGGGAGTTATATCAAAAGCAAAAGTCGTTGACGTAAAGTGCAGGGGTAATCACTGCTTCGGCAGAGTTTACTAGCCGTTTGATAGTGATAATAAAGAGTTTAACACTCAGCACAGAGCTTCGGGAGACATTGTTCTCTTGGACACATGAGCAGCCAAGCAATGTACCAAGTCTAACCTGAAATGATCGCAGGGATAAAAACGGACGAATAAAATTGGTGGGGAGCATTGAAAGGGCCAGTCATGGAGAGTAAGTAAAATGTCGTGCCGCCAACCAGTATCTCATTGCCTTATGTGAGTCGAAAACGAAAATTCGCTTTCTGGAAAAGCCTGTTGGCTTGATGTTTCCAACCTAACCAGCGGGTTACTTGTGGACCGTCCCTCCTGGAAATCTCACTGGTAGGGGGGAAGAGGCCCCACGATTAGAGAACCAGCATAATTGTCGGGTTACCATACATTCAAGAAGTATGCAAGGGCACCTTGGTGAGACTAATCGATCGGTATTTGTCGATGGAAGTTGAGTTTTTGCCTGCTTTAAAGATAGAGATGAGTACACTGTATTTCCATTGTGAACGGCAAACACCTATTCGCCATATACGGTTGAACACTCTGAGTAGGAGTCTGTGAGTCACATTCAGATGTTGCGTCATCTGATTATCAATCGCATCAAGGCCTGCGGCCGTATCGTGGGACGAGGCAAGAGCAGGACGCAGCTCGCATTCAGTGGAATGTTTATCATATACGTCAGGGTTACGGCAGGCAAAGGATAGAGGGATGTCTCTAATTTGTCTTTTATGCGTTCGAAAGCTAGCGGGGTAAGACGAAGCAAAGTGCGTCGCGAGGTATCCAGCAAGAACAGACGTATCAGTAGGAATACCACCATGAACCAGGAGACCTGGAACAGTTGTTGATCTCTGAAAATCCAGTGGACTATGGAACTCGATCCACACATGAGATGAAGACGCATGTGTTCACGAGGGGGAGACGTAGCATCCCTATCATTCCTTCTTACTGCGTTTAATAGGGTTGCGAGCCTTTGTACAGATACATTTACATCAAAACTATGATGGCTGTTGGTAAAGAATCTCACTTTAGATGTTCAAAAGCCATTCGACGGTCCTGAATACCTTTTTCCACGTCTTTGGTCTACTGTCTGCCGGTGGAGGGGGCTTGAAGGAAGGGTAACAGCAGGTCAAGCGGCGCGAGTCTCGCCGAAAACGTCTCCAAAATCGTATATACAAACTGACCGAGAGAGGACGAAGGTGACTACAGAGGTATACAGCGGACATTTGGCATTTCTCAGAGTACAGAGTGGCAGTTGTTCCATCAAGTGACAGGAACACCGAAAAGCGTTCACAGTCACAAAATTTTTCGTATCGCGACCATTGTAGTGAAGGCACGACACTGGCAGAAGAGGCCGATAGCTTGGCACTAAAGTGGGTACCGATCCCGTTGTTGGGGAGACACAGATCAATATCAAAAAGAAGTCGGTCAATCAGAACGATGTAATCTTCCACAGGGGTTGGCGTGCACTGAAATCATTGAATAAGGGGAAGGAGGTCTAAATTTGTCAGATTAAGGTGGCCATCTCAAGATTATGTAAGTGCTCTACCTACGGGCAGATAACTGTTCAAATGGGAATCGCTGGGATCGTTCACAATCACACCGCTATTGCTTCCAATGTTGTACGCAGAGTGACTTTAAGTGGAACGACCATATAAAGCAAGTAATAGGAAAAGCAGACTGAGATTCATGGGAAGAATCTTAAGGAAATGTACCTCATCCACGAAGGAAGTGGCTTATAAGGCGCTTGTTCGACCGATTCTTGAGTATTGTTCATTAATATGGGGTTATTACCAGGTAGGATTGATAGAAAAGAGAGAGATGATCCAACGAAGAGCGGCGCGCTTCATCAAAGGATCGTTTAGTCGGTGCGAGGGCGTTATAGAGATGCTCAACAAACTCCATAGTGAGACTTTACAAGAGAGATGTTGTGCATCACTGAGAGGTTTAATATTGAAATTTCGAGATAGCACTTTCCACGAGGAGTCTGACAATATATCACTTCTTTCCACACACATTTCGCGTAGTGACCACGACGAGAAAATAAGTGTAATTAGAGCGAATAAAGATTCTTACTGACAGTCATTATTTCCACGCCCCATTCGCTAGTGCAATAGGGGAGGGGAATTACTTAGAGGTACCAGAAGTACCCGCTGCCACACATTATTAGGTGGCTTGCGGAGTATGCTGTAGATGTAGATGTATGGAGAGTAATCCACTCACTGACGCCACCCGTGCAAACCGCTCCAGATAATCTCTCGGTGTTAGTACGGTTCCAACAGAAGGCACAGTAACATCAAAAAGTTGAACAATGTGCATCAGCGAAATGCGTTCCTTGGAGAGCAACATTGATCGCAGAGCAGGAGCACCACAAGACAAGAGGACCTACCTCGTACATCAGCTAATTTACTTGCGCGACTGCCAGAGGTAGACATTGAGGGAATGAAAGGAGACCACGATTTTAAATTTTTTAGGAAGTGAATAGCCCTCAGAATGGAGGACGAAGGCTCTGCAGTCAACGTCGTTGTTTGGCGGGCCTCGACGTACGCAGTATATGAAGTTGAGCCCCTCTTCTCCAAATTGTCGCGTAATTCCTCATCCGTCTGTAGCTTCAGTCCCGGTAAAATGTTAAACACTGTACAATGTCCATGCCCTTATTTGGTGTTACGGTAGTACTTACATCATCAAGTTTCTTAGAAGAGAATACCGCTCGGGACTGGGTAGGATGCGTTATTCTAATTAAGAGAAAATCACTTCGTAATTTGCTGAGGGAAGAGATTGTTCCAAACATATTTCGATGTTCTCTAAGAATAAAATCGGCTTAATAGATAAAAAGGACCTCCATTAGTCCGGGTGTAAATCGAGGACTGGAGGAATAAGAGTCTACAGTTCGTTTGATATTGCTTTCTTCCCATGGTATATCACGTTGAAGTATTCTGGTCTATCTGAAGAGATATTTGAAGCCGCAAGGCCACTTGTTGATAGCTTTGGTATTTTCACTGTGCGAGATTTCCGCCCCGATGCCGCCTGCTCTGAACGAGAGCTCTACCCAAGGGCACTATCCAACCAGAGTAATGGCCATCTGGTTTAATGGCCATTGCCGTGAGTTCAGGAACCCCCAAACGAAGTGGACCTGCTGCTCAGCATGTAATAGCTCGGTCATCAATAGTGCGTTCCCTGCATAGTCGGGATACTACAATGTACGGCTGTCGTGCGCGAATTTCATAAAATCCCCGCTAGCATAGAAATGTACAGAGCTACGTAAAATCAATGGCACTTTAAGCTGCATGAAAGATACATAACAGGTGCTGGAATACAGAGAAATCATTCCATCTACTTCGTACGCTGAGGCACAGGCATACACGCGGAGTTTCTGCTTATCTGTACGATGTTATGGACTTAGTAACCGTTATATGTAGACATTTCATTTAGGTAAATAAAGATCAGTGACACTGCCTGTGCAGTCATTAATGGAAAGTGTGAATCACAATGATGTCATAGCACTTCCAAAGGTTACGAGCTAATACGATTCACTCGCGGAACACACGACGACAGACAAAGTCTAAGAAAAAGTAAAATACATAAACTAACCTTTTGTAAGACATCCAAGCACGTGGTATGTTCCATCATAAGAAAACAAACGGCCTGTCACATAGATACGCCTGTACGTGAAATACACCATCCTTGTGAGATGCGATGAGCGAGGGAGTAACAACTATACAGGACAATCTACAACCTGACTTCTCTCTATGAATTTTAAGCGCGTTTTTATAGAAATCTACTCATGTTAATTTGTTCTGTGCATATACCCTGCGACTTTCGAATATGGCATTTCAGGTACAACTTTCTTCAGAACAATAATGGCGGAAGCTGAAGAATGAATGAAAATTAAAATTCTTCAGAACGTTTGAACATTTCTCTCTTAACTTTTCATAAACGACAAGATGGAATTCTGGCCTGAAATTCATAAGCCCCTGGATGGCATCTTCGTCTTTTTTTTTTTTTTTTTTTAACTGTTTGCGCTTCTATAATTCTTGACGCTTTGAGCATAGTTCTTGATACAGGACACATTTTAATTCAGATCATATACAATAAATCCAAATATAGCTCCAACTTTTTTCATTGTCCTTCTCAGAGACGTATGTTTCGAGTTAAGTCTTGAATTTGTAATACGCTAATTTTCCTTGTGAATTAAAGGTTAAAGTCATCGTTTCCGCCGTGTTCTTTATTACTCTCCTTCGAAAGTTTCATTCAATGTATGTACACAACTAACCATTTCGCCTTAAAAGGCGTATTTCAAATGCAATAGATATATTTGGCCGTTTTTTTTTCGAATAAAGACTAAGTGACTTACACGTCTTTATTCGGAAAAAAACACAATGATCGAAGACTCATTTAGAGAACATATTTACTTCATCAGTAAGTTGATTCCAGGTGAGAGCAACATGAGTTGATTATTTTTTATGAGAATATTAAGCGATTTTAATGACAGTATTCGTAAAGATCCACGACTGTAGACTCATTAAGGGAATATCTTTCATTTATTAATACTGGGCAGAAATCCGTCAGTTGTATATATGTATTGAATAAAACGTTGCAGATAAATTAAAATAAAGAGCCTAGATGTAAGCAACGGCTTGAACCTTTAACAAATTCACGGCTGTGTTACCCCCCGTGCAGAAAGGTATTTACTTATGAATTTTTCCGAAATTCGTCTTCAGCAAAATCGCAAACCACTACGTACTTAAACCAACCATTTCGCTGATTTACCTGGACGATTACGCTATTAGTGTTACAATGAAAGGTAGACATAAGATTACATTAAATGCCACTATCCCTCTGAATTTGTAAGCCTATACTGGGTGTGCGCCTGTCTGTGTATGTTACCAGCGCATCTGGGCTGTTAATGCGGCTGCCTAAATTGGCATCTACAGGGTGTAACAAAAAGATATGGCAAAACTTTCAGGAAACATTCCTTTCATGTAGAGAAATAAAATTTGTTACGCGGACATGGCCCCGGAAACGCTTTATTTCTATGTTAGAGCTCATTTTATACTTTCTCGTCATAATTACATTAATCATGGAAACACACTGAAACGGAATGTACCAGCGTCGTAAGAAACGTTATCTTACATGAATTGTTCAAATTACTCTCGTGGTTATGTTTAGCTCGAACGTACACTAAGTTGTTATTCTTACGTTCACCGCCAGTGTTTGTTGTCCTAGCTGAACGAAGCTAATGTTGACATGTGACTAACTTCGTTGCTCGGGTCAACAGCTGTGATCGAGCGGTTCTAGGCGCTTCAGTCCGGAACCACACGGCTGCTACGGTAGCAGGTTCGAATCCTGCCTCGGGCATGGATGTGTGTGCTGCTCTTAGGTTAGTTAGGTTTAAGTACGTCTAAGTCTAGGCGACTGATGACCTCAGATGTTAAGTCCCATAGTGCTTAGAGCCATTTGAACCATTTCGTTGTTGTAATAACATCAATTACGTAGCGTCAGCTATTTAGTGTTCATCAAGGACTGTGCAGGTACGTAGCATTATCTGTTTAGTGTTCATCACGGACTGTGGAAGCACGTAGCATCAATTGTTTAGGGTTCATCACTGTGTTTGTTGAAGGTACAGTGCAATGGAAGTGTACTCAAATGCGCAGTTGGCAGATGCCCACTTGGTGTAGAGATTAGCAGGTGGTAGGGCCGTGGCGCTCAACGTTTACATCGGGGGCATCGGGGGGATTTCCAGAACGACGGTGCCCTGACAGGAAGACGTTTGAAGAATGAGACGTTTAATCCTACCACTCGCGACTGGGGGAGTTCTACAAGAACGCTGACGCCTCAACTGGAGGAGGAACTCCTTCGTACAGTTGACGACAATCCTAGTATCAGCGTAAGACAATTAGCTCCAGCAAGTAGCAGCGACCACATTACTGTCTGGAGAGTCCTACATGAGAACCTGCTGTATCCACATCATGTACAGCGTGTGCAGACACTATCAGCAGCTGATATTACCGCAGGGATACACTTCTGTGAATGGTTCTTTCAACAATGTGTCAACTCTCACGTTATTACAAATGTGTTACTCACTGATGAGGCTTCTTTTCAAGGTGATCCGATTGTGAATATTCACAAATAAGCACGTATGGGCTGTTGACAATCCTCAAGAAATAATGCAATCACGTCATCATCAACGATTTTCTGTCAACATTTGGGCCAACACTGTTGGTGACTGTTAGAGCAACATGTTCTTCCACCAAGGCTCAACCGAGAAACTTACCATGCTTTCTTAGAAAATATTCCACCTGTTCGTGCCTTTGCGACTGCGACACTATATGTACTTCCTGCACGAAGGAGCTCGTCCTCATTTCAGTGTTACTGTTGGTAGGGTGCAAAATAACCGGTTTCGTAATAGATGGAAAGACAGAGGTGGACCAATTCCTTGTCCTCCACCCTTTCCGGACCTATATCTATATGACTTCCATTTGTTGGGGGCATTTGATAGCTCTTGGGTACGGAACCCTGATACAAGGTGTATCGGCTCTTCGTGCCAGTATTGAGGAAGGCTGTGAGGCAACACTCAGTTCTTACTGATACGTTAGTACATCTACATCTACATGGTTACTCTGCAATTCACACTTAGGTGCCTGGCAGAGGGTTCATCGAACCATTTTCATACTACTCTACCATTACACTCTCGAATGGCCCGTTTCTGTTCGAGCTCTGACTTCTCTTATTTTATTATGATGATCATTTCTCCCTGCGTAGATGGTTGTCAACAAAATATTTTTGCATTCGGAAGAGAAAGTTGGTGATTGAAATTTCGTAAATAGATCTCGCCGCAAAGAAAACCGCCTTTGTTTCAGTGACTGCCACCCCAACTCGAGTATCATATAGTGATACTCTCACCTCTATTGTACAATAACACGACACGGGCTGACCTTCTTTGCACTTTTTCGATGTGCTCCGTCAATCCTACCTGGTAAGGATCCCACACCGCGCAACAGTATTCTAGCAGAGGACGGACAAGTGTGATGTAGGCTGCCTCTTTAGTGAGTCATTGCGACGGTGCGTTTACATATTTTGAATATTGCTTTGAGAGAAGCGTTTCTTGCTGTGCTGGTCCGTTCTTCTCCAGTGTGTTTCACACGTTTAATGTGTTGAAGAGTTGTAGAAACTGAGCTCTAAAACGGAAATAAAGCGTTTGCGGATCGCTGTCTACATAGCATATTTTTTTCCACTGTGTGCTAGGAATGTGTCCTGAAAGTCTGGCCATACCTTTTTGTCTTTTTCTTACACCTTGTACACTCCACAAGTCACCTCATGGTGTGAGGCGGAGCATTCTTGTGTTACGATTACCATTTCCTCCCTATCATTTAAATTCGCGAATGGCGGGTGGGAAGAACTATTGTCGGTAAGTCTTCATGTTCAATATAATCTCCCCGATTTTCTCCTCGTGGTTAATTCCCGAGACTTATGTGAGAGACAGTAAAGGTTCTAAGTATTTTTGGAGCACGCACTTTCGGAATTTCGACAGGTCAAGTCGTTGTGAGTTCTAACACGCACTAAACACAATCGTCTCATAAATAGCGCACGATACCCCAATCTTAACGTTAGACAACGACTGTTCAACTTAATGATTGGTGAGTTCAAAGCAACCACCAGCAGAATCGCACAGGCGCTGGTTAGTATTGGAGATCTGGAAGGAAAGAGGCAGGTCCTATTTGAAACTTTTCCGACACGATGATATTTTAATTCGCACTTGCGCAGCTAATCGTCGTTGTAATTTTTCAAGACTTTTCTGCAGTTTATCTGTTTCCTGTTTGTTCGGATTGTATTTGCAGCGGTTTATTTGGTATTTATATTGCATTCTCAAGAAATGTGGAAAGTCATTTTGGGCCCACTTTTATTTTGGTCATCATGAGGCACCTCTGGGATGATTCGGGATACGTCACATGAATTACGGCACGCAATGCAGCACTCTGAGAAGCGAGTGTTGGCATGCGAGATGCTTGGCGAATAATATTTATCTGAATATTTCGTGACAACAGCCGTGTGATGAGCTGGACCGGTTTTTCGAGATTTATGCTCGTGGCGTCAGTTTAATTGCTGGCAAAGTGAACGTAGATGCTTATCAAAATACTTTAGAAAACTGTGCCAATAGTGTGGGAACGGAACCGAGCCTGTGCGAGCGTGGTAACAATCTCCTTCCTAAAGCAACGATTATTGCATCGAGGTTCTAGGACAAATATGAGGACGACCCAATTCAAAGTCCCCACCTAAACTACAGCGACAATCCTTCGAATGAAGTAGTGTGTGGACTTGATTCCAGATAATATCGCACAAAAATGGGGCTCCAGAAAAGCTGTAAACATACAATGCCCAACAGAATTAAAAAAAACACTTTTCCGAAACTCCGCAATTACCTCCCACTACAATGCATAAGTTTGAAATTTGGCTCAAAGGTGTGTACAACTTTCCTTTACAGTGATGCAAGAGCGGCCACAATTTTTGTTCTCGTGTACAGGTGAGAACCACTAGGGACCGTTGAAAACCTTTTGATGTAATCTGAATGTGATCCGAAGCAGAAAGAGTACTTCAGCTTTTTCAGCCCTCCTCTTTTCCACTGTCCTGTGGCGTGATCACATGGGAGTGCAACGTTAACATGTGCGTGAATAAAACGACAAAGGGTCCTTCAAAGGCCCCCAGTTCGGCAACACCCTCGGTGTCACATACGTACCTTTTTTGAGCGCATTAGAAATGTATCCTATGAAATTTCGACACCAATTTCAGCCTGGCGGCTGGTCTGGCGCCTGAGGGTTAGGCAACCCTTCGACACTCCTCGAGTTAGGTTTGACTACCTTCAGGCGCAGATGATCGGTTCAGACGAACCAGAGGACCTAGTCAATTCCAAGCAAACACAGTAGCTGAACGTAGCCAGTCCCAGTAACTGATCAGTACAGTTGGACCAAAGCCCTCAGCCCATTCCACGTAAACACAGATACACTATTGTGGAGCCACCAACGGCTGGCACAGTGCCATGTTGACAACTTAGATCCATGGCTTCATGCGGTCTGCGTCACATTCGAACCCTACCATCAGCTCTTACCAACTGAAATTTGGACTCATCCGACCACGCCACGGTTTACCGGCAGTGTAGGGTCCAACCGATATGGTCACTAGCCCAGGAGATGCACTGCAGGCGATGTTGTGCTGTTCGAAAAGGCACTAGCGTCGGTCGTCTGCTGCCATAGCACATTAACCCCAGTTTTCGCCGCACTGTCCTAACTAATACGTTCGTCGTACGTCTCACATTGATTTCGGCGGTTATTTCATTCAGTTTTGCTTGTCTACTAGCACTGACAACTCCACGCGAACTCCACTGGTCTCGGTGGTTAAGTGAAGGCCGTCGGCCACTGCGCTGTCGATGGTGAGAGGTAACGCTTGAAATTTGATATTTTTGGCACACTATTGAAACTGTGGGTCTCGGAATCGTGAATTCCCTAACAATTTCCAACTACCATTCCGCTTTAAAAGTCTTTTAATTCGTTTCGTGCCGCTATAATCACGCCGGAAACCCTTTCACACGATTCACCTGAGTACGAATGACAGCTCCCCCAATGCACTGCCCTGTTATACCTAGTGTACGCGATACTATCGTATCTGTATATGTGCATATAACTTACCCATCACTGTTGTCACCTTAGTGTAATGTGCTCACTGTTTGCATTGAACAAGAGTGGAGAGAGAATGTAACCTTATTTCACGCCAGCATTACTAGAAAAGATATCTGAGAAAGTGTTACTGATCCTCACTGTCGCAGTGTTCGAGAAGTGTACTGGATCAGGTATGCTAGGTGTCTTGGCGTAGCCACCTCGATGTGGGTAGTCCATAGCTTTGACCATTTCACTTGTCGAAAGCTTCCTCGTAATACACGAAGCAAATAAACATCTTGGTATTATATTCCCTTGGCAACTTTGTGAGCTGCCGGATGTCTAGGATCTGTTCACGGGATCTCTGCATGGAACAAACCCAATTTGCTCATCGGATGTTTGTGGAAGTAAGAAGGTCTTCTGCCTCTTATTTAGTATTGTGAGCACGATTTTAATGGCGTGTGGGACAAGGACTATCGTTTGATAGTTCGCACAATGAAATGGAGAAACTTTTTTAAACAGTGGCATCAAAAGGGGGTGAAATCATTGGTCCGGCCAGTTACCAGATATCCAGATCTTTTAACATAGCCTACGCATTATTTCCACACGCAAGTTATCCATGTTTCTTTAGGGCTTCAGCAATAATTTGACCCTGGCTTGGTGCCTCGCAACATTTTCAGCGCGTGTTGTACATCTAAGGACTGTTGGTTCAGTTTCTTTTGTGCTCTGTTACATCGAGTCCTCAGCGAACGGCTTCATGCAGTATTCACTCCATACTTTGGCAGTGCCCTTTGCGTCTGTGATGATATTCACTCGGTCGGCTTTAATAATCTGAGTCGTGGGTGAAAACACTCGTGCTAGCATTTGACCTTTTCGTATAATTCTGAGCTGTGGTTCTGTATCGCATGTGCCTCTAGCTCTGTGCAAATTTTCTTAGTATGATCATTCTCATCTTCCCTGCAAGAGTGTTTGATTTCATTATTCTCTATTTTTATAAGTTGTTCTCGTTTTCTTGTTGAGTCGTTTTCAATCATAGCCGAAGTTTCGTTAGACATCCAGTGATGTCGCTTCACCATGATCTTTGGGATCTTGCTTACTGTATCTGTGATCCATCGTCCTATCGTCATCCAATCTATGTCGCAATTTATCTCTAGGTCAGGTGGTCCAGTGATTGGAAGTAGTTTTTGGAAAGTGATTGGGGGTCACGTGCTGTCAGCCTTTTCGACTTTATTTTAGCCACTGGGTTACTCAGCTTAATTTTAAGGTACGCCTACAGTAGACGGTGATCAGATCAGCATTCGGCACTAGGTTTTGTTTTGACATAGCGGAAACAGGTTCTCCCTCTCTTATCAACAAAGATGTAGTCCATTTGGTCCTTTTGATTTTCATTTAGGGAAAGTCACATAAAGAGACGGTGAATGTGATGTTTAAACATGGTATTCGTTATGGAAAAGTTATTGTAGGTTACAAAGTGTAGAAATCAGTTGTCTCGCTCATTGAGTATTCGCAGGCCATATTGTCCCACAGTCTCTCGCAAGTGGTTCCGACTTTAGCATTGCAATCTCCCAATATGAACATGGCTCCTCTAGGTTTCATGACAGTGATGGTACCTTCTGTGTTTTCATAGAAGTCTGCAATTCCATGGTCGTCTGCAGCCTTGGTGGGCAGATATTTCTGCAAAAGATGTTATCTATATACACTCCTGGAAATTGAAATAAGAACACCGTGAATTCATTGTCCCAGGAAGGGGAAACTTTATTGACACATTCCTGGGGTCAGATACATCACATGATCACACTGACAGAACCACAGGCACATAGACACAGGCAACAGAGCATGCACAATGTCGGCACTAGTACAGTGTATATCCACCTTTCGCAGCAATGCAGGCTGCTATTCTCCCATGGAGACGATCGTACAGATGCTGGATGTAGTCCTGTGGAACGGCTTGCCATGCCATTTCCACCTGGCGCCTCAGTTGGACCAGCGTTCGTGCTGGACGTGCAGACCGCGTGGGACGACGCTTCATCCAGTCCCAAACATGCTCAATGGGGGACAGATCCGGAGATCTTGCTGGCCAGGGTAGTTGACTTACACCTTCTAGAGCACGCTGGGTGGCACGGGATACATGCGGACGTGCATTGTCCTGTTGGAACAGCAAGTTCCCTTGCCGGTCTAGGAATGGTAGAACGATGGGTTCGATGACGGTTTGGATGTACCGTGCACTATTCAGTGTCCCCTCGACGATCACCAGTGGTGTACGGCCAGTGTAGGAGATCGCTCCCCACCCCATGATGCCGGGTGTTGGCCCTGTGTGCTTCGGTCGTATGCAGTCCTGATTGTGGCGCTCACCTGCACGGCGCCAAACACGCATACGACCATCATTGGCACCAAGGCAGAAGCGACTCTCATCGCTGAAGACGACACGTCTCCATTCGTCCCTCCATTCACGCCTGTCGCGACACCACTGGAGGCGGGCTGCACGATGTTGGGGCGTGAGCGGAAGACGGCCTAACGGTGTGCGGGACCGTAGCCCAGCTTCATGGAGACGGTTGCGAATGGTCCTCGCAGATACCCCAGGAGCAACAGTGTCCCTAATTTGCTGCGAAGTGGCGGTGCGGTCCCCTACGGCACTGCGTAGGATCCTACGGTCTTGGCGTGCATCCGTGCGTCGCTGCGGTCCGGTCCCAGGTCGACGGACTCGTGCACCTTCCGCCGACCACTGGCGACAACATCGATGTACTGTGGAGACCTCACGCCCCACGTGTTAAGCAATTCGGCGGTACGTCCACCCGGCCTCCCGCATGCCCACTATACGCCCTCGCTCAAAGTCCGTCAACTGCACATACGGTTCACGTCCACGCTGTCGCGGCATGCTACCAGTGTTAAAGACTGCGATGGAGCCCCGTATGCCACAGCAAACTGGCTGACACTGCCGGCGGCGATGCACAAATGCTGCGCAGCTAGCGCCATTCGACGGCCAACACCGCGGTTCCTGGTGTGTCCGCTGTGCCGTGCGTGTGATCATTGCTTGTACAGCCCTCTCGCAGTGTCCGGAGCAAGTATGGTGGGTCTGACACACCGGTGTCAATGTGTTCTTTTTTCCATTTCCAGGAGTGTAGTTTCGTAGTGAGCGTGAGGGTCAATATTATCTCGTTGATAGGTCTGTATGCCTCAACATATTGCGACATACTCTTGCCGACAAGAAGCGCGACGCCATTCTGCTCTGAAGAATCCGCTCCGGCAATGTAAGTGACGTTATCATCAGTTTCAAAATGCCCAGAGCCTTTCCAGTGAGTTTGTGATAAGCCACAGATGTCAATAAGTTTCTTCATTAGTTCTCGTTCCACAAGGTGAAGTTTCCCCATCCTAAGAAATCCTCTCGCGTTCCATGTAGCTGTTATTTTACCTTTGCGACGTTGATCTGTCCTTGATCACTCAGTAGCAGAGTGACCGTGCAAGGCCTGATGGTTCACCTCTGCACGTCCGGTCGCACATCTCACATCGTTGGGCCCTGACCCAAATCGACGCCGATCACTACTCGCATCGCTCGGCATGACATTTTTCGCTCGGCATGACATTTTTCGCTTCTTGACTTTTCGTGATGCGTTCGTGGGATTTTAATCAGATGCTTTTCCCTTGCTTTCCTGATCTTTATGCCGATGGTGGCCTGGGGTCTCTCCCACTTTTAGGGGCTGTTTCCCACTCCAAGGGAAAGACGGTGCCCTACGCCTCTATCCGCTCATGCACCCTCCGAGGAGGCTTCAATGCTGTTCTTTTCCCAGGGCTACTTGCACATAGATGCGTATATATTGTTCATCCTGAATATTGTCTTCGGTTTTTTATATTCCGCATAAGGTATGAAATAGATGGTTCTCTACAGTTGATTTTTTTGACACGTTCTTGGACATTCATTTTATGTCTGTGAGATAAAGGCCCATGTGTGGTTTCCAACTCAGCATTTTGTAACTTCGACGTGACATATACAAATATTTATACTGTTATTTTGAAAGCTTTACTTATATTGACACTTAGATATTGTTGATGCTGTCCTTTTGCGCATAGATGCATATTACTTTAGTTTACTTATTTCTGGTGTTGTAGTTTCTTTCCTACATCTAGCATTTTCTACAGTTAATTTTGTAGTTTGGTAAGTTACTTCAGGATTTTGCAGTTTAGTGTATCATCTAACTCACCAATTTTTAATCAAGGAATACTTATTTAATAATTTTATTGATACATATTACATTTGTACAACGCATAGAATGGAAATTCGTTATAGTATGTGGCAATGGATGTATCTGTTGATTTTTATCAAATGATTATTGTAAATTGACTTATATAGTATTGTCCTTGATTTCTGTTTTTTTTTTTTTTCAATCTGTCTTTGTACTTGCATGGTTAGTAAGCTGTTTGTGCACACAGTTCCGAAGACAGCGTATAGAGTCACCGAAACTGGTTGCACTATAATAACATAACATCAAAATGACGGCTGTAGGTGTTTCATTTTATTATTTATACCGGTGGTCATTTGGTATGCGATCGCAGTTTAACGTCACGCCCAGGACTAGCGTGTTAGTCATGGGGTCAAATACAGGTGCTGAGAACAGTTAGCTGTCTCTCTGTCCGACACCATAAGCATTTCTAGATGCACCATCAGGTTCTTCGGCCTTTGCGTTTTGATCACTTTCTCCTGGCATAATGTTTGTGGAGTCCAATACTATCCTCTCGTTTCCTGTGCATATCCATGTTGTGAGGCATCCATGGCAGTTATTAAGTAAGACAAATTGCATCTCTGCCATAATATCCTTTATTAATAATCCTACTACACTGAAGCACCGAAGAAAAAATGGCTCTGAGCACTATGGGACTCAACTGCTGTGGTCATAAGTCCCCTAGAACTTAGAACTAGTTAAACCTAACTAACCTAAGGACATCACACACATCCATGCCCGAGGCAGGATTCGAACCTGCGACCGTAGCGGTCGTGCGGTTCCAGACTGTAGCGCCTTTAACCGCTCGGCCACTCCGGCCGGTAAGCACCGAAGAAACTGATATAGAAATGCGTATTCAAATACAGGGATATGTAAACAGGCAGAAGACGGTGCTGCTGTCGGCAACGCAA
The DNA here is from genome assembly GCF_021461385.2 of Schistocerca piceifrons. Lineage (NCBI taxonomy): Eukaryota > Metazoa > Arthropoda > Insecta > Orthoptera > Acrididae > Schistocerca > Schistocerca piceifrons. The sequence continues at coordinate 147,014,916 of NC_060149.1, read as the reverse complement.
TATGAGACAACAAGTGTCTGGCGCAGTTATTAGATCGGTTACTGGTGCTACAATGGGAGGTTATTAAGAGTTCAATGAGTTTGAACCTGGTGTTGTAGTCGGCGCACGAGCGATGGGACACAGCATCTCCGAGGTAGTGATGAAGTGGGAATTTTTCCCGTACGACCATTTCACGAGAGTACCGTAAATATCAGGAATCCGGTAAAACATCAAATCTCCAACATCGCTGCGGCCGGAAAAATATCTTGCAAGAACCGTACCAACGACGACTGAAGAGGAAGTGCAACCCTTCCGCAAATTGCTGCAGATTTCAATACTGGGTCTTCAACAAGTGTCAGCGTGCAAACCGTTCAACGAAACATCATTGATATGGGCTTCCTGAGCCGATAGCTCACTCGTGTACCCTTGATGACTGCACAACACAAACCTTTACGCACCGCCTGGGCCCGTCAACACCGACATTGGAGTATTGAGGACTGAAACATGTTGCCTGGTCGGACGAGTCTCGTTTCAAATTGTATCGAGCGGATGGACGTGTACGGGTATGGCGACAACCCATTGAATCCATGGACCCTGCATTCAATAGGGGACTGTTCAAGCTGGTGGAGGCTCTCTAATGATGGGAGGCGTGTACAGTGTTACAGGACGCCTGATACGTCTAGATATGACTCTGACAGGTGACACGTACGTAAGCGTCCTGGCTAATCAACTGCGTCCGTTCATGCCCATTTTACATTCTGACGGACTTGGGCAATTCCAGCAGGACAATGTGACATCCCACAAGTCCAGAATTGCTACAAAGTGGATCCAGGAACACTCTTTTGAGTTTAAACACTTCCGCTGGTCATCAAACTCCCCAGACATGAAGATTATTGAGCATATATGAGATGCCTTGCAACGTGCTGTTCAGAAGAGGCCTCCATCCCCTCGTACTCTTATGGATTTATGGGCAACCCTGCAGGATTCATGCTGTCAGTTCCTCCGTGTGCTACTTCAGATATTAGTCGAGTCCATGCCACGTCGTGTTGCGGTTCTTCTGCGTGCTCGAGGGGGCACTACACGATATTATGCAGGTGTACCAGTTTCTTTGGTTCTTCAATTTTGTATTGGAAGATAAAACCTGAGTTTCGATGCATCTATCCTAAATCTTAAAATATTTAAGCACAATGTAATAACCACGAATTATAAGGCATGACATCTTTAGATACCACGTGGCAAAATCACTAATTCGACGGTACGTAAGAGGCTTGAACATGAATGTAGAATAACCCAACAGTACATTACAATTAAATTTTGCATGTTCTACCTTACACAAATGCAAGCTGAAAATACGTTCACTCGCTGCATTTACAACATGGACCAGTAATTGCGAACTGTAGTAGGAAGGGCACGTTCCGCTTATAATCGAATACGTAATGACTAGGCAGTGCTTTTTATGTCTCCTACGACTTTCACATCCTTGGGTAACGGATTTTGTACCGACGTATTTGGTACTCCATGTGTGTTCATTTTTAGCTTGCATTTGTGTACTGGATGCTTGACTGCGATCGTTTATCTCCCGCACGGTATAGATTTTCAGGACCTGCATGTTACCACATTCACAATTCATTGTGTAAGCTTGACGTCTTGGACAGGGTTTACTAAGACTGTTTACGTATTTCCGTTATGTGCTGAATTGTAGATGGTGGTTATATTCCGTATTCGCATCAATGTTTTAATTATCAGGTTTGTCAACGGATATCCCTTCTGTATGGTTTGACGACGCTTTTAAATACGTGACAGTTTGTTATTGCAGGTCAGGGGACTGCGGTAATTGACCTTGTCTGGAAGTGAGTATTTGAGCTTCACTTACGCCTTGGCATTGTGGGTTTACCTTTTAGGCTACTAGTGTTCCGATGTAGGTTATCTTTAGGTATTCGCTCTGACTTGCACTCTTTCGTTTTTATGACTAATAAGTGGTTTGACCATTCCGTTCTCACATTCAAGTTCGTTATGTACCGTCGACATGGTTCTTTTGACATGTTATAACTAAATATGTAATCCCTTACAGTTAACAGTCGTTAATGTGCATTGGGCATTGAAATGTTATGGGCTTCAATGTCGAAGGTTTAACTGAAACAGTTAATTTTTCGTAACAGGTCCCAAGTCTCAAGTACAATTGGAAGCTGGTAGCTTATACTTCCCCATATGGCTGCAGTTGTCCGTGTCAAAGTGATCTATGCTCCTACGTAAACGGTTTTACTGTCGTGGTATTAACTATAATTACTTTCGGTTCATTTAAATCTGGTCTGTTTCAGAAATATAATCCCGTTTGATAGATGCCTGAGGATGAAGGATTAAACCTTTAAAACCAGTAGCACTATAAATGAAGGAAATTTTAGAAGAGGTGAAATTTTATTTACTGCTCTCTCCTTCTGTCTCGTAAGTGTTCATTTCCAGTGTTTAGGAATAGCGATGGCATGACTGCGAAAAGGAGACATAAACGACAGAAGCAAAACAATTTGTAGTTTGTATTTCGCTGTTCACATTTTTCAAAGTTTTCAGTAAGCTCATAGCGGATTTCTTTCCCAGGCGTTTTCAAGTCGTAGCACTTCTTCCGTATTGACCTCACATTCGACAGAACATTACACAGAGGTGACAACAGCCATGGGATACCTCATGATATCGTGTCGGACCTATTGTTGCCCGGCGTACGAGACATGGACTCAACAAGTCTTTGGAAGTTGCACGCAGAAATATTCAGCCACGCTTCCTCTATAGACGCCCATAATTGCGTAAGAATGGCCGATGCCGGATTTAGTGCACGAACTAACCTCTCGATTATGTCCCATAAATGTTCGATAGGATTCATGTAAGGCGATCTGGGTGGCCAAATCGTTCGCTCGAATTGCCCAAATCGTTTTTCAAACCAATCGCGAACAGTTGTGCCCTGGTGATATGGCGCATTGTCATCCATAAAAATTCCATCGTTGTTTGGAAACGTGAAGTCCAGAAATGGCTGCAAATGATCTTCAAGCAGACGAACATAAGCAAAAACATTCAACGATCTTTTGGTTGGACCAGAGGACCATACCATTCCACGTAAACACAGCTCACACCATTATGGAGCCACCACCAGCTAACGCAGTGCCATGGTTTCGTGGGATCTGCGCTACACTCGAAACCTACCATCAGCTCTTACCAACGGAAATCGGGACCAGACCACGATTTTTCTGTCGTCTATGGTCCAACCGATACGATCACGAGCTCAGGACAGGCGCTGCAGGCGATGCCGTGCTGTTAGCAAAGACACTCGCGTCAACGTCTGTTGCCGTACACCATTAACGCCACACTTCGCCGCACTGTCCTAAAGCATACGTTCATCGTACGTCCCACATTGATTTGTACGGTTATTTCACACCGTGTTGCTTGTCTGTTAGCACTGACAACTCTAAGCAAAACACCGCTGCTCTCGGTCGTTAAGTGACGTCCGTCGGCCACTGCGTTGTCTGTATGAAATGTAATGCCTGAAATTTGCTATTCTCGGCACACTCATGTCACTGTGGATCTCGGAATACTGAATTCCCCAACTAGTTCGGAACCAGAATGTCCCATACATCTAGCCCAGGTGTGCGGCCATAATAACGTTGGAAACTTTTTTAGATAAATCACCGGAGTACAAATGACAGCTCCTCCAGTGCACTGCCCTTTTATACTCTGCGTTCGCGAAACTGGCACTATCTGTATTTGTGCATACCGGTATTTCATGACTTGTCACGTCAAGGTAAAACGCTCAACAAAAACGAGTGCAAGGCCAGACGAAAGACGGCGCGTTGTTACGTCGGGCGGGTAAGCCTCTGGCGCGCAGCTCATGGCTCGTCAGTAATTCGTTTATTACGTAACGGGCGCGGCCCTCGGCCGGTGCTTCGATTACTCGGAATAGCTGCGAGAAATGTGCCGAGCCAGCTCCTTAGCGCCGGCGCTTCCACCGTAAACATGAATCTCTGCTAACGAGGTTTGCTTAAGGGAGTTTATCCGATAAGCAAGTGTTTGCGCTCGCGCCCAAGTTTCATTCTCTTCTTCGAGGAAATTTCTATCACCCAGCGTACCTGCCTCCACAGGAAATTTTCGCTTACCTTCGTGTAAGAAGCAAATATCAAAATATTTTGTCTTTCCACTGTCAGCCGTCATTATCTACTACATCATCTCGCAGCAAATTCTACAGTAAATATCTTCGTCCCAGAAATATTTGTGCCAATCTCAGACATAATTATATAACAGTTTTTATAGAATTAAAGAAGCTCAGTTTAGCACTGGTAAATCCGTATTGAAAAGATCGTTCCGTATATCTTCTAGAGCTTTTTTTGCGTACTTAAGTGCCTTATCCTGACTTTCAACCTACAGAGATGATCGTGAGAATCCACCATTACTGTCTTGAGTAAGCTTCAAATGGATGTGGTCTACAGTGACAGCAATTATTACATACTAAATGTAATTTATTTACTCTAGTGTAAGACTAAAAGTGAGGAGAAAATGGTTCAAATGGCTGTGAGCACTATGAGACCTAACAGCTGAGGTCATCAGTCCCCTAGAACTTAGAACTACTTGCCGGCCGCGGTGGTCTAGCGGTTCTAGGCGCTCAGTCCGGAACTGCGCGACTGCTACGGTCGCCGGTTCGAATCCTGCCTCGGGCATGAATGTGTGTGATGTCCTTAGGTTAGTTAGGTTTAAGTAGTTCTAAGTTCTAGGGGACTGATGACCACAGATGTTAAGTCCCATAGTGCTCAGAGCCATTTGAACCATTTGAACTTAGAACTACTTAAACCTAACTAACCTAAGGACATCACACACATCTATGCCCGATGCAGGATTCGAACCGGCGACCGTAGCGGTCGCGCGGTTCCAGACTGAAGCGCCTAGAACCGCTCGACCACTCCGGCCGGTAAAAGTGAGGAGAAAAGCGGACAAAGATGCCTGGTACTTATTGGGAAATCGTTATGAGGCATCAGAAAGGAAGCCGCGCTTTGAATTGATATTTCATGATTTAATTTTTGTTAGTGTACAGTGTTGCGTTTCCATTCTGACTTGATAGTGCAAATATTAACCAGTTGGCACACGGACGTGAAACACATAAAATTTTTACCGCATATGTTGACAAATATTGAATTATTTGCTTGAATATTTATCATCCCGCGTTTCACGTTCTTTCCTTTTTACTAATAATCGCTTCTCTTCAAACAGTATACTTTAAAATAAAAAGCGATCTGTGTCTTCAAATAAGTTGCGTGTTTGAATAAGAGGTACAGTATTACACACTATGAATCTGTATTTTAACACGTTACAGAACAACCCATCTTGCCTAGCACATATTCGAATATTACGTTATTTACATAGAGTAACAGCGGTACCTACAGTACACTAACAACTTCAGAGCGTCGAAAAATGTGTAACAATCATAATATTCCAATGAATAAACAGTTTATATTCACAGTCTCAGCCCACGTTGGGCGCTTGACCTTTACACTCAAAAATTAATTTACGTACTTTGATTAACTAAAAGAAATACAGATAGAGAAAAATAAATGTAAACATCTGAAAGCATACTGCAGGAGGGCTTCGTTTCAAACGGCACATCGTCACAAAATTCCAGGCTGCACTTTGGTGTTCAACGTAAAATGTAGACGCGGGTGAGAAGCCAACTTCATCACTTTTATCTCTCTACTCATCCTGACAATGGAAATGCTTCCAGCTACCACTGTGGAACCGACTGGCTTCTCGCAGGCATCGAAGCGCATCCATTATTCAGTGACCTCTGAGGCGTATGACATGCGTATAGGTACTCCTGAATAACTCTAATCACTGACTTCAAAAGTAAATATCACTATTTCGGTAAAAAAGAGAGGAAATTCGGCTTCAGGCCTTCACACTATGACTCACTACACGGATTTCTGCTCTGAACGTCATTCCAATATTCTTGTCAGGTAACCTTGCCTCAAACACGAACGTGGATCCATTATTTAACAGATTCAGAGACGATTGAGTACAGTGAGCCCCGACTATAGCTCCTGACATCTCTCTTCATTAAGCCAATGCATAACTAAAAATTTATGGGAACTGCCGTTCCAGAATTCAACAGACAACACACATTTGAGATCTCTAGTACGATATTTGCTCCCGTCTTTGTTCCACTTAGACTCGCCTGAAGATATACCTTGTGAACGAAATATTGTGCTGCATTTCACTTAGGAAAAAGCTGTAGAATTTCAAAATTCATTTCCGCTTGAGTCCTTGTCACTTGTTAGATGTATAGTACATACGAAGTCATGTTTCCCAACATAGAAGTTGCTGTCTCGTCATACGTTCTTCCTTATTCGTCATCGAAGTGAAAATGTGGAGTTTCAATGACACAATGAAAACACATCGGAATGGAACAGTAGGCACACTTGACAAATGTTGCAACCGGATTTGCCACATCATTTTCAATGTACACAGCGATCGCATTACCCAGATTCTCCTTCTACATCTACATACATACTGCGCAAGCCACCGTACGGTGCATGACGGAGAGCACCACGCGCCAATACTAGTCATTTCGCCGGCCGGTGTGGCCGTGCGGTTAAAGGCGCTTCAGTCTGGAACCGCGTGACCGCTACGGTCGCAGGTTCGAATCCTGCCTCGGGCATGGATGTGTGTGATGTCCTTAGGTTAGTTAGGTTTAATTAGTTCTAAGTTCTAGGCGACTGATGACCTCAGAAGTTAAGTCGCATAGTGCTCAGAGCCATTTGAACCTAGTCATTTCCTTTCCTGTTCCACTCGCAAATAGAGCGAGGGAAAAATGACTCTCTAAAAGCCTTCGTATGAGCCCTAATTCCTCGCAACTTATCTTCGTGATCCTGATGCGAAATGTATTCTGGCGGCAGTAGGCGTCAAACGCCGTTCCTCCAAATTTCCGCAATCGTGCCTCGCGAAAAGAACGTCGTCTTCCCTCTAAGGCTTCACATTTGAGTTCGCGATGCACTTTCTCCCTAACACCTGTGTGCTGATCGAACCTACTGGTAACAAATCTAGCAGCTCGCCTCTGAATTGCTTCAATGTCTTCCTTTAATCTGCCCTGATGGGGATTCCAGACACTCGAGCAGTACTCAAGAATGGGTCACCTGCTGTATGAGTGAGCTATACTTTCCCAAACTTCTCCTAATAAAACGAAGTCGAGCATTCGCTTTCCCTACTACCAACCTGACATGTTGATTCAATTTCATATCGCTTTGCAATCGATCTGACTGAGTCAAGTAGCACCCTTCTAAAGCTGTATCCGAACGTTAAAGGAATGAACTTGAAGAAAGACAACTTCTCAGCCAATATCACATTTGTAAAACCTTTATTTGCGATGAACGGTTCAGGTATACAGAGTACCGTCATCTGACCTGTAAACAGTGTACGTAAAACGTAAAACATATTACATTATGAAAACTGTCATAGATATGATACATATATTGAATTATTATTACATAGACCTCAGTACAGGCAAATGCTGGTTTTAACGTTGAAGACATTGTACGTACTGGTTTTAATTTTCGTATGCTAATGCATCTTACGTCAACTGTCCAGCTACGTAAGATATTAAGAACATTTAAAGTCAAATTGGGGATATAGATTAACCTATACTGAAATATCTGCAATAGTAGCTCAATCTATGTATCATAATTATGACATGTACGCTAGTTCTTGTCATGTGATATATTCTACACTTTATGCACACTGTCCACAAATCTGCTGATGCAAACTCTGTTTACCGAAGCCGGTTATCGTAAATAAAAGTTTCGTGTGATCTTGGCTGAGAAATTGTCTATCTTCAAGTTGAATACTTACAGATAGCTCATCATTATTCAGATTGATTAATTTAACGTTGCAGTATTGTTTTTCCTACTCATCTGCATTAACGTACATTTTTATACATTGATCACACCAACTAGAAAATCTGCCGAGCGGTTCTAGGCGCTACAATCTGGAACCGCGCGACCGCTACGGTCGCAGGTTCGAATCCTGCCTCGGACATGGATGTGTGTGATGTCCTTAGGTTAGTTAGGTTTAAGTAGTTCTAAGTTGTAGGGGACTGATGACCTCAGAAGTTAAGTCCCATAGTGCTCAGAGCCATTTAAACAAGTTTGTCTAATTCATCTTGTATACTACTACAGTCACTCAAAGACGACACCTTGCCATACCCCACAGCGTCATCAGCAAACTGCCGTAAATTGCTGCTCACCCTGTCCGCCAAATCATCTATGTATTTAGAGAATAAGAACGGTCTTATTACGCTTCACTGGGGCACTCCTGACGATGCCCTTGTCTCTGATGGACATTCGCCATAGAGGATAACATACTTGGTTCTATTACTTAAAAAGTGTTCGAGCCAATCGTATTTCTGGGAATCTGAACTGTATGTTAGGCCCTTCGTCAAGAGTCAGCAGTAAAGCACTATGTGAAACGCTTTCCGGAAATCGAGGAATATGGAATCTGCCTGTTGCGCTCCATCCTTGATTTGTAAGATATCATGTGAGAAAAGGACAAACTGAGTTTCGCATGAGCGATGCTTTCTAAATCTGTGCTCTTCTGCCTGAAGGAAATTTATTATATTAGAACTCAGTGGTATCTAATTATGCGGGTCTTTTCTTTTACCCTTCTTTCAGTCGTTTGGGACTTTGCGCTGCATGAGAGTTTCGCAATAAATGCAAGCTATGGAGCCAATAGCGCAGGGTGCTCTATGTAAAACAGAAATGGAATTCCATCTGGATCTGGCCACTCACTTGATTTCAACTCTTCATCACGCTGTGACTTAATCACTTCATTGAAACTCTGAATTTGCACTTTGATGACGAATAATGCAAGGACCTACGACAACACAGAGATTTTTTCTTTGGGAAATACGACTGTGTAGCTACAGCATGTGTTAACATATATGCAGGGTGGTCCATTGATAGTGGCCGGGACAAATATCTCACGAAATAAGCACCAAACGAAAAAACTACAAAGAACGAAACTCGTCTAGCTTGAAGGGGAAAACCAGATGGCGCTATAGTTGCCCGGCTAGATGGCGCTGCCATAGGTCAAACGGATATCAACTGCGTTTTTTAAAATAGGAACCCCCATTTTTATTACATATTCGTGAAGTACGTAAAGAAATATGAATGTTTTAGTTGGACCACTTTTTTCGCTTTGTGATAGATGGCGCTGTAATAGTCACAAACGTATAAGTATGTTGTATCACCTAACATTCCGCCGGTGCGGACGGTATTTGCTTCGTGATACATAACCCGTGTTGAAATGCAGCGTTTACCAATTGCGGAAAAGGTCGATATCGTGTTGATGCATGACTATTATGATCAAAATGCCCAACGGGCGTGTGCTATGTATGCTGCTCGGTATCCTGGACGACATCATCCAAGTGTCCGGACCATTCGCCGGATAGTTACGTTATTTTAGGAAACACGAAGTGTTCAGCCTCATGTGAAACGTCAGCCACGACCTGCAACAAATGGTGATGTCCAAGTAGATGTTTTAGCTGCTGACGCGGCTAATCCGCACATCAGTAGCAGACAAATTGCGCGAGAATGGGGAATCTCAAAAACATCGGTGTTGAGAATGCTACATCAACATCGATTGCACCCGTGCCATATTTCTATGCACCAGGAATTGCATGGCGACGACTTTGAACGTCGTGTACAGTTCTGTCACTGGGCACAAGAGAAATTACGAGACGTTAACAGATTTTTTGCACGCGTTCTATTTAGCGACGAAGCGTCATTCACCAATAGCGGTAACGTAAACCGGCGTAATATGCACTATTAGGCAACGGAAAATCCACGATGGCTGCGACAAGTGGAATATCAGCGACCTTGGCGGGTTAATGTATGGTGCGGCATTATGGGAGGAAGGATAATTGGACCCCATTTTATCGATGGCAATCTGAATGTTGCAATGTCTGCTGATTTCCTACGTAATGTTCTACCGAAGTTACTACAAGATGTTTCACTGCATGACAGAATGGCGATGTACTTCCAACATGATGGATGTCCGGCACATAGCTCGCGTGCGGTTGAAGCGGTATTGAATAGCATATTTCATGACAGGTGGATTGGTTGTCGAAGCACCATACCATGGCCCGCACGTTCACCGGACCTGACGTCCCCGGATTTCTTTCTGTGGGGAAAGTTGAAGGATATTTGCTATCGTGATCCACCGACAACGCCTGACAACATGCGTCAGCGCATTGTCAATGCATCTGCGAACATTACAGAAGGGGAACTACTCGCAGTTGAGAGGAATGTCGTTACACGTATTGCCAAATGCATTGAGGTCGACGGACATCATTTCGAGCATTTATTGCATTAATGTGGTATTTACAGGTAATCACGCTGTACTGTACCAGCATGCGTTTTCAGAAATGATAAGTTCACAAAGGTACATGTATCACATTGGAACAACCGAAATAAAATGTTCAAACGTACCTACGTTCTGTATTTTAATTTAAAAAACCTACCTGTTACCAACTGTTCGTCTAAAACTGTGAGCCATATGTTTTTGACTATTACAGCGCCATCTATCACAAAACGAAATAAGTGGTCCACCTAAAACATTCATATTTCTTTACGTACTACACGGATATGTAATAAAAATGGGGGTCATATTTTAAAAAAAAACGCAGTTGATATCCGTTTGACCTATGGCAGCGCCATCTAGCGTGCCAACCATAGCGCCATCTGGTTTCCCCCTTCAAGCTAGACAAGTTTCGTTCTTTGTAGTTTTTTTCGTTTGACGCTTATTACGTGAGATATTTGGTCGGGTCACGATCAATGGGCCACCCTGTAGATGCCTAACTGTTTCCTAAACAATACCTCATTTATGACTGTAATGAATCTAAGAGTGATGATTATTTGTGAGTGGTATTGTCTCTTCGGCGATGTACATCTGCATCGAAACTCCGGAAGCCATCGAACGGTGCGTGGCACCCTACTAGTCATTCTCTTTCCTGTTCGACTCACAAATAGAGCGAGGGACAAACGACTGTCCATATGCCTCCGTATGAGCCCTAATTTCTCGTACCTTATCTTCGTGGTCCTTACGCGCAATGTATGTTGGCGGCATTAGAATTGTTCGGCAGTCAGCTTCAAATGCCGGTTCTCTAAATTTTCTCAATAGTGTTTCGCGAAAAGAACGTCGCGTTCCCTCCTGGGATGCCCATTTCAGTTCTCGAAGCATTTCCGTAACACTTACGTATTGTTTTGACCTACCGGTAACAAAGCTAGTAGCCATCCTCTGAACTGTTTCGATGTCTTCCTTCAGTCCGACTGGTACATATCCCAAACACCCGAGCTGTCCTCAAGAATAGGTCGCACCAACGTCCAGTAGGCCGTCTCCTTTACAGCGAACCGCTCTGTTCTAAAATTCTCCCAATAAACTGAAGTCGACCATTTGCTTTCACTACCACAGTTCTCACGTGCTCGATCCATCCCATATCGCTTTGCAGCGTTACGCCCAAATATTTAAACTACTTGACTGTGCCAAGCAGGACACTAGCAACACTGTATCCGAATGTTACTCGTTTCATCTTTCTACTCATCCTCATTAACTTACATTTTTCCACATATGAAGCGAGCTGCCATTGATCATACCAACCGGAAATTTTGTCCAAATCGTCTTGTATCTTCCCACAGTCACTCACCGTACTCCATGGCGTCATCAGCGAACAATCGCAGGTTACTGCCCACCCTGTCCGCCAAATCATTTATGTATACAGAGAAAAACATCGATCTTACCACTGTGTTGCTTTGGTCTTTACATTACTTTCAAACAGCGATTGTACATAAATGGCAAGTTCTACAGATAAACCACTAATAGGTGGTAGAATAGACACATATCAATATTTAAAATGAGCTTCCGAGCTGCGGTACTTCTCTTGTAAGCAAGACAAGAAACCAGTTATACTCTGAACGTATCTGTGTGCACATTACGTATTTAACATTAACATTTGGTGGATGTCTAAGAAAAAACGAGTGTATTGTGATCGTTATAATTAGCAGCTATCTGATGTGTGAAAAATACCTTCAGTGCAGCTCTTCATATTGTCTCCAAGTAGAATGGAAAATATGGTGGAGCAGTTTGTAAAATTCAGACCTGAAAGAGAAAAATAAGATACAGGGAGGGACAGAGGGGGGGGGAGGGGGGGGGGGCAGGTTCGTCGCGTAGCTATGGAACTATTTCTCGTGAGATACTAGTGCTAGTGCGCGAATGCTTCTCGACTTTGAATTGTGTCTTCACGCACAAAGTTGATCAACTCAGTGGAAACGGCTGAGAAAAGACGTTACTATTTGATATCTGCTGTATGTCATGGCATCCGGAAACCGTTCATCCGATAAAGACTTGAAGGTATGCCATACAGTATTCATTAGCTAAACAGTTTCCCAATTAGAACCTCGCAAACTCGTATTCATCTTGCTGTTAGGATTCCTTAGACCTAGCAAACAAATGAACATCTTTTAGAAAATATCCGTAATGTGGTAAGAATTACTCCCACGCCTTCCTGCAGGAGTGCCTTCTCCTGCCTGGAACACGGTGGATACACAGCTACTGTGTTACAACAGACCTACTACAAAACGCCAGTGTCGTTATTAGTTCGAGTATCGAACGTAAGGACGTTAGTGTAAGCCGCATCACTGCTGGCTCATTTTGCCGGCGTCAAGTAATTTCACGCATATTGATTACCTTTGAACGCTCCGCGAACCGGTGTAAATTATATTTTCCGGTCGATATCGCCAGCAGATAGCTCGGCAAATTTGAGCTCTACGCCGCTATCGTCGTAACTGAGAAGGGCCACAGTTCGCCCACGGCTCTTATCGTTCGCAAACATGAGGAACGATGCCTGGTAGAATATTAACACACAGAAAATAGCAATCCTTGGACGTAGCCATGGACATGAATTTGTAACAGAGGCATATTCACGATGATCATTTGTCATTTTGTTCTACGAATTCTTTTCGTCGTCATCGTATTTAGTGCTACAGCGTTGCCTGATACTTTACCTTTTTTATTGGGACGTAATAGCGAGCCCATAAAGAAGTTAGAAGAGACCACATACTTACCTTCGAGACCACATACTTTCCGTCGACAGTAATGAAGAGAAAAACGGTACAAGGGCTTTCTTCAGGTACTACATAGACATTCACTTAGATCCTTCGGAAAGCAGAGAACTTCTATGGTGATACTAGCTTGATTCGTATTGGAATCGTTGTCTTCCACATTACGCTTCCATCACCACATCAGTTCGTTATCTGCTTGGTTAGTCACAAGTACAATTCCCCTACAAATAAAGAGCTATGTAGGGAGGTGTGGGTAGTATTACATGCGATAGAAAGCTCGTTATGTGGCGGAGCACTAACCGGAAAGCGTGCGAGATAGAGTAGTTGTAAGGCACTGAACTTAGTCAGGAGGCGTGCAGTTCAAATCTCTATAAGTTTCCTGAGGAAAAAGTAGCTGTTCTTAGAGCTGTTTTTAGCGTCATGCTGACGGTTCTGGTTATAGATATTAGGGAAATAACTGGTGTTAGAGAAAAGAGCATTGACAAAACTGGTTGTTGATGGTTTCCGTGCATCGCTTCCTTTCCTTGTTTCCAGTGGATGTTGGTGAACCTCGGACATCGCTCTATCCTTCGCCATTCAGCCTATGCGTCGGGACTCCGTGGTCCAGGAAGGAAAAGAAAATTAAGGGTTCAACGTTCCTCCGACAACGACATTAGGGACGGAGTGGGAGCTCGAAGTGGACAGGAATGCAGAAGGAAATAGAGTGTATCTTTTTGAAAACAACCACACTTGCGTTAAAGTTTCAAAGAAACCAGAGAAAGCACGAACCTACTTGTCCAGGTGGAGATTAGAGCGCTTCAAAATGCGATTCAAGTACATGTTCAAGGGGACGTGTTACGTAGTGCAGTGGTCAGCATTCGAGTCCCATCTTGTGCGTAATTTGTTTGATGTACACTTTCTGCATGTTTGGTCGAAGTATATGACTTCGTTATCTTAGTGCATTCACAATGGAAGGACGAACATTTAATCATCTGGTCACTTCCGTCGAAGTATTGCCTGTCTTTTTTCCTGCCAGCGACCCTCCATCACAAATCCTATGACGATTGATGGCAGATCAAAATGATTATCCCTGCAATCCCTCTAACCGTTCTTCCAGTCATAAACACTGAGTTGCAAGCGAGCTACAAAGGAAACAGAAGGTTCACGGAGCCGCTGGTTTACACGTAGTACTTTTGCGCTAATAACAGTAACAATTTATCCAACGTCTGTGCCAACTGCTCTCTATTTTTCCTGCGTTATTACTTTTTTTCCGAATCTTCCTAGACTTGTAGGAACGAGTGTCCACTATGTTTCTATTTTGTAAATGCTCCACGACTTATACATTACATATATGTTGATCTGTCTTCTGTTATTGGGCAATAGTGTAACTGTATGTAACTTTTCAGTCATTTTTCTTAAATTGCCACACTGAATATTTGGTCAGTTTCTGAATCTTTTTATTTCGTCGAAAGCCAACTCCTTAAAAAGTGATACTGTTAGATTATCAGTCTTAGAAGTTCCAGGTGGAGAAGAGTTTTAGAAGTAGGCGTATGTATGGTCGCTGACGACTGAGGTACCCATTTGGGTTTCTCAGATGTTGCTGACGCAGCGAAAGAACGCAGTACTTGTAACAGCAATCCCGATTCAGCATTCCATGAAAATATGTGAACGACTTGCTTACAGTTAGTCACAAGTGTTAAATGGATGATGGAAGACGTATGATCAGCGTGGTCAGAAACAGTCTGAAAAGCTTGTAAGGTTGTTGCAGGATAGCATGTGCTGAGAAACCGCACAATAACACTGGGTTCAGTGTGGGGCGGTGGTGGGGTGAGTGGACAGCTGTAGCCTGTTGTGGGTTTGTGTACCACTCAGACCTACGGCGGGGACGAAGCCTCTCCGTCTCAGTTCAATACATACATACACCTATTGTATGCATAAGTATATCTATAGCTTAAAGCTGAAACGTGACCGGAATTACGTAGTTATTTCGATATAAATAGTCGTTACAACAGTTTGTGGTGGTTCCACGTGTCGTCCTTTAGATGCGCTGAAGTTTCTAAAGTACAGTTTGTAGAGATCATGCGAAATACACATGATCTGTAAGTTACGATTTAACTGTCGACAACGGTGCCCCAGACAGGCAGGAAAAGGAACATAGCAAATGGGCCGTGCTGTTACTAAATCCTCCCGTTAACATAAATGAATAGGTAAATCAGTGAGAAGTCTACGAGTCATGTGAAGGAATGGTTATGTGTAACATACGTTGGAGGAGCCATGAAATTCGTGGATTGATCGTTATCTTTAAATACGGTTCCAAATATTAAAACAAATTCACTGAAGCGCCAAAGAAACTGGTATAGGCATCTGTATTCAAATACAGAGATATGTAAACAGGCAGAATACGGCGCTGCGGTCGGCAACGCCTACGTTAAGACGACAAGTGACCGGCGCAGTTGTTAGAGCGGTTACTGCTGCTACAATGGCAGGTTATCAAGATTTAAGTGAGGTTGAATGTAATGTTATAATCGTCGCATGAGCGATGGGGCACAGCATCTTCGATGAAGTGGGGATTTTCTGTACGATCATTTCGCGAGTGTGGAACCGCGTGACCGCTACGGTCGCAGGTTCGAATCCTGCCTCGGGATGTGTGTGTTGTCCTTAGGTTAGTTAGGTTTAAGTAGTTCTAAGTTCTAGGGGACTGATGACCTCAGCAGTTAAGTCCCATAGTGCTCAGAGCCATTTGAACCATTTCGCGAGTGTACCGTGAATATCAGGAATCCCGCAAAACATCAAATGTCCGACATCGCTGCGCCGTAAAAATATCCTGAAAGAACGGGACCATCGACGAATGAAGAGAATCGTTCAACATGGCAGAAGTGCTACCCTTCCTCAGATTGCTGCAGGTTTCAATGCTGGGTCATCAGCAAGCGTCAGCGTGTGAACCATTCATCGAGATATCATCGATATGGGCTTTCGAAGCCGAAGGGCCACTCGTGTACGATTGATGACTGCACGACACAAAGCTTTACGTCTTGCCTCGACCCGTGAACACCGACACTGGAAACGTGTTGCCTGGTATCGTTTCAAATTGTATTAAGCGGATGGATGTGCATAGGTATGGAGACAACGTCATGAATCCACGGACCCTGCATGTCAGCAGGGGACTGTTCAAGGTGGTGGAGGCTCTGTAATGGTGTGGGGCGCGTGCAGTTGGAATGACATGGGACCCCTGATACGTCTAGATACGACTCTGACAGGTGACACGTGCGTAAGCATCCTGTCTGATCACCTGCGTCCATTCATGTCCATTGTGCATTCCGACGGACGTGGGCAATTCTAGCAGGACAATGCGACACCCCACACGTCCAGAATTGTTACAGAGTGGCTCCAGGAACACTCTTCTGAGTTTAAACGCTTACGCTGGCCACCAAACTCCCCAGACAAGAACATTATTGAGCATATCTGGGGCGCCTTGCACGTGCTGTTCAGAAGCGATGTCCACTTCCTCGTAGTTTTATGGATTTATGGACAGCCCTGCAGGATTTATGCCACGTCATGTTGCGGCACTTCTGCGTGTTCGCGGGGTCCCTACACGATATTACACATGTGCATCAGTTTCTTTGGTTCTTCAGTGTATATGTGTAGCTGAAAAACGAATACAGAATTTTTATGGGTATTGCAAGGTCAATTGAACTGAGCGACGTCAGATTTATGCAACGCCTTATAAATCAAATAAATGAATAAATAAACAATTGGGGTTCGAATGTCAGCCTTATATCTGTGCTACTGTCTGTAGTTTGTAAAATTGGAAGCCAGTATAAAGCTCAGCATGAAACGTGACACACTCCGCTACATTAACAACAAAACGAGGAGCTGGAGGCTACAGGAAGTTCTTTGTGTCCCTCCGTCTGTCGCGGCTCTGTGCTGGGGACGAGGAGACAGACACCAGTAAATGCTGCCTGTCAAGCAGACGGCGGCGCTTTCGCTAGCAGAGGAAACAGCCGAAAGCACTCCCCGCGAACCAGACCCGGCTGCTATACCATTCCACTTACCCAGCCGTGTCACAGCGTGTTCGCAGTTCCGCAGCAGTAAATTGAGCTATGGAGATATTCTGTCTGAAGTTCCTAGTTAAGTAATACCTGCTGTAGCTCGTTGATGTTTTGAGTAAGTGTACCAAGAAATGTGTTACACTTCTACTCACTGCGAAAAGAGCTAAACTGATGTCGTCTACTCAATTTAGGGGCTGAGGAAGTTGATAAACTGGAATCATATTCACAATAGATTCTGGCTTATTCTTTTTCGAAACCATGATTTAAGTTAAGTAATAATGTACATCTTATTAAATATAGTATTCGCAACTCACTTGACAATTAGCACCGCGTCGTCAGGACAGGAATGGAGACCGAGCTTTTTCCCCCGCCAAGATGTATCCTGAGTCGTATAACACATGAAAAGAGTATCGGTAAAAACGACTGGCACCTGAACGAATTCATTAATCATAAACGTCAAACACTTAAAAATTTCAAAAGAGCACTGAATGAAGTTCTTTAGAAACATGTTATTAAATTTATTTGTTTAGGATTGCAATTTAGGCCACTGTATCATTCTCAGGAACTGCTGTAACTACGCACAACTGCTAAACACCAATTCAGCTGTAAAGATGCATCCTGTTCTTAAATATTTTTGTAAAAGATAATTTAAATTAAAAACACTGTTCCCTACCTCACTGCCGGTCGCTGTGGCCGAGCGGTTCTAGGCGATTCAGCCCCGAACCGCGCGACTGCTACGGTCGCATGTTCGAATCCTGCCTTGGGCATGGATGTGTGTGATGTCCTTATGCTAGTTAGGTTTAAGTAGTTCTAAGTTCTAGGGGACTGATGTCCTCAGATGTTAAGTCCTATAGTGCTCAGAGCCATTTGAAACATTTTTTAACCCTACCTCACTATTAAGTGCGTCAGTGCATACTTCCTACTGTTAAGAGGTCATTGTTCTCATGTAAACTATACTCACATATTTCATCTCATATGCAGAAAAAACAAGACTACTCATCATCTATCTAATAAGACGACCGAACGAGGTGGCGCAGTGGTTAGCACACCGGACTCGTATCCAGAAGGACGACAGTTCAATCCCGCGTCCGGCCATCCTGATTCAGGTTTTCCGTGATTTCCCTAAATCGCTTCAGGAAACTGCAGGGATGGTTCCTTTCACAGGGCACGGCCGACTTCATTCCCCATACTTCACTAATCCGACAAGACCGATGACCTCGCTATTTGGTCTCTTTCCCCAAATCAATCCAATCCTAATGAGACGTAAAACTTCACTAATTCCGATAACACTATCTCAACGAAATATTTAAATATGAAATCACCCAGTAATTCCTGTCTAATTCGTGTATATATCGTACGCTTATTTATCACAGTGCGTGCACTAGCTGTGGCATTTTACAACTACAGTTGTGTGAAAGCACTGGATTGTACCAGCCAAACACCATATCTGTTGTCCCAGAGATACCGTTTTACTTAATTTTCCCTGTTCGTTCGTTACAGTACCTAATTAGAAACTAGAAAACTTCTTTAAATGTATAGTGTTTCGATGAGAAATGTAGGAAGGAATCTTATTTCTTATATGTATGACGTGCAATAGGCCTATGTAATATTGTCGATAACAGAACGTTTTCCTGTTACCAGTTGTGAATATGTATGGACTTCATAATAGTGGCATAGTAAGTGGCAAGTGGCAGGTTCGAATCCTGCCTCGGGCATGGATGTGTGTGATGTCCTTAGGTTAGTTAGGTTTAAGTAGTTCTAAGTTCTAGGGGACTGATGACCACAGATGTTAAGTCCCATAGTGTTCAGAACCATTTTTTAAGTGGCAAGTGGTAAAAAATTGAAAGCAATTTGTCTTTTATAATTTATTATAAAGAACAGAATGTACCCCTTGGGACATGTTGTTGCGTCTGAAATTCTGCTTGACTGTGGACGCAAGTAAACAGATAAAAAGCGAATAAACCTGAAGTTTTCATTTCAAGCTGGTGATCAACTGTGACGCAACAGATTTCATCAAAAGAGTGTTTTTGATATTCTGTTTGTGAAAGACAGAATATCCACAGTACTTTCACTGTGATCCTCAAATATTGACATGTACAATGAACAGGAGAGGCAAGAGGATGTTGGAAAATATTGACACGTTAACAACGCTATTAATATGAAGCAACCAATATTATAATTTTATTACATTTAGTTCCAAATCCCACAGTCGTTGAGACATAACATGTCAGCAGTGCACCATCTTCAGATAAGAGTACCACATCACTTCGTCAAGGTCCAGCATCTAAATACGGCGGCCAAACGATCACTGAAATATTATGCCTATTTGATTGCAGAATCCGGCGGCTAGCCTCACAAGGAGTAAAGGGATTAACATGTCAAGACACCACATGTAGATCCAAAGTAATCATCGAGTTGAATTTAAAGAAGAAACATTACATTAACTGTGTATGCAAACATATAATGATTTTCATATCAAAACGTCGAGTGTAAATGTCATGTTGTTGCCACTTTCGGTAAGTAGGTGAATATGATGAGACAAATATTCAACATTTATTCCTCTGTATGTAGAATTGGGAAAATTGATAAAAGTTCCCTTTTCTTTCTCTCTGTTTCCCTTTTGGTTCTGATGACTACCACTGCAGCCCGATAATGGATAAAGTTTTAAAGCGTTTCGCAATTGTGGCAAATGATAATAAAGTGTTTATCTTGTAGGTTGAAGAAATGAGAAGTAGCACACTGCTTGTGGAGTAATTATGGCAAGTATCTCGCACAGAAACGTATTTAGCCTATATGTATGTCGTTCATGTTAGAGAGTAAAATACTTCCTAGTATCACATCGAATAATGTCCTCCGAAATCTTCTCTTTTCCTTGATTTTGAAGTTTTGTTGAACCTAAAATTATAGAGACGAAGCAATAGCTTCTTTTGTGGTGGACGGGTTGCATGAGATGACCTGAATTCTAATCTTCGTCCACCTATCGTGTTTTAAATTTTCTGCGTTTCGCCTGAATAACTTCAGACGATTAATTCATCAAGACTCCATCTCCGTCTAATCTAGCTAGCCACCATTTGTTCAAAAAAATGGTTCAAATGGCACTGAGCACTATGGGACTTAACTGCTGTGGTCATCTGTCCCCTAGAACTTAGAACTACTTAAACCTAACTAACCTAAGGACATCACACACATCCATGTCCGAGACAGGACGCCACCATTTGTAATAACCTCAATGTTTACGTCGTGTTAGCGAAGTAGGAGATCTTAGGAGATTAATACTGTCAGCGTTATTGTAGAAACAATCTTGACGATATAGATAAACCGCACATGATTTTAAGCAGCACGCCTTAGCTGATACACTATGTGATCAAAAGTATCCGGACACCTGGCTGAAATGACTTACAAGTTCGTGGCACCCCCCATCGGCAATGCTGGAATTCAATACGGTGTTGGCCCACCCATAGCCTTGATGACAGCTTCTACTCTCGCATGCATATTTTCAGTTAGGTGCTGGAAAGTTTCTTGGGGAATGGCAGCCCATTCTTCACCGAGTGCTGCACTGAGGAGAGGTATCGATGTCGGTCGGTGACGCCTGGCACGAAGTCGGCGCCCGCCACTGTGGCCGAGCGGTTCTAGGCGCTTCAAACTGGAACCGCGAGACCGCTACGGTCGCAGGTTCGAATCCGGCCTCGAGCATGGGTGTGTCTGATGTCTTTGGTTAGTTAGGTTTAAGTAGCACTAAGTTCTAGGGGACTGATGACCTCAGATGCTAAGTCCCATAGTTCTCAGAGCCATTTGAATCATTTTGAACGAAGTCGGCTTTCAAAATATCCCAAAGGTGTTCTATGGGATTCAGGTCAGGACTCTGTGCAGGATAGTCCATTACAGGGATGTCATTGTCGTGTAACAACTCCGCCACAGTCCGTGCATTATGAACAGGTGCTCGATCGTGTTGAAAGATGCAATCGCCATCCCCGAATTGCTCTTCAACAGTGGGAAGCAAGAAGGTGCTTAAAACATCAATGTAGGCCTGTACTGTGATAGTGCCACGCAAAACAACAAGGCGTGCAAGCCCCTTCCATCAAAAACACGACCATACCATAACACCACCGCCTCCGAATTTTACTGCTGGCACTACACACACTGGCAGACGACGTTCACCGGGCATTCGCCACACGCACACCCTGCCATCGGATAGCCATATTGTGTACCGTGATTCGTCGCTCCACACAACGTTTTTCCACTGTTCAATCGTCCAATGTTTACGCTCTTTACACCAAGCGAGGCGTCGTTTGCCATTTACCGGCGTAATGTGTGGCTTATGAGCAGCCGCTCGACCACAAAATCCATGTTTTCTCACCTCCCGCCTAACTGCCATAGTACTTGCAGTGGATCCCGATGTAGTTTGGAATTCTTGTGTGATGGTCTGGATAGATGTCTGCCTATTACACATTACGACCCTTTTCAACAGTCGGCGGTCTCTGTCAGTCAACAGACGAGGTCGGCCTGTACGTTTTTGTGCTGTACGTGTCCCTCCACTTTTCCACTTCACTATCACATCGGAAACAGTGGACCTAGGAATGTTTAGGAGTGTGGAAATGCCGCGTACAGACGTATGACACAAGTGGCATCCAACCACCTGACCACGTTCGACGTCCGTGAGCTCCGTGGAGTGCCCCATTCTGCTCTCTCACGATGTCTAATGACTACTGCGGTAACTGATATGTTGTACCTGGTAGTAGGTGGCAGCACATACATGTTTTTGGAGATGTCATGATACTTTTGATTACATAGTGTATTTCGACCGAGCTGCGCATCATCCAGTAATGCGCCTCCGATCGTCATTCCCCTTAGCTTTTAATTTGGTTAGGGGCGTCCTTTCTAAAATATTTATGCAAGTACTTGGTCTTGTGTTTTGTTGCGGAGATAGTACATTTTGAAGTTCGGCCTCATCTAGATATAGGGGGTACTCAAATGAAAACAAGATAGATGGGAAAAAGTAAGTAAACTGTTTGTTATTTCAAAAGCAATCGCCATAACTGTTAATAAAATTAATCCCACGACAAGACGATCAACGCCTTCACGAAAAAATCTTTGCGGTTGTGTACGGAACCATGGTTGTACCCAGAAGTGCACCTATTCGTCCGAAGAAAATCGACGGGCACTAATGTCTTTCTCTGGGACATGAAAAATATGGAAATTGCATAGGGAGAGATCGGGACTGTGGGAAGGATGTGTAAGGGCTACACAGCGAAACTTCTGCAGAGTAACCGAAACAACCTTGGTGACATGTGGGCGGTCATTATCCTGTGACGAAATGATGCCATCCTTCAACTTTCCTGGGCGTTTGGAGTCGATTGCCCCGCTTCAATTTTTGCAAAGTGCCACGGGGACATGCGATTGCCATATCTGCGGAGCCCTAAACAGAGACATTCGTGGGTGTCGATTTCCTTCAGTCGAAGAGGTGGACGCCTGGGGACATCCAAGGTTCCTCAGGCTACCGCAAACACTTTTTCATAAAGGCATCTCACGGAGGGATAAATGTATTACCATTTATAGCGATTACTTTTGAAATAATAAACAGTTTACTTACTTTTTCCATCTGACTAGTTTTCCGTTTGGTGCCCCTTACACAGCCTCTGACTGTAAAGTGCGTGGCCGACGGTACTGTACCACATGTAGGCTTTCTTCCCTTTCCTGTCACACAAGAGCGCAGGAAGCATGGCGGCTTAAATGCCACTGCGCGTGCCGTAATTAGTGTACTTTTGCTTGGCACTCCCTAAGGAAGAGATAGGTAGGAGATTGAAGAATATCTCTAGATTCTTCCCTTAATATTGTTTCGTGAAACTTTGTAAGTGAACTTTCAAGAGTAATTATCGTCTATCCAATTCAGATTTTTCACAGTTGTGTGACGCTCTCCCGCGAGTCAAACCTGTGACATTCGTGATGTCCTTTATATACGTTCAATATCCCCTATTAGTCCTAACTGATATGGTTCCCACACACTTTACCAGTATTTTAAGATAGGCCACAGAAAGTGATTTGTAAGCAATCTCCTTTGCAGATTTACTGCATTTTTCCAGTCTCCTTCCAATTAACCGAAGTCTGCCACCCGCTTTCCCTGCGACCGAGTCGGTTTAAACATCCCCTTCCCCGTCCCTAGGAAATGTCACAGTATGAGTTCACATGTTCCAACTGTGATTTATTTATGCTGTTATCATAGCATGTTTCTTTTCTGAGTGTTGCGAAGTGCACAAATTTACGTTTGTGGAAGCTACCAGTCTTTGCACCACTTTGAAATATTATGAAGATTTGAATGAATATTTGCGCAGTTTTTTTCAGACAGTAATTCGTTGCGTCATCTGCAAAAATTATAAGATTAGTATAAATGTCGTCTGACAGTAATTAATACACACCACGCAAAACAAGGGTCCCAAAGCACTTCCCTCGAGCACGCCTGAAGTTACTTCTACGTTTGTCGATAACCTTTCATCCAAGACCTTGCGAGGTGGTGCAGTGCACTCGTATTCTGGAGGACGACAGTTCAAATCAACATCCGACCATCCATATTCAGGTTTTTGTGATTTCGCTAAATCATTCCAGGCAAATGCCTGGATGGTTCCATTCCCATAATTTCGTATAATCTGTGCTTGTGCTCCAACTGTAATAACCGCTCTGTAGGCGGAACTTTAAACTATTATCTTCTCTTTTTCTTGATAACGTGATGCGTCCGCCCTACCAGGAAGTTCTCAGTCCGTCCGAGGTGGAGTCGAGCGCTTTGTCAGCGAGTTTTCGAGACCCGGCCGGCGCGCAGCCGTGACGGGGGTTCACGTGCGTGAGAGCTGGGCAGGCGAAAAGCTGCCGGAATCAATACGGACGGTGCAGACGCGTTGTTTCCAAAACAGCGGCCGCCACGCCGTCTCGGCCATTTCCTGCGTCCGCCTAATGACTGATTTCGCTAAGTGCGCTTCGACGTCGTATCAATTCAAAAACTTCGCGCACGTCGGTCGGCTCTACGACATAACACTATCCGTTTACGTATCTCAAGTATTGCAATCGTGCAGTTATGTGAACAAAGATTTGCACTCTCTGATCCGTGGAAGGTTCAGCGAGAGAAACCCAGTGTCAACTCGTGTTCCACATCTGGAGAATATAAAAGCTGGATCATAACTGTACCAATAAAATTTCAAGGTTCATCAGCGATACTTCCTGAATATTTTTGTGCAAGGGACACGTGGTCTCGGGGTTTACAATTATGGATTAAATAACATAGTTCTAACATGTAGGTGTTGTCTGCTGTGAAGCCACACATTCAACAATGTGCTCTGAATGGTGTGCTCCGAAATACTTTTGCCTGCACCAGCATCGTGCTCTGTGATCATATTACTTACAGGTAATCCTGTTTCACAGAGCAGACAAGCCTCCGATGTCTACATTCTACGATGAGGCGCTGACATGCAATGCCTTGTCGCCAGTAATAGGGCAAGCTATGTTGTGGTGCATTTTGTTAGTGTAGGGTGCCTACATCAGGGACAGGTATGCACTCAGGAGCAAACCTATTGTTCTTCTTTGATTGACAGGTCATTAACCTATTGTTCTGCTAAGAGGATTAAGAGCCTCTGGGGATAATTCTTTCTTCTGATTGACAGGTCCTTAACCTTTAGTCCCCTAACCCCTCCCCCTCGTCTAACCAACGCCTCAGGAAATCTTCAACTGTCCTCCCTCCCCCTCACTGATACAGATACACTTTCAGGCCTGAGTTATTCGAATAGCTCCCTCCCACTCTTATCAGACTGATAAGAGTGAGAGGGAGCTATTTAAATAACTCAGTCCTGAAAGTGTATCTGTATCAGCGAGGGGGAGGGGGGAAGGTTGGAGATTTCCTGAGGGGTTGCGAGGAGGAGGGGAAGGGGTTGGGGACAATAGGTTAAGGACCTTTCAATCAGAAGGAAGGATTATCCCCAGGGGCTCTTAATCCTCTTAGCAGAACAATACGTTAATCACCTGGGAATCAAAGGAGAACAATAGCTTTGCTCCTGAGTGTATACCTGCCCTTGATGTAGGCACCCTGCACCAACAAAATGCACCACAACGCAGTTTGCCCTACTACTGTCGCCTACTCGTCAAAACCGTCATTCGACCACTATGCATAAATGCTCACGACAGCAGCACGCTGACCGCTTCCCAGCTTCGCCGTTTTGGATATGCTCGTTCCACAGGGCTCTAGCAATCTGTCCTTTGTGAAAGTCGCTTATGTCAATATATGTCCTGAGTTGGGACCCATATCATCTCAAGAATGATTCCCTAGTCGTCTCTGCTCAGCTGATATACCTGTCTCAACTTCTCACGTGCATGCAACACCACCAGGCAGCATTCATTCTTGTGGTGAACAGTGGTCATAATGTCTTGTGTTATCAGTGTAATTTTCGGCTGATGCGCAATTTACATTCTACGCCTTCAACCTGTAGCAGTTGCAAACTGCACATGAGCATTCTCTTTACATAGTTTCCACCTACCAGCGACACACGGGTTGGCACAGTTAATATGTCGTTTAAAAGACACATTTGCAGCATCTGTTTTCTGTTGTTTGTCACAAAAAGAAATGAATTAAAGTTGTATTTCGACGCCTTATCGACGATAAGATCGTCAGATGGAGAAATAATTCGGATTGTGAAATGCTGGGGAAGAAAAGTTAAAGTGTGCTATTCAACGAAACCATCCCAGCCTTTGACTTAATCGGTTTGGAGAAACAATGGAAAATATAATTCTGGGTGGTCAAACTAAGATCGAACTGCAGTCTGGAGCCAAACGCCAGACCACTGTGCTACCTCGACTTGTCGTTATTGACCACAGCCTGACTCTGTGATTGTCTCTGTTTTTCAGGCTGCACATTCGACATTTCTCGTGTTTAAGTTAAGCGACCGTTACATTTTTTGTAGTTTCCTCTATGCCATTGTGTTAAATACCTCACTATATCGATGAAATATTGTACACTGAGATGAGTGCCAATAATTTGTCGCCTGTCAATCGCTATACAGGGTGAAAAAAAATTCACGGACTTCCCACCGTGATTCCTCACATACAAGCACTACAAAAATGTCTCACAAAATTTAGTCCTGCACATATTTCGGGCAGTAAATGGACGTTAAATATGGGCAAAGTGGCAACACTGTAATCACATGTACGATAATTACATCTGACAGCAGGTGGAACACTGATGTGCAGTTGGTACAGTGGACAGCATTTTGGGTTAGCAAGCAGCAGGCCGAAGGTTCGATTCTGCGTCGAGGCGTATTTGTTTTTATTTGCTAAAACTGGTCTGCGTGGTACGGTCTCTGGCGTCGTTATCACCATACAACGATTACAGTAGGTCATCTACAAAGTATTTCCAGTTACGTACTATGAACACAGAAATGAAAGTGCAATCATTTTCATTGGTCAGCTGCAAAGAAGACTTTCGCATGTCGTGGACTCGAATTGTTTCGCGCCATTGCATCTACTAGAATCCAAACCTGTTCTCTATGTAACCTTCCAAATGGTCCCATCGAAATTATTTGCAAAGCGTGTTGCTAGCTACCAGTTACGTAATGCCCTAACAAAATGTAATGGACCTGAATGTGGAAAAAATAATAGTCGATGGGAGCATTGCGGGAGGTACACACACAGAAGTTTGGAATCTAGGACATGCAATGGTGCGAAACAATTCGCCTCCACGACAAACAAAAGCCTTCTTTAAAAGCTGAACAATGAAAACGACTGTACTTCCATTTCTGTGTTCGTAGTATGTAAGAGTAAATGTTTTATACAAGACCCACTGTAACCGCTGTTTGATGTTTAACACGCCAGATGTCGTACCACGCAGACTGCTTTCAGAAAATAAAAACAAATAAGCCTGGACCCAGAATCGAAACATCGACCTCCTGCATGCTAACCCAAAACGTTATCCACTGCACCAACTGTGCAGCACTTCTACGATTCCCTGACAGAGATAGTTACCGTACCTGTGATTACAGCGTTGCTAGACTGCCAATCTTTAACGCCGCAGAATGCGCAGCACGAAATTTTGTGAGAGGCATTTTTGTATTGCTAGTATGTGAGGAATCGCGCTACGAAGTCAGTGTGAGCGAATTTTTTTCTCCCTGTATATCGTAACATTATACACTATCACCCGCTCAGACGTTGCCTCCAAAGATACGAATTCGCTTACTACTTCGGTGAGTTTTGAATCAAACGGAATTAACAAATTAGTTTCACACAACACCCGGTTTCACACAGGAGGGTGTCGTCCGTTTTAACAACCCTAAATTTTGGACCAAAGAGTATACATTTCGCTAAATGCAGCGTAAGGTAGGAGAAGTACATGCTGGTGAATACTTCGTGGAAATAATCTAGTTGTGTGGGTCCTGAGAGTAGGAATCTGGTAGAATACGCCAATCCGAGTGAAGCGTGACATGTGACAGAGTTTAAATTTTGGCAGATTGTGCCTTCTAATCTTACTTTTCCATCGATATCCACTTTGGTTCACAAAATTTACGTTAAATTCTTACGCGCTGAATTAGAGCAGAACACAGCTCCGTCCGAACACGTCTCGGAAGGCCAAAGTCACCGACCGACCGCCATGTCATCATCAGCCGATAGGTGACACTGGATGCGAATATGGAAGGACACGTGGTCTGCACACCGCTGTCCCTGCCGTTCCCAGTTTTCGTGAGCGGAGCCGCTACTTTTCAGTCAAGTAGCTCCTCACTTGGCCTCACAAGAGTCGAGTGCACCCAGCTTGCCAACAGCGCTTGGCAGCCCCTGACTGCCACCCATCCAAGTGTTAGCCAAGCCCGACAACACTTAACTTTTGTGATCTGACGGAAATCGGTCTTACCACTGCGGCAAGGCCGTTGGCGGAGCACAACGTAACTCAATGTTAATTCGCAGCATCGTCACACACAAAAATGCACTGCAAATTTCAGAGGAAAAGCTACGGTTGTAAGATGTCTTAATATTTATTTTTTAGTTTCCTCAAATCACACATTTTGCTGTTTAAACAGAGTCAAAAAGTATGCTGTTGGTTGTTTCTTCAGTTTTTACTATAGGCTTTCACCCTCCAAAGGAAAAGAAATATTCACCATATTTGTTTGGTTTAACGCTTTGCATAAAGATAGGTAGTCATGTGCAGCGACATCCACACTTTTCTCATCGTAAAATTGCGAGATTGTATGTTGCAGGAACAGTCAGGCGACGTATTACCCCCACCCACATACATACAGTGAAAGGTCGATGACAGGAAAATCAGAGAAATTCGAACTTGTCGCTACTACCGCGCATAGCTCGCGGTTGTAAAAGGAAAGGGGTGAAATCTTCGTGGTACGGGAAGTATCTTCACTACACACTGAAAGGTGGTATCTTGAGTATAGATGTAAAAATTGTAGCAGATACGATGTCCTGTACCAGCAGCACGTATGCCCGTTCCCACTACAATGACGAAAGCAGTGCGGGCAGAAGATTGCCTGGACACCTATACGCATGCTTTAATATATCTAGTTTTATCGTTGTTGTTATTAGGTGATGAATGTCAAAACAGTACGTATAAATGCTCGAACTCACAACCACTAAACAGTTACTCTCAATGTTGAAAGTAATCCTCATAGCGATGAAACATCACATTTTTGCAGACTTCCAATTAATTTTGTTGAGTATATCAGTTACAATTTCGTGCTCAACAGAGGCACTTTGCAAGGCGATACGAAATGGAGCAAGCACATCATGTCGGTAATAGGGAAGGTGAATGATCGGACTGGAAGAATTTTAGGGAAGTGTAGCTCATCTATAAGGTTCAAATGGCTCTGAGCACTATGGGACTCAACTGCTGAGGTCATTAGTCCCCTAGAACTTAGAACTAGTTAAACCTAACTAACCTAAGGACATCACAAACATCCATGCCCGAGGCAGGATTCGAACCTGCGACCGTAGCGGTCCTGCGGTTCCAGACTGCAGCGCCTTTAACCGCACGGCCACTTCGGCCGGCCATCTATAAGGAACACAGGGTATAGAACACTAGTATGATCCATTGACAGGGATGGTGAATGGTTGAATTGGGAGAATTTCAGGAGAGTGTAACTCATCTATAGAGGAGACAGGGTATAGAACATTAGTGTGATCCATTCTTGGGTACTGCTGGAGGCCAGGCGGAGTGGCCGAGTGGTTCTAGGCGATACAGTCTGGAGCCGCACGACCGCTACGGTCGCAGGTTCGAACCCTGCCTCGGACATGGATGTGTGTGATGTCCTTAGTTCGCAGTTCTAGGGGACTGATGACCTCAGACGTTAAGTCTCATAGTGCTCAGAGCCATTTTACTGCTGGAGTGTTTGGGATCTTTTCACGATAATCTATTTAGAAAATTTAGAGAACCGGCATTTGCGGCTGGCTGCAAAATGATTCTTCTGATGCCAATGTACGTTACGCCTAATGACAGCGAAGATAAGATGAGCGAAATCAGCGCTTATATGGCGTCTCCATTCGGCCGCTCTGGCCGAGCGGTTCTAGGCGCTACAGTCTGGAACCGCGAGACCGATACGGTCGCAGGTGTGTGATGTCCTTAGGTTAGTTAGGTTTAAGTAGTTCGTAGTTCTAGGGGACTGATGACCTCAGACGTTAAGTCCCATAGTGCTCAGAGCCATTTGGAGTCTCCATTTGAGAGTGTAACGGGAAAGGGCAGAACTGGTAGATGTACACGGTATCACCGTATTATGTCTTGCGGAGTATGCATGTAGACGTAGATGTGACAAATCGTACAACTGTTCTTTCAACCATTATATCACTTCAGGTGGTTATGTCTTGTGGGAAAATATTCGAGACAGTTTTATTAACATTTCTAGATAACGTACTTGGTAAAGAAGAGAGATAGATTTCAGAATAAAGCTTTCGCTCTGCAGCGATGCGTGCAGTGGTTTTCAGACATCTTGGCGGATTTGTACTGGATGCTGGACTGCGACACGAAGCCGGAACCTCGCCTTTCGCGGGCATTGCTCTCACCGGCTGAGCTGTCCATGCACGTCTCACGCTCATTGCTTACATCATCAGCTCTGCCAGTACATCTACATATATACTCCGCAATCCACCATACGGTGCGTGGCGGAGGGTACCTCGTACCACAACTAGCATCTTCTCTCCCTGTTCCACTCCCAAACAGAACGAGGGAAAAACGACTGCCTATATTCCTCTGTACGAGCCCTAATCTCTCTTATCTTATCTTTGTGATCTTTTGCGGAATGTAAGTTGGCGGCAGTAAAATTGTACTGCAGTCAGCCCCAAATGCTGGTTTTCTAAATTTCCTTAGTAGCGATTCACGAAAAGAACGCCTCCTTTCCTCTAGAGACTCCCACCAGAGTTCCTGAAGCATTTCCGTAACACTCGCGTGATGATCAAACCTACCAGTAACAAATCTAGCAGCCTGGCTCTGAATTGCTTCTATGTCCTCCCTCAATCCGACCTGATAGGGATCCCAAATGCTCGAGCAGTACTCAAGAATAGGTCGTATAAAGGCGGTCTCCTTTACAGATGGACCACATCTTCCCAAAATTCTACCAATGAACCGAAGACGACTATCTGCCTTCCCCACAACTGCCATTACATGCTTGTCCCACTTCATATCGCTCTGCAATGTTACGCCCAAATATTTAATCGACGTGACTGTGTCAAGCGCTACACTACTAATGGAGTATTCAAACATTACGGGATTCTTTTTCTTATTCATCCGCATTTATTTACATTTATCTATATATTTAGAGTTAGCTGCCATTCTTTACGCCAATCACAAATCCTGTCCAAGTCATTTTGTATCCTCCTACAGTCACTCAACGACGACACCTTCCCGTACACCACAGCATCATCAGCAAACAGCCGCACATTGCTATCCACCCTATCCAAAAGATCATTTATGTAGATAGAAAACAACAACGGACCTACCACACTTCCCTGGGGCACTCCAGATGATACCCTCACCTCCTCACCCTCACCTCCTCACCATCGAGGACAACGTACAGGGTTCTATTACTTAAGAAGTCTTCGAGCCACACACATACTTGTAACTCTATCCTACTTTCCAAACTTTTTTATAAATCAACAAAACGATATCTGTGAGTGGCCTTAAACTCGGATCAGCGAGGTTGTTCAGCCAGTCTCTACAGTGATGTGTTCAACTTTTAAGTCATTCTTTGAATCTCAATTTCCAAATTCTCCTTACGATGTGCTTCATAACTTTGCACTTACGTTGTCTCAGGCATCACATTAATCCCTACTAGAATTTAGAGGACAATTAATTTGTCAAAAGACCGACATACTGTCGCCTTATCCCTAAAAGTAGAAATGTCATGCTCATACCATGTTTTCTGACCGACTCACTGTGCTACTGAAGCAGTGAGTACGCATCATTAGTTGTCCCTGGAGTGCTGAATCGGTAAGAGAATTGCTTCCGAAAGTCAAGGTCCCGGGTTCGACAACGATCTTCTTTCCTCCAGAAAACCGGAAATTCCTTGTGGAATATTTTCAAACATTCCCGCTTCGTCTCGTATAGTTTCATTGACTTCCGACAGGTGGCAGCGCTGTACGGAGCTGTTAAAATGGCGTTGCAAACAACGGGCAGTGATCGAGTTTCTTTTGGCGGAAAACCAGGGCATCTCAGATATTCATAGGCGCTTGCAGAATGTCTACGGTGATCTGGCAGTGGACAAAAGCATGGTGAG
Source organism: Schistocerca piceifrons (assembly GCF_021461385.2). Lineage (NCBI taxonomy): Eukaryota > Metazoa > Arthropoda > Insecta > Orthoptera > Acrididae > Schistocerca > Schistocerca piceifrons. The sequence goes on along the minus strand of NC_060149.1, from coordinate 146,983,044 downwards.
TCGTTGGGCAAAGCGTGTGTCATCATCGCCGCAAGGTCAAGCAAGACTGTCTGATCTCCCGCGTGCGGGCCGGCCGTGCACAGCTGTGACTCCTGCAATGGCGGAGCGTGCGAACACACTCGTTCGAGATGATCGACGGATCACCATCAAACAACTCAGTGCTCAACTTGACATCTCTGTTGGTAGTGCTGTCACAATTGTTCACCAGTTGGGATATTCAAAGGTTTGTTCCCGCTGGGTCCCTCGTTGTCTAACCGAACACCATAAAGAGCAAAGGAGAACCATCTGTGCGGAATTGCTTGCTCGTCATGTGGCTGAGGGTGACAATTTCTTGTCAAAGATTGTTACAGGCGATGAAACATGGGTTCATCACTTCGAACCTGAAACAAAACGGCAATCAATGGAGTGGCGCCACACCCACTCCCCTACCAAGAAAAAGTTTAAAGCCATACCCTCAGCCGGTAAAGTCATGGTTACAGTCTTCTGGGACGCTGAAGGGGTTATTCTGTTCGATGTCCTTCCCCATGGTCAAACGATCAACTCTGAAGCGTATTGTGCTACTCTTCAGAAATTGAAGAAACGACTCCAGTGTGTTCGTAGGCACAAAAATCTGAACGAACTTCTCCTTCTTCATGACAACGCAAGACCTCACACAAGTCTTCGCACCCGAGAGGAGCTCACAAAACTTCAGTGGACTGTTCTTCCTCATGCATCCTACAGTCCCAATCTCGCACCGTCGGATTTCCATATGTTTGGCCCAATGAAGGACGCAATCCGTGGGAGGCACTACGCGGATGATGAAGAAGTTATTGATGCAGTACGACGTTGGCTCCGACATCGACCAGTGGAATGGTACCGTGCAGGCATACAGGCCCTCATTTCAAGGTGGCGTAAGGCCGTAGCATTGAATGGAGATTACGTTGAAAAATAGTGTTGTGTAGCTAAAAGATTGGGGAATAACCTGGTGTACTTCAATGCTGAATAAAACAACCCCTGTTTCAGAAAAAAAATGTGTTGCATTACTTATTGAACTGCCCTCGTATATATATATATATATATATATATATATATATATATAATCACCAGTCCTTCCATTTTCCATTATTTTGAGGAACCCATATACACACAGCACTATTCCTTCCATTTTCCACTGTTTCGAAATCTATATATACGGATGGTATATATTAGTTTGTAAAATAGCTTTGAGTGTGCGTTGGCGAGGGACAAGGCCCAAAGAAAGAAAGAAATAGGATAAAATAACATACATTAATTAACGACTGCAAAATGACTTCAGAATGTAAGTTACGTATTATTACGGCAGGCCAAGTAAGTTTTATTGAATTCTGCATTACATATCAGAATAACATGGATACCTTACACTATTTTTCAATATAGTTACGAAGTCTCTGCAAACAACGATCAGAACGTTCTACCACTCTTTCAATTCCTCGACGATAGAAATCCGCTTCTTAATCACGGAGGCATTCGAGCACCGCTATGTAAATGACCTCATCGTTGGGAAATCTCCTTCGCCCTGATGTTCTTTCAGCTTACCGAAAAGATGGTCTGGAGATTGCCGTCTGTGGTCGATGTCGATACCCTTCCTTTCACTATCAGTATCACCCAGCTCTATGTGGCCTTGGTCAAATTATTGGCAACATTTCACTGCATCTGGAAGTGACATTGTATTTGGTTCATATACCGCCAGAATTCCAAAGTAAATCCCTGTGCAATACAGACATTTTACTCACAAGAGTATTAACGCCCCTTGTACTTAAACTTTGAAGTACATTTCCAGTTTGCCTGCCGGCGTGCCCGAGCGGTTCTAGGCGCTACAGTCTGGAACCGCGTGACTGCTACGGTCGCAGGTTTGAATCCTGCCACGGGCATGGATGTGTGTGATGTCCTTAGGTTAGTTAGGTTTAAGTAGTTCTAAGTTCTAGGGGACTGATGACCGCAGCAGTTAAGTCCCATAGTGCTCAGAGCCATTTGAACCATTTGGACATTTCCAGTTTCCGCGTCATTTCACTCGCTCCGTGTGGTGCAACTGTTATCCTCACCGCAGCTATCCTGGAACTGGTACTCTCTTCTGACCTTGCGATGGTCTTGTTGCACAGTGGTCTTAGCGTCGGACAACAGGTCTAACTTTTCTGAAGTATATATATATACCAGTCCTGGACGATATGAGCTGTGTGAACAGTGGCCCTGTAGCCTTGGAACACATTTTCACTGTTGAGGGGCGAGCATTATACCATGGGATGGGACTAATCAGTCAAAATGGCCATATAATCCTTGCCAGTAATGCGTCTTTGCAGGGTAACCTGGGGCCGCGATATGCCTATCCCAGTCATCACCACACCCCCGCTGGCTGCTGTGACCGAGCGGTTCTAGGCGCTACGGTCGCAGGTTCGAATCCCGCCTCGGGCATGGATGTGAATGATCTCCTTAGGTTAGTTAGGTTTAAGTAGTTCTAAGTCTAGGGGACTGATGGCCTCAGATGTTAAGTTCCACAGTGCTTAGAGCCATTTGAACCATTTTGAACGAAACCCCCGCCATATTTCACTCTTGGGGTCGTAAACTCGGACATAAGTGAGAATCAGTGTGAAACGAGACTCATCCGACCAAATGACATCCGTACTTTGCTCCATAATCCTTGTTAAGAGCATTTACAGCACTGATGAGTTGTTTTGGAATTCCAGCCTGCCGTACAGTTCCCTGCTTTTGCAGCTCCCTTCGTGTCCTTTTGGTGCTGACACTGTTAGCAAGTGTGACATTCAGTTCTGCAGTGACTTTTACAGCTTTCGTCCTCTTGTTTTCGGTCACAGTCTGCTTCAATGACCATACAGCACGATCACTCGACACACACTTTCGTCCGCGTTGTGACTTAGCGGATGATTTTCCGATTTTCCTGTATGCGGTATAAATCTTCGACACGATGTGTCTCGAAACAACGAACACGTGAGCTACCTCGGTTACTGAAGTACCCACTGTACGAGCACCAACAATTTGGCCACGTTCGACTTTGCTTAGCTCCGACGCTATGTATACATAACTACACAGAACACTGTCGTGCCCACGACTGCCACTTGCAACGTACTGAGGTGCCGGTCGTCGTCAAATATAATACAACAGTGTAATCTGCAGGCTTGGCCAGCTCTGCATTTCTCTTCAAGCATGCATTTCTCTTGGTTTTTCAATATTTTCGACCGACTCCTGTAGATTTTTTCATCATACCTGCATACGTTTTGCTTGATGTGTGTTCTGTTTTCGTTGTTCTTATTGTGAAATGTTAACTGCAGGTGCTTCCATGTTTAATTTTATAGAACCAAATCAGTCCATCTTAGATTACTTTTCATAGATACTGCAGTAAGCTGTTGTTGTCCAAATGGTTCAAATGGCTCTGAGCACTATGGGACTTAACTTCTGAGGTCATAAGTCCCCTAGAACTTAGAACTACTTAAAATCTAACTAACCTAAGGACATCACACACATCCATGCCCGAGGCAGAATTCGAATCTGCGACCGGAGCGGTCGCGCGGTTCCAGGCTGTAGCGCCTAGAACCGCTCAGCCACCCTGGCCGGCGCTGTTGTTGTCTTGGCAACATAACTTCATACCTTCTCTGCAATGAAGTGTGTTCTAAGGTCATTGGCTGTATGATTAGACATCTTTCTGCTTTATTCCAGAGGGATGAATGAAATTAATATTTTTCGCTAAAAGAGTCTTTGTGAATATAGTGACGTAAATAAGCAGTTCTGCCTTATGTCTTATACGGCTTCCGTTGAAAAAACTATTGCCAACAATACCTCACATTAACATGCACCCATTGAAGCGTGTTATTCCTTTTGATAATCAGATGCTCTGTTGCGGGCCACTAATCATTAGGCTCGAGTAAAGAAAACAGAGTAAACGTCTTAGTCATTGTGTACTCTTTTTGTTCTTATCCTCCCGCCGGAGTGTCCAAGCGGTTCTTGGCGCTACAGTCTGGAACCGGGCGACCGCTACGGTCGCAGGTTCGAATTCTGCCTCGGGCATGGATGTGTGTGATGTCCTTATGTTAGTTAGGTTTGTGTAGTTCTACGTTCTAGGGGACTGATGAGCACAGCAGTTAAGTCCCATAGTGCTCTGAGCCATTTAAACCATTTTTTTGCTCTTAGCCCACTGACGACACGAACCTTTACACTAACATTGACTGTGCTCATTTCTTACTACTCAGGACATGAGAATGTAATATCCGATACACAGGCAATGGATATTTCGTCAAACTGAGCAATACGTTTGGAAGGATAAGAGTTCAGATCCTTGTTAAATGCCCATTCGTTTTTATAAACCATTTAAGTCTGTTTTCTGTTTGGATTTAGGGCGCTCAGCATCTAGGTTATTAGCACACGTAGATATTTTCATGGACGAGTGAGCTGAAAAACTAATAAAGCGTTCTTATCCATTCGTTAAATCAACTCTTGTAGACACAGGATAACATTGTTCAATAAAAGATACAACAAAGAGATAAAAGCATTGATAAATATTTTCAGTCGAAAGAAAGATAAAGAAGAGCGTGGAATTGTGACAAAGGTGTGTGTGAGAATTGTTATTGATTACATCTGTACTAAATTTTTAATATGGGAGACACTTTTTTCATCGTGAAATGTATATTCATTTCAAATTTGTTTGTAAGATTTTCGACTGTAGTACGTCATATTCGTGGAAGTCATTAGCTGAATACTATCACTGTTAGTCTGGCGCCAGTGTATGCTCAAAACTAAATTAAAAATGCCCCGACATGAAATAAGCATACTTCTTTTTTAGTCCGAACTAGAAGAGAAGATAGCAACTTGGACTATACCGACACAACGCGTAGGCTGAAAGTAAATGAAATAACCGGGCAGCGATGGCTTGTACATGCCACATAAAATGATTCTTGTAGGTGAACGGCGAGTACATCTGACCGTAGATACGCAGCAGAAAGTTGCGAGCACTAAGTTTCGCCAAAGTAGAAGGTGTAGCAACGACGTTTTGCGAATATTATCCCGGACTACGAACCCAATGCCAAACGGTTAAGTGTGAATTGCAGATTAATCATGTAGCCGTAGAATTTGCAGAAACGTCGAAAAATAAGCGCTTAGCACGCCAAGACTGGATACGCCACTGAATAATATAAACTCGTCATCTATGCATTAAAAAGAATTCGTTTGCACAAGTGATAGTCACACATTACCAAAAATATGTATTGAAATAGTATCTTCGCTTTTCTGTGCAATGGCTACTTCCGAAGAAGATAATGGCGACTATAACTTTCTGTAAATAGATATTGTGTCCGAACCGTAACTGAAACTTGTATTTACCACTGCTTGCGAAAGTTTAAGGTATGGGTTCGAGTCCATGTCCATTCCTCCAAAAACTTTTATTGCGTGATGGAAATTTAGACCATAATAATGAAGATATTTGATGGTTTACTAGTTCTATTATTCACTAATCACTCTCAAAAAATTGGACTGCGAGCTAGTGGATGCAAATAGAAAAAACTTCAAGCTGCGTATGAAATACCGGTCACGAGAAATGACATTACATGGCGCTACTCCTCATAAGTTAAAACAACAATGCCACAAGTATTCAGTCAGCGCTATAATATTATGCACAGAAAATATTCATCAGACCCCTCATCTGTTGATAACTGATGCTGCAAGTACTTGGATAATTCTTGTTTGGAGGCGAGAAATTTCGCCAGTAAACTGAGGATGACAAACGCGTTTTAGCAGTTCCCTGCAAAACTACGGAAGTTATACTAGGACAGCAGTGTCCTCTGAGCGCTGCCGAAATCGCTGAGTAGAAATGAGGCTATGGTGCGTCACTATGAAGCGATACTTACATGGTATGAAGTACAGTGTTAAAACTACTCAACTATGAGACTATTACGCACCAAATATACTCACGTAGTCGCTTACCGATAACAGCTATTTTAAGCATTTACATAGTTTTGTGATCACTCAAATGAATGACGCTGAAGTAACTGAAATAAGTTTAAGCTTATCCATTTTGGAGACTGTAGCTCCGTGACTGTATATTAAATGAAATATTGATGTCACCTGCACTCTACGAAATATTCATTTATTTTCAGGAAACAGTTTTCGAGTCTTTTCTGGCTCATTAGGTGAGAAATGCAGAGGTTCACATATTTATACTTGTAGTATGGTGGTGCTTGGTGCTGTTTCGCCTAGTATGGCAGATATTTGGCACGTTGTGAGTAAATAAATTCACCTCTCAACACAACTAGCCAAATACCTGCCACACGAGGCAATGTTTCCCATCTTCTTGTCCCAGCGAAGCAACATCCGGTGCTCAGCAAAGTGCTGTAAGTATAAATACTTAAACTTTTGCGTGCCTCTTGTGACGATAAGGCTGAAAACCTGTAAAAGTAAGTTGCGAAAAGAAATAAATATTTCATAAGTAATCGATCGCAGCTATCCGTAATATTTCGTTGATAAAGGATTCTTCTGTGTCGAATTAGGAAAATGGTATTAGTGACGTAGTGTCTCTTTAGGAGAATTAATAAATTTTTCTTTCAGCCGAGCTGGAGCACGTAAAATTTTGTAAACAAAGCGGCCGTTTAATTCGCAGCGGCGTGCGAATGCGAGCGCGCTGCCGGAGAAGCTGACAATGGAGCAGGTGCGTGACCCTAGGTCCGCCTGTCGTAGGCGCCGCCGGGGCGGGTTAACGATCTGTCGGTGGGGCGTTTTGTTCACTGCCACTGCAGACAGCGCGTCCTTAATCGCCGCTGCTCCGTCACACAGGAGCGCGGGAAGCTACGTGCCCGTGACGCGCGCGAAAGCCAACTTCATGATGAGGAAGACATCAATTACTCATAGCTGAAACGAATATATTTTTTCGGACTGAGCAGATGTAGTACAAACGAATCCGAACTGGAGTGACTCGCTCTAGTGTCGAAATGCCGTAACGAATGTACGGATTGGACGGGATGAGCTGCGCTAACTGGTGGTCTAGCTGGTTGGCGGGGTCGGGGCAGGGCGCAGCGAGCAGCGCGCAGCATACCATGTTCTGGCGGAGCTTGTGCAGGAGGTGGTCCATGCCGCGGCCGGCGCCTCGCCGCTCCAGGCCCGACTGCCGCTTCGTCCTGCCTCTGCCGCCGCCGCCGCCGCCGCCGCCGCCGCCTCGCGACGCCGCATCGATCTGTCCGGACGCGGGCGACGCGCATGCGCACCGCGCACGCCGCTGCACGCCTCGCTGGCCGCGCCGTCTGCAGTTCGAACCCCGCCCGGACGCACTCCCAGCTGGCAACGCATCTACCTAGCTCAAAACGGATCGCTGCGGCTCACGTAACTTACTTAACAAGTCACAAATCCAGTTTTTTAAGTTTATTTATTTACTAACTTTTCCGCGGTCTCCAACTGCTCAGCTATTACGTCATCTATAATGCTTGTTCATATCTTCACAAATTAAGCAGAGATTAATATTGGCCAACAGAGCCTATTTTGCCCTAACAAGACTTCAATCCTCAAGGCTCCTGACTCGTGCCACGAAACTAACTATGTATAAATCACTTATACGACCAGTGCTTACATATGCCTCTGAAGCCTGGATATTAACAACTAAAGATATTGAAACACTGGATGCATTTGAAAGAAAGGTACTTAGACGAATTGTCGGCCCAATCTGTGAAAGAGGAAGATGGAGGAGGAGATACAACCATGAGTTGTATACAATATACGCTGTAGAGCCAAGAAAGATGAAGAAGAAGATATGTTCACAAACTACGTAACTGTTTTATATGTTTACAGTTTATCAATTTGTGCATTTTATAATTATTATTTCATCCCCCACGCCCCATAAAGGTGGAAGGTGGGCTGTCAGCGGTGCAACATCTTGCTGTTCAACCAAACGCTTCACACCATACATAATGACGTTATAAATACGACTAAAGTATGAAAAAGTTACAAATGTTTATAAAATAGACAAAATGTTGGATTTTTTGGATGCTATTCACATAAAATTAGAAATTTGATTTGCTTTGTTTTTTAATTAATTTCAAGAAGTCAAATGGTAAAGATGAAAATAAATGTGTTTAAAACACGTTGAAAATAAAACCGCAGAACTGCGAGTAGGACGCGAGCTCTGAGGGTTCCGTACAAACTCAGTTATGTATTCAGATATTTCATCTATAGGTGAGTTTGCGAGCATCTAAATATGTGACATAGATATGAAACTTCCTGGCAGATTAAAACTGTGTGCCGGACCGAGTCTCGAACTCGGGACCTTTGCCTTTCGCGGGCAAGTCCTCTACCGACGGAGCTACCCAAGCACGACTCACGACACCTCCTCACAGCTTTAATTCCTCCAGTGCCTCGTCTCCTACCTTCCAAACTTCGCAGAAACTCTCCTGCAACCTTGCAGAACTAGCACTCCTGGAAGAAAGGAGAGCTTCTGCGAAGTTTGGAAGGTAGGAGACGAGGTACTGGCGGAATTAAAGCTGTGAGGAGGTGTCGTGAGTCATGCTTGGGTAGCTCAGTTGGTAGAGCACTTGCCCGCGAAAGGCAAAGGTCCCGAGTTCGAGTCTCGGTCCGGCACACAGTTTAAATCTGCCAGGAAGTTTCATGTCAGAGCACACTCCGCTGCAGCGTGAAAATTTCGTTCTGGATTATGTGACATAGATGTCCATATCTTTTGACTGAATTGGCTTACAAGCTTAAATTTTTACACCGCCAAGAGACCTGATACCCTACTCTTTCCTGAGAAAAAGGGGTCTTGACGAACAGAGAGACAGGAAACAAAGTAATCCCATGAGGCTCTCGTTTTTACTGACTGAGTTACGGAACCATCATAAAGACGGCGACGTTTGTTAAAAGAAGCACTGCACTTTCATTATAAAGTTGAAGGACCTCCACTGGGGAAAATGTTTACGGGGAAAGGAAGCATTGGGTATTACGTAAGACTGAAGGGTGTGGGTATATAAACAGGGGCGCGTTGGGCGGTATCTATGAAAATGAAGATAAGTCTTTGAGTGGTCAGTGGGAAGACGGGAAAGGAGGAGGAATTTGGCCTGTGGGCAGAAGGCTGTACTGTAAGGAGGAGAAGGGCTGGAGAAATATAGAGAGGGAAGAATGAAGAGGGAAAGGGGAGCCATGATGTGGCATGGGCTTGATGGGGAGCAGTTATAGCTGGTAAGATGGATAAGTATCGCAGTGGATTTCATTGTCTCGGAGGGGAGTCGGTCGAAGTTGCGTTGGGATCACTTTTTATATAGCGTAGAGACTAAGTAATATCAGTAGCCTTTTGTATGTAAAAGCCCACAACCGCTGTGAATTTCTTGATTGAAGTCATAGTCCTGTGTATGCTGTTTTATTTTGGAATAAACACTTTATTTCATAATTTAGTAGTCCACACAACAGCAACGAGAGCTTCCAGATATACAAATACTGTTACTTCCAAATATATGTGACAATTTGGAGGTTAGGCATCAATACGAAGAAAACACAAATTTCAATGCTACAATTTGACATCGGTACAAAACAAGAAGTAATATGTAATGATGTACGGTATGTTTTAGAATCTAAATAATTGAGTATAAATCTGTAAACCCACTGACTGACCTAAACATATCGGACTGCACTCGTTATACAGATATTAGTTAAATTTTTTGAAAGACATCATTGTCCTATGTAGGCTATTGTGTTATTTCGAAATTAACATTTTCTTTCATAATTTAGCATTTGCTAATTTCTCCCCCTTGGACATTATCAAGCAGCATCTCAGGAAAAATTATTATTTGTATGGAATGATATATTCCACATGTGATGACGTCTCTAATAAGAATTTTGCACAAGCACTGTAGGTACGGGCACAAATATCTAACACGTAATTATTAAAGTGAAAACGCACATACAGTCTTCACCTCTGAGATAGCTGTGATACGGATGTGAGAAATATTGTTATGGGCGCCATCACATGCGCCTTCCACACCACTGATGTGTGGAGTACAAGGGGGCGGAATTAGGTAATTGCTAATTATCAAATAAAATATCCATTTCTAAATAAAACAACAGCCTACTCAGGGCTATGATTTCCTCGAAGAAATTTAACTATTATCTGTAAAACGTGTGCAATACGATATACACTCCTGGAAATTGAAATAAGAACACCGTGAATTCATTGTCCCAGGAAGGGGAAACTTTATTGACGCATTCCTGGGGTCAGATACATCACATGATCACACTGACAGAACCACAGGCACATAGACACAGGCAACAGACCATGCACAATGTCGGCACTAGTACAGTGTATATCCACCTTTCGCAGCAATGCAGGCTGCTATTCTCCCATGGAGACGATCGTAGAGATGCTGGATGTAGTCCTGTGGAACGGCTTGCCATGCCATTTCCACCTGGCGCCTCAGTTGGACCAGCGTTCGTGCTGGACGTGCAGACCGCGTGAGACGACGCTTCATCCAGTCCCAAACATGCTCAATGGGGGACAGATCCGGAGATCTTGCTGGCCAGGGTAGTTGACTTACACCTTCTAGAGCACGTTGGGTGGCACGGGATACATGCGGACGTGCATTGTCCTGTTGGAACAGCAAGTTCCCTTGCCGGTCTAGGAATGGTAGAACGATGGGTTCGATGACGGTTTGGATGTACCGTGCACTATTCAGTGTCCCCTCGACGATCACCAGTGGTGTACGGCCAGTGTAGGAGATCGCTCCCCACACCATGATGCCGGGTGTTGGCCCTGTGTGCCTCGGTCGTATGCAGTCCTGATTGTGGCGCTCACCTGCACGGCGCCAAACACGCATACGACCATTATTGGCACCAAGGCAGAAGCGACTCTCATCGCTGAAGACGACACGTCTCCATTCGTCCCTCCATTCACGCCTGTCGCGACACCACTGGAGGCGGGCTGCACGATGTTTGGACGTGAGCGGAAGATGGCCTAACGGTGTGCGGGACCGTAGCCCAGCTTCATGGAGACGGTTGCGAATGGTCCTCGCCGATACCCCAGGAGCAACAGTGTCCCTAATTTGCTGGGAAGTGGCGGTGCGGTCCCCTACGGCACTGCGTAGGATCCTACGGTCTTGGCGTGCATCCGTGCGTCGCTGCGGTCCGGTCCCAGGTCGACGGGCACGTGCACCTTCCGCCGACCACTGGCGACAACATCGATGTACTGTGGAGACCTCACGCCCAACGTGTTGAGCAATTCGGCGGTACGTCCACCCGGCCTCCCGCATGCCCACTATACGCCCTCGCTCAAAGTCCGTCAACTGCACATACGGTTCACGTCCACGCTGTCGCGGCATGCTACCAGTGTTAAAGACTGCGATGGAGCTCCGTATGCCACGGCAAACTGGCTGACACTGACGGCGGCGGTGCACAAATGCTGCGCAGCTAGCGCCATTCGACGGCCAACACCGCGGTTCCTGGTGTGTCCGCTGTGCCGTGCGTGTGATCATTGCTTGTACAGCCCTCTCGCAGTGTCCGGAGCAAGTATGGTGGGTCTGACACATCGGTGTCAATGTGTTCTTTTTTCCATTTCCAGGAGTGTATTTAGGTCAGTTAATCACTGGGTTTAGGGATATATACTGTTACATTTAGAGTCTAAAACATTCAATACATCATTACATAATATTTTTTCTTTTGTAATTATGTCAAATTGAAGCATTATAGCCGGCCGGCGTGACCGAGCGGTTCTAGGCGCTACAGTCTGGCACTGCGCGACCGCTACGGTCGCAGGTTCGAATCCTGCCTCGGGCATGGATGTGTGTGATGTCCTTAGGTTAGTTAGGTTTAAGTAGTTCTAAGTTCTAGGGGACTGATGACCTCAGAAGTTAAGTCCCATAGTGCTCAGAGCCATTTGAACCATTTTGAAGCATTATAATTTGTGTATTTTGTATAGATCCATTATCTTCAAATCCTCACATATTTTTGGAAATAAGTCTTTGTACAACTAGAGGCTCTCGCTGATGTTGTATGGACTTTCTGTTCAGTCTTAAATTGTCAGATGACGGCCTAGAAACCCTAAAGCCGGTTCACAACTATATACAAAATAAATATTATTGAGGAAAATTACTACTCTGCGTTTCAGTTTTTAGTACGTCTACAGTTGGGTTTCAAAACATCGCTCTCATCGTTCTTAACTATTAATATTTTGAATTACTGGATACAACCGCGTGATATTGTACTTCTCGTGAACTATGAGTTGGAGATAACATGCTCCCATTTTCAGGTTTAGTGCGATTGAACTACATTAATAGTTTCCCACTAGTGAATTATATCCAAATCTTGTCTTTGTGATCTTGAAAGTCGTCAGTCAGTTCACCTTTGATATAATTTTGTGGATTTACCAAGTACCGCAGAGTGTCTTTACTGTGCCTATATTTTCTCATATTTTTTTCAATGCCAGGGGGAAGACCACGCTGACTACCGAAATTGTGTGTTCTATTTTCATGTTTTATTATATTTGACATTCAGCACTCCATGTGCCTGTAACCACCTTTCCTAAACATGAGTGATCGCCGTATTGAATGTAAGTGGGTGGAATTGAAAACGCCTTTAACTTAGTGAACTCAAGTGAACTTTCTTTGTTCAGCTTTGCAGCAGACGCCTGAGAACGGCAGTTGAGTTTAATTTTCGAAACTGGCTTGAGAGGCACCACTCGGGTGGGAAGTCATCTGCAAACGTTTCCTTAATGGCCGGCAAACGAATAGTTCCTTCAGACCCATGGGCAAAGGACGGGTTTTTTCAAATGTTAGACGTTATCTGATGGAAAATTTTGAGTAAGAGGAAGCAGGCGTTGCATCTCCAGTCTTCTGACTGGAGCAGACATCTGGTACCACTAAGCTTCGTCTTGTTGATTGGTTAGTTCGCCCCCTCCAAGGTTTATCGGTCTCCGTGCACGATGGCGAGGTATAATGGATTTTCCACGGTTTTAATCAGTCGCAGAACAGTCGCTGAGCTGGTGTGTAATGAGTATGATGTGCCGCTTCTGTACGGACTCAGACAGTGATTTTGGATTTGAGTTCATACAGATTTCTCGAGTTAGGAACTTTCTGTAATTTTAAAGTCATCTGTAAGAAACACTACATCGTTCTCGTGAGCGATAATTTTTCTGGCTTTTAACTAGATTCAGATGGAACCTAACTTATTCCTCATCCAGTCACGATCCACTTCATGCATTGTGATCCCCACTGAGCTCCGTATTTCTTTCCGCTGCGAGTCACAAGCCATTTTTGATTACTCAACTTTTCCAGAAAACGGTGAATATTATCATCGGTTATTATGTGGATATTTGAGTCTTTGCGTGTGAGCACATGTAGCATCTCTGAGCCAATCTACTCCTCGCAGAGTAATGATGGTTAATACAGTTTACTCTTACAAAACCATAGTGTTAGGATTTTATACATGTTCCACATTTAATAAAGTTCAGGAATACACCCCACTTCGTGAATAAATGTCCTTTTAACGTCAATTTTATTGGCTAAACTTTTCGCCAATGTGCATATCAGCATGTTTTCCCTCCTCCTGTGATCACTAACATAATGTATCCTGTAATAGAAAGTTTCTAGGAAGCATTTAGTGCAGTTCAATCCCTGATCGGTCAATGTGAAGTACCATAGTTAGATTTCCGTTACGCCTTTCCTTTGTAATGTAACTTAAGGTTAAATTAATTTCATATTTCTGGCGCTCCAGCTGGCATTCAAAGGAAGCTAGACGACGTTAAGCACTGCCTTTCTCAATAGAAAGCTCGCAGCTACCAAAAGTCCATGTTATGTGACGAATGAGCGGTCCTCCAAAGAACCAATTACCAATAATTAAAAGTTTAAGATAGTGTATAAACAACGGTTGTCTTACAACCTGTCCCACGAATGATTAAAAATTCTCCTCTCCATACACTGAAACATAGTCGTATCATGTTTTTGTTTTACTTTAACGTAGAACACCGTCCAACAGTCAGCTCACGCTAGTAACGTGCAGGCCACGTAAGTGTTGTTCTAGTCGCCGCTCTACAATGACCGCACAGCATTCGCCGCTACTCGATGTCTCGTTCTGCCGTCTGTCATTACACGGGGATCTCACACACCACATGTATTGCCAGACTAATTAAGTTTATATCCTTCTCCGTATGCGTAAGCCAAAGATGATCGACCGTTAACCAAAGCACTAACATATCATAATACTTTAGTAAAGCAGTTGAGAAATGAATCGCCTTTAAATGAATCCTTTACAGTCCGTTCATTCAGTACGCCGTCAAATCTTCTCCTGTGGATCGCGACATATAAGTGCTCCAACGAGTCCTCCTTCCTTTCTTTGTCCTTCGCGTGCAAAATTTTTAAATTTACGATGCTTTTGCATCGGTGTCCCGTCGTGCACATACATTTGACAACAACTGATTTGTCTTAATTCGCAAGGTCCTTCCAGTCTGTCCGATGTACTTAGCTTCACAGTCTGGATACTGCATACACCGCACAAACTTTCAAATTTACTCCTCTTAAACCCCAGTTTGTGCCGCAGTTTGCATATAACTGGGCTGTTACTGCAAAACGCTACTTTCATTTCATATGGTTGAAACGTGTTGGCAATTTCCTGTGAAATGTTTCCATAATGTGGTGAAAGCGTTACCTTTTTCTCTTATGTCCCAGTCTTGTTTTTTTTTCTTTTCTTTTCCGCGCAACAAATCCTCCCTGTAACCATTTCGCCTTCACTACTTTTGCGATGTTTTTTTGATGCCAGTCTTTCTGTCCTCTTCACCCATTGGGATATTTTCCGTCGTGTGTAATAGAAATCGGGATGGGGCTTCTGTCTGGACGTTAGCTTTTAAAAGTTTTATTCCACTGGAAAGTAGAGGTTTCATGGCCTTAGAAGATGCTTGCAAACGAAGTTAGCGTCTTCTCATTTGTACAGAGAAATTTAATTCCGAGTTATGAATCTATGTACGGATGCACACGAAGTTTGCGTATGTTTATTTGTGCAGAAAAATTTAATTCCGAGTTATAAACCCATGTAATGATGCATAAAAAGTTTACATCTGTACAGAAAAAATTTTGTTCAGAGTTATAAATATCTGAACTACCTTTCGTTTTCATTCGTTAGTGGACAGTGAGGACAGTAACGACACTAATGTACTTCTGTTATGACCATTGCGCTTTGTACGTGAAAAGTTGAGTCACCATCCTTCGATTGTGAATTAGATACTAAGGTTAGAAGAATAAGAAATCCGTATTATTCATGACGATCGCGCTTTGTACGTGAAAAGTTGACTCACCATCCCTCGATTGTGAATTAGATGCTAAGGTCAGAAGACTAAGAAATCCGTATTATTCATGACGGATAATGATCGAAAGGTTTTCGGATACATCCACATATACAGTACACCTGTACTAAGCCACCATAGGTGCATGGCGGAGGGTAACCTATAGCGTTATTGGTCATTCTCTTTCCTCTTCTACTCGCAAACGGAACAAAGAAAAACGACTGTCTGTGTGGCTCCACATAAGCTCTAACTTTTCTTATTTTGTCTTGTCTTCGCGGTTCTCACACTACATCGACGTTGGTGATAGTAGAATAATTCTGCAGTAAGTAGCGAATGTCAGTTTTCTCAACTTTCTCAATAATGTTTCGGGAAAAGAACAGTCTTCTATTCAGGGAGTCCCATTTAAGTTCACGAAGCATTTCCTTGATAATCATCTGTTGGTCAAACCTACCAATAACAAATCCAGTAGAGTGCTTCTGAATTGCTTCGATGTATTCCTTTGATCGGAACACTCCAGTGGTGCCCAGGAATGGGTCGTACAGCCATTCTAGACGCGGTCTGCTTTAATAGAAAAGCTAAACTTTCCTAGAATTCTCCCAATAAACCAAAATAGACCATTCACCTTCCCTACGATCAACCTCACGTGCTGGTTCCATTTCATATCGCTTTGCAACATTAAGTCCACATATTTAATTGATGTGACTGTGTCATGCAGCACAACACTAATATAGACATTCGAACACTGCAGGATTGTTTTTCCTGCTCATCTGCACAAGCTTGTAGGTTTACATCGACACAAATACTCCACAAGTCACCGTACGTTGGGTGGCGGACTCGCGGACGGTACCCTGTAACAGCACCAGTTTTTCCTTTCCTCTGCAACTAGCAGATAGAGCGAGGGATAACGACTATCTGCCTTTGTATAAGCCCTAATTTCTCTCACCTTATCTTCGGGATTAATGGCTATCTGCCCCGTATGAGTTCTAATTTCTCCTACCTTATCTTCGTGGTCTTAACGCGAAGTGTGTGTTTGTGGCAGTACGATCGTTCTGCAGTCAGCTTCAAATGCCGGTAATATGCATTACCTAGTAATATGTTACGCTGTGGGAGTTTATTGGGGAATAACAGGGGTATTTTTTATTACGAAACTTAATTCGCAAAAAAAGCGAATCTAAACTGAATTCAGCTGCACTATTTATCGGTGACGTGAATATCTGTACCGGATCGGGACTCGAACCTGGATTTCCCGCTTAGCGCGAGCGGCCGCGTAAAACACCTCGGCTATCCGAGCACGTATCCGTGTCTGATCCAAACTTCAAAGTGTCACACTTGTCCACAGCCGAAGCAGTTAAGGCGACCGTTCGCGTTAAGTGGGAAATGCGCGTTCGAGTTTAGTGGAAAAAAAAATGCTGGTTTCTAGAGAATCGGACTAGATTTGCGACTGGATTCAATACTTCCTTGCAGATAGAATTCAACGCGTCGCTCATAACGGAACAATATCTACAGATATAAAGGTAATATCCGGAGTACACAAAGGAACTTTGGTAGGGCCGTTACTATTTACAATGTACATTACTGGCCATTAAAATTGCTACACCACGAAGATGACGTGCTACAGACGCGAAATTTAACCGACAGGAAGAAGATGCTGTGATATGCAAATGATTAGCTTTTCAGAGCATTCATACAAGGTTGGCGCCGGTGGCGACACCTACAACGTGCTGACATGAGGAAAGTTTCCAACAGATTTCTTATACACAAACAGCAGTTGACCGGCGTTGCCTGGTGAAACGTTGTTGTGATGCATCGTGTAAGGAGTGAAATGCGTACCATCACGTTTCCGACTTTGATAAAGGTCGGATTGTAGCCTATCTCGATTGCGGTTTATCGTATCGCGACATTGCTGTTCGCGTTGCTCGAGATCCAATGACTGTTAGCAGAAAATGGAATCGGTGGGTTCAGAAGGGTAATACGGAACGCCGTGCTGGATCCCAACGGCCTCGTATCACTAGCAGTCGAGATGACAGGCATCTTATCCGCATGGCTATAACGGATCGTGCAGCCACGTCTCGATCCCTGAGTCAACAGATGGGGACGTTTGCAAGACAACAACCATCTGCACGAGCAGTTCGACGACGTTTGCAGCAGCATGGACTATTAGCTCCGAGACCATGGGTGCAGTTACCCTTGACGCTGCATCACAGAAAAGAGCACCAGCGATGGTGTACTCAACAACGAGCCTGGGTGCACAAATGGCAAAATGTCATTTTTTCGGATGAATCCAGGTTCTGTTTACAGCATCATGATGGTCGCATCCGTGTTTGGCGACATCGCGGTGAACGCACATTGGAAGCGTGTATTCGTCATCGCCATACTGCCGTATCACCCGGCGTGATGGTATGGCGTGTCATTGGTTACGCGTCTCGGTCACCTCATGTTCGAATTGACGGTACTTTGAACAGTGGACGTTACATTTCAGATGTGTTACGACCTGCGGCTCTGCCCTTCATTCGATCCCTGCGAAACCCTACATTTCAGGAGGATGATGCACGACCGCATGTTGCAGGTCCTGTACGGGCCTTTCTGGACACAGAAAATGTTCGACTATTGTCCTGGCCAACACATTCTCCAGATCTCTCACCAACTGAAAACGTCTGGTCAATGTTGGCTGAGCAACTGGCTCGTCACAATACGCCAGTCACTACTCTTGATGAACTGTGGTATCGTGTTGAAGCTGCATGGGCAGCTGTACCTGTACACGACATCCAAGCTCTGTTTGACACAATGCCCAGGCGTATCAAGGCCGTTATTACGGCCAGAGGTGGTTGTTGTAGGTACTGATTTCTCAGGATCTATGCAGCCAAACTGCATGAAAATATAATCACATGTCATATCTAGCATAATATATTTGTCCAATGAATACCCGATTATCATCTGCATTTCTTCTTGGTGTAGCAATTTTAATGGTCAGTAGTGTATATAAATGGTCTAGTGGAAGCGTCGGATGCTCTTTAAGTCTGTTCCACAGATGAAGCGGTTGTCTATAAGACAAGTAACAACACCAGAAGACAATACCGAATTGGAGAGGATTGACGCATAGTGGAAGATCTGGCAGTTGACCCCGAATGAAAATGAATCTAATATATTGCGCATGCATACGAAAAGAAGGCACTGCCGTACATCTACACAACTGATGACAAACTGCTGGAAACAGTATCTATCGTACAATACTAGGAGTAACTATCCAGAGTGATCTTAAGTAGAACGACCACATGAAACAAATAGTAGGAAAAGCAGATCCCAGACTGAGATTCATAAGAATTATAATAACGAAATGTAACACATCGACGAAGGAAGTGGGTTGCAAGGCGCTCATTCGGCCGATTCTTGAATATTGTTAATCGATATTGGGTCGTTAGCATGTAGGACTGACAGAAGAGGCAAAGTAGATCGTCACGGGTTCGTTTGGTCGGCGAGAGAACGCTATCGAGATGCCCAGCAGACTCCATTGGCAGACGTTACAAGAGAGGCGTTGTGCATCACGGAGAGGTTTACTACTGAAATTTCGAGAGCGGACTTTCCGGGAAAATTTGGACAACATACACTATGTGATCAAAAGTATCCGGACATCTCCAAAAACATACGTTTTTCATATTAGGTGCTTTGCGCTGCCACCTGCTGCCAGTTACTCCATATCAGCGACCTCAGTTATCATCAGACATAGTAAGAGAGCAGAATGGCGCGCTCCGCGGAACTCACAGACTTTGAACGTGGTCAGGTGATTGGGTGTCACATGTGTCACACGTCTGAACGCGATATTTCCACACTCCTAAACATCCCTACATCCACTGTTTCTAATGTAATAGTGAAGTGGAAACGTGAAGGGACACGTACAGCACAAAAGCATACAGGCCGACCTCGTCTGTTGACTGACAAAGACCGCCTACAGTTGAAGAGGGTCGTAATGTGTAATAGGCAGACAATTATGTAGACCATCTCACAGGAATTCCAAACTGCATTAGAATCCAATGAAAGTAATATGACAGTTAGGCGGGAGGTGAGAAAACTTGGATTTCATGGTCGAGCGGCTGCTCATAAGCCACACATTACGATGGTAAATGGCAAACGACGCCTGGCTTGGTGTAACGAGAGTAAACATTGGACGACTGAACAGTGGAAAAACGTTGACGTTGTGTGCACTGACGAATCACGGTACCTAATATGGCGATCCGATGACAGGGTGTGGGTATGGTGAATGCCCGGTGAACGTCATCTGCCAGCGACTTCGTGCCAGGCCCCACCGACCGACATCGATACCTCTACTCAGTGCAGCACTCTGTGAAGAATGGGCTGCCATTCCCCAAGAAACGTTCCAGCACCTGTTAGAGTGGAATCTGCCATCATGGCTAAGGTTGGGTCAACACCATACTGAATTCCGGCATTACAGATGGAGGGCGCCACGAACTTTTAAGTCATTTTCAGCCAGATGTCCGGATAATTTTGAGCACATAGTCTATATTCATGGTCGCCCTCCACTCCCGTCCCCCCAGGAAACCACCGGCAACTGATCAGTGGTAGCCAGGGGAACCCCCGCACTGCACACACACCTTAGGCAATTGGCCTAAATATATTCAAGGTCATGAAGTAGCTCGATTCCGGCCACGTGATATAAAATTGGCGGGAAACCACTGAATAAATGGGAACACATTAAAATGGCGGGAAACCCCTGGACCAATAAGATTGTATCTCCACCTTATCATCCTCTATAACTAGCTCAACTGCTTGTGTGTCTTCATTGTACATTATAATGAGGTTCAGGTTTGTTATAAACAATAATTCTGTAGTGAACGGGTTTGGAAATAATGACAATGATATAACAAAGTAACCTATGTTGATCGTGTTAGGACAGCAACCAGCCACAAATTTACTTTGAGTTCCTTTATTCAAAGGAAACCGTTACCGGTTTCGAATCGTTGCGATTCATCATCAGACGGTTTACACGCTTTCTTTCTACATTTGGTGTGTTTTTTACAGATTAATTGTCGTGAAACGTTTCACACCAAATGTAGAAAGAAAGCGTGTAAACCGTCTGATGATGAATCGCAACGATTCGAAACCGGTAACGGTTTCCTTTGAATAAAGGAACTCAAAGTAAATTTGTGGCTGGTTGCTGTCCTAACACGATCAACATTTGTCTTCAAAAACAGCCACGGTCTCCAACATGTCATTATATGACAAAATTGCATAAAGTAACCTATAATTTATTATTAACACTTTTGTTTTTGCAATTATTTTTTACAATCATTTGTTGTTATTGTTGTTTATTAACAATTTTTCTTTTACAAGATTATCTGTTATAGATACAGTGTACTTTCTAATTTACAATCATTTGTTATTTTTAACATTTTCCCTTATTTTCAAAGCTATTTGCTATGCAATATTTTTTTCAAAAATAAACTTTTTCCCTAAAGATACAAAATTTACATAATTTTTGTTGGTGCATTTACACAGACTTTTTTCCTTGGGCTTAATTACAAACTAATTTTCCTGGAGACTTACGGCAGTCAGGTACACTAAAACGTGATTAACTTAAATGCTAAATTTCTCAATGTCTTTCTATGTACTATAATTTTATTTTAATCATTTCGTTTACATTCTCTTTCTTTACATGCAGTATTTAGGTTTCAATCATTGCTGTCCGATCATATTTTTTCTATGTACAATATACTATATGCATGGGAAACGTGGACAAGCAGCATCAGGTGGAACCGCGCATATACATACACATTCAAACAAATATACTGTATACAATATTTCCAAGCTCACGTAATGTGGACACAATATACACTGACGGAAAAAAAATCGCAGCACCAAGGAGGAGCTGTGCGACACAAACAAAGGTTGATAGGTGTGTTTCTACATCTAAAATATATTTATTCAAATTTCGCGTCAGTCGCATCAGAGTGGCGTTATTAGCACCAGCTTTAAATACACGCTGTAACGGTCGTGAGCGTTAGTTACCTTTGAGATTGGACGTGGTGGGTTGACGATAGTCAAGAATGTATTTAAGGCGACAAAGACGCCATTATCAGCACCTCACTGGGTTTTTGAATGGGGTCGTGTAATAGGGCTACGAGAAGTTGGATGTTGCTTCTGCGATACTGCAGGAAGACTTGGCAGGAATGTAGCCACTGTAAATGATTCAAATGTTTTTTTATTCCAGTCTTTGATCACAAATGGTTCAAATGGCTCTGAGCACTATGGGACTCAACTGCTGAGGTCATTAGTCCCCTAGAACTTAGAACTAGTTAAACCTAACTAACCTAAGGACATCACAAACATCCATGCCCGAGGAAGGATTCGAACCTGCGACAGTAGCGGTCTCGCGGTTCCAGACTGCAGCGCCTTTAACCGCGCGGCCACTTCGGCCGGCCTTTGATCACAGTATCAATTCCTTTGATGATGACCGGTTTCAGTCAATAATGACTATCTTCAGATCTGCTCTACACCATGTCCTAATGTGATAAGGCCGTAATGGCATCGTCAAAACATACAAATATACTGAGCACAACATCGCCACATAGATCTAACATATGGTGTAAAATAGGCCACATCGTCCACACAGTCATTTTCCATTTTTGAATTTTCCACCGAACTCTTGTTCGAATTTTTGCTCGGAAAACTAGTATGAGACTGAGTAATGAGTGTTGGCATTCTACATGTGCATCTACATGATTACTCTATAATTCGCAATTAAGTATTGGCAGAGGGTTCATCGAACCACCTCCAAGCTACTTCTCTACCATTCCACTCTCAAACAGCTCGCGGGAAGAACTAACGCTTAAATCTTTCCGTGCGATCTCCGATTTCTCTTATTTTATTATGATGATTATTTTCCCCTACTTAGGTGGACGCCAACAAAATACTTTCACACTCTGAGGAGAAAGTTGGTGATTGAAATTTCATGAGCAGGTCCTGCCGCAGCGAAAACCGCCTTTGTTTTAATGACTGTCACCCCAATTCTTGTATCATATCCGTGGCACTCTCTCCCCTATTTCGCGATGATACAAAACGAGCTGCCCTTCTTTAAACTTTTTCGATACCTTCCGTCAATCCTATCTCATGCGGATCCCACACCACACAGCAATACTCCAGAAGCCGTCTCCTTAGTCGACTTGTTATACTCGTATTTTCTACGGGTTCTGACCATAAGAAGCAGTCTTTGGTTTGCATTCGCCGCAACATTATCTGTGAGATCGTTCCAATGTAAGTTATTAGTAACTGTAATGCCAAAGTATATAGTTAAGTTTACGGTCTTTACATCTGTGTGATTTATAGTGTAACCGAAATTTAGCGGATTTCTTTTAGTACTCATGTGGATGACTTCATACTTTTTATCACTCAGAGTCAATTGTGACTTTTTGCGCCAGAGAGAGATCTTGTCTAAATCATTTTGTAATTCATTTTGTACATATGATTCAATTACAAAACGGTAAATGACAGCTTCATCTGCAAACAATCTAAGAAAGGTGCTTAGATTTTCTCCTAAATCTTTTATATAGATAAGGAGCAATAGAGGGCCTGTAGCACTTCCTTGGGGAACGCCAGATATTACTTCTGTTTTAGTCGATGACTTTCCATCAGTCATTATGAACAGTGACCTTCCCGACGTGAAATCACGAATCCGGTCACACAACTGTCACGATGCTCCATAGACATGCAATTTGATTAGAAGTCACTTGTGGGGAACGGTGTCAAAAGACTTCCAGAAATCTAAAAATATGGAATCAATATCTACATCTACATCTACATTTATACTCCGCAAGCCACCCAACGGTGTGTGGCGGAGGGCACTTTACGTGCCACTGTCATTACCTCCCTTTCCTGTTCCAGTCGCGTATGGTTCACGGGAAGAACGACTGTCTGAAAGCCTCCGTGCGTGCTCTAATCTCTCTAATTTTACATTCGTGATCTCCTCGGGAGGTATAAGTAGGGGGAAGCAATATATTCGATACCTCGTCCAGAAACGCACCCTCTCGAAACCTGGACAGCAAGCTACACCGCGATGCAGAGCGCCTCTCTTGCAGAGTCTGCCACTTGAGTTTATTAAACATCTCCGTAACGCTATCACGGTTACCAAATAACCCTGTGACGAAACGCGCCGCTCTTCTTTGGATCTTCTCTATCTCCTCCGTCAGACCGATCTGGTACGGATCCCACACTGATGAGAAATACTCAAGTATAGGTCGAACGAGTGTTTTGTAAGCCACCTCCTTTGTTGATGGACTACATTTTCTAAGCACTCTCCCAATGAATCTCAACCTGGTACCCGCCTTACCAACAATTAATTTTATATGATCATTCCACTTCAAATCGTTCCGTACGCATACTCCCAGATATTTTACAGAAGTAACTGCTACCAGTGTTTGTTCCGCTATCATATAATCATACAATAAAGGATCCTTCTTTCTATGTATTCGCAGTACATTACATTTGTCTATGTTAAGGGTCAGTTGCCACTCCCTGCACCAAGTGCCTATCCGCTGCAGATCTTCCTGCATTTCGCTACAATTTTCTAATGCTGCAACTTCTCTGTATACTACAGCATCATCCGCGAAAAGCCGCATGGAACTTCCGACACTATCTACTAGGTCATTTATATATATTGTGAAAAGCAATGGTCCCATAACACTCCCCTGTGGCACGCCAGAGGTTACTTTAACGTCTGTAGACGTCTCTCCATTGATAACAACATGCTGTGTTCTGTTTGCTAAAAATTCTTCAATCCAGCCACACAGCTGGTCTGATATTCCGTAGGCTCTTACTTTGTTTATCAGGCGACAGTGCGGAACTGTATCGAACGCCTTCCGGAAGTCAAGAAAAATAGCATCTACCTGGGAGTCTGTATCTAATATTTTCTGGGTCTCATGAACAAATAAAGCGAGTTGGGTCTCATACGATCGCTGTTTCCGAAATCCATGTTGATTCCTACATAGTAGATTCTGGGTTTCCAAAAACGACATGATACTCGAGCAAAAAACATGTTATAAAATTCTACAACAGATCGACGTCAGAGATATAGGTCTATAGTTTTGCGCATCTGCTCGACGACCCTTCTTGAAGACTGGGACTATCTGTGCTCTTTTCCAATCATTTGGAAACCTCCGTTCCTCTAGAGACTTGCGGTAGACGGCTGTTAGAAGGGGGGCAAGTTCTTTCGCGTACTCTGTGTAGAATCGAATTGGTATCCCGTCAGGTCCAGTGGACTTTCCTCTATTGAGTGATTTGAGTTGCCCCTGTCGATAGCACACATTACTTAGTGAGAAAAAAGAGCTATTTTCTGAATATGTGTCAGCTATTTATCAATAAAACTTTTTCTTCGAGGTCATTCTTACTGTTTGAGCGCAGTATACGTTCCAAAATCCGACTGCAAATCGATGTTACTGATATGGGTCTGTATTTCACAGGACAATCAGCCTCATTTCACATGCAATCAAAGTGATGTTAAGAATAATTAATAAGAGACCTGAAAAAGTAATGGAGGAGAATCTTGGCGAGGAGTAGTTTGGCTTTAGACGGAATACGGGCAGCAGAGTTGCAATAGGGCTTCTACGAATCTTGGGAGAAAGGTTTATTGAAAAAGGAAGAGAGCTTTATATGTGCTTCATCGATCTAGAAAAGACATTTGACAATGTGGCTTGCGACAAGCTGACGACTATAATGAGGAAAAAGAGAGTGGACTGGAAAACCAGAAGACTTGTAAACTCATTACATCTTAATCACAAAGCCTCAGTTAAAGTGAGAGTAGAAAGCACAAAGCGGATCGGACTAGGAAAAGGAACAAGACAAGGATGCTGTCTATCACCGACTCTTTTCAACTTCCACTTGATGATATAACTGGCCAGTGCTCATTAGATGACGAAGGAGTAGGAAGAAGAGTAGGGTGTTTGAGGTTTACTGATGACATGGTCCTTCTAGCCACAGGGGAGAAAGAATTATAGGTTTTAGTGGACACCATTCAAGCTAACGGAAAAAATTATGGAATGAAAATTAACACAAAGAAAACAAAAGTATCGGCACTAGGAGGGAATAAAGAAATAAAAATTATGCTGAATGGAGAAATATTAGAACAGATGGAAAATTTTAAGTATCTTGGAAGCCGGATAGACACCGACTGGAGGTGCAGCACAGAAATTAAAACAAGGATGGCAATGCCAAAATAGGCATCTTATAAGGAAAGGAGAATCTTCTGCAGCAGTCTGGACAGAGAACTCAGGAAAAGACTCATAAAATGTTTTGTATGGAGTGTTCTTCTGTGTGGCGCTGAAACATGGACTTTGAGGAAGAAAGACAGGGAACCGCTAGAGGCTTTTAAGATGTAGACATGGCGGATGATGGAAAGAATAAGTTGGATGGACATAGTAAAAAATGAAAAGGTACTGCGGAGAGTGGGAGGGAAAAGACAGTAGACGTAATAATAAGACAGTAGACAGTAGATGTAATAATAAGAAGAAAAAGAAATTGGTTTGTTGCATATATTAAGAAAGAATGACGGACTGATAAAAACAGTTTTAGAAGGTTATGTAGAAGGGAAAAGGGAGCGAGGAAGGAAGAGATTTCAGATACTGGATGATGTGATGGACGGTACAACATACAGCAGCCTTAAGAAGGAAGCAATGAGTCGCAGAAAATGGAGAGGCAAAGGACCTGCTAATATAGCAGAAAACTGATGATGATAATGACTCATACATCCTTTCTTGGATACTGGTGTGATTTGTACTACAAGTTTCCAGTCTTAGGGTATGGATCTTTCTACGAACACGCGGTTGTATGTCATTCCTAAGTGTAGAGTTATTGTATCAGCAAACTCTGAAAGGAACCCGACTGATATACAATCTGGACCGGAGGCCTTGCCTTTATTCAGTGGTTTAAGCTGCTTTGCTACTCCAAGGATACCTACTTCTAAGTTATAAATTATAGAGTGTAGCAATCAGTGGTCCTTTTTAGATTTTATTATGTAAATCCGGATTTCGACTAGTAACTAGCCATTCGCAATGCGCTATTTTTTATTCTCTATGCATGTAAGTCCCTGTTGTTTGGGAGTCAGTCACAGTTCTTTATAAGTCACATACAGTCGCTGAGTGCATCCACTTTCCGAATGGAATGCAACCTGGTATTTCTAAGTTACTCATGTTGGCGGTTGTTCTTGATTCAAATTCTTTACTTCGTCTTCTTATGTGAAGGGATTTAGAAAAACCGTGTTTAATAACTCGATTTACTGTGGCACTGTCGTCGATAACGTCACCATTGTTATCGCGCAGTGAAGGTACTGATTGCGTCTTGCTGCCGGTATACTTTACATACGATCAGGATCTCTTTGGGTTTCCTGCCAGATGTTGAGAGAGAGTTTCCTTATGGACTCTATTAAAAGTGTCTCGCATTGAAGTTCGTGCTAAATTTCAAGCTCCTGTGAAGCTTCGACAGTCTTTTAGATTTTGCGTTCTTTTTTCGTTGCTTCTGCAACAGTTTTCTTACCTGTTTTATGTACCATGGGGGATCAGTATCATCTCTTCTTGATTTATTCGGTATACAGGGTGTCTCCGTAAGAGCGTGCAAAAATTTAACAGGACATAGAGGATGCTCCACTGAACAATTTGAGGTAGGGAACTTGGGGTCAGAGAGCCAGCTTAAGGAGATAATAGGAATAAAACCACATTACTGTGTGCTTTCTTATTTACTTTAGTTAATTGCAAATACCATCATTGACACAATGAACGTACCATTTGTACTATATCTTACAAAATGTGCTGAAACTCGCGGCCATCAACCTGAATGCAAGCATGACATCGGCGAACAAGATTCTGACGCACCCTGACAAATATCTCTGGTGCGAAACTTCCTGCCAGATTAACACTGTGTGCCGGACCGAGACTCGAATTCGGGACCTTTGCCTTTCGCGGGCAAGTGCTCTACCAACTGAGCTACCCAACTACGACTCACGCCCCGTCCTCACAGCTTTACTTCTGCCAGTACCTCGTCTCCCACCTTCCAAACTTTGCAGAAACTCTCCTGCTAACCTTGCAGAACTAGCACTCCAAAAAGAAAGGATATTGCGGAGACATGGCTTAGCCACAGCCTGGGGGATGTTTCCAGAATGAGATTTTCACTCTGCAGCGGAGTGTGCGCTGATATGAAACTTCCTGGCAGATTTAAACTGTGTGCCGGACCGAGACTCGAACTCGGGACCTTTGCCTTTCGCGGGGAAGGTAGGAGACGAGGTACTGGCAAAAGTAAAGCTGTGAGGACGGGGCGTGAGTCGTGCTTGGTAGTGCACTTGCCCGAGACATATTTAGTACCAACATGAGCCACGACCTGCAGCTGGCTGCACCCTGTAATCTTTAGGGCTTCCGGAAGCACCCACTTCCATCTGGAATGATTCCTACATGCAGTCACAAGGAGTTCACACTGGATTCTTTCCCTCCCTCGCGGCTATATCCCTAAGGGACCCCATTACACGCCTAACGTTGGTGCTCCCAACAACCAGTAATCCAACCCTCTGTGTACGCTCAGACCTCGTGGGTCGAGAAGCTTCATCTGGAACGGGGCGATCGACTTCATCTGGCTCTGGGACTTCGTCAGCCACAGATAGAGCTCGAAACCTGTTAGTGAGACGAATCGGGGAGGCCCTACGATCGGCCCCCGGAAACGCTTTTGGTGACGACTGCAGTTTGGAACGATCTCTCGCTCGACTATGGATGTGGGGTCAACCTCAGTTCAGGCAGTGCCTGGGGCGGCCACCGTAGTAAACCGAATGGGAGACATGTGGGTCGTACTGTACGTCCCTTGGATTCCTCTGTCAGGCTCCCCACAGTATTGCCCATTGGTAACAGCCTCAAACTGCGTTACCGAAGACATCACCACCAAGAGTTGTGAGCGGAGAGTCACCAACTAGGCTCGTATCTGAACACAGCAATCACAGTCCCTATCCATTCTAAAGATGGCCTCATAAATAGAAAGACAAGCACGAAATATAGGAACTGCAGCTAAAGACCACGGACGAAATTTAAAACAGGTCACTTCTTATGTACAGCTGTGTCAACTCTCAGTACTCTGATGCTCTGTGCTGCTCTGAAAGCTACCATTCAGCTGAGGGATCTAAGTACTACAAGTAACACTTGAAACACAAAATACGTGCCTGACGCGCTGCAACTGCGTTTCTGTGCATTACACAGTTAACAAAGCTCGGAACTGTGCCTGATAAATACACAATTACGCAAAAATTTTTAACATCCACCCGATTGGGCAAAGCGTTTGGCGCATAGGGTCGTTTTTTGTGACGATTGGCTGGCCGCCACCCCCACTCAGGGAGGTTGCACTAGACCACAGCGCCTGGGAGGTTTTAGAAAGCTTTTTGTAACGTTAAGTCGTGGTCTGGTGGTGTAGTGAGTAATATGTGCTGCCCTCGAGTACACTTAGGACAAACAATTATGTCTGGGAATTCGATTAGTCGTTTTGTTTCGTAATGTAGGTGATGTCCATTGCTAAAGCCTCAAGCTGTATGACTGAAGCCGTCACGGCCTGGAGCTGTGAGCGAATAGTCACCTATTAGGCTCACTTCTGAACACCGCAATCACAGTAATTAGCCCTTCAACTGTATAAATTCGTGCACAGCCCTCGTGCCTCCAGTGCTAATGGCATATATATGCAACAGGAACTGTGCATGCCAGGAGTGTTAAGCATCGGATACATACGCTTCGAGGTTTCCTTAATATATGCTACCGACGTGGTAACACGGTGTCACTGATAGCGCTCCAAAGGTTGTTAATGGCAGACGCGGCTAGTTGTCGGCCTCGTGGCTTCCTTTGTGTTGTTGCTTTGTGTTTGGAGATGTGTAAGCATGTGCTCTCTGATGAGGAAATAGAACTTATTCTCATGGTAAATGGTAGTGAAAATGAGTCCTCTCTTTCTCCGTCTAGGACTGAGGGCACTGTGGCTCCTAACTCTCGTTCTTCGACTTCTCTGAGGCTGGAAAGCCGTTTTTCTCGCTGCATACTTTCGCCTCGCAGAAGTATGACTGACAAAAATAATGAAGATGAAGATGACGTGCCGCCAATGAACAAAATCACGTATGTGGGCAAATTTTAGTGGTGCAGAAAGGGGCTGAATTGCAAGGTTCATGAGTTTGATACGGCATATTCAGATGTGAATCTTACACTTCCAGACTCTTACACTCCGAGACACTGATACGGAGGGATTAGTCTCAGTTATAAATGAGGCTAACAGTTACTACACTCTTCGAAGGTGTAATTATTATTAGAGAAGTTGTTTGAAGGCCTAGAAAGAACATGGATAGCAGGAATGTATTGTTTCCTGGCAGTAGCTCTTCTCATGGTGAGAACTAAAAAACTGAAATATTCTCAACATTGTTCATATGATCCTCGCTTCTAAACTCCGATTATTGGTTAAATAATGTTTCGTGCTAGATATTTATTTTTATTACGAATGCTGCATTTTTGGTAATAGCAATGTTCTGCTCAAGCTGATCGGCTTCTCCCATAAATGAGAGGGGAGTTGAAAAGAGCATTCAGTTCTTTCCAAAAAGTTTGTATTGACAAAAGTTTCCTATTGTTCGAGGGACGCTTGGCTTTCAAGCAGTACATTGCATCTAAAAGACGTCGTTTTGGTACAAAAATATTTGTTCTGTGTGATTGTAAAATTAGTTTTATGCTTGATATTTTTGTTTGTATTGGTGCACAGCGTGACATATTAGTCAGTGAAGATTACATGGGAATTACTGGTAATATTATGACAACACTTTAGGAGATTTATTATGGGAAGAGGAAGAAACGCAGTAGGTAGAGTTCGCATGAATGGAAAAGATACGGTAAAACATGAAGCCGAACAGCAAAGAGGAGATATGGTATTTAGGTCAAGAGACGCTATAATGGCTATCGAGTGGCATGACAATAGAGACGTATGTATGTGACGACATGCCATACAGCTCCAATGAAATAAACGGGGAAGATCAACTACCAAATTAATACCGAGAAACTTAAATGAAAATATGTGCTGGATTACGAGTCTATGGGTGTAGAGGTCAAATGTGACATGATATGTAACTCTGCGGAATCAGTTATAAAATCACTGAAATGACACAAATAATTCTTTTTCCGCTCATTAGATACTGCCTGTTAAAGTCCCATGTTATTTGCAAAGTTCACAACAGGAATTTCATCTCAGTTTATTCCACCAAGGAGGAAAGTATCAGGAGATAGTCCATCAGACAAGGAAAAACCATAGAGGATTCAAGAAAGCGACTTTCTAAGCACCGTTTAGCGCCAGTAAAACAACACGGACCCGAAAGGAGATGCATCATATGCACAATGGCGGTTCGTCAGTATACATTCTGAGAGTTCACAATTTCAGATAAACTTGAAAGTGTGAAATTAATATCACCTGCTGTATAACAGTTTTACTTATCAACAAGTTTATACAACAGCCACTGCCAATAATAATAATAACAATACCAGTAATAATAATATTTTTAATAATAACAATACGCATAACTTATCTGATAAAAGAAAGAAATTTTCTGTGGAATGTTGTTGTTTTGTACATAATTAAGTACAGTCTACGGCAAGACCGAAATAATGTGTAAGCATTCGCAACTCCCCATTTGGCATTTTTATGTAAGTAGGCGTTTTATGCTTTTCCATTTTTCGGACAAATGTACTAGATCCCTAACAGATCCACTATTCCTCGAATTTAATTCCGGGCTGAAAATCAGATAGTTTTACATTGCACCCACGCAACAACACATACTAATTATACACTTCCCTGTTAGCTGTTCACTTGTACTCTCGCTTATTTGATGCCGTTACTCTGTCAATCAACGGATCTGGTCGCGGAGTTCATAGTTCCCTTGCGGCTAACTTTACCTCATAGTTTACTTTTTCCCCCAGAATGAGATTTTCACTCTGCAGCGGAGTGTGCGCTGATATGAAACATCCTGGCAGATTAAAACTGTGTGCCGTACCTAGACTAGAACTCGAGACCTTTGCCTTTCATGGGCAAGTGTTCTACCGATGTCGTTTTTTTTCTTCTTTTTTTTTATTGTTCGTTTCATTTGTTCGGGGCGGACGTCCATAACATCCGTTGAAGTTCTTTGTTGATCCACTCACTCAGATTTTTTATTACAGACGGCAGCTAACCCTCTCACCAAACCCTCTGAGCTACCTTGCCGGCGTCCGACTGAACTACCCATGGACGACTCACGCCCTATCCTCACAGGTTTACTTTTCTGTTAGCATTTAAAATAGATTCAACATAGTTCGTGTTTACGTTGCACAAAAAAGTCGATCCTCGCACAGTAAACAACCATCTCCAAATATAAACTGCCGTTTATAGAAATGATTAAACTCGAGAATGGTCACTTGAGTAGAATACAAATGAGGCGCTGAGATCCATAAGGGCCTAAAACACACCGTCATCGATCGCAATTTTAAGTGAATATCAGGGAAACCAGTGGTACAGCATTCGTGAATTTTCATATGCAATGTGGGCTGACTCACCATAAGATAGACAGATTTCAGAATCATGAATAAATGTTACAGTCTCATAATCGGCGATAATGTACTTTACGGTTCTCAGCATCTCAAATGGATTATTGTATGATAAAATGCAAAACTTAGTATTCTATAACTCATTCAGAAACCCAAAAAATAGGTTTTCCTGTCAGTATAACTATAACATATACTGACGTCCTATCTAATTTTACTATATAGTGAGTAAATTGGCATATCTGAGGAGTGTGCTGTCATCTAGCGAGATTCATGCCGGATGAAGCGGCATAAAAGTCTGCCACAATGTGCTGGCGGTACCTACATCAACTTGCAGTTGTGCACATCGTGAACCGTGCACGTTGCGTGTGAAATCCGTATGTATTTGGCGCGTAAGGCAATTACGTCACCCCAGTTGCGCTTCCGCAAAAACTCCTTAAAATGTGCAAAACTGAAGCTGTGCTCGCGATACTGATGCCAAATTTACCTAGTCTAGATGAGCAATAGAGTGGTAGGCGCCATGTCTTTCACACCACAGCATCTATGTTATGTTCAACAGCATTCAAAGAAAAATAAGCTATAAATCGGCACGGTGTCGAAAGTTAGGGTGTTCACGTGCTCTTGTGCTCTTTCACAGCAGCCACCACTGCATATGCAGCAAAAACTAAAAACGAAAGGCATCGCATTACTGCTGTAAACAGTGTGATGTGGGACTGTCTGTTGCGCCTGGTTTCGAAATATAGGGTATAGCGGGTATAAGTGCATATATTTTTGTATGTGTTACTTTAATATGTACACACATCAGTGTGTTGGCTGTTTTTTATCTGTGCCGAACAGCCTTTTCGCGAACACGTCACATTATTTACTAGCTGATGTTTTCTACACTGCCATAACTGCACCAATAAGTGGACTATCCCTGTCAGTATAGACTAGCCATTCTGCGTCCATGCATCCACACTTCAACACCTGCCCTGCTGCCCAGGGGAAAAAAAGCATTAATGGCTTGCTCTCGCTACATGTACTTGGAGGTACTACCCAACCCAAAAATATACTTGTGTTAGCTATAATTATTAGTCTGCAAATGATGTAAATATTGGTGTAATGTTGTCCAGTACACTGTCCTGAGTCACCAGTAGAAACATCTGCATCTATGCCTGTTATACCCCGTATATCACAAAAAGAGAAACTTTCTAAAATGTGTTTCTTTGTAACATTATCTAGTTTCAGAAAATTCAGCAACAAGAAATATACAAAGCATAATTAATGTTAAGAACTTGTTGGTGAGAATAAATAAAGAAGAACCTTCGATGATAAGAACTCAGGGCAGTGGTGCTCAGTGCCATATCGTACCCAGCACGGCGGGTCGGCTACACATGGCTATGTGCACTGTTTGATGCGCTCAGCAGTGAAAGGGTTAAATTCAGTTATCAAGCGAGTTGTGTAGATAAATTTCATGAGTTTAAATTTTATCAGTTGTAACTTAGTTTTTGAAAGGGCATCTTGTTGTTTCAATAGCCATCACCTTTAGCATTTCTTCATTGTGCTCTGCAGATTTTCTTAAATAGAATGAATGTTCACCAGCCAGGTTTGGTAGTAACCGTACAAATTTTGCAGGAATTATTAGCGAATTTTCCCACCAGTGTTTTCCTTCCACTGTTGTAGCAATTGTTTGAGGTTTTAATGCGTCCACAAGAGCAACCGTGTCCCATCTTCCCGATGGCACAGTCGTTTTCTGACTGAATAATGTGTATATAATTTGTGAAGTAATCAAACCCGTAAGGAACCGTAATATTAAGATGATTTTTGCTTGTTCAGTGATAGCTAAACTTGAGGAGAACACATCTCGTGTTAATAAATGTCCTTTCTCATGGAGTATAATTTCCTAGTCTTTTTGCCTACTTGTTTCCACCGCTCCTTTCCAACTCATCTGAGTAATGAGAATAGCTGCACTCTTTGAGACACATCTTTTTATCTATTATCAACGAAATTTATTCAATGTTCAGTCATACTGAAGTCGTTTAGTGAGATTCCGTTGGGTGATTTAGATAAATCATAGCGGCAGATCTCATTATATTCTCTTACCGACTTCATATTGCATTGAACTCAGTGGAATTTAAAAGTAGAGAGGCACTGTGTTCTCTGGATAGGATGCTCCATCGCTCCACCAAGTCCGTTAGGCATCGCGAAAGGTGTATCCCATATGTGGAATATTGCTTAAGTTCACAGTTAATGTTACATCCAATTAAAAAACAACGGGCACTTTGATTTTGATTTGTGTATGTTTAAATTTTGTGGGACATCTTAGAAGCTTGCAGTAAAAGCATTCGTGTAGTAAATAAAGTGAATACAATGAAGCCAGTTCTGCAGTATTGGCAGTGAAAACATCGCAACTGATGGAATCAATTAATAAATGCTCCCAAAATCCACTTCCGTAGAAGAAAGAAGGCATCTGTTTACGATGGCGCTTAGCACGACGCTGTACGTTACCAGTTTCTTTACGTATTCTCTATTTTTTGTTGGTGGGTAAATGTCACAATTTTCATTTTCAACCTACTCTGTATGTTGATACAGTCACAGTATTTCAAATGTGTGTGAATTCCTAAGGGACCAAACTGCTGAGGTAGCCGGCCGCGGTGGCCGTGCGGTTCTGGCGCTGCAGTCCGGAACCGCGGGACTGCTACGGTCGCAGGTTCGAATCCTGCCTCGGGCATGGATGTGTGTGATGTCCTTAGGTTAGTTAGGTTCCTACACTTACACACAACTTGAACTAACTTACGCTAAGAACAACACACACACACACACACACCCATGCCCAAGGGAGGACTTTTAACCTCCGGCGGGAGCGCCCGCGCAATCCGTGACACAGCGCCACAAAGCGCACGGCTACTCCGCGCGGCCCACAGTATTTATTCCCCATACAACCGACAACGTCAGTTTGCCACTTTTAAGCTTCCAGGTACATTAAATCATGGCCCGTGTATTTCGGCTTTCAAAACTAATATACCGGGAACAGATACGACATTGCATTTTATTTCATGAGAGATACGTGAAATATTAGCGGGACCGCGATTTGCTCTTGGTTTTCATCAATATGCGCTAAACGTATCGCATTTAATACAACTGTTTCCTACTCACGCCAGACGAATGACACAGCTTAAATAAAATGACTGAATTTCCCATGCATTTTGTTTGGCGTTACCGTCCTACCAGATGGCTCGTTTTCTATTCGCTGTGTACGGAAAGTCACATCTCCGTTTATGTCTCACATGAGGACTGTGCCTATGCGTCGTACCGATTTCGTCCAAATTTATGGTACATACAGGGCGTGGTCAGAGACGAAAGTGATAAACGTGGGAGCTCCAGATGGCCAAGCGTTTGGAAAAAATGACATTTTGGGTGCGGGTCAGGCGATCTATGACCCATTTATGTGAGCGTAGTCGCCAGGCAGCGGTAGGATCAGCAGAAAGAGTGCAGAACTGTAACTCGAGGGTCGTGTGGTCGAGCCCCCTTGCGCAAACATTTTTACTAACAATTTTTACCTTACTTATATTGCAAATAAACACATCAAAAAAAGTTTCGCATCGCCCCAGTTCCCAGATCTCCTGAAGATAGACGTTGACTGTGGATATTGTACCACAGACACAGTCCCTTTGACTGTTCAGGGATGTCACTAAACCCACCCAAAGATCTACACAACCATGCATGAGCAGCTCCAATAGACGGAGGGGGTCCAACAGCCGATCAGTTCCAGTCGTTCTACCAGGAAGGAGGTACACGGCTCGTGTTGTCTATAGTTCAACCATGCCTAGACGGTCAATACAGCGGTTCGATCGCGTCCGCATTGTTACTTTGTGCCAGGAATGGCTCTCAACAAGGGAAGTGTCCAGGCGTCTCGGAGTAAACCAAAGCGATGTTTTTCGCATTTGGAGGAGATACGGAGAGACAGGAACTGTCGATGACATGCCTCACTCAGGTCGTCCAAGGGCTACTACTGCAGTGGATGACCGCTACCTACGGACTATGGCTCGGAGGAACCCTGACAGCAACGCCACCATGTTGCATAATGCTTTTCGTGTAGCCACAACACGTAGTGTTAAGACTCAAACTGTGTGCAGTAGGCTGCATGATGCCCAATTTCACTCCCGACGTCCATGGCGAGGTCCATCTTTGCAACCACGACGCCATGCAGAGCGGTACATATGGGCCCAACAACATCCGTTCAGGATTGGCATCTCGTGCTCTTCACCGATGAGTGTCGCATATGCCTTCAACCAGGCAATCGTAGGAAACATGTTTGGAGGCAACCCGGTCAGGCTGAACGCCTTAGACACACTGTCGAGCGAGTGCAACAAGGTGGAGGTTCCCTACTGTTTTTGGGGCC
Source organism: Schistocerca piceifrons (assembly GCF_021461385.2). Classification (NCBI taxonomy): domain Eukaryota; kingdom Metazoa; phylum Arthropoda; class Insecta; order Orthoptera; family Acrididae; genus Schistocerca; species Schistocerca piceifrons. The sequence continues at coordinate 146,946,854 of NC_060149.1, read as the reverse complement.
GACATACGCCGCTGGTGGTCATGGAAGGCCCCGTAACGGCTGTACGATACGTGAATGCCATACTCCGACCGACAGTGCAACCATACCGGCAGCATATTGGCGAGACATTCGTCTTCATGTACGAAGATTCGCGCCCCCATCGTGCTCATCTTTTGAATGAGCTGCTTCAGGATAACGACATCGCATGAGTATAGCGGCCAGCATGTTCTCCAGACATGAACCCTATCGAACATGCCTGGGATAGATTGAAAAGGGCTGTTTATGGACGACGTGACCCACCAACCACTGTGAGGGATCTACTCTGAATCGCTGTTGAGGAGTGGACAATCTGGACCAAAAGTGGCTTGACGAACTTGTGGATAATATGCCTCGATGAATACAGGTATGCATCAATGCAGGAGGACGTGCTACTGGGTACTAGAGGTACCGGTGTGTACAGAAATCTGGACAACCACATCTGAAGGTCTCGCTATATGGTGGTACAACATGTAATGTGTGGTTTTCATGAACAATTAAAAGAGCGGAAATGATGTTTATGTTGCTCTCTATTCCAATTTTTTGTACAGGTTCCGGAACTCTCGGAACCGAGGTGATCCAAAACTTTTTTTGATGTGTGTAAACCGAAACAGTCCTCAGTATATGGTATTTATTCATATTTTCATACTAGACAAGAAAAGGAAAGGCCAAAAATAATTTGGGAATGCGTCCACTAGGACCCTGCAAATAACTTTCCAAGAAGGGATTATAAATAAAGTGTACAAGACCTAGTATTCAGTTACTTTCGTTTTGAGATAATGCACCTCTGCAATTTCTATAAAAACAACTTCAAAGCTGTACAGCACCACCTATTCACGCCTATGTTTGGTGAAATGATGCGATATCCGTGGTTTCTTGTGTTACGGAACAGCTGTACCAGATACGTAAACAATAATTTTTTAGAGTCGCTTTCGATACTAATATCGATCGGGTAATCTTGAAATTATATGTGAAGATTGGCAGCAGATATATCTCTGGAAACTTGTAATATTTATTACTGTTTTATGTGTATTATTTTAACACGAAGGAAACTTATCAAATTGTTAACGACTGCTCTACTCTGAGGGTTTAATTGATGATTTAATTAAGAGAAAAATTAAGCAATCGGGTTGGACGATGGGCTCGGTACGCTCGATGGTGTCGTGCGCAAACGTAACGGAAGAAGGAAAGAGTGAAAAGTCGCTGAATGGCGTAGGTGCATGTGGGTTGGTGCGGATGTAAAATTATTCTGGTGCTTAAAGTGCGTCGAATAATCCAAAGTGGTGTGACGTTACCCTTAAAAGCTATCAAGTCGTCTTTGCAATCATCAAGTCACGGATGCAAGGTTTCCGGATATGATTCTTTGAAGTTTCGTGAGACATGGCTGCTGCTGGAACTATGGCTCTGGAAAGCGTCATTTTGCTGGGCGTGTTAAGTTACCAGAGACGTGAAGAAGCCCTGTGAGATCATCGTCCACTACCGGCTCCAATCACACTTCCGTTGACGCAAACACAACACGGCAAGACTTCCATTTTGTTCAGTGAAGTACTTTTGTTAACGGAGTATCAGGCACGTTAAGTCAAAGTGAAACAACGTTCAACGTGTACGTTATAGTTTGTTGGTAACAGTAATCAGACTTCTATTTTATTATTCCATTACTGTTCGATCCTCAATCCTTTGTCATTTATTACAAACAACAGCTTCTGTCAAAATTACGATCGTTATAATCGCATAAATATTTTCAAAGATTATAGTATTTCCGAATACAATGTTAACAAGGCAGTTCATTTGAATAGAAATTTTAATTATCTATGCATCAGTCGCCTTTACTTTTCCATTTGTTGACGTAAATGTTGCTAACTGAAAGTTCACAATCCAGTTAATAAATTTCAGTAGATGATTATATAAAACAGTTTAAGGATGACTGCAAGATCATGGCATTAGAATCAACATGGCTTGCTTACGCCTTAGAATATTGAGCATAAAGTACAGTTAACAACTTTTCTTTTAACTCCAGAATCAAAGCGGAGACTAAAATTACGATCTGTTCTATAGCGAAGGTCATGCGCCACCGCTGTGTAGATGACAGCTTTAGCGTCCGATTTTGTGCGCAGCGGCCGATGACGAGGAACAATAGCTTTTTTCAATGAGTATTAACGTTTTGACCATACTTGGTTCATTTAAACGATATTATCTTATGCAACAAACAATTATAGGACAAATTGATCACAAAATATCGGTTTTATAACTGTCAAATAAGGAACTTCAAACGATTATACGCAGTTTGTCGTCATTTAAAAGCACAAATTGTATTTACGTAAAATCGTGAGGATATAAGCACACGTGGCTTTGCTATTACAGGACGTTACAAAATCTCTATTGCATAAACAGTGACGTAATCAAGCAAAATTTCGGTCACATGGCTTTCACGTGGCATGACTGATCAGTTGCATAGGCCTGTGTTACGTGTAAACTTCGATAACATGTGATCTGGCGTTAAAGAGTTTTCCTTAAATTCTATTGCATAAACAGGGCTATTTTGGCAATTTTGGTAACATGCTACTGTACGGTGACATAACTTAAAGTGTTTGTGTCACGTTTTTGCAAAGTCTAAGGACGTGAGCTTGCAAAACGGTAATGGAAAATTGTTCCGAAACGTTGAAAAAAACTGAATAAAGTGCATGTACGTAACAGCAAGACGGCAAAGAGGTTGTCGAAACGGGAATTTAAACCACTATGAAGAACTAGTATTAGAAATCATGATGGAGCCAAATAGTGTCGCAGCAGATGAGAACAATGTACATGGAGTCATGGAAGGTTCACTTGATTACCAACAGATAACACCTATGGCGAAATGTACAGGCGCGAGTGGGGTAGAAGCCTCAGGATGTGAAGACAGTTTTTGTCTGCAGTAATAAAATCAGGACCAATCACCCCACATCCAGTGGAAGTGAAAACGCATAATGAAACTCACGAGCCAGAAAATGAGCTATTAGATCAGAGAGCAGTAGAGGTAGAACAACCTTTCGAGACCAAAATAAGACAAATGTTAAGAAACATGAGTGGGCAAATGAGCATCGTGGCTGGAAATATGAAAACGTTGAACAGTAATATGGATATTTTACCTACTCATTTCACAACTCAATTGGAAGAGACCAACAAGATAATGGAGGCTAATCTTAAAGAATTGAAAACGGATGGTAAGAAACAGGAGGCTAAATTTACTAGTCAGTTAAAAAACTTGAAAAAGGATACTAGGAAATTGGAAGACGAACTTATCTATTTTGATTCAAAAAAGCTGTAGCGTGACATAGCTTAGTAAATCTATGAGTTCTATGAAAAGGGAGTATAAAATATTCAAAAGCAAATTACTGGTATCAACCTCAGATTTGATTCGGAAATACAGCGAATCGAAGAAAGTGTTGACCCAATGCTAGATGGAAAGATACCGACATAAGGTCTAGAATTAGGAATTTGATAGTTAAGAAACACGGTTACGACTGTTCAAAATACTGTAGGTCGTTACGTACTGTAAGAAATGCTACCACTGAAATTCACAATGAAATGGATTTGTTGTGTCAACAGTTACAAATAGTAATAGCAGCCTTCCGCTAGTAGTACAGAAATCTGAATTACTGAGTGAAGAAGAGAAATACGATCCGTTGAAGAAACAAGGGAGTTGGGCCTCTTCAGATGTTACAAAGAGCTGTGAGCAAGTACTACAGAATGATATGAGTAATAAGGAGAAAATCAATTTAGTGATTGATACCTTAGTAGGTACGGTAATGTAAAAAGGTGGGGTTTGAATCCAGACACCACTAACACGACATTTCCAGAATTTAAAGGAAAATTTTTGGAAGAATTACAGCATATCGAAAAACAAGCCTGTTTCTGACGTGAATCTGTCATCGCTCGAATGCCCGATAATAAAGGAACGAATTCCATGAAACTTTTGTAAATTATCGTTTCGAAAACTCGATTACCTGAAAGACAGACAGTCTAAATATGGAAACTCTGGAAATAATTTCAGACGACTTCAGGCGTTACGTTGGGAATAACCATAAAACGTTCGAATATTTTTCGGAAGAGGTAGAGAATGAAGATGGTGGAGTGAATCTCGTGAACATCGGAACTTTTGGCAGGTGAATGTGTATGATAGGGGTGACCGGAATGAATCACAAATTACTATAATGAGAAGACGCGGTAGAGGTAACGTAGCAAATCGTTAGTGAGATAACTTCCGTACTAATAGAACGCTATCAAGTCGTCTCTGCAATCATCAATTCGTGGATGCAAGAATTCCCGGACTTACGAGGCTGTGGAATATTGTGAGCTATGGCTGCCGCTAGAAAAATTGCTCTGGAAATTCTCGGCATTTATTAAGTTATCAGAGACGTGAAGAAGTTGCGTGAGATCGTCGACCACCGCTGCTTCGACGACGCAACCACAATCACACTTTCGTTCACGAAAACCACAAGTGAAGACTTCCATTTTGTTAAATAAAGTACTTTTGCTAACAGAGTATCAGTCACGTTAAGTCGAAGTGAAACAGCATTTAACTTGAACATTACAGTTTATTAGTAACAGTAATCAGACAGTTATTTGATTTTTCCACCATTATCCTCCGTCCTGTGTCATTTATTGCAAACAAGAACTTGTATGAAAATTACGACCTTTAGAATCGTCATCATATTTTCAAGGACTATAGTATTACAGGACAGTGCTAACAATGCAGTGCATTTGAATAGCAATTTTAACCCTTTGTTGCCTGACGGTACTTAAAAGTACCAGTAAGTTTTGACTCTAATTATCTTCTCGTGGTGCAGTTTCGTGATCTGAGAGCCTGTCGGTACGTAACAGTAACTCTGCTCTACTGTTTCATAGATGTTATTGTGCAATACATAGACCTCTCTGGCGGTCAGAGCTTGAAATTGTTTTTCGCGCGCTGCTGTGAAAACAGAAGATCGTATGTGCTTGTTTCCATGGTGTTGTTCAGGCGCAATTTATTGAAACTTCCGTTGAGTTTTCCATTGTACGTACTTACCTTCTTTGTTTTTTTATAATAGTTTGAAGCATTACGTTACAAGTGAATGAGATAAAGTGGAAAATATAAGGCGGACTTATTAGTACCGTCAGGTTGTGCGAACACTCTATTGTAGCAACAATGCGTTACCTCTCACTAGTTGTTCTGTCCACTTTTTCTCACACAGAAATCCGTAAATACATTTGCCTGTGGAACAAGTAGAACATACAGGAAAGGTTTGCCAGGGAATTTACCTAAAGAAAAATGTCTAAATCAAATCACAGAGAGTCATCTTTAGACCTAACAGTATTTCAATGGAAGGAAAATAAAGTAGTATATTTTGCGTCAAACTTCCATGGCATTGAACAGAGCGTAGTGACAAGAAAACAGAAAGATGGAACTAGTATGACTATACCATGTCCAGTTATTGTATGTGATTACAATAAAAACATGGGTGGTGTGGATCATGCAGACAGATTACATTCAACTTATGGTCTTGACAAGCGATCAAAGAAATGGTGGTACCGTCTCTTCTGGGGAGCAATAGAAATTGCTTCTGTCAATGCTTACGTCATTTTCAGTTATCTACATGGGGCACTGCCACTGCTGGAATTCAGGTGTGCTGTGGCACTAGGGCTAATGAATGAACAGCAAGTGCCAAATCTCAAAAAGAGAAACTCTGGTAAAGATGAAATAACTCTCCCAAAGAGAAGGAAGGATAACTTTTCTGTTCCGAAGGATGTACGTCTTGGCAACCGAGGAAACCATTTTGTAGTGTTCAGTTGTAAATGAGGACGATGCGAAATGTGTGCGAAAAATAAAATTCAGTCGAAACCACATTCACAATGTAGTACATGTAAAGTGTATTTGTGCTGCAATGAGAAAAAGAACTGTTTCCTACAATTTCATGAGGTATCAGTAAATATGTGATATGTATATACTGTCAAAAATGTATAGCTAAGTTACTATGTATTGTGAAGTTGCTCTAGAATAAATTTATGCGAAATTTAAAAAAAAAATTCAGAAATATCATATTTCGGTTAATTAATTTTCTAATGTAAAAATATTTAATATTTATGTGGAATAAGGTACAAGTTATAAAAATTGTAGCATTTTTCTGCGCATGTTGTGATTCTGTACATGGAGTCTGACGGTACTTCTAAGTACCAGGTGTTAACTGAAAGTTTAAAATCCAGTTAATGGATTTCTATTATTGATTATGTAAAATAGTTTAATGATAGCCGCCAGATCATGCCACTAGAATCAACATGGCTAGCTAACATCTTAGCATATTTTTATGTTTTTAAATTGACAGTAAATTTCACAATCAGGTAAAATTAAATTGCCTCCTTCAGAGCTTGGCAACCGTACCAACGTAGACATAATATTTGATTCAGAAGTTTTAATAAGGTAAGACACAACCTTATCTTTCCCTTCACCTGCAACTTAAGCTGTTCACTGGTTGAATGTATTACAGTATCAAAACGATACTGCAGTGTTTTTGTAATAGAGAATGAATTTTACGATCGAACCACTGCACCCATAAGTTACTTCAGAACTTATAGTTGATCACATTAATTGTTTAACAGCAATCCATTTAGAACGCACACGGTTCACTTCATAAAGAAAGGTGATGATAAATAGTTGGTAGCTCAAATAAATACAGTGCAGATACTCCAATGGGTGACGTGGTGAATCTTTTGTGTTCAGTGAAAACTTTTCGAAGGCTAAAATTACGATCTGTGCTATTGCTAAGGCCACGTGCCACGGCTGAGCAGACGGCAGCTGCAGTGTCCGACTTCGTTACTGAGTATAAAAGTTTGATCATACTTGGTGTATTCAAACGGTATTAACACATGTAAAAAACGATATAAGGCCAATTGGTCACAAAATATCAGTTTTATAATAACTGTCAAGAAACTTGAAGCGATTATATGCAGTTTGTCATTTAAAAACACAAACTGAATCTACGAAAAATCGTCAGGGTTTCGAATACAACTTGAAACGTCATATCTACACGCAATAATCACTCCTGGATATGTGATGATGAATAAATTCCGAAAAATATAACACAGGCTGACAATTATTGAACTATATGAAGTAAAGTCCCCATAACTTCTGAATGGTCTGCGTAAGGGCGATCAAACTACACAGTTGGCTGCGGGGCATGATGGGAATTAGTATGTGTGTGCGCACGCGTCTTGTTGTTGTCAGCCATTTCAAATGGTTCAAATGGCTCTGAGCACTATGGGACTTAACATTTGAGGTGATCAGTCCCCTAGAACTTAGAACTACTTAAACCTAACTAACCTAAGGACATCACACACATCCTTGCCCAAGGCAGGATTCGAACCTGCGACCGTAGCAGTCGCACGGTTCCGGACTGAAGCGCCTAGAGCCGGCCGTAGTGGCCGTGCGGTTCTAGGCGCTACAGTCTGGAGCCGAGCTACCGCTACGGTCGCAGGTTCGAATCCTGCCTCGGGCATGGATGTGTGTGATGTCCTTAGGTTAGTTAGGTTTAATTGGTTCTAAGTTCTAGGCGACTGATGACCTCAGAAGTTAAGTCGCATAGTGCTCAGAGCCATTTGTACCATTTTGAAGCGCCTAGAGCCGCTCGGCCACCAGCGGCCGGCTCAGCCATTTCATTTGGATGGGTTTATCACTAAGCAAAACTGGCACATTATGGTGATTGAGAATCCGCACATTTCGATCGAGAAGTTGCTTCACCCTCAACAGGTGACTGTGTGGTGTGCGATGTCCAGTCGCAGAATAATTGGTAAGATATTCGTCGATTGCACGATGACTACGGAACGGTACGTGAAGGTTTTGGAAAATGATTTCATCTCTATTATCCAAACTGACCCTGATTTCGACAAGATGTGGTTCATGCAAGTCGGAGCTCGACCCCTGAAATCAGGAGAGTGTTTGATGTTCTGGAAGAGCACACTGGGGACCGCATTATGGCTCTGGGTACCCACAGGCCACTGGCATGGGCCTCGATTTGCCGCCATATTCTCCGAATCTGAACACATGCGACTCCTTTTTGTGGGGCTATATTAAAGACGACGTGTACAGCAATAACCCCAAAATCATTGCTGAGCTGAAAACAGACATTCAGGAGGTCAACGACAGCATCGATGTTCCGAAACTTCAGTCGCTATTCGACTGCACCACATCATCGCCAATGATTTCAGCCTTATCGAACATGTCAAAACCTAAAGCCGAATATCTGTAGTGACGCTTACATGTTGAATGAAGTGTGTGCACGCCGTAGTTTGCAACTAATTTAGGTATTTTTTTCATGTAGTTCAGTAACTGTCACTCTGTATGAGCAATAAAATCATTCCTTGCCCGATGTTTGACTCTTACCTTGTGACTCAGTCAACAGAAGTGCTGATTATTACAATAATAATCGCCAGCTTACTGCATGATTTTATGTCACATTTATATTATTGAAATTAAAACATTTCCGAAAATCTTGGGATTCCTGGGACCGATCCCTTGCCAGTATCAATGTTAATAACAGAGGTCTCGATTCCCAGAATGGTTCAAAATGGTTCAAATGGCTCTGAGCACTTATCATCTGAGGTCATCAGTCCCCTAGAACTGAGATCTACTTAAACCTAACTAACCTAAGAACATCACACACATCCATGCCCGAGGCAGGATTCGAACCTGCGACCGTAGCGGTCACGCGGTTCCAGACTGAAGCCCCCAGAAGCGCTCGGCCACACCGGCCGGCTTCCCAGAATGATAGACTGTCTATATACACAACTGAGTTTGTACAGAACGCTCAGTGCGTGAGTCTTACTGGCACCTTGCCAACTTTCAACGTTTCCTTCGATATATTTCGACACGTAACAAAGCAATTAGTACTTCTAAAAAGCAATCGATAGATCTTTTGAAGCCCTATAATTTTTTTATGGAACAATGTGCGATTGGAGTAATCGTTTTTCACCAAATTAAGAAAAACCGTTTTTTGCCACATGCGAAATTTTTGGGCATGTTCGCCATCTTCGACCGGGTATCATGAAAAAGAAACTCTATTTAAAATTTAATTTCTTGTACGCTCTTTTTTTTCAGCTATTAATTTTTGCAATTACCTCTCCATGATAACTGGACAATAATACGATATTACAGTATCTGTGTTTTAAGAAATACATTCCATTGTTCCTCTGTACATACATCCATGTCCCAAAGAACATTGTTTTGTATCCCGCCTGGAAGGCGGCAGGTGGGTCTGCTCCTGTAAACTGAAGTGTAGGCCGAACGTAGGAAATGAGTAGGAGCAGGAAAAGGTGAAATGCTTCGGTACTGTGTGTAGGTTATAGCTCTTTTACTGGTGTATGAACATATACAACTGATAATACTTAACTTTAGCTGAGATGAGCACGAAGGTGCGAAGCTGTACATCAATCAAGTTACACTGGCAAAATCTACAGTGGCTCGCCCACAATGAAATAGAAACAATGTTGCTTGGTCGTCTACTCGGAATCAAATGGACTGAATCTGGAGCGGCTCTCGTAGAGCTGCACAGTGCCGGCTAAAGGGCGCTGTCGTCGGTGTCGTAGCACCAACCTAAGAACTTTTACCTACGCCGTGACATCGTAGCTATCGATACCACACACTGCATCGTACTTCTTAAAACAGAGGTACATACATGCATGTCCGAAGGAACATCGCATCGTATTTCTTAAAACACAGACACTGCAGCATCGTATTTATCTGCCGATACCAGGCTACAGATTATGGCTTAATGTCTCCCCTCTACGGGAATTTCAGCAAGTGACGAGTGCAGGTTGATGTCACATGGACGACGACGTATGGGAGTTTGGGTCTGGTCGTGAAGCGCGCACGGGTAGCCGATACTGTACAGGCGACCGCTTGCGACAAGCGGGAAACCCCGGTTCATGTTCGTCCGGCACAAATTTTCAATGTCGTCATTCGATTCAACATGTGGTGATTGATTGATTTCGTAGTTGCGAATTCCCAGCATACTATAAATTTGAAAGAAATTGGTGATGACGAGTAGGCGCAGTTACTTTGTAGGCCCACTGGTCCATACCGCAAAAGTTTGCGTCTGTTGTTACCCTCAGACTCTTAAGAACTCCACGGAATCGTGACGTCAGATACGCGCGTCTCATGAAGCATGTGTCTCGAGATATGTGCCCTCACTTCCCATCTCTAACAACCAGATGGAGACTCAGATGTTAAATATTTTGGTCGAGTTACTCGCAGTAGCTGTTTTGTGTTGATCAACAGTCTTTTGTGAGCACTATGGGACACATCAGTCCCCTAGAACGTAGAAATACTTAAACCTAACTAACCTAAGGACATAACACTCATCCATGCCCGAGGCAGGATTCGAACCTGCGACCGTAGCAGTCGGCTGGTTCCGGACTGTAGCGCCTAGAACCGCTAGGCCACCGCGGCCGGCTACCCATCACACGGAAAGATGATCTGAAGATGGGTGTTTGTCACCGAAACCAGTTATTTAGCGACTATCGATAGAACTGCGATGAAGAATACGAACATTTATAATAAATGATACAGATCACTGAATATCCTTCACCTGCCGATGTTTTGGAATTTAATGGGTTGAATTCCAAAACATTGTCAGCTGAAGGATACTTAGTGATCTGTCTTATATATATATATATATATATATATATATATATATATATATATATATATATATAACGGAATAAATATATATTTCTGACTTTTCTGACTCGGTTTAAGATCCTGTACCATCTGCATAATTTAGATCTTAAATATTTGAGACTCCAGGTACACTGCTGGCCACCGTAAATGCAACACCAAGAAAGACAAGAGGTAGCACAACAAAATTTATTTTGTAGATAACATGTTGACCAAGTATCAAATGATTATGTTTACAGACGTCTGTGACATGTGGTTCCTGTCAGAATCAGTAGCCAGAGTAGCCGCCATTGTTGGAGATCACCGCTGCCACACGTCTCGGCATTGAGTCAAAGAGACGTTGGATGTGTTTCTGGGGTACAGCAGCCCAAGCAGCTTCCACACGTTGTCAAAGATCATCTGGTGTGGCAGCTGGGGATGTAATCTGGGTCACTCGTTGAGCAACCATGGACCACATGTTTTCTATCGGCGAAAGATCCGGAGAGCGAGCCGGCCAGGGAAGCATTTCAATCTGGTTATTGACGAAGAACCTTTGGACAATGCGTGCCACGTGTGGTCGTGCATTATCCTGTTGAAATATGTCTGTGGCCGAGCCCTGAAAGTAAGGAAGGACAACTGGCTCCAGCACCTCGGATATGTAGCGCCGGCTATTTAAAGTACCGGCAATGCGTACTAGAGGCGTGCGAGAGTAATATCCAATACCGCCCCATACCATAATACCCGGTGCAAGACCAGTGTGGCGGTGCATAATGCAGCTGTCCAGCATCCTCTCTCCACGGTGTCTCCACACTCGAATCCGACCATCGTGGTGCTGCAGACAGAAGCGTGCCTCGTCAGTAAAGACAACGTCATTCCATTCTGCCGTCCACATCCGTCTGTCATCACACCATTGGCGACGGAGACGTCTGTGGTTCTGCGTCAATGGTAGACGAAGCAATGGACGTCTTGCGGACAGACCACTCTGCTGTAAACGGCGTCGAATGGTACGCGCAGACACTGGATGATGCGTTACAGACGCAATGTGCTGTGCTATGGTTCGGGATGTCACTGAGCGATCCGTCACTGCCATGCGCACAATTTGCCTATCAGCACGTGCAGTGGTGCACCGAGGTGAATGCGATCGACCACGTCGGTCCGTCGTACCCTCCTGCATCCAACGGTCACATATCCGCATTACAGTTGTTTGGTTTCGTCCAACACGACTAGCGATTTCTCTGTATGATAATCCACAATCTCTGTAAGCCACTATCCTTCCTCTGTCGAACTCGGATACTTGATCAAACGATGTTCGCTGTTGTCTACGAGGCATAACTGATCGTCTTGTGAAACAACCACAAGGTAAACACACGTGTCGAACGTACACTCGTCGAAATAGCCAAGCCTTAAATGGCGCTATGAGGTGGCGCCACAGGCGCGCGTGATGTGCGTCTGCAGCTGAAATTCTAATCAGTTGCATATCTCATCGCTGCAAACCCATGGTGTAAATTTCACTTGATCCGGATGCTTCCTTCAGGGTGTTGCATTTACGGTGGCCAGCAGTGTATAAACAATAGACTTATTGTTACATCACGTCTTTACTTCGGACGTACATCATTTTCCTCTCTGCTGTGACATAGTGTATGTAGTAACCTTTTTGTAATGGTAGAACGTGCACACTGTGCAGAATTTTTGCCCTAATTACTTTCAAATATACAGGACGTCTAATGTGCACGAATAACGTCGACTGAAGAGAGAGTAGATAATTTCAATCCCTCTTTAAGTTTTTGTTTGAACGGTGGCTAAGCCAATATTTAACGTTACCATTTTTTGTTTACAGGAGTGACCTTTAGAAACAATCTGCTACTGGAACACGCAGCTGTGCATGGGTGTCGGAACAAGCAAGCACATAGATGACTTCCTGGTTCGTGTTGTCATTATGCGGTGAATGCATACGAGGATAAAGGCTAGTCAGCGTCGGTAGGAAGAAAGAGAGAGAGAGAGAGAGAGAGAGAGAGAGAGAGAGGGAGAGAGAAAGGGTAGCTGCGGCGCTAGCGCGGCAGATTGCTAATCGGAGGGGCCCCGGTTCAATTCCCGGCCTCGATAGAGATTTTCTCCGCTCTGTGACGCGGTGTTGTGTTGTTCTTACCTTGCTGTTGTCGTAACTGACACGGAAATCATCTGCATGGTGTCACACGACAAGTCTAAGACTAATTTCGTAACGGGGTACTGCTTGACTCTAACGAATACACTGAATTTTCGAAGGAAACTGTCGTCTCGTCCTTCCACTGTTAAGATGGTTGAGTGGAGACGCACGGAAAGTCAATAAAATATAAAAAAAATAAAAACTAAACGTATCGAAATTAAATAACTAAAAACTATAAAGAATAAAAATCAGTGCCACGAAACAGATATCGTATATAACTAGACACAGTGACACCAGTCTTCACTTAAGCTTCGTCGTTTTGTAATTGACGGAGTCGTCACTTAATTGAAGGTTCTGGCCGCCGCACGAGTAGTTGCGGAGTCCATACTTGTCTGCATCAGATCGATACACGAAAATTAGTAGATGTGTTTGGATTCGTGACTGGATAAAAGAAAGACGTGAGCCTCGTTCCACAGAGACGTTGTTACAAGAAATTATTGTAGAAGTCTCGAGAACTTATTTCATTAATTAGTTAGTCATATGTTCCATACATCATTTTAAAGATTATTTTATCGGATGATTTGGAACGAATCAGTTTACGGGATATGCACACAAGTTTGGTGATTGCAGAGTCCATGTGAGAAGCTATACGCCGGCCGGTGTGACCGAGCGGTTCTAGGCGCTTCAGTCTGGAACCACGCGACCGCTACGGTCGCAGGTTCGAATCCTGCCTCGAGCATGGATGGGTGTGATGTCCTAAGGTTAGTTAGGTTTAATTAGTTCTAAGTTCTAGGGGACTGATGACCTCAGATGTTAAGTCCCATAGTGCTCAGAGCCATTTGAACCATTTTTTAGAAGCTATACAGGTGAGCTCCATCCCCCTTAATGTTCCATTCAGTGTGTAACAGGCCATCCTTCTGTAGCATTACATTTCCCCAACAGTAGTTGAGTTATTTTTTTCTGATTTTGGACAGGTCAGTATTATCTCAGTTGCTTTTCTGAAAATTTCGTATAATTTTATACACAGTATGTTATATTTCAAACTAAAATTTATGAAAAGGAATTACTTTGTAAAATATTTTAGTTTCCATGTTATGATCGATAAGTAGTAGTTATGAAAGTATTGCTAAAATGATTTTTTTAGAAACATTTGAAATTATTTGCACACTTAACATTTCTGTTATTAATTACGCAATCCTGTACTGTTTACTATGTTTATTTCTGGATTCATTTATGAAATAATAATCGAAATTCATAATGTAACGAAAACTAGTAGGAATTCATTTCTTAAGAAAAATTATAAACCCTTTGGAATATTGTTAGTTCCGCAGAATGTGAGAGTCGCAAGCTTGCCGCCGATGTGATCGGACTAATTTTCGTATAACAGGTGCGAACAATGTAATTTCGGCTTTGTTAATGTGAAAAATCAAAATACTGTATGATACACTGAAATGTGAGAAAAGCAGTGGAAAATATATTTACGTAAAAAATTTTGCAACAACGATCTTCCAAGTTATTTAGTTAAAACAAACCGCGATGACCTGATGTTAGATTTTCAGTTTCAAGAATCAGACCGCTAGACAGGAATAACTGGAGCCATCTCAACATGATAAACTAAGTAAATTTGAAAGTTTATTGTAATCTTCACTCCTCTCAACTCTTCATAAAATACTTTGCGTGTTAATTATTTGGACTGAGCATTGTTTAATGTGGACAAAAGATGGAGGAAGGAAGGAGTGGCGAGATTACAAGCGTCATAATGAGATAACGCACCAGGGCCTGGAAAGGTGTTGGGTACTACTGGTGGACTTTGGTGCTCCAAACTGTAACTGGAAATGGTACCCTCTATAAGTGTGTCCCCAGGCCTGAGCTCCAAACAGATAATACTCTATGTTAGATACATCTGAATTTTCTGCTTGAGACTCCAGTTCGTCTCCGACTTTCATTCTGTATCAAGCTGCCCATTGGACTTGTCTGAGATTTCGTCAGCTTGCGACCTGCTCGTCACATTTGTGCGGTGGCTCTAGAAGCGGATCGCAGGTAGATAGTATTACCACCTACTCAAATCCTGACTTACAGCTCTAAGAAATCTTTATAATGTGATCACTTCACGTAGTAATTAGTTTCATGCACTTTTGAATTGATGTTTTTGAGCTACCAAAAAAGAGAAACAGCTCTCTGATTACTGATTTTCATGCAAAATGGTACATCACCTTTTGATCCTTTGCAGACTTGTCTGTCATTCGTATCGATGTGTCACCTTGTATACAGAGTGTAAATTTTAAGTTGACAAACCAGAAAAACTCGAAAATAACCTTCACACGAAAAAATGGGTAGAATACAAAGTACAAGGTTATTACAAATGATTGAAGCGATTTCACAGCTCTACAATAACTTTATTATTTGAGATATTTTCACAATGCTTTGCACACACATACAAAAACTCAAAAAGTTTTTTTAGGCTTTCACAAATGTTCGATATGTGCCCCTTTAGTGATTCGGCAGACATCAAGCCGATAATCAAGTCCCTCCCACACTCGGCGCAGCATGTCCCCATCAATGAGTTCGAAAGCATCGTTAATGTGAGCTCGCAGTTCTGGCACGTTTCTTGGTAGAGGAGGTTTAAACACTGAATCTTTCACATAACCCCACAGAAAGAAATCGCATGGGGTTAAGTCGGGAGAGCGTGGAGGCCATGACATGAATTGCTGATCATGATCTCCACCACGACCGATCCATCGGTTTTCCAATCTCCTGTTTAAGAAATGCCGAACATCATGATGGAAGTGCGGAGGAGCACCATCCTGTTGAAAGATGAAGTCGGCGCTGTCGGTCGCCAGTTGTGGCATGAGCCAATTTTTCAGCATGTCCAGATACACGTGTCCTGTAACGTTTTTTTCGCAGAAGAAAAAGGGGCCGTAAACTTTAAACCGTGAGATTGCACAAAACACGTTAGCTTTTGGTGAATTGCGAATTTGCTGCACGAATGCGTGAGGATTCTCTACCACCCAGATTCGCACATTGTGTCTGTTCACTTCACCATTAAGAAAAAATGTTGCTTCATCACTGAAAACAAGTTTCGCACTGAACGCGTCCTCTTCCATGAGCTGTTGCAACTGCGCCGAAAATTCAAAGCGTTTGACTTTGTCATCGGATGTCAGGGCTTGTATCAATTGTGAACGGTAAGGCTTCTGCTTTAGCCTTTTCCGTAAGATTTTCCAAACCGTCGGCTGTGGTACGTTTAGCTCCCTACTTGCTTTATTCGTCGACTTCCGCGGGCTACGCGTGAAACTTGCCCGCACGCGTTCAACCATTCATTCGCTCACTGCAGGCCGACCCGTTGATTTCCCCTTACAGAGGCATCCAGAAGCTTTAAACTGCGCATACCATCGCCGAATGGAGTTAGCAGTTGGTGGATCTTTGTTGAACTTCGTCCTGAAGTGTCGTTGCACTGTTATGACTGACTGATGTGAGTGCATTTCAAGCACGACATACGCTTTCTCGGCTCCTGTCGCCATTTTGTCTCACTGCGCTCTCGAGCGCTTTGGCGGCAGAAACCTGAAGTGCGGCTTCAGCCGAACAAAACTTTATGAGTTTTTCTACGTATCTGTAGTGTGTCGTGACCATATGTCAATGAATGGAGCTACAGTGAATTTATGAAATCGCTTCAATCATTTGTAATAGCCCTGTAGATTATTTTCGAGGGGGACATCTGCTGGTACTAAAATTAGCCCGCCACCCCAATCCCCTGGGGGTGGAGCGGGAGGCAACTTTAATATTTCAAATGGGAACCCGCATTTTTTATTGTAGAATCAGATTCTACATAAAAAACTACGTACATTTTGTCTTAAACATTTGTTTTGATTCTTGGTAGTTGGCACTGTAATTCAAGAAAATCCATGTTCTCACTTTTGCGTGGAAAATGGTTACGGGTAAGTAAAAAATACTTATTTACTTCCTAAATTTTGATTCGCTAAAACTAAAACTCTCCCTCTCGCCCTGTAGGGTGGGGTTTGAGTGAGAGGAATTAGAGTTTTATAAATGCTGACCCAAATATTAATTTTTTTCCGCAGATTCGGATACGTTTTGTTTGGGTCAACATTTGTAGAACTCCAATTCCTCTCACTCAAACCCAACCCTATGGGGCGAGAGGGAGAGTTTTAGTTTTAGCGAGTCAAAATTTAGGAAGTAAATAAGTATTTTTTATTTATCCGTAACCATTTTCCACGCAAAAATGAGAATGTGGATTTTCTTGAATTACAGCGCCAACTACCAAGAATCAAAACAAATGTTTAAGACAAAATGTACGTAGTTTTTTTTACGAAGAATCTGATTCTGCAATAAAAAATGGGGGTTCCCATTTGAAATTTTAAAGTTGCCTCCCGCCCCACCCCCAGGCGGCTGGGGTGGCGGGCTAATTTTAGCACGAGCAGATGTCCCCCTCGAAAATAAGGAACTTTATACTGTACACATTTTTTCGTGTGAAGCTTATTTTTCGAGTTGTTCTGGTTGGTCAACTTAAAATTTACACCCTGTATAGTAGTCTCAAATTTTCAGGTGCTAGTGGAAGACAGGACTTCTGTAGTTAATCTTTTATTGTCGTTTTATTACTCACTGTTCTTTAAATTCAGTGGACGTAAGTGATACAGTAAATCGTGAATAAAGTGTACAAAAGAGGAAATGCTAAGAGGTCAGGCTCAGACTACAGCTTGTAGGACGCAGCGAAGCTGGTGGCCGTCTTCTCCTGGTTGCCGCGCGGGTTGGTCAGGTCTCCCACGTACTCGCCGTCGTTGTTGCCACAGATGCCGCACAGCCGACCACGAGTGCCCATGCTCGCCTGCAACACACAAACAACCTCTCTTCACCTGTGGAGTTCTTCACTGCTTCCTAACATAAATCCAACAGCCTGAAGGACCACTGGAAAAGCTCAAAGTGATATCTTATTTCAGGGCGTCATATAAGAGGAGAAGATTAGTGTTTAACGTCCCGTCGACATCGACGTCATTACAGACGGAGTACAAGCTCGGATTTGGGAAAGATGGAGAAGGAAAGAGACTCCTCTCTTTCTGAGGAACCATCCCATTTTCCTTAAGCGAGTTAAGGAACCCACGGAAAATCTAAATCTGGATGGCCGGACGCGGGTTTGAACCGTCGTCCTCCCGAATTCGAGTCCACTGCGCCAACTCGCTCGGTGCGTCAAATGAGAGCTACTTTCTTTCACGGTCTTACGGCCCGAGACGGTAGTCAGTTTCCACGTGTACTCATCTTCGTCCTTTTAAAACTGAAGATGTCTGCATCAGAGAGGGAGAATCAGTTTCTGGTGTGTAATGAATAAATAGGTAACGCCCAAACACAGACTTCTCAGAATGCTAGCGCAACTCTTCGGAGAGGATAAACAAGACCTAGATCACCTTGGCAACTCAGTTGCTGTGTACGTAGCGGCCTACCGAGCAACATGCCACAACAAACGAAATGCCTAACTTATTTCATTTAGCTACCTGTTTAAGCTCTTATTTCAGTCCGTAGCATCTCAGGAAGAAAAATTATGTTACAACGATTTCGTCGTATTGATGTAGACGATTTACTTAACCACCCTTCTTCCTGTTTTGTATTTTCTTGAATTTTACCTCCTCCTCCACCTCACCCCCAACTTATTTCTCTGTAGATTTAAAACTCTCTTTTGTAATGTCAAAACGTCAAATGTTTGTGAAGTCTTATGGGACTTCACAGCTAAGGTCATCAGACCCTAAGCTGACACACTACTTAACCTAAATTATCCTAAGGACAAACACACACCCATGCCCGAAGGAGGACTCGAACCTCCGCCAGAAGCAGTCGCACAGTCCATGACTGCAGCGCCTTAGACCGCTCGGCTAATCCCATGCGGCTCTCTTTTGCAATGTATTTACAGTTCGTGCTGCAGAAATGGTAAGAGATGAGACTTGGCTGAAACATGGTGGTGCTCGAGTTGCAGTGAACTATTTGTAAAATGTCAAGTTACCGTTATAGTTTTCAAACCGTTTCTACGAACAGCTTCTCGAGAAATGCGAAAAGTGCAGGAATAAACTCGTAACTCACATATTGATCATGTTGTGGTCTGCAGTCCAAAGACTAGTTTGATATAACTCGCCACGCTACTCTATCCTTTGCAAGCCTTTACATCTTTGCATAACTACACTGCAAGCCATGGCCATTTAAACCGGCTTACCGTGCTCGTCTCTAGGTCTCCCTCTGCAGTTTTTAGCCACACATTTCTCTCCTGTACCGTGCTCATCTCTAGGTCTCCCTCTGCAATTTTAAGCCACACATTTCTCTCCAGTACTTAACTGGTGATCCCTTGATGTCTCAGTAATTGTTCTGTCAACCGATACCTTCTTTTAGTCAAGTTGTGCCACAAATTTCTCTTCTACCCAATTCCACACCGTACCTCCTCATGAGCTACATGATCTACCCAACTAATTTTCAGCATTTTTCTATTGCACCACATTTCAAAAGCTTCTATTTTCTTCGTGCCTGAACTGTTTCACTAGAGTAAAAGATGTACTCCAGAGAAATATCTTCAGACAAGACTTCCGAACACTTAAATCTATATGAAAAGTAGACAGATTTCTCTTCTTCAGAAACGCTTTTCTTGTCATTGCCAGTAAGCTTTTTACATCCTCTCTAATTCGGCCATCATCATTTATTTTACTGTCCAGCAGCAAAATTCATTTACTACTTCTAGTGTCTCGATTCCTAATCTAATTCCCCCAGTAACACCTGCTTCAATTCGACTACATTCCATTACCCTTGTTTTATTTTCGTTAATATTCATCTCATATACCCTCTTTCAAGAGACTGTCCATTCCGTTCAACTGTACTTCCAAGTCCTTCGCTGTCTCTGACAGAATTACAATATCATTGGCAAACCTCATGTTCTTTTTTTAATTTTAATTTTTATTTATTTAGTTATTTATTTATTTTTGTTCTCCCTGAATTTAATTCTGTCTTCACACTCTTCTTTGGCTTCGTGTACTGCTTGCTCAATGAACAGATTGAATAACAGAGAGGAGTAGCTGCCGTCTGGTTTTTGTACATGTCGTAAATAACCTTTCACTCCATATATTTTACCCCTACTACCTTCGAAATTTCAGGGAGTGTATTACAGGCAACATTATCAAAAGCTTCCTCCAAGTCTACAAATGCCATAAACGTAGATTTGCCTTTCCTTAATCTATCTCCTAAGATAAGTCGTAGGGTCAGTATTGCCTCGCGTGTTCCAACATTTCTCCGGAATCCAAACCGATATTCCCCGAGATCGGCTTCGACCAGTTTTTCTATTCTTGTGCAAATAATTCGTGTCAGTATTTTGCAACATAATTCACATTTACTGAGTCATATATACTGAAATTAAGTTTTTAGGAGTTGAAAACGTTAATGATGTGATACTGCATTTAATTTTACCATCAGACAATTTAATTAACGATTTATAACATTTAAAACATGACTAATTAGTGAAAAGAAAGGTTTGGAGAGTGGACGCATGATTTTTGATTTCGATTTTTTTTTTTTTTTTTGCTAATATCTGCTTCTGAGTCAAATAGATCGAAAAGAGCGAAATATGTAATAACTTAGCGTAATGTGATACTGTACTAATTATATCTTATGGAATTCCTCATATCAGAAGGTAAAGAACGACAACGATAGATATGAGAAAATAGATTGTTTTATCTTGAGTAATGGAGAGTGACTCAAACATTAAATTTCAAACAAAACCAGCTGATTTCGTTATGTGGCCCACGTTCGATTAGTCACGTCATTTATCGGTGTAAGTCATGAAAATTACGAAAAAGACGAAATATTCGGCAGCACAATCGATGCTTACAGCACATCTATACATGAATAGATGATAAAAACCAGACCTTATGGTTGAGACGTTCCGGATCACTATCGATTTCTTAATATAAATCCTGGAGAACACCATTCGACGCGTAGACCGAAAAATAAAATTAAAAATGCGTCTTACAGGCATTTTTCCTGTACCTATGCTGCACATGTCATGCAAGGACCAATGCTTCTGATAATGGAACACCATTCAACAATTCCGCGAGTAACAACTTCATTCCTTATTTATCTGAGAGAGAGGTGACACATCTCGACAATATCAGTTGCGCCATGGGCTTCGTGCATATATACCTTTAACCACGTCACCCTAGTCGCCAGAGAAAGATGTCTCCATTTATAACAGAATTTGGCAATACAGATACGGGAGGCCCTAGCCACACGACATTTCATTTCATTCAGAGCAACTATTTCAACAGTCATGACAGCCTACACAAAACATGAAAAGACATCATCGTGTAAACGTAATAGTGGGCGCAAATCAAAACTAAAGGACAGAGATCGTCTTAGGCTAACACGAATAGTGTCGAAACAACACAAAACTACGGTGGCTGAAGTGACTGCAGAGCTCAATAGCCATCTTAGAGACCCAGTATCTATCGACACTGTCCGCTGAGAACTCCATAAAGCGAATATTCGTGGACGAGGTGGTATACCGAAAACATTAGTGACGACAACCAACGCAAAGAAGCGTAAAGCATGGTGTCAGGTGCTTAAATTCTGGGCGGCTGATCAGTGGAAACACGTCATACGACCCGCCGAGTCAAAGGTTTCGTTATTTCCAACATCCGGTCGGGTTAACGTCTGGAGAACGCCAAAAGAAGCCTACAATCCTGATTGCTTGATTCCAATGGTTAAGCATGGAGGTGGAAGTATGATGGTGTGGGGAGCCATATCATGGTATTCTGCTGGTCCCATAATTATTCTCAAAGGCCGTGTTACAGCCAACGATTATGTAAACATTTTTGGTGACCAGGTGCACCCCATGATTCAAATGTTTTTCCCCAACAATGATGCCACATTTCAGGACGATAATGCACGCATTCACACAGCCAGGACAATACAATCGTGGTATGAGGAGCATGCAACTGAATTGCAGCGCCTTCCTTGGCCAGCACAGTTCCCGGACTTCAACATTATCGAACCCTTGTGGGCGGTATCGGAGCGCAGACTCCGGAGCAGATTTCCGCCTCCCTCGTCACTACAGGAGTTACAAGGGGTTCTGATCGAAGACTGGTATAAAATTCCACTGGAGACTATACAGACATTATATGCTGGTATTCCAAGAAGAATCGCAGCTTTATTACGGGCAAACCGGTGTCCAACCCCTTATTAATAAACCATTCCCAAGTAAGTACATGTGTTCACATTATTTTTCCTGTCTCCTGTATATACAGGGTGTCCGATTTATCTCAACCATTTGTATAGATGCAAATTACAAAATGTTTCAAGCAAATGTTCTTTCGCCGTCAGGGGGACATCAATCAGCATGACTGCCTTCGTTGTAGCTTTGTTTTTTACAAAGATATGAACAGTGGTATAACTGTTTTAAATGGCACCATGTATTTTTTATTCGGTAATTTATTTCCTCTCATACAGACCTATTCAAAAATGTATCACAGTGTACCATTCATTAAAACACAAAGTTATTAATTACATAACACAACATTGACGCTGACACTCCCAGCGCTTACTGCAAGTACTCGGGGTAATGGAACACATCCACGTGCCGACGTTGACAGAGGACACATGTAAACATAAGTAGAATGCACACCCGTCATTCCGTCAACCGTCGTCAGTTGAAGAGTTGTGTGAGTAGCATGTACACCAACGAAGAGAAGGTAGAAATGCTGCTCTTCTATGGGGAATGTAAGTGAGCAGAACAGTTATTGCAATATTGTTTTCTTATGTACGGGTACATTTAGTACAGTAGTTTATTCGTTTTAAATACTGTTGTGTAGAGTTGGCATTCAGTAAAGGCTGCCCTTCCTACAAACTGCATCGACATAACGTTTCTTTTATTGTTGTTGTTGCTGCTGAAGGTAGGCGAAATGCGGAACTGTACAGAGAGCGATATCCTGGCAAGAACCCACCTTCCCGACGGATGTTTTCTTGTCTTGTTGCGACGCTTCAGGAAGCGGGAAGTTTCAACCCACGACAACGCAATCGTCGTAGTACTCGCACATGCGAAGCTGCCGAAGCTACTGTTCTCGCTCCCGTTGCTATGAATCCACATGTGAACACACGACAGCTTGAACACGAGATTAGCATTCCTAAAACCAGTGTGCATCGTACTCTTACACGTCACCGGTTCCATCCTTACCATGTACAACTTCATCAAGAATTGCATGAGAATGATTTCCAGAATCGTGTATAGTTTTGTCAGTGGCCACAGCAGCAAATCCTCGCCAACACGAACATTTTCTCCAATGTTCTATTTACCGGTGAATGTTCCTTCTCAAAGGACGGGTAAATACAAGGAACATGCATTATTGGTCAAGCGACAACCCACGATGCCTTAGACATGTGGAACATCAGCGTCAGTGGAGAGTTAACGTCTGGTGTGGGATTCTTGGTACTACAATTATTGGTCCTTATTTCATCAATGGCAGTCTAAACGGCACAGCGTATGCCAAATTCTTCAGACGAATTCTTCCTCCTCTTCTGGATGAAGTGCCGCTAAAAACCAGAATGCTTATGTGGTATCAACACGATGGATGTCAAGCACAGAATGCCTTGCGTGCACGTCGTGTTCTGAACCGAAGGTTTCCTGCCAGATGGATTGGTCCAGGAGGAACAGTTACTTGGCCTGCTAGGTCTTCTGATTTAAATCCTGTGGACTTTTTTCTTTGGGGATGCATTAAAGTCGTTGTCTATCGCGATATTCCAACAACTCCTGAGGACATCCAGGAACGTATCGTGCTTGCTTGTAATTCTCTTTAGCAGGCAACACTGGAAGCAGTAAATAACTTTCATTCAACGAGTGCACCAGTTTATCGGTGTCCGGGGTCACTACTTTGAGCACAGTCAAAGTCAATTTTGTGTTATGTTTTTACTTGGTTTTCATTTGTTTTCTGATAACTCCAGCAAATGGACGAGTTTGTGATCCTGGGCTTAAAGTCAATGTTGGGTTATGTAATTAATAACGTTGTGTTTCAGTGAATGGTACGCTGTGATACATTTCTGAATAGGTCTTTAGCAGAGGAAATGAATTACCGAATAAAAAATACAGGGTGCCACTTAAAAAAGTCATACCGCTGATCATATCTTTGTAAAAAAACAACAAAAGCAATCATGCTGGTTGATGCCCCCCTGACGGCTAAAGAACATTTGCTTGAAACATTTTGTAATTTATATCTGGACAAAGAGTTATTTAGGGTGATCAAGATAAATGGGACGCCCTGTATATATATCAGGGTGAGTCAGAGGGAAAGGTACATGCTTTGAGGGGTGATAGTATTAGTAACTCTGAACAAAACACTTCATGTGGATATATGGATTAATCCGAATTGTTTCCGAGATAGAACACTTTTAATGTCCATTGTTATTTATTTCCTGTATTATTCAAGCACTGCCATTGTTTACAATGTACCACGGTAGTTCAGAGAAAGTTGTAACGAACAATTTGATACTGAATGTTTGTAGTCTATTAGGTAGGGAAGCTGCCTCAATTTGGCCAACAAACACTGTCTTCAGCTACAACGCATAGTGCGTCGCGCGACACTTTCAACATTCTCGCGCTCTCTTCGTACAAACTATAAGTACTAGAGAAAAAAATGAATAGGACCTTTCTTGTAGGAAATTTAATGTAGTTTAATTTTTTACTGAGACACGTTTCTGCTGGAGGATATGCGTTTCACGTTATTTAAGAAAAACATACAAAATTGATATTAAATGTATTCTATCTCGGAAACCATTCGGAATTGGGCATATGTACATATGAAGTATTTTGTTCAGAATCACTAATAATATCACCCCTCAAGGCATGTACTCTTTCTCCTGACTCACCCTATATACAGATTTTTTTTGCATTCAGTTTAGATTATGATCTGAAGGTGCACCTACAATGGTGTGAAACTGGTTGTGTTGCCTAGTAATGGAAATGCAGGAGGATCTGCAACGAATTGACACATGGTGCAGGGAATGGCAATTGAATGTCAATGTAGGTAAGTGTAATGTGCTGCGAATCCATAGAAAGAAAGATGTTTATCATTTAGCTACAATATATCAGGTCAGCAGCTAAAAGCAGTTAATTCCATAAATTATCTGGGAGTACGCATTAGGAGTGATTTAAAATGGAATGATCAAATAAAGTTGATTCAGTTGGAAGAATCCTAAGGAAATTCAATCCGAAAACAAAGGAAGTAGGTTACAGTACACTCGTTCGCCCACTGCTTGAATATTGCTCAGCAGGGTGGGATCCGTACCAGATAGGGTTGATAGAACAGATAGAGAAGATCCAGCGGAGAGCTGCGCGCTTCGTTTCAGGATCATTTAGTAATCGGGAAAGCTTTACGGACATGATAGATAAACTCCAGTGGAAGACTCTGCAGGAGAGACGCTCAGTAGTTCGGTACGGGCTTTTGTTGAAGTTTCGAGAACATACCTTCACCAAGGAGTCAAGCAGTACATTGCTCCCTCCTACTTATATTTTGCGAAGAGATCATGAGGATAAAATCAGAGAGGTTAGAGCTCACACAGAGGCATACCGACAATCTTTCATTCCACGAACAAAAAAATGTTCAAATGTGTGTGAAATCTTATGGGACTGAACTGCTAAGGTCATCAGTCCCTAAGCTTACACTCCACCTAACCTAAATTCCCCCAAGGACAAACACACACACCCATGCCCGAGGGAGGACTCGAACCTCCGCCGGGACCAGCCGCACAGTCCATGACTGCAGCGTCCTAGACTGCTCGGCTAATCCCGCGCGGCTTTCCACGAACAATACGAGACTGGAATAGAAGGGAGAACCGATAAAGGTACTCAAAGTACCCTCCGCCACACACCGTCAGGTGGCTTGTGGAGTATGGATGTAGATGTAGATAGGAACCTGTATACAGATAATGCCCACTGAAGAAGTTCATTGCCGGCCGCGGTGGCCGTGCGGTTCTAGGCGCTCCAGTCCGGAGCCGCGCTGTTGCTACGGTCGCAGGTTCGAATCCTGCCTCGGGCATGGGTGTATCTGATGTCCTTAGGTTAGTTAGGTTTAAGTAGTTCTAAGTTCTAGGGGAATGATGACCACAGCAGTTGAGTCCCATAGTGCTCAGAGCCATTTGAACCATTTTTGAAGAAGTTCATTCATTTTCAAAAAAGGTTTCAAGGATTTTTAAGAGTATTTTAGAGAATTTTTGGAAATTTCTCTACAGTAACAAAGTAATGAAAGGCAACGAAGATAGACCGCACAGTTAGCTAGCCACTTGGATGCCTAATAGATAACGGATGTTTTTATCTGGATTCAGTGCAATCAGAAGAAATGGAGACGAAGACCTAATGGGTAGTTGTTGTTCGTTGTTTTTGTTGTTATGGTCTTCAGTCCTGAGACTGGTTTGATGCAGCTCTCCATGCTACTCTATCCTGTGCAAGCTTCTTCATCTCCCAGTACTTACTGCAACCTACATCCTTCTGAATCTGCTTAGTGCATTCACCTTTTGGTCTCCCTCTACGATTTTTACCCTCCACGCTGCCCTCCAATGCTAAATTTGTGATCCCTTGATGCCTCAGAACATGTCCTACCAACCGGTCCCTTCTTCTAGTCAAGTTGTGCCACAAGCTCCTCTTCTCCCCTGTTCTATTCAATACCTCCTCATTAGATACGTGATCTACCCATCTAATCTTCAGCATTCTTCTGTAGCACCACATTTAGAAAGCTTCTATTGTCTTCTTGTCCATACTATTTATCGTCCATGTTTCACTTCCATACATGGCTACACTCCATACAAATACTTTCAGAAAAGACTTCCTGACGCTTAAATCTATACTCGATGTTAACGAATTTCTCTTCTTCAGAAACGCTTTCCTTGGCATTGCCAGTCTACATTTTATATCCTCTCTACTTCGACCATCATCAGTTATTTTGCTCCCCAAATAGCAAAACTCCTTTACTACTTTAAGTGTCTCATTTCCTATTCTAATTCACTCAGCATCACCCGACTTAATTCGACTACATTCCATGATCCTCGTTTTGCTTTTGTTGATGTCCATCTTATATCCTCCTTTCAAGACACTGTCCATTCCGTTCAACTGCTCTTCCAAGAACTTTGCTGTCTCTGACAGAATGTCAATGTCATCGGCGAACCTCAAAGTTTTTATTTCCTCTCCATAGATTTTAATACCTACTCCGAATTTTTCTTTCGTTTCCTTTAGTGCTTGCTCAATATACAGATTGAATAACATCGGGGAGAGGCTACAACCCTGTCTCACTCCCTTCCCAACCACTGCTTCCCTTTCATACCCCTCGACTTTTATAACTGCCCTCTGCTTTCTGTACAAATTGTAAATAGCCTTTCGCTCCCTGTATTTTACCCCTGCCACCTTCGGAATTTGAAAGAGAGTATGACAAACAACATTTTCAAAAGCTTTCTCTAAGTCTACAAATGCTAGAAACGTAGGTTTGCCTTTCCTTAATCTTCCTTCTAAGGTAAGTCGTAGGGTCAGTATTGCCTCACGTGTTCCAACATTTCGATGGAATCCAAACTGATCTTCCCCGAGGTCGGCTTCTATCAGTTTTTCCATTCGTCTGTAAAGAATTCGCGTTAGTATTTTGCAGCTGTGACTTATTAAACTGATAGTTCGGTAATTTTCACATCTGTCAACACCCGCTTTCTTTGGGATTGGAATTATTATATTCTTCTTGAAGTCTGAGGGTACTTCGCCTGTCTCATATATGTTGCTCACCAGATGGTAGAGTTTTGTCAGGACTGGCTCTCCCAAGGCTGTCAGTAGTTCTAATGGAATGTTGTCTACTCCGGGGGCCTTGTTTCGACTCAGGTCTTTCAGTGCTCTGTCAAACTCTTCACGCAGTATCAAATCTCCCATTTCATCTTCATCTACATCCTCTTCCATTTCCATAATATTGTCCTCAAGAACATTGCCCTTGTATAGACCCTCTATATACTCCTTGTACCTTTCTGCTCTCCCTTCTTTGCTTAGAACTGGGTTTCCTTCAAAGCTCTTGATATTCATG
Source organism: Schistocerca piceifrons (assembly GCF_021461385.2). NCBI lineage: Eukaryota > Metazoa > Arthropoda > Insecta > Orthoptera > Acrididae > Schistocerca > Schistocerca piceifrons. Next base: position 146,918,965 of record NC_060149.1, on the reverse strand, counting down.
CAAGTGGTTCTCTTTTCTCCAAAGGTCTCTTTAATTTTCCTGTAGGCAGTATCTATCTTACCCCTAGTGAGATAAGCCTCTACATCCTTACATTTGTCTTCTAGCCATCTCTGCTTAGCCATTTTGCATTTCCTGTCGATCTCATTTTTGAGACGTTTGTATTCCTTTTTGCCTGCTTCATTTACTGCATTTTTATATTTTCCCCTTTCATCAATTAAATTCAATATTTCTTCTGTTACCCAAGGGTTTCTACTAGCCCTCGTCTTTGTACCTATTTGTTCCTCTGCTGCCTTCACTATTTCATCCCTCACAACTACCCATTCTTCTTCTACTGTATTTCTTTCCCCCATTCCTGTCAATTGTTCCCTTATGCTCTCCCTGAAACTCTGTACAACCTCTGGTTTAGTCAGTTTATCCAGGTCCCATCTCCTTAAATTCCTACCTTTTTGCAGTTTCTTCTTTTTGGGTGTACAGTCTGATATTTTTGCCTTAAGTTGCATTGCACCTGAAGTCTCTGTCCTGACATTGTTCACATTTGTGCACCCTCCTCCTTTCTGTAGGCCTACTTTACGTGTGACAGCATTCTGCATTCCCTTCTTATAAGGAGAATCCGTTAATACCGCGGTTTTTCCTTTTCTTCTTGTAGTCCGCCGAGTATTTTGACGGATTAGTGGGATTGGAATGACAGCCTCGGGCGATATCTAGAAAGCTGAGTTGTTCGGCGAACATAGCTGGTTGGGAGAGTCTGGCACCCATGAACATACAGGCTGGGTTTGCTTTCTACTTGCATCAAAATATGACGGGGCAGAACGGGACAATATCCCATTCTGCCCCATCCCGTTCCGCCCCAAGAGCACTTTTGAGGTTAACAACTTTTATGGAGTGTAATAACTGACGTATTTAAACGCATTAAATAACTAAAGTATAACAAATGCCATGCACTTTAAGGGAATGTGTCATTTTAGGGTATACAATTAACAATTAACAGCTTACCTGGCGTTGAAATTAACCAAACGTTAGAACAACGCAAGCGGTAACGTGACGGACAAAAATTCACTTACCACTCGCACTTCAAACTAAATCAGAATGGCTGTCCTCGCTTCCCTTCCATTCGGAGAAATAGTTACATGCCCATACAACAGGTTTCAACACTGGCCAGTCTAGAAAAGAGCAATTTCCCATTGTGCCCCGCTATCCCGTTCTGCCCCGAGTTCCCCTATACAGGTAATTCACACTGAAGAATTTTCACTCATTTTCAAAAAAGTTTTCATAGGATTTTTAGGATTATTTTAGAGAATTTTTGGAAATTTCTCTACAGTAACAATGTAATGAAAGGAAATGGATATACAGGGTGAAAAGTATTTAAACCGTCAAACTCTGGGAGGTTGTAGGGGCCATCAAAACAAATATTTTTCCCTAATGTCATTTTTTCCTATGAGAATTATTTAAACCGGTAGAAGCCGTATTACGCTCTTCAGTTGTTAGAGGCCGTATTATGATCTTCAGTTGGTAGAGGGCGTATTATGCTCTTCAGTTGTAGGCAACTGCTGTCCACCAGCGTAGTAGTGCATTGTCTCTGTTTACTAATGGAGCGATACAACTGGAGTGAGTACACTGATACGGTTGGTGCGTACTACGCAGCGCACCACAGCGGACGAGCTGCACAGCGGGTTTATCAACAACAGTATCCTAATCGCCGTATCCCGCATTATACGACCTTTGCTGCTGTGTACCAACGTTTGCGTGAGACCGGGTCATTTAGCAGATTACCTGGACAGCGTCGCTCGGCAAGAACGCTGCAATTTGAGGAAGCTGTCTTGCAGCATGTGGAGCGGGATGCTTCAATCAGCACTCGTGCAATTGCATGTAACATGGGGACGAATCAGACGAATATAAGAACAGTCATTCGAGAGCATTTGTTACGTCCATTTCACATACAGCGTGTCCACAACCTGGAAGCAGTTGATTATCCACCCAGAGCACAGTTTTTGCAGTGGTACCTGGAACAGTGTGAAGTGCATCCTACATTTCCATCCTCTGTGTTGTTTACCGATGAAGCAACGTTCGGGCGTGATGGAGTCTTCAACATGCACAATTCGTATGTATGGAGTGAGGATAACCCACATGCCACAGTTACTAGCGCTCATCAAGTGCGGCTCTTCGTAAATGTGTGGGTCGGTGTTGTTGAGGACTGTTTAATTGGGCCGTATCTGCTACCTAGATCATTAAATGGCAGGCACTATTACAATTTTCTCGCCAGAGCATTGCCAAAATTGCTGGAAGACGTCCCGCTCCCTACAAGACAACGCATGTGGTTACAACATAACGGGGCGCCGGCACATTTCAGTCGTCGTGTGCGTCGATTCCTGGACCGATGGTTCCCAGAAACGTGGACTGGCAGAGGTGGTCCTGTACCATAGCCTTCTCGATCCCCAGGTATGTCCCCTCTGGACTTTTCTGTGTAGGGAGAGATGCGCAACCTTGTTTACGCAACTTCTGTTTCATCAGAAGAGGATCTTGTTGCACGGATAGTAGCAGCAGCAGGAACAATTCAGGATACTCCTGGGGTTTTTGCCCGTGTCAGTCAGAACATGATCCGACGATGTAACCTTTGTTTACGTGTCAATGGAGGCATTTTTGAAAATCTACTGTAATTGAAATTGGGTTGTGTTAATGTATTGTCTCTTGGTCATAAAAAATGGAAAAGTGTTTCTTGGTTTAACTAATTTGCCGCCAAAGAAATCTTTCTCTACCGGTTTAAATACTCCTCATACGGAAAAATGACATTAGGGAAAAATATTTGTTTTTATGTCCCCTACAACCTCCCAGAGTTTGTCGGTTTAAATACTTTTCACCCTGTAGACTGCACAATTGGATGCTTCATAGATAAGTTTTTTGCTGGATTCAGTGCAATCAGAAAAATTGACAAGAAACCTAATGGATAGGCGACGTTGGAAAGGGATGACCGTACTGCAAGGAAAGGTCTAGAGTAGATGTTTATCCAGTTGTGGGTGTCAAATGTCTTACCGGTGTAGATGAAACGCAAACTGGCCTTTTTGTTAATTTCTGCCGCGTGATGCGCGGTATTGCGAGTGCAGGAGAGCAGAGGTACTGACCGAGACGAGGAGCGTGGCGTTGCGGAAGCGCAGGTGCAGGCCGTGCTGCGGCAGCACGAGGCTGAGCGCGCCGTCGGAGCCGGCGGACAGCCGCATCAGCAGCGCGCCGGCCGCGTCGCGCACGTCGGCCGCGTCGCCCGCCGCCAGCCGCAGCTGCTGGCCGCTCACCGACGCCGCCTCGCCGGGCCCCAGCCTCGCCACGCGGTAGTCGTCCGCGTTCACCTCCACCTCCTGCAACAGCACAGGACACGCTGCTCAGCCATCAGTCCGTCTATAGAGCTGCACCGATTTCACACCAGCAACACAACACTTTTTTTTTTCTTTTGCTCCGATACATTTACACTATAACACAATAAAGAAAAGACGCACCACGAAAGAATTACCTGAATGGGACAGAAATCGGTAGATGTGATGTACAGTCGTGGACAAAACGAGAGAGACCCCTCGCTTTTTCGTTATGCTGATCCGCACAGCTTTAAAGTCTGCTACACAGCATAACAGGCAAGGCGACCAAGTGCTACCAACATACTATGCAAGTTCGCTCAACTGATGTGCTGAGATAGCTAGCACTGGCGAAACTCGCGCTTCGAAGACGCCACAGCGTCGCCTGCCACCACTTCGTGGGAAACGAAATACCTCAAGTATAAGCCAATGTGTTGTATTCGCATATCTGTGACTATGACTTCGATCTAAAGTGCTGGATAGTACGTATGCTCAGAAATCGAATCTAACATCACGAATAAAGACAATTGGAAATTAATTAGGCGTCCTTCCTCATCGGTAAAATCAAATATATTTTAGTTATTCTTTCTTAAATGAACTGCGCGGAAAATCATTCACCAGAAGTGAATAACTTTTTAGTAACACCAGATGATATTTACAGCTTGTCGGCGCGGGTTAGCCGTGCGCTCAACGGCGTCATATCGCGGACCGCGCGGCTGCTTGCGCCATCAGTTTGAATCTTTCCCTGGGCATGGATGTGCGTTAGGTTAGGTAGGTTTAAGTAGTTCTAGATCTAGGGGACTGATGACCTAAGCAGTTTGGTGGCATAGTTGCTTCAAATGGCTCTGAGCACTACGGGGCTTAACATCTGTGGTCATCAGTCCCCTAGAACTTAGAACTACTTAAACCTAACTAACCTAAGGACATCACACACATCCATGCCCGAGGCAGGATTCGAACCTGCGACCGTAGCAGCCGCGCGGTTCCGGACTGCGCGCCTAGAACCGCTAGACCACCGCGGCCGGCAGGTGGCATAGTTCTTACAAGGGGAAGGCCTTAGACACGGCCAACCGATTCGGCTCAAACTTGACAGGTCGCTTGTGTACAACCTAAAACGAAGGAATGTAAGATATTTTGGGTCAACACCCCCGCAATTTTGAGAAAATCATCCCTAAAGGTTATGACGAGCAATCGACTCAAAACTGGAGGGATCGATAGATAATTGTAAATAGAGAATTTTTCATCGTCAGGTGTGGGGTCCGCAAACGCATAATTTTCCAGAAATCGAGGAAAGAAACTTTTACAACTGTCGCTTCTATACCCACATGGTGAACGCCTTTCACCGACAGCGCCGATAGCGCAATGGTCAAGGTAATTGGCTGGGAATCGGAAAACTCGGGTTCGTATCTCGAAGAAACGTAGTCGATGTTATTCTTTTCGTTTGTATTTTTCCATATCTCAATTGATAGAGGAGGAGGAGGAGATTAGTGTTTAACGTCCCGTCGACAACGAGGTCATTAGAGACGGAGCGCAAGCTCGGGTGAGGGAAGGATGGGGAAGGAAATCGGCCGTGACCTTTCAAAGGAACCATCCCGGCATTTGCCTGAAGCGATTTAGGGAAATCACGGAAAACCTAAATCAGGATGGCCGGAGACGGGATTGAACCGTCGTCCTCCCGAATGCGAGTCCAGTGTGCTAACCACTGCGCCACCTCGCTCGGTAATTGATAGAGATAGGAGAGTTAATAAGGTAAGTAAATCAATAAGGAATGATAATAATACTTACCTTATTAACACTCCTATCCCTATTAATTGAGATATGGAAAAATACAAACGAGAAGAACAACGTCCGCTAGGTTTCTTCGAGATTCAAACCAGGGTTCTCCGAGTCCCAGCCAGTTACCTTGGCCGTTGCGTTATCGGTGCCATCGGTGAAAAGCGTTTACCTTGTGGGTACAGAAGCGGCAGTTGTAAAAGTTTCTTACTTCGATTTCTGGAAAAGTATGCATTTTCGGACCCTATATCTGATGATGAAAAATGCTCTATTTACAATTATCTATCGAGCCCGACAATTTTGCGTCGATTCCTAGTCATAACCTTTAGGGGCGATTTTCTCAAAATTGCGGGGTGTTGACCCAAAATATCTTAGAGTCCTACGTTTTATGTTGTACACAAGCGACCTGCAAAATTTGAGCTGAATCGGTTGGCCGTGTCTGAGGCTTTCCCCTTGTTAGAGCCATTTTTTGACTTTTCGGGTAAATTTTCTTTACATAAACGGCCGTATGTTTAGATTGCGTTGACATAGCTCACTTTTTTCACCACCAAGGGACCGTATACCGCAGGAAGTGCGATGCATTTCCGCTTATTATGTCCACCCGTACTCGAGGTAGACGGGTTTCAAGGGTTGGATAGACAGATAGACGGTCAAGAAAATGAGACTAGTAGAGTTCCATTTTTACCGCTTTACGTGACGAAATCCTAACAACGAAAATAGCTACCACAGTTACTGAAGATGAGAGCCGCATAATAATTCCCCCTACTCTTTATGCGAAACGTTCCAGTTGCAGTCGATACATCAGTATATTAATCGTGGCTACGCTTTCGATCCAAATCACATTTACAGGGATGCAAATAAAATCCATTTGCGCATACACGTGGTAATTCATATCCCACTATTAATGCCACCGCGTTTTAGATGTGCGAGCATTCCCATTGCTAGCTACTTTAAGGAACACTTCGGCTAATGAACGTTTTCTGGCTGTGGCTCGTCTAATGGAGAATTCTAAACATTGTAGAATACGTTTGACAGCTACGTCACCGTTTATTTCCTGGTGTGGTGCAGAATTATCCCACTAAATTTACTCGCTAATAACAGTTTTTGTTATTTCGATAAACTTCCCGAGGGCTATGAAACTTCCTGGCAGATTAAAACTGTGTGCCCGACCGAGACTCGAACTCGGGACCTTTGCCTTTCGCGGGCAAGTGCTCTACCAAGTGAGCTACCGAAGCACGACTCACGCCCGGTACTCACAGCTTTACTTCTGCCAGTACCTCGTCTCCCACCTTCCAAACTTTACAGAAGCTCTCCTTTGTTTCAGGAGTGCTAGTTCTGGAAGGTTCGCAGGAGAGCTTCTGTAAAGTTTGGAAGGTGGGAGACGAGGTACTGGCAGAAGTAAAGCTGTGAGTACCGGGCGTGAGTCGTGCTTCGGTAGCTCAGTTGGTAGAGCACTTGCCCGCGAAAGGCAAAGGTCCCGAGTTCGAGTCTCGGTCGGGCACACAGTTTTAATCTGCCAGGAAGTTTCATATCAGCGCACACTCCGCTGCAGAGTGAAAATCTCATTCTTCCCGAGGGCTGTTTGCCTGGGTTGTCTGCTAGCGTAGTGAAAGGTGTTTGCTACTGCAAGAGAGGTCTGGTTTGTTTTTGGTTCTAATCTCGATGGAGGCAGATAGACAATCAGTAAAGGAATTTTAAGAAATTCTCGAGCCCCCAGTACATTTTATTGCTACCTTTATTCTGTATCGGCGCCCTGTGGATGTCGATATGAAACTCTTGTAGAATTTCATACTTGTTACTGCCTACTTTTTCCGCTTATGTCATTAATTGAATGGACGTAAGTGTGGCACGGAATTATTTTTAACAGAATTTCGTTATGAATCTTCACGGATTTCTAAATTTGCACACTTTCATGGTAGGTCAGCAGCGGTAATTCAGTACGACTGGTCTGAACGTTGACGCAGACCATTTCGCGGCCGTATGCTCATAATATTTTGCTAGTTCGTAACAATCTGGGGTACTTTGTCTTACTGAAACAGTTATGTTATCTCGATAAGCTGAAATTCATTTTTATTAGTACATTTCATACTAATTAGCGATTCTTCTTTCATATATATCTTATATTTAGGTGTTGTGGTCAAGACACTAATCAGCATTAATATAGTCTTACACATGATTGAAAACAGTCTGACAAATTTCGGATAGTTTTTCAATTTCACGCCTGTGCATAGTATGTTGGTAGCACTTGGTCGCCTTGCCTGTTATGCTGTGTAGCAGACTTTAAAGCTGTGCGGATCAGCATAACGAAAAGGCGAGGGGTCTCGCTCGTTTTGTCCACGACTGTACATGTGCTGACAAACAAATGTTTACAATTTCATGAATATCGAACAATTTATTCAAGAGAAAGAGCTTCTCAAACTAAGTAAGTCAACAAAGCGATGGTCCACCTATGACTGTTACGCAAGCACTTACTCTTGCTTGGCATTGGATGATAGACTTGTTAGCTGTCTTCCTGAGGGATCTCGTTACGAATTCTGTCCAATTGGCGCGTTACATCATCAAACTCCCGAGGTGGTTGGAGGGCCCTGCTCGTAATGCTCCAAACTTTTTCAGTTGGCAAGAGATCTGGCGACATCTTGTGGGACTTAACTGCTAAGATCATCAATCCCTAAGCTGACACACTATTTAACCTCAATTATCCTAAGGACAAACACACACACCCACGCCCGAGGGAGGACTCTAACCTCCGCCGGGACCAGCCGCAGAGTCCATGACTGCAGCGCCTTAGACCGCTCGGCTAATCCCACGCGGCAATGACAACCCGAATAACTGCTTGCATAAGGGCCAGAAGAGGGACCAACTTATTGTTGAACTGCTCAGTTTGCAATGCTCTTCCTCTTGTATAACTCGCCCATTTTTTTCTAAAATTGTACTTTTTTTGTCTTAGATGTACATTGGAGAAAGAGTACCGCCGTTTTTATGACTACTGTTCAAGCATACTGTCGTTAGTACGTAAATTTTGTGATGGAACGGGGCGTACAAATGAGTAAACAGCCAGTTTTAGCGTCAGGTGCCGTGGATGCGCTGAAAAATAACGTGATGATCTCGGAGTGGAAAACAGCCAGCCAGGCTTGCCAGGGCTTCGAAGAGACACGATAGCCCTTTGTGAAAGTGCAGTTTTGCGTGCCTAAAAAACACTGAAGTCTGCCAAAAACAGAGTCGACGAATAATAGAACAGCATTTAAATTGTGTCTGTTCTATTTACTATTAAACTAAATCCTAAATTCGCACACCAACTGGTTCAGTGAATCACTTGGCACAGTGAAGCGCGATGCGTCGGAGAACATCACTCTCTACCACTCTCTAGTGTGTCAGCTTAGGGATTGATGATCTTAGCGGGTAAGTCCCACAAGATTTAACACACATTTGATTTTTTTTTGTCGGGTTGGTATTGCATGACTGCCCACTGGCAGTCATGCAAATGCAGGAAGATCTGCAGCGGATAGGCACTTAGTGCAGGGAATGGCAACTGACCCTTAACATAGACAAATGTAATGTATTGCGAATACATAGAAAGAAGGATCCTTTATTGTATGATTATATGATAGCGGAACAAACACTGGTAGCAGTTACTTTTGTAAAATATCTGGGAGTATGCGTGCGGAACGATTTGAAGTGGAATGATCATATAAAATTAATTGTTGGTAAGGCGGGTACCAGGTTGAGATTCATTGGGAGAGTGCTTAGAAAATGTAGTCCATCAACAAAGGAGGTGGCTTACAAAACACTCGTTCGACCTATACTTGAGTATTTCTCATCAGTGTGGGATCCGTACCAGATCGGTCTGACGGAGGAGATAGAGAAGATCCAAAGAAGAGCGGCGCGTTTCGTCACAGGGTTATTTGGTAACCGTGATAGCGTTACGGAGATGTTTAACAAACTCAAGTGGCAGACTCTGCAAGAGAGGCGCTCTGCATCGCGGTGTAGCTTGCTCGCCAGGTTTCTAGAGGGTGCGTTTCTGGATGAGGTATCGCATATATTGCTTCCCCCTACTTATACCTCCCGAGGAGATCACGAATGTAAAATTAGAGAGATTAGAGCGCGCACGGAGGCGTTCAGACAGTCGTTCTTCCCGCGAACCATACGCGACTGGAACAGGAAAGAGAGGTAATGACAGTGGCACGTAAAGTGCCCTCCGCCACACACCGTTGGGTGGCTTGCGGAGTATAAATGTAGATGTAGATGTAGATGTTGCTGACAAAAGCTAACATGCCCCCTACACCAACAAACTCTTCCTCCCGACGATGGCGTGGTTAAAGTTAACAGGCTTACGACCACACAAACCAGCCTGATTTAATCTCCTTGAAATGGTTCTGGCAGAGACATGTGTAGCGGTAGCGAGTGCAGGTCTGCAACGATCTGCCAGAGAGTGAGAAGATTGTTCGTTTTCACCACTAGGGCTATATACCAACCCTCTTGCAGTGTGGTGGTCCGTCTATGACCAGAGAAATCTGATTTAGCTGAACATGCTTTAGAAAACCGACACCGGATAAAATTTGACGAAGCATCGGTCGTGGCTCGCGCAAACTGCTTGTGGGAGTGTGTAATTAAAGAAACGACTTAAATAAAAATCACCAATGACACCCTAAATAGAGACTGTGACATCCAGCTCAGCACGGCGTGGGATCCAGCGATCGCCGGTTCAAGCGGGCGCAACGAACGCCGACTCAAAATATGCCCGTATATGGCGATGCCGCAGGCACCAGTGACGTCACATCCGTTAGTTAATGTATATAAGGGGCGCACCAGCAGCCCACTGGCAGTCATACTTCTTGACAACGGCCAAGGAGTACTTGGTCGAAAGCTCGTGTAATTTTAATTATTTGACACCGCTGGAAACCTGAGAACTTTTTATTCAACTTTCGTAGTTCGCCACCGTTGCTGAGTGGTCAGCGTGGAGGGCTGCCCTGCGGTGGACTGGCCGCGATTCTCGGTGCTGCTGAGGATTTTTTCATTGGTGAGAAGACTATTACGAGGCGCACTCAGCATCCTGATACCAATTGAGGAGCTGCCTCACCGAGTAGTAACGGGTCTACAGCCTGGGAAGTCTATAAAGCGGCCGGGAGAGTTGTGTTCTCATTACATGCCCCTCAATACCGCATCCTCATGACGCTGCAAGGCAGAGAACGACGCGGCAGCCGGTAGACATCTCTTGGGCCTTCACGGCTGGACTGGAAGCTCGTTTAAGTATCCTTAATTGAATGCTGAACTACACTTCACAGATACGTGACACTGTTTTTCAACATAGTCATCACGTCTTTTTAAGCAACGATTGGAACGACCTTCAAATCGCTCACTTCCTCGACGACAGAGATCCGCTCCTTGGTGACGAAGCCATTCCAGAGTCGCTATGTGTACCTGCTCATCGTTACAAAGTCTATTTCCTACCAGATGATGTTCAAGCTTGCTGGAGAGATGGGAGTCGCATGGTGTAAGATCTTCCTTACTTTCTTCCCGATGACATCTGTGCACCCCTGTCGGAGGTTCGAGTCCTCCCTCGGGCATGGTTGTGTGTGTTGCCCTTAGCGTAAGTTAGTTTAAGTTAGATTAAGTAGTACGTAAGCCTAGGGACCGATGACCTCAGCAGTTTGGTCTCATAGTCCTTACCACAAATTTCCATATTTACATCTGTGCAGCCTTGATCGATTTGTTGATGCCATTTCACTACGCCTGGACGCGGTATGGCATTTGGTCCATGTACCACCAGAATTTCAAGGTTAATTTGTGTGCATTTTATCCGTTTTATCCACAAGATTCCTGCTGTACTTGGTACCTCATCTTTGGAGTACGTACGATATTACACACACAGGCACTGCTTACCCGCCGGCACCAGGCATGCGACTTTCAAGTGAAATGTATCACTTGTATGGGAACATACATAACAGATGTGCGAGGTCCGGTTGTAGACGCATGGCTGACGACATACGGAAGTTTGGGTCTGGTCCTGAGACAAATAGTAAGGCGACCGCTCGCGATAAACGGGAAATCTGGCACAAATTTTCATTGTTGTCATCCATTCTAAAGATAATGGTTGTCCGTTTTCGCAATAGCGAATACATTTAATGTATTTTGGGTACGTTGCCAGCTTCCCATCCCATTTCAATCGCACACTTTAATGCACCTGTCATCCGTACTGCAGCATAAAAAGTGCCTGCAGGAAACCTAGAACATGAACTCTCTTCTGATAGTTCGTCACTCTTATTGGGAAATGGTCTGAGCGTCGGACGACATGTTTAACTTACTTATGTAATAACCCTTCACCACCAGTTTAGTAAGATTTAACATATATGCAGTTTCCATATAGTGTATATGGAGTACAGTGCATCTGTAGAGGAAATTGCATACCAGACTCTGTCTCACAAATTCTAGAATATTATTCGAGCGTTTGGTGTTCTTATCAAGTAGGTACGACAACAGACATACATCGAATTCACAGACACATTGTTGTTGTCTTAACAGGTCAGTACAGCCTATATGAAACTGCAATAGAGATAATCGGGGAACTTAAATGGGAATCTTTGGAAGGGAGGCGACGTAATCTGCGAAACGTTTTTTGGCATATTTGCAGACCCTGCATTCGGTGGAAAAAGTGTCGCCTTTATGTCTCGCGTAGGCACTACGAAAATAAAATAAGAGTGATCAGCGAAAGAACATACCCATTAACACACTCATTCTTTCCCTAGAGAATCAAATAGGACAGATCATCACCAGCACTGATTACTATGTACCCTCAGCTATGAGCTATACAGTACTATATGGGATAACTTTGTGGTTTCAGAAGAGACATATAGAAAATAGACAAAAATAAGTGGACAGAGCATGTCTCTAAGTTTTTAACTCACAATACAGTTGCTTACTATGGACACCGTTTGTGGTGTAGAAAAAGCCAAGACGTGTGTGTGATTCATTGAAGTCACTGACACGAACTGCTTGGCAAAGTGCGACACAGCCTGCTTTGGGAATTTGTTCATTGGGTTGTCCACCTGCAGGCACCAATTAATTCGATGTGACAATACGGAGTGGATGATGTTTCCACATGTTACGCCACACCTGTACTCTAGTGCAACTACGCCGCGGCGAGTATTACGAATCGACATTTGGAGAGGTACTTTGTCCATTGATACGTCTCATTTTTCGGGATGTCTTGTTGTTTTTGGGCAGTCGTCTCCTGAAACGCTGGAGGTACTTACAAGGTGACACTTACGGTATTGAACTATATGAAAAAAAACGTAAGTTAGTTACAAACTACGGCGTGCAAAAACTTTATTCAATACGTAAACGCCACTACAGATATTCGGGCTTAGATTATGACATGTTCGATACATCTGCTATCACTGGCGACGATGTGGCACAGACGAATAGAGAAATTCTGCATGACCCGCTGAAGTATCGGAACATCGATTCTGTCGAACTCCTGAATGGTTGTTTTTAGCTCATCAGTGGTTTTGTGATTATTTCTGTACACCTTGTCTTGTATATAGCCCCACAAAAAGGAGTCACATGTGTTCAGATCCGGAGGACATGGCTGCCAATCGAAACCAGTGGCGTCTGGGTGCCCCAGAGCCAGAATGCGGTCCCCAGAATGTTCCTCCAGGACCTCAAACATCTGTTTCGATGGAGTCGAGCTCCGTCTTGCATGAGCCACATTTATCGAAATCAGGGCCACTTCCAAAACCTTCACGTACTGTTCGGTGGTCACGGTGCCATCAAGGAATATTGCACCGATTATTCTGTGACTGGACATTGCACAGCACACAGTCGCCAGTTGAGAGTGAAGAGATTTTTCGATCGCGAAATGCGGATTGTCAGTCCCCAATGCTCCAATTTTGCTTATTAACGAACCCATCCAAATGAGAGTGAGCTTCGTCACTAAACCAAACAATAATGCGCATAGTAATCCCCATCATGCCCCGCGGCCAATCGAGCAGTTTGAACGTCCTAACGCAATCCGTTCAGAAGTTATGACTATTTTATTTCATATAGTTCAATAATTGTCCTGTATGAATGAGCCTGTGTGTGTAGATGCAGAATTGGTGGGGTGTGTACATACGAGGCTGGAGACGGTGGGCTGTCGCACGAGCACGGCCACGCCGCTGCGGCCCGAGCAGTCCTTGGTGAGCAGGTGCCAGTCGTTCCCCAGCACGTACTCGAACTCCACGCCGTCGAACGTGTGGAACACCTGTCCGCTGACGCCGCAGTACGCTGTAACACACAAGTCACCTCCAATCAACATAACTAGGCTGCAATAAGACAAGCTCAAAGTAAATCTGCCCACTAAACTGTTTGGGTAAGTGCAACACTAACCATAACATCACCAGCTGGTCTCTAGTGATCACGAAGAATAGCTCGCTTACAACACCACCTAGATACGTGTGGACAATGATCACCCATTAATAATGATTTAGTGCAGTTTCTGGACCAGGTAAACATCGGACGGCGTTGATAAGATGAAACACAGTAATTGATAAGTACGAGGGTTGGAACTTAAATAGTGGCAACTACTTATTCACAACCGATACAAAAGAGTTCCACGTTTGCACCTGTTACTGTCCCTCAAAGTAGTCACCAGCGTTGTGTAGAACCGTTTCCAGCGATGTGGAAGGCGTAGTACGAGGTGCGGCTAGAAAAAAACCGGACTGATGCTGGAAAAAACATTTATTTACAATTATTTACAATTTCATGTTATCTCCTTCAATGTACTCTCCTCCTCGGTCTCTACACCGCTCCATACGAATTTTCCACTGTTCAGAGCAATGCTGCAGATCATTTTCGGTAAGTCCATACATTACTTCCGTCGCTTTTTCTTTTACTGCTTCAACAGTCTCAAATCTAGTTCCTTTCAAAGCTGACTTGACTTTAGGGAAAAGAAAAAAGTCACAGGGGGCCAAATCAGGTGAGTAGGGTGGATGATCTAAGATGGGAATGTTGTGTTTTGCCAAAAACGTCTTCACTGACAACGCACAGTGAGCTGGTGCATTGTCTTGGTGAAGGACCCATGACTTTTTTCTCCACAAATCGTTCCGTTTTCTCCGTACTCGCTCACGTAGGGTAGCCAGGACGCTAATGTAGTAATGCTGATTCACTGTTTGTCCCTCTGGTACCCAATCAATGTGCACAATCCCTTTGATGTCAAAAAAAACAATCATCATTGCCTTGAATTTCGATTTTGACATTCGTGCTTTTTTTTGTCGTGGAGAACCAGGAGTTTTCCAATGCATCCATTGGCGTTTAGTTTCGGGATCGTAAGTAAAAAACCACGATTCATCGCAAGTAATAACATTTTGTAAGAAGGTGGGATCACTTTCAATGTTTTCCAGGATGTCAGAACAAATCATTCTTCGGCGTTCCTTCTGTTCAATTGTGAGACACTTTGGAACCATTTCTGAACACACTTTGTTCATGTTGAAACTTTCATGAAGAATCTGCCTAACACTTTCCTTGTCAACTCCTGTTAACTCAGACACTGCTCTGATTGTTAAACGGCGATCTTGTCGAACAAGTTTACCGATTTTTTCAATGTTTGCATCAGTTTTTGCTGACAATGGTCTGCCAGTGCGAGTGTCATCACTGGTGTCTTCGCGGCCATCTTTAAATCGTTTAAACCACTCAAACACTTGTGTTCGCGATAAACAATCATCGCCGTACACTTGTAACATTACAAACGTTTCAGTTGCAGATTTTCCTAGTTTGAAACAAAATTTGATGTTAACACGCAGTTCTTTCTGTACACTCAACATTTTCCGACGCACAGACAAAACGTCAACTACTTAAAACAGACGCCACGGGCAGACTGAGTGCAGGAGGCAGATGAAACTCGAGCAGTAGGCGGAGCGAGAGTCACGTGACAGGCCACGCGACTTTCAGCCTTATTGCATTCGTTTTATTGTTTCACCAGTACTAGTCCGGTTTTTTTCTAGCCACACCTCGTATACCGTTAGCAGATCCTGTTCTGTTGATGGTGCGAATGGAGCGGTCTAAAGTTATGGTGATTCTCGCTTACGACTGTGATGGTGTTATCCTAACGCATTACTTTCCTCCATGGCAGACCATCAATGCACGGTATTACTGTTCGTTTTTGGAGAATCACCTGCGACCGGGTTTTGCGAAAGAAGTGGCGACACTTCCTGCGCAACCCACCCATCATTTTGCACGACAATGCGCGGGCGCATACAGCGCAAGCTGTGGCTGATCTGTTCGGTCTATGGGACTGGGAAGTACTGTACCATCCACCATACTCCCCGGACTTAAGTCCTTGTGACTTTGATTTGATTCCGAAGATGAAGGAACCACTTCTTGGCATTCGCTTCAGAACTGTTCCAGAGATTCGACAGGCAGTAGACCGCTCCATTCGCACCATCAACAGAACAGGCTCTGCTAACGGTATACTACGCCGTCCACATCGCTGGCAACGGGTTCTACACAACACTGGTGACTACTCCGAAGGACAGTAACAGGTGCAAACATGTAACTCTTTTGTATCGGTTGTGAATAAATAGTTGCCATTATTTAAGTTCGAACACTCGTATCTTTTATGCAGGGTTCTTCCTAGATTGTCTTGACCTTGGACCTTTGACCGTGAATATAAATTGCGCAATTGCTTCACCTGACGTCAAAAGTGACATCATTGAAGACAAAGGTCAGAGTCATATAGAAAGAACCCTGCATAACTACTACTTATTAGTCACAATGTTTTGTATCTTACCACCAGAAGCAACATTTGACCCTTTTACTATCTTTGGGATGTACGTTTCCCACGGTAGCTTATCAGAGAACAAGTGGGAATTTTCTGCATACATATATTGGTGAAGTGAAGCTTGCTAATGGTTTGCAGAATTCTTATAATTGTAGCATACACTTGTAGGTTGTGTTGTCTTCAAGTTTCACTGTTAACCCTCTGCTCTGCTCCACTATGTATTTTCGCCTATCATTAGTTAGCGCCTTCCCAAAGGCAACCCAATCAACAGACTTGCAAAGCGGCTTGCTGTCGCACCTTCCCGGGAAATTAGGGCCAATGAATTTGCATGCGCGTATTGACATTACCCGCATTGCAAATGGAGCCGACACTGAATACCTGAAATGTGTGCTAATAAGTTGGAGAGACGCTCTATCCACTGCTAAGTGTCTGTTTTCTGTGTATCTTTGGTTTTGGCAAGGAGGATCAGGTTGTTATAGTAGGTTGAGCAGGAAACAGCCTGGCTAATAACAGCATTAGGGGTGACCTGGAAAAAACAGGAGTAGCAACTACACACACAAATGTGAGTTTCATGGAGGTCCTGCAGCGCCATGACCAGCTCTGGGTTAATACTGCTGTGAACCGTGTTAACTTTGAGTTGAGCAGGTTACTGCTGATTGAAATGAATTCTCATATGAGTGCAGTGCCTGGTGCTACAATTGGGAGATAGGGTTATACTAGACATGGCCGGCATCTGAACAAGAGAGGGAAAGATAGGTTGGCTGAACTTCTTGTAGGAAATGTATGGGGGGCACCATCACACAATGCAAGATGCCTGTGGTTACTGGTGTCAGAGGAGCACCTTTTTTACGTTAGAACCAAGCTTCAGGCACCCTGGTTTGAAAGAAGTCACTATAAAAGAAGAACTCCACAAGAATGCACAGAAAAGTAAGGTTAGCTTATTCCACCAAAATATTAGAAGATTGAGTAATAAGGTAGAAGAGCTTCTTGCCTGCTTGCAAAATTTAGAGGAAAAGATAGACATCACGTGCCTGTCCGAGCACCACATAACCACAGGGTTGGATAAGTTACATATAAAAGATACAGTCTAGCAGCCTACTCATGCAGAAATAATATGGGAAAAGGAGTTGTTGCATATGTTAAGACAGAACACAAGTTCAAAAGCACTGATACAAGTAGGTTTTGTAGTGATCAGCACACAGAAGTGTGTGCTTGTGAAGTCACTTTTAATTGTAACAGTATACACTTTTAATTGTAACAGAGTATACAGGGCTATTACAAATGATTGAAGCGATTTCATAAATTCACTGTAGCTCCATTCATTGACATATGGTCACGACACACTACAGATACGTAGAAAAACTCATAAAGTTCTGTTCGGCTGAAGCCGCACTTCAGGTTTCTGCCGCCAAAGCGCTCGAGAGCGCAGTGAGACAAAATGGCGACAGGAGCCGAGAAAGCGTATGTCGTGCTTGAGATGCACTCACATCAGTCAGTCATAACAGTGCAACGACACTTCAGGACGAAGTTCAACATAGATCCACCAACTGCTAACTCCTTTCGGCGTTGGTATGCGCAGTTTAAAGCTTCTGGATGCCTCTGTAAGGGGAAATCAACGGGTCGGCCTGCAGTGAGCGAAGAAACGGTTGAACGCGTGCGGGCAAGTTTCACGCGTAGCCCGCGGAAGTCGACCAATGAAGCAAGCAGGGAGCTAAACGTACCACAGCCGACGGTTTGGAAAATCTTACGGAAAAGGCTAAAGCAGAAACCTTACCGTTTACAATTGCTACAAGCCCTGACACCCGATAACAAAGTCAAACTCTTTGAATTTTCGGCGCAGTTGCAACAGCTCATGGAAGAGGAAGCGTTCAGTGCGAAACTTGTTTTCAGTGATGAAGCAACATTTTTTCTTAATGGTGAAGTGAACAGACACAATGTGCGAACCTGGGCGGTAGAGAAACCTCACGCATTCGTGCAGCAAATTCGCAATTCACCAAAAGTTAACGTGTTTTGTGCAATCTCACGGTTTAAAGTTTACGGCCCCTTTTTCTTCTGCGAAAAAAAAAAACGTTACAGGACACGTGTATCTGGACATGCTGGAAAATTGGCTCATGCCACAACTGGAGACCGACAGCGCCGACTTCATCTTTCAACAGGATGGTGCTCCACCGCACTTCCATCATGATGTTCGGCATTTCTTAAACAGGAGATTCGAAAACCGATGGATCGGTCGTGGTGGAGATCATGATCAGCAATTCATGTCATGGCCTCCACGCTCTCCCGACTTAACCCCATGCGATTTCTTTCTGTGGGGTTATGTGAAAGATTCAGTGTTTAAACCTCCTCTACCAAGAAACGTGCCAGAACTGCGAGCTCGCATCAACGATGCTTTCGAACTCATTGATGGGGACATGCTGCGCCGAGTGTGGGAGGAACTTGATTATCGGCTTGATGTCTGCCGAATCACTAAAGGGGCACATATCGAACATTTGTGAATGCCTAAAAAAACTTTTTGAGTTTTTGTATGTGTGTGCAAAGCATTGTGAAAATATCTCAAATAATAAAGTTATTGTAGAGCTGTGAAATCGCTTCAATCATTTTTAATAACCCTGTACATCCCCACTGGGAAATTTTTAATTATTTATGGGGAACCTGGATTCTTTACTGTGCTGTCTGTCATACATCAGCAAGCAGTCAATAGTCTGTGGTGACTTCAATGTAGATTTTCTAAAGGATTCTGATAGGAAAAATGATCTGGAAACTTTATTTGTATTCTACAATTTGCTCTCAGTAGTTAACTTCCCAACATGGGTGGATAAAGGCAGTAGGTCCCTAGTTGATAATGTTTTCTTTCATGAGGCACAAAGCAAGAAAATAACTGTTTACCCAGTAACAAATGCTCTCTTTGATCATGATGCACTGTTAGACAGGATCAATGATGTAGTGCCTTACAGTGTAACAAGTCACTGCTAGCAAATGTATTTAATAGTCATTTCTTAAACATAGGAGAAAGCATAAGGACCTACAGTTCAAGAGGAAGATCACAGAAATATATTGAAGAAGTAACTCTCATAGTTTTACATCATATGAATGGGCCACCAACTTCTACTTCTGAAATTAAGAGGGTCATACATTGCCTCAAGAATAAAAGCTCTTCTGGTTTTGATATTGTTTCCAATAGAGTACTAAAGATTTGTTCCCATATAATAAGTCCATTATGGTACGAAATATGTAATGCATCAAAAACTCAAGGCATTTTACCAGAGAGACCAAAATATGCCGTTGTTAAACCCCTCTTTAAGAAGAGTGATAAAAGAGACGTAAGCAACTACCAACCCATTTCACTGCTGACATCAGTTTCCAAATTTTTTGACAAGGGGCTGTATTCTAGAATATTATCTACCTTGCTAAGAATAATATCCTCCGCCACACACCGTCAGGTGGCTTGCGGAGTATGGATGTAGATGTAGAAATCACAGTTTGGGTTTCAGAAGGATTGCTCTACTGAGAATGCCATTTACATTTTCACACACCAGACATTAGAAGCGTTAAATAACAAAATAGCACCGGTAGGTATTTTCTGTGACCTATTCAAGGCATTTGATTGTTTGAATCATGTATACTCCTGAAGTTTTGTGGGATTGATGATATAGCCAAACAATGGATCATGTCATATCTAACCAAAAGAATACAGAAAATTGTACTTAGTACTAATTAAACCAACACAATCCAGGGACATAATTCTGAGTGGAGAGAAATCACTTATTGGGTTCCCCAGGGCTCAATCCTAGGTCCACTACTGTTTCTCATATATTAAATGATCTACCGTCTAATGTACAACAAGTAGAATTAGTTCTTTTTGCAGATGACACCAGTATTGTAATCACATACAGAAATGGAAGAAATGGTGGACAAAGTTCTCAAAAATATCATTGACTGGTTTTCTGCGAATGATCTCACCCTGAATTTCACAAAGACACATAATATTCAGCTCTTCACCTCTAGGGGTGCTGCACCAGTGATAAGTGTAACACATAGTGATGAAATAATACGCAGGGTGGAAACCAAAATTCTTAGGTGTCCATATTGATGAGAATTTAAATTGGAAAAAAACATATTGGAACCTCTAAAACAACTTAGTTCAGCCACATTTGCATTTAGAATTATAACAAATTTTGGGGAGAGAGAAATCAGTAAGCTGACATATTTTGCTTATTTTCTTTCAGTATTGTCATATGGAATAATGTTCTGGGTTAACTCATCTTTCAGAAATGAGGTCTTCATTGCCCAAACACGTGCTGTAAAAGTTGTGTGTGGTGCTCAGTCACGATGATCTTGTAGACATCTGCTTAAAGAGTTGCGCATTCTGACTACTGCTTCACAGTATATGTATTCCCCCAAGGAGTTTGTTGTAAACAATCTACTACAGTTCAAAAGAAACAATGAGGTACATAACTACAATACCATAAGAAAAAATGACATTCATTACTCAACACTAAGGTTGTCTTTAGCACAAAAAGAGGTGCACAACAAAAATTTTTGACCACTTACTCAGTGATATAAAATGTCTAACAGACAGCAAGGTAAAATTTGAAAAAAAAATTGAAAAAGTTTCTCCTTCACAACTCCTTCTGTTCCATAGAAGAAGTACTATGTTTTTAACGTGTAAAAGGTGGTGGGTATGAATTGCTAACTCAATGTGTATATCTTGTTTTCATTTCGGAGGAAAAATTATATGGTGATGTTTAGAGTAGAAATAGGTGTACAAATTAATATGCAATATGAATGTAAAATGACTTCCTCCACATCATGACGATTTATCGTGCTAAATGATCCATGGAACATGAAAGTAACTAACTAGACGCAGTCGACTTCTGAAACCCCAGGGGCACATGTCAGTAACCCTGCTTCAGACAACGGCATTAATTAAAATAACGGTATATTAGAGGCTTCCACTCTGAAAAAAAATGGTAGTGAAATGGCTAAATTGTTAAGTCCCCGATATATGACTCTGAAGCATATTGTGTGTGTGGGAGGTGTGGGGGAGGGGGGGGGGTATAGTGCGTACGTGCAGATGTGATGAGATATGGGACTTTACTTCGAATTAGAACGTAATTTGTATAACACATTTTGATTAGGTGGCTTTCTTTTCTGTCTTTTCAGCACAAATTTTGCAATTGATGTTAAACTAACTTACCAATGAGCTATAGACTTGAAACTTTCAACATAGCTCAGAACTGGATGATAATGCAATATTAACTTGCTTTCCTGTCTGCTGTGTGGCGGAGGATACTTAGCGTACCGCCCCCATTTCCCCCTCTTCCTGTTCCAGTCTGGAATGGTTCATGGGAAGAACAGTTGCTGGTAAGCCAACGTATGAGCTCGAACTCTCTAATTTTCGAGAGATATACCTTAGGACGAAGCAATAAATTGGCTGACTCTGATGAAGAGAAACTGAAATGAACCTGAAATTTTACCACATAACTCCATTGTAGTCTCATCAAGATGTTTGAAATCGACTGAAAATTATCACACTCACATGAGTGTAAACATCAAAAAATAATAATGTAGACAATATGAATTTTTAATATAACGTGTTTTTATATCGGACTGAAAGTATAAAGTAATTTGTCTTAGTCCCATACAGATTGATAACCAAATGGTTCAAATGGCTCTGAGCACTATGGGACTTAAGATCTGTGGTCATCAGTCCCCTAGAACTTAGAAATACTTAAACCTAACTAACCTAAGGACATCACACGCATCCATGCCCGAGGCAGGATTCGAACCTGCGACCGTAGCGGTCACGCGGTTCCAGACTGTAGCGCCTAGAACCGAACGGCCACACCGGCCGGCGATTCATAACCCATACAAATATACGCACATCAAAAAATGTTTTGCATAACCTCGGTTCCGAGAGTTCCAGAACCTGTACAGGAAATTGGAATAGAGATCAACATAAACATCATTTCCGCCCTTCTTATTCCTCATGAAAACCACACATTGCATGTTGTACCACCATACAGCGAGACCTTCAGAGATGGTGGTCCAGATTGCTGTACACACCGGTACCTCTAATACCCAGTAGCATATCCTCTTCCAATGATGCATGCCTGTCTTCGTCGTGGCATACTATCCACAAGTTCATCAAGGCACTGTTGTCCAGATTGTCCCACTCTTCAACGGCGGTTCGGCGTAGATTCCTCATAGTGATTGGAGGGTCGCGTCGTCCACAACAGCCGTTTTCAATCTATCCCAGGTATGTTCGATAGGGTTCATGTCTTGAGAACATGCTGGCTACTCTGGTCGAGCGATGTCGTTATGCTGAAGGAAGTCATTCACAAGATGTGCACGATGGGGACGCGAATTGTCGTCCATGAAGACGAATGTTTCCCCAACATGCTGCCGATATGGTTGCGCTCTCGGTCGGAGAATGCATTCACGTATCGTACAGCGCCTTCCAGGACCACCAGCGACGTACGTCGGCCCCACATAATGCCACTCCAACACAGTAGGGAAGCTCCACCTTGCTGCACTCGCTGGATAGTGTGTCAGATGTGCTCAGCCTGACCGGGTTGCCTCCAAATACGTCTCTGACGATTGTCGGATTGAAGTCATATGCGACACTCATAGCTGAAGAGAACGTGATGCCAATCCTGAGCGGTCCATTCGGCATGTTGTTGGGCCCATCTGTACCGCGCTGCATGGTGTCGTGGTTGCAAAGATGGACCTCACCATGGACGTCGGGAGTGAAGTTGCGCATCATGCAGTGAGTCGTAAAACGACGTCCTGTGGCTGCACGAAAAGCATTATTCAACATGGTGGCGTTGCTGGCAGGGTTCCTCCGACCCATAATCCGTAGGTAATGGTCTTCTACTGCAGTAGTAGCCCTTGGGCGGCCTGAGCGAGGCATGTCATCGACAGTTGCTGTGTCTCTGTATCTCTTCCATGTCCGAACAACATCGCTTTGGTTCACTCCGAGACGCCTGGACACTTCCCTTGTTGAGAGCCGTTCCTGGCACAAAGTAACAATGCGGGCGCGATCGAACCGCGGTATTGACGTCTGGGCATGGTTGAACTACACACAACACGAGCCGTGTACCTCCTCCCTGGTGGAATGACTGGAAATGATGGGCTGTCGGACCCCCTCCGTCTAATTGGCACTGCTCATGCGTGGTTGTTTATATCTTTGGGCGGGATTAGTAACATCTCTGAACAGTCAAAGGGACTGTGTATGTGATACAATATCTACAGTCAACGTCTATCTTCAGGAGTTCTGGGAACTGGGGTAATTCAAAACATTTT
This sequence comes from Schistocerca piceifrons, assembly GCF_021461385.2. Lineage (NCBI taxonomy): Eukaryota > Metazoa > Arthropoda > Insecta > Orthoptera > Acrididae > Schistocerca > Schistocerca piceifrons. Next base: position 146,895,796 of record NC_060149.1, on the reverse strand, counting down.
TTTGATGTGTGTAGTTCTGGGTATTTGTAATTGTAAATTTTTAATAGCTATGAAAATTACGAAAAACGTGAGATGCATGCAATACATAACTGACGCATTAGTAGTTCACCTCCTAACTGCTGCATGCGTCCTACGTTTTCCGTTATAAATCTTACTAATTTTTTCTTGGCTATTAAAAATTCACAATCACAACCTTCAGAACTATCTGAATTGGGTTATGAATCCGCATGAGTCTAAGAGAAATTGTTTTATACTTTTTCGTCCGACATAAGATCGTGTTATATTAAAAATTGTATTTTATTCAAATAATCATTTCGTGTATTAGATTCTGCGTGGATGGATGATGTCCAGAAGCTAAAAGCTTTTTAGACAGGTTAGGTGCTGTTATTCACCTTTTCCAGTATTCTTCTCACATTTTCATAACTTTTCTCCTCTTACTGCCAACATACTCGATAAACTGTCTTAAATAGTCCAGTCGCTAAACAGTTTCTGTTAATACTACTTTTTTAATACAAGTGACCGCATGGAATGAAAATGGGCGCTCTTTTTGTGCTCGAATGTTAGAGGGCTTCTGTAAAGTTTGGAAGGTAGGAGACGAGGTACTGGCAGAAGTAAAGCTGTGAGGACGGGGCGTGACTCGTGCTTGGGTAGCTTAGTCGGTAGAGCACTTGCCCGCGAAAGGCAAAGGTCCCGAGTTCGAGTATCGGTCCGGCACACAGTTTTAATCTGCCAGGAAGTTTCAATTATATTGACTGATTTTTATTATTAGGGATCCATTTCAAAACACAAAAGGATTTATATTTAGATAGACAGCGCACAGTCGATGTGTTATACATCCACAGATAAATGAGGTCACCACAATGAAGCATCATCTGGTATGTCTACACCACAACTGGCCAGTTGCCAGCAAAGCGAACTGACTGGTTGGATGTCCTACATGTACACTGCTTGTGCACAGAACTGGGTAAAACATCAAACATAGTTGCGAAGCAGCAGGAAGAACCCTCGATGGTATCACCCGGCAAGGCGAAGTGGTAATGCGACCGTAGCAAGAGCTAACTTGGTCACGCAACTACGTACAGCCAAGCTCTGATTAAAATTATGAGCAATATTACGTCGCGGTGCAGGCACGGAAGATGGGTGTGGAAAATGTCTTCGCGGGCAGGCGCAACGGCTTGCGGTTGGCTTTATTAAATTGGTGGACGATGGGAAAGAGATGAGATTAATTCTACCAGTAGAGAAGGTGACGTAATGTGCGGCCAGATTGTTTAAGATGAGCAAGAAGATGGTTTGTAAATTACGGAAGCAGGGACACGAAGCCGAGCAGAGCAGGATTCAGACTTATACGTCAACGGAGGCAAAGAAAGGAACTCACAATAAGCATTCCACTGATGATGTCGGTAAATATTTTATCAGGCAGCAATTTCTAAGCTATTAAGAACGGTATAAAGAAGTATCAACTTTGCGAAAATTTCAAAGCTTTGGTGACACGGAACTGAACTTTGAGGCTGGCAATGAAATTGTAAGAAAAATTGTTCTGTCTATGGGATTTAGTTTTGAAAGGTGCCAAAATAAACGAGTTATGTGTTAACGAGAGGGCATAGTTGCAAAAAGGGCATACTACATTAGGTTTCTACGGAAGACTGAAGCATCTGAATCAAAGCGGCCAGTGGTTTACTTAGCTGACACGTGGATTCACACACATTACGGCATAAATAAATGTTGGCAAAGTGGCAGTGTGTGAGGGGTACAGTCCAAGGAAAGCGCCGATCAATGTTTAATTGTTGTGCATGCAGGCGGTGGCATGGGATTCATTAAGGATTCACTTCTCATATATGACTCAAATATCAAAAATTCTGAAATATTTTCTAAATTAACAAAACAAAACTAATTGGCGACAATCATATTATCCTCCATAGTATAATTTATAAACCGTTATACCCAATTTCTCTTACTGGCAAACGCTCTCGTCCGTAATTATTTGCTGGTGACAAAACGTTTGGTAACTCTCGTTGGTTGGGGTTGCATCGATTTTTTGTAATAGTCTATAAGGTGGTGGGCAGATAAAAAAGAATGACGAAGGATTAGAAATAAAAATACATACAATCACCTGTAGGTTCAAATGGCTCTGAGCACTATGGGACTTAACTGCTCAGGTCATCAGTCCCCTAGAACTTAGAACTACTAAAACCTAACTAACCTAAGGACATCACACACATCCATGCCCGAGGCAGGATTCGAACCTGCGACCGTAGCGGTCGCGCGGTTCCAGACTGTAGCGCCTAGAGCCGCTCGGCCACTCCGGCCGGCAATCACCTGTAGGGATTCGTCGCGAATATGCCTTTACCCCCTACACTACATCACTGCTTAGGACAACACTACTAATTTTAAAGCTCTAGATTATCGCGCAAAATACTTTTTGTTGATTACTATCAATGTCTTTAACCATTCGGAATATTTCTTTCTCGCCATTGTAAGTTTTAAAACCGTTTGTTACGATAATGTTCAACCAGTTATCACTTCGCAGTTACTTACGGTAACGCGCGTGATGTGGTGGCAGTAATAAGACAGTCGCGCATGGATAATATTTTCAAACTACTCATCTTGAATAACATACTCCCTTTATTAAACAAAAAAAAATTACGAAGGCACTGATAATCCCACTCCACAGAGTTCACTAAATCGGAACAGCAGATTTACATAATCCTCTTGTGTTAGACAAGTGACACTTGGAAACCGATATTTGATCGGATTAGCAAAATAGATTCCGGCGTAGCATTAAGGACGGCAGCGAACATCGCGTTCGAATTTCGATATTCGTCTTCCGCAAATTGTGGCGCTTGTAAACGTGATGAAAGACAGGTGGCGTGTGACAGAGCTCCGCTTGTAAGAACACTGGAATGTTGATGTTGTTGTTGTTGTTGTGGTCTTCAGTTCTGAGACTGGTTTGATGCAGCTCTCCATGCTACCCTATCCTGTGCAAGTTTCTTCATCTCCCAGTACCTACTGCAACCTACATCCTTCTGAATCTGCTTAGTGTATTCATCTCTTGGTCTCCCTCTACGATTTTTACCCTCCACGCTGCCCTCCAATGCTAAATTAACACTGGAATATACATCAGTATTCAGAATGAAATTTCCACTCTGCAGCGGAATGTGGACAGATATGAAACTTCCTGGGAGATTAAAACTGTGTGCCGGACCGAGACTCGAACTCGGGACCTTTGCAGTTCGGAGGAAAGTGCTGTAACGACTGAGCTACCCAAGTACGACCCATCCTCACAGCTTTACTTCCAGCGATGTTTTTACATCTGGTTGATTTTTAAACAAAAATTTTTCTGTTTCAAGAAAAATTATTATGTTTGAACTTAGAATATATTCAAGAATTCCGCAGCAAACCGATGTTAAGAATATTGGTCCGTAATTTTTCGGGCCTGTTCTTTTATTCTTCTTACGTAAAGGTGTCACCTGTGCTTTGTTCCAGTCGCTTAAGACTTTCCTATGGGCGACAGATTCGCGGTGAAAATTGGATACGTAAGGGACCAATGCTATAGAGTACTCTGTAAAACTGGAATGGGTTTCCGTCCAGACCTGGTGAATTATTTGCTTTTAACTCTTTCATTTGCTTCTCTACGCCAGAAACGCCTGTTCCTACGTCCTCCATACGGGAATCTGTTGGGCGGCCAAATGAGAGTACATCTGAACAATCCTCCTGCGTGAATGATTTCTTGAACGCTAAATTTAGAAATCTAGCTTTCCTTTGTCTGTCTTGGATTGTCACACCAGATTAGATGACAAGTGACTGGTTAGAAGCCTTCGATTCGACCAGTGATTTTAGGTAGCACCAGAACTTTCTTGGCTTAGGTAGACCACAAGTCTCTGACTATTTTTCTTTCCTTTCCGTGCCTACTTTCGAATTATAATCTCCTATTATAATTAAATTTTCGTCTTTCTCAAGTGTCTGAATAATGTCTTGTATGTCACCATACAAGGGGCAGTCAAATGAAAACCGATCACATGCCATAATGCGACTGTGGAATGGTCCCATTCAAAAGTAAACCACACGCATTAAGATATTCATCCCACAGTGAGACGAGATGATAACCTGTTGTGTAGAACGCCATCAGCCCTGACGGATTCACAACAGCACCCACTCTTGTATTTCCTTTTCCGACTGCAACCGATGTCCACGCAAGCTTTTCTTCAGACCGCCAACGATGTGAAAAATCACACGGTAAACGACCTGGGTTGTACGGAGGATGTCGCAGTATTTCCCAACAAAATCGCTGAAGCGTTGTCTTTGTCCGATTGGCAGTGTGGAGACGTGGAACAGGATCATTCCGTCCGACGGTATCCCTTGGTGTTTTGACTTAATGGCGTGTCGCAGTTTCTGCAAAGTGTTCAAATGTTTCAGATGGCTCTGAGCACTATGGGACTTAACATCTTAGGTCATCAGTCCCCTAGAACGTAGAACTACTTAAACCTAACTAACCTAAGGACATCACACACATCCATGCCCGAGGCAAGATTCGAACCTGCGACCGTAGCAGTCCCGCGGTTCCGGACTGCAGCGCCTAGAACCGCACGGCCACCACGGCCGACTGCAAAGTGTCTTCATATCTCTGCATATTGATTGTGGTCGTACGCTCGACGATCTGGACGAGGAGAGGGCTCCTGCAGTAGAAGACAAAAGTCATCATGACCTTACGGGAACTTGTGTGAACAGTTCTGGATTTCATTGGCGGGGGAGTGTGGGGTGTTTCGACCGTTCACTTGGTCCTTTGCCCTCGGCCAGTCGGAATGCTGTGTGAAGGAATCATCCGGTTGGACGATAACGCCCGTCCCCACACTCCCAATCTGACGAACGCTACGCTTCAGCGATTTTGTTGGGAAACACTGCAGAAGCCTCCGTACAGTGCGGATAATTCACCGCGCGATTTTCACATCTTTGGTAATATGAAGAAAGACATGCATGGACGTCGGTTTTAATCGCATAAGGAGGTGCAAGACTGGGTGCAGCTGTGGATTCATCAGCGGCCGACCATATTCTAGGAAACAGGAATTAATGGTCTCGTCTCCCAGTAGGATGAACGTCTTAACGCATGTGGCGAGTACTTACGAATGGAACCATTCTATGGTCCCGTTGCGGTGGGTGTTCGGTTTCCATTTGACTGCCCCTCCTCAATCTCTTCATCTTCAGAGCTAGTTACATAGAAATCTGTACTGCTGTGGTAGGTGCTGACTTCTGTCTTCACTGTGATAACGCACTCACCATGCTATTCTTAGAAGCTGCCCGTATTCTTGTTTTCTTACTCATAATTAGACCTAATCCTGCATCACCGCTATTTCGTGTTGATCATTCTGTACTCAGCTGACCAGAAATCGTGTTCTTCCTGCTTCCCATTGCTCCTTCAACTTATCATTTTTCCTTTTAAATTCTTTAACCTACGTATCCAGTTAGTAGATGGTACATTATACTCTCCAATCCGTAGAAGGACAAGGTTGCTTTTGCTGATGACGATATCCTCGTGAGTAATCAGCGCCCAGATATCCGAATGGGCTAGTACTTTACCTCAAGAAAATTTTACCCAAGAGGATGCCATCATCATCAAACCATAGAACAAAGATGCATATACTTGGGAAATATAGCTGATGTAGCTTCCCTCACCTTCAGCCGTTCGCAGCATGAACACAACAAGCCTATGTTGGCTCTTGTTACACGACCAGATCAGTCGATCATCCAGACAGTTTCCGTTGCAACAATTGTAGATGCTGCTGTCCCTCCTCGGGAACCTTATGTTAGTCTAGCCTCTCCACAGATACGCTCCCGATGTGGTTGCACCTGCGGTATAGCTACCGGTATCGTTGAGGCACACGACCAGCTACACCGTGGCTAGGTCATTAGTTCGTCTGGAGTGTTAGGCACTCACACATTATACGATTACGATATTGTAGAGCTGTTGTTCAGAAGTGGGATGCGAAGTTTCCTTCGGACATGCATGCACTTCCAAAGGAACAGGAACTGTGGCGACTACAGTCGTTATGTAATCCATGCAATGTATTCGCAGTTGCGAATATGAACAACCATTAGCTGTATAATGTCTACATCTACATCTACATACATACTCCGCAATCCACCATACGGTGCGTGGCGGAGGGTACCTCGTACCACAACTAGCATCTTCTCTTCCGGTTCCACTCCCAAACAGAACGAGGGAAAAATGACTGCCTATATGCCTCTCTACGAGCCCTAATCTCTCTTATCTTATCTTTGTGGTCTTTCCGCGAAATGTAAGTTGGTGGCAGTTAAATTGTACTGCAGTCAGCCTCAAATGCTGGTTTTCTAAATTTCCTCAGTAGCGATTCACGAAAAGAACGCCTACTTTCCTCCAGAGACTCCCACCCTAGTTCCTGAAGCATTTCAGTAACACTCGCGTGATGATGAAACCTACCAGTAACAAATCTAGCAGCCCGCCCCTGAATTGCTTCTATGTCCTTCCTCAATCCGACCTGATAGGGATCCCAAACGTTGGAGCAGTACTCAAGAATAGGTCGTATTAGTGTTTTATAAGCGGTCTCCTTTACAGATGAACCACATCTTCCCAAAATTCTACCAGTGAACCGAAGACGAGTATCCGCCTTCCCCACAACTGCCATTACATGCTTGTCCCACTTCACATCGCTCTGCAATGTTACGTCCAAATATTTAATCGACGTGACTGTGTCAAGCGCTACACTACTAATGGAGTATTCAAACATTACGGGATTCTTTCTCCTATTCATCTGCATTAATTTACATTTATCTATATTTAGAGTTAGCTGCTATTCTTTACACCAATCACAAATCCTGTCCAAGTCATTTTGTATCCTCCTACAGTCACTCAACGACGACACCTTCCCGTACACCACAGCATCATCAGCAAACAGCCGCACATTGCTATCCACCCTATCCAAAAGATCATTTATGTAGATACAAAACAACAGCGGACCTACCACACTTCCATGCGGCACTCCAGATGATACCCTCACCTCCGATGAACACTCACCATCGAGGACAACGTACTGGGTTCTATTACTTAAGAAGTCTTCGAGCCATGGCATTGAATGACGGCAATGAAAATGTGTGTCGCCAATCCATTATACGAGTATAGGTGACGGTCGTTCATATTCGCAACTGCGAATACATTTGAGGCATTCTGGGACTGGTGACATCGCGACCGACCTGAAGTGTAGAGGCCCTGGTCGAAGCTGGTGGCGGGGTTGAGCAGCATGAGCTGCGGCAGCAGAGGGCCCAGCGCAAAGCTGCGGAACTCCGGCTCCCTGCGCGGCGGCACGCGCAGCCACGCCTCCAGCACGTCGCGCTTCTCGTCCACCTCCAGCACCACGCGCGCCGTCTTCTGCTCCGCCGGCGTCTCCAGGAACTCCAGCACCTGCGCAACACACCACCTCACTATACGTGGCAAGCAGTCGTGCAGTCCACAGCTTTAAATCATGCACCCTTGTCGTAGCCGTATGTGCACTTGAAATGAAAGTAGAAATGCGTTACAGATTAAACCATGATTCATATCGTTGTCAAAAGGACATGTTGAAGGCTATAACTAACCTAGAATTAACTTAGGCCACACGGTACTAACTTAGAACAACTGCAGTAACATTAAGAGTACAGTATAAAATCATGGACCCGTCTCCTCGTACCTCGCGTTGACTGAGTGATTCTGAAGACGTCGTGATTCGCTAGGGTACTAATATGCTGAGTACCTGTCAGGGCTGGCAGGCTCGAATTGTTTCCAATCCCACTCCCCTGACAGCCACCAAAGTTCCTGATCTGAACATGGTGGTAGAAAGACCCTCATAACGAGCAACGAAACCTAGTGGTCTGTCTGTCTTATAAGCGACGGGAAATGAACAACGTTGGGCCTGATCAGAACCACGCATGTAGGCTGGCGAGAAGCAACGGCTGAAACACCATGTGGCGTGCACAACTCACCCTAAAAATCCAGACGGCGTGTCATGATATGGAAGCAGCAGCGAAATGAACGTTTATGGTTAAGTTTAGGTGATCCACAGTGAGAACTGGGATGAATGTGTATGTCATTTCCAATTTTCTTTTCTGGATTTGGGTACGTATGAGCAAAGCCAGCGTCCCGTGTGGCCCAAAGGAAACATTATCCTCTTTGACGAAAAGGAAACCTAGAATGTATAAGGGTAAAGGAACTAAAGAATGGAAATGTTTGTAAGCTTAAATTACGACTGTGCTAAAGCGCTAACTGGGTTATAACGTTACAGTCGTCGCATTTCGTTCTGTATTACATAGTAAGTTTGCTCTTCAACGATATGTAGACGACACATACCGCTAGAGCATGGTTTGTTGTGATTTTGGACTGCACTGTTACGTATGCCACTCCGTTTCATCCTGGCTTAAGCTGGAGCAGGTTTGTTGAAAGGAGTGAATTACTGGGGGTCAGCTGTTATAAAATGCTATTGCGTAGGAAAGGAAGGGAAAAGAACTGCTAACAATAAACCAACACACAACTAAAAGTTGTGTTACTAGTTGCGTAAAACAGCGGTGGTGACACAAAATGTTGTTGCAAGTCTAAAGAAAATGTATCTACGACTGATTAAGTTACAAAAGAGAAATCACAATGGTGTCCCACAGTGTTCAGTTTTGGACCCATACCTATCGCATACACACAGCCAACAAAACAAAACAAAACTTGGAAGTATGAGCCCACTTATCAGCATGATGTTGCACCCCTTGTAGCCTGGATGCATCAACTGATTCGGTTCTGTCATCCATCCTATTCACAGATAAGGCAAACTTGACTGGAGGCGGCATCGTCAAACCTTAAAACACTCACCTATGTTCTAGAAAGAATCTCCGTGGTATAGTGTCAATGAACTATGGGCCCAAGTTCAGCCTCAATGTGTGGGCGGGGATTACTAGGGACCGCTTCTTGACTATGAAGCTAAAACACTAGTATTCACAAAACATTTTCACTTGCCTCATGTGTTCACAGGTGTGCTTACAATTACTGGAACTTACGCCGTCAAAGATCTTTTGTTTCCACATTCAAGTAGGTGTACCTGCCTTGGAACGCATTTCTCGCCACATGTGCATAAGACGTTTTTTGCTCCTTATCCTCACAGGCGTTGTTTCTTGCAGTTTGTCTCGATTTTAGAAAAATCACCCTGTATATATCGTAAATCGAGTAATGTTCTTGCAGGAAGTTTGTGAATTACGGTATTTACATAACTTCAAAACGCGAACTGGATGACAGAACTAACCCTTATTGATGAACGTCTGAACCATAACTGAAAGCGCATGAACGGCTGCACTGGCTCATGATAACAAGTCAAAGACCTTCTGTGTCAAAACGAAATGTTGTGTTTAATATCGTAGCTGCACAGGCATATACTTTCTAATAACCTGCGTTCTATAAAGTTTTTAACCAGATTTTCTAGTAAAATCTATTATCAAAAATGTTATTGCGACACTCTGTATATAGAATCAAAACTTTTACTGCGAGAAATGTTTGCAGGCTTAACTGTAATGTCAGCAACACTTTAAACTGTTTTTCTACTTACGTATTGATGTAAGTCTGTTTCTTCTCTTTTCATCACGTTTCACTCCTTTTATCGACTACAGCTCTCGGGCCTGGTGGTCTACAGTCTGGCCTTAGCAGGCGAGTAATGCGGCCATCCCGTATTCCTCCTGCAGAGCGCGCCTGCTAGTTTTGTTTACCTTCTGCGGCCGTTAACTTGCGCACCGGCTAGCACTCCAGAGTAATGGCGAAAATATGCCGTAAATCAACACTCCGTTTCACGTTCTGCAACGATTATTCATGACCAAAGGCGCTCGACGTAGTAGGCATCCACTTACTAATAGTGAGCAGTACGGTGTACGTTAAAGTCGCCGATGATGAGATTTTCGACGAGATCCTTCGGAATATGGAGATGGGGCTCCGTTTCTGCCAAGCCGACGGTAACGTCGGCCCGATGACGGTCGATCGCGCAGGATCAGGCATGTCAACAATTCGGGTCTCTGAACTGCCGTTCGAACACACGTCATGGACGCCTTCCGTCCTTACGACACCGTTCACGGCCATGTAGCAGAACGGTGCACAATTTCGAACATATCCGGTCCTCAATGGTGCCCCCCCCCCCCCCCCCAGATAACCACAGACCTCCATCGTCATGTGCCATCCTATCTCCAGATAAGCGACTGCCGCGCGGTCCTCATTTACGACGACCAACCGCGGGCTTGTTCAGGATGCGACAAGGAAGGGCCCGTTCGATCAGAATGTCTCCAGCGTCACATTACACAACTGACGGCCTCTGACGTGACACTCGCCCCGCAACCGACGTCCCTCCCAGTATCCTCTGCGTAGGCTCTTGTCGCCCCTGAATCTTGTACCGGCGCCATTATCTGATGTACCGGTACTACCGTTGCACAACCGACACAGCAAGAAACGGCAGTGTCGACACCAGCGGAAACCGTTCAACCCTCAGACCACCCGATGGAGTTTACATCAACGACAGTACTGGTGACAGCCTTCGTGCCAGAACGACTCGATTCATTCCCATCTTCAGACATGGAAGACCGGTCACGGAGGCAGCAATCACCTAGGCGCCTTAAGCGCAGACGTTGTATTGTCTCCGACCACGATGCCTCGCCTCCCGATGTCGCCTCACCTATAGCTCCTACAAACGAGGACCAGGAGTCGACTGAAGTCGAGGACAACAATGTGACTCCGACTTCCACGAACGAATAGCCATCAACCCTGACAGAAAGTCAAAGGGTTGTCGAACCGGAGGACACGTCCATGTCTTTGGACGCTTCTTCATCAGTCCAGAACCCTGTACCACGGTAGCGAACAGATAACTCGCCGGGTTCAAAATGGCTCTGAGCACTACGGGACTTAACATCAGTGGTCATCAGTCCCCTAGAACTTAGAACTACTTAAAGCTAACTAACCTAAGGACATCACACACATCCATGCCCGAGGCAGGATTCGAACCTGCGAAACTCGCCGGGACTTCACACTTCGGTGTGGGGCGACGACATCAAAATCGACCCTGCCCCCAGTCGACGGCGGCGCCTCTGGCAGCCACGACCAAAAATTAGCTAGGCTCAACCCTGGAGGTTGGACGGGATGGTCTATAACCTCCTTGTTCGCTCTCGATTATCTACAACGTGATACCGAACCTCCCCTTACTGCGGAGCCAATCATGCAGAATTGCAACGATCAGTTCCAAACAAATCAGATCGCTCCCGAAATTACCTCTGTTACGAGATGTGACCTGGTCATCTGACACTGACATTTCACTCCTACAGGAAGCACAACTGACTGCTCTGCCCCACGTTGCCAGATACGTACTTAATACTTCTGCTGGTGATTCTCTTGGCAGGTACGTGGCTGCATATGTACACGAAGGACTCCCCATCATGGATCTCGCCTTTCACCCAACAGCACGAGGCATTGCTTTCACCACTTTGGACATGCGTATCATCGACATCTTTGCCCCATCTGGTTCCACTCACTGATGGGAGAGAGCCACAATCTACTCTTGTTCTTAGAAAGCTATGCTGCTTGCATATTTGGAGGCGTCTTAAACTGTGTCTCGCAACAGAAAGATCAGGCGCCTTACTTTAACACCTGTCAAGAACTCCACATGATCGTCTGAGCCTTCCAGCTCAGCGGCACATGGGAAGAGAAGTTTGGCAATGCCCGTGGCCCCACTTATCAAACATACCATTTGGAAAGTCGACTTGATGTAATTTACGTCTTTGGGAGCTAGCATCTGATATTCAGGACCCTGAACTGTGGCCGCTGGTTTTCTCAGACCACAGTGCATACATTGCACGAGTCTTCTCAAATTACAAGCAGTCTGGTGCAGTCGTACGCTGAGGAATATGAACATCACTCATCAACAGGATACAGGATATCAACGATCCATAACAGAGACTTAGACCACTTGCGAACGACGACCTACAGAACTTTAGAGTGGTGGTTCGGGTATATGAAGCCCTTCTTACAGTAAATCCTTATGCGATATGTGAAGGACATTGCGCAATGGCATCCTCCGAGACTTAGTCACCCAAGGACCCGACCTGACCGTTCAGAGGGAGCAACAGCAGATTAAGTTGTGCATAGCGACGCTGGCCCAATATCGTCTACATGGAGATCCATGAGAACACGTCTACCGGACTCACTGGTCCACGAGATATCTACCAAGCATCATATCGCAACCGACGACCGACGACGACGACAGATCATAATCCAGCTCGTCACACTATAGGCACAGACTCTCACCCAACAATCTGCAATAGTCACCACCTTCGCCGATCACAACCAGAACATCTCTGACGCCGGGACTGCCGACGTAGCAGCAACTGGTCACATCTTGTCTTATGGAGAGAATACCCATTTGATGGAACTGATCACCAGGGACGAAGTAGAGGCTACCGTTGATAAGGGTGCACATAACAAATCTCCTGGCATGGATGGTCTACCTACAGAGTTCTATCGTGTCTTCCAGACATTAATGGTCTTGAGGGGAACCAGTATGTGTCAAGAACTTTTCACGCTGGGCCATGTTGTCCCTCCCGGGTTTGTCAGAGGCATCATCATTCTTACACATAAGTCTCGCTGTGGTGTGATGATCACCGACTACCGTCCACTTACCCTCGTTAATGTGGGCTACAAAATCTTTGGGCTCATTTTGATGAGGCGCCTTCGTCCCCTTCTTCCCAGCATCCTTTCACTACAACAGATGACCCGAAATGGACAGGTGAATATGCAGACAACAACCGGCGAATGTCACGGTGTGATAGCACTGGCTACAACGTGTCGGCCCTGGGCAGCTATGATCGATATCGGTTTCGTCAGCGCATATGATAAAATAAATCACGGTTTCCTGTTCTCTGAGATGCTCGAATGGGCTTCCCAGTCTCCTTACTCAACGTCATACATGGCATTTATGACAGTTCTAGCTCCCACATACAAGTCAATGGTTACTTAACGAGTCCAGTTCTAATACGACGATCTATCTAACAAGGCTGCCCCTATCAACCCTGACCTATGCCGTCTCACTGGAGCCCCTCATTCAGAAGCTCAAATCTATGCTACGGGACTCATGCTACAACAGCACACCTGCTGTTCTCGAGCATACACCGACGAACTGCTCCTTTTGGTTCGCGGAAACGGAGCGAAAACACGACAGACTACTGAAGCAATCATAAAATACAGGGCAGCGGCAGGCAGCTCGATGAATGTGGATACATCTACAACCCTGCACTAGGATGCAGCCTCCCTGATCCCAAACTAGCGCCCTCCCCATGGGTTCAGACCATCAAGCCTTCACCCCCAATACATCCCATTCGATGACCACTAAATTTCGGAGCGTGTTGCAGTGTGTCCGCGCCGAGATCTACAACAATCCACTTCAGCGGGTGGTTTATCTCAATCGACGTGTTGCTCCGAAACTGGTGCGCTTTAATAAGTTCCACCCTCACCGCACACAACTTGACTTAGTTTACAAGTGGCCTTCGGCTATTATCTGACGGCGGGAACAATCTTTAAGGTCCGGTATGAAACGCTAACCCTCTCCCCGCGTGAGTGAGAACTTGGTCTGCTCAAAGTACAGCACAGGGCTGATGCCCTGTAAATGCGAACCATCTGGAAGCAATGGATTGGACCGGGAGCATCCATTACATGCAGTTTGGTGGACACCCTCAGCCCAGGAGCCATCTTTCCACCTGTGCCAGCTGGTCACATTCATATCTCATTTTCACATATTGCGACCTTTATTGTGGTCTACAGCTAAGAGCATCCTCCACTCCTGACCATGCTTCCACCTTGGCCAAATACATCTATCTCACTCTGCTACTTCGAGTGTCAAGCGACATTGTCGTACAGAAGTATCCTGTGGTCCGTTGGTCGTTGGTCGAATGCATGACTCTTTATCCTCCAAGTTACCTCCCCACATACTTTACAGCAACATGGTACTTGGTTATCAATGGCAAAATTACGACACGACAGAAGTTACATGCAGCTGGATTAGCTGAACCGCACTGTGTGCTGCCTGTCAACACCTCAACGAAGACATCCACCGCCTCAGATACCTATCAGCCCTTGACGTCTGGCAGCTAAGCCGCAAGATGATCGCCTCCTTTCTCCGCATTTCTCCGACCATGGTTGAACGTCAAACATACATCTTTCCTGAGAGCATGTACTTCTTAGCTACCAAAACCAGCGCCATACTCTGAATACAAGGTTGGACGCTCAGCTACTTATACGGCGACGGTGACAAATCGGGCCTCGGCTTTTGGTGCAGGTTACAGTACGCCCACGCCGACTTGGAGCGACGATCCAATTACCGGTCCTGTCTGCCAACTGCTTGTGTGGTGTATTCATGTCCCCGATCTCCCAACTGCAGCGTCATGGCCGCTATCCTCACTCCCTCCCACCTTAAGGGGGACTGGACTCGTTAAGTAACCATTGACTTGTATGTGGGAGCTAGAGCTGTCATAAGTTAGTTAAGCTAACTTCTCCTCTCGCTCTTCTCGCTGCACCTGCGTCTTTAGACCTCACCTTCCTAGGACGTCACTAAGGCGATCGCATCTTTCGCTGCACAAGGCAGCCCACATAAGGCTGCACCATGATTTCTTACCCTCTCCTCCCATGTCAAATGAACTGGGATAAAAAAAATAGATGTCGTCCTCACCCCATCCTAACTACCGTCCCTATGCATCCGACCACGGAGAGGTCGGGGGCACTGTGGCCAGGCCTCAGTTACGACCCCTGCCCTCAGGCGCCACCGAGGTACGGATGTGTAGCCCCGATGTTTCTCCACTCCCCTTCCTTCCCTTATAAAGTACGTTTTACTGTAAATAAGTTTCTCTATTGTTCCTTTCTGGCTTTTGCGAATCAAATTATATGTAAATAAAAGCTGAGTAGATTGCTGAAAAAACCGGTAAAGCACTTATGTAAAGGGGGACGGTAGCGTAAAGCAGCGGAAAAGCGCGTGCATGGAAGCCTATAGAGCGCGGGATCGCGATATCAAATACTGGCTGAACCACGGAAATTTTCGCTCTGCTTTTAATTTAGGCTTTACCTCTCAACGATGTTAAACTGTAGGTCCGTTTCCCCTGTTCGGCAACTGACGTAGATGAGGGACACGCAAATGGACGAAGTGGCAGCTAGTCGAGAGAATTGTACTGGACCACTGGATGCATTTTAATTTAGTTGTTCACGATCTCTACAATATGCCCAGATACTGGAAGCCGCTGGGTTCTCTACTGACACACAAAGAGTCGTCTCTAATTTGTTAACGGGTATCAAAGCTTCGGTGGCTGTCAATGGACAACTGAAACCCCTGATTAACATCTGTAGAGATTTTCCTGCGGTAAGTTGGTTTTCAGTGTCGTCGTTTGCTCCTTCTTCGAAGGATCGCAGCTCATTTACAAGGGTGGACACTCTCGGGCGAGACGATCTCGTCGCATGCATACGCGGACGATGTGATGGTGTTTCTCCGTACTCTTGCTGAGATTCCGTTGCCCAAGGCTACCGTGGATGCTTTTGCCTTGTATCTCGTGCCCGCGTCAATGAAGCCAAAAGTCGGTTGATGAATGTGCGGGGTTTTGACAATTATGTCATTTCGAAGGCAACCGTGGTCGATCGACTTAAGTCTTTGGGAGTCATAATAAACTGATCGCTCCGCAATTAAAATTGCTATACTTAATTATAAATCGGTTACGGGGAAGATAGAAGGTCCAGTCCTTGAACATGAACGGCCTTCCCTCCAGATAATTCGGATTCTGGATACCTACGTCTTGTGCAAAGCATATTGCATCGCTCGGGTCTTTCACTTGCAGCAATGATGGCAAGGAAACAAACAACTGTCTAGCCGCGTTTTTTATGGAAGCATTACAGTTTTCGATTACAATACGAGATAGTTGCACGCGCGCGTTCTCTCGGGGGTTCGGGACTTTTCGATACTAAAAGGAAATCGTTTTTGTTATTTGTTCGACGCACCGTGTTGACTATCTCTTACGCAATGCACACATTCACGTCTCGGTTGTTTTCCAGTCTGCGGCCGGTAGTCTTGATCCGCTTGTCGATGTCGGTCGACTGAATTTTTAGTCAACATGTCCATCAATTTGATATTGCTGTCAGGTACTTGTGGGCTGATATCCTACAGAGGCAGCATCTCACTACCAGTTTTTTTGTTAATATGAGGGGGAAGGATCTACTGTATGGCGTCTGTTGAAAGAGTATGGCCGCAAACTTCTTGGAAGACGGTGTGGTTTTATCTTAGCCTTCCTATTCTACCAATGTCTGTGGCGTCATAGTGGCACCAAGTGCTCCACAAGCTGTTATCCACAGAGGAGCGCCTATTTCGTATTGGACTTCGTGTCACGGATCAGTGCAGTCGCTGTCCCGCCATTGACACGCTACAATATAGATTATCCTCTCATTGGGGCGAAGCGAACTAGCTCTGGTTTAAAAGACAATTAGCGTTTCTAATTCGATTGGTTGAGACTGCATTTTCAGCTGATACCCTGTTGCGTCCGAACTCCTTCTACTTTCCGAGGGAAGAGTCAAATACAATTGCCTGACTGTTGAGCCACTACGTTCATTACATTGTAGATGAATGGGGCGATATGGACCCACTCGCCTTCTGCCAATGTATGGCCACTGTATAATGGAAGTGTTTGCACCTGCCCTGGTATCGTGACTTATTCGCCAGTAAGTTGGACCTTGTATTTTGTCGTCAAGGTATCTGTTGAGTTAACCGGTTCTTGTGGCTTTCTAGTCATGGTCCCTTAGGTATACTCTTTCGCAGTTTATATTCATTTTTGTGGCCCTGTTGGTGTTTTTTAGACATAAAAAGAATCTGGCGTAGCGTTAGACTACCAAATCGCTGGTCCGTGTCCGTTTCTTGGTTGTGGTTTTTTCTCATTCGATATTTTAGGGAAAAATGCGGTAAAGCGTCTGGATTGAAATCGAAAGGTTAAAAAATCGTGGTCTAGCGGTAAAGTCGGTATCTGGAGCCTGAGAGATCGTGGGATCGATTCTTGGTTGTACCTTGGATATAACAAAGTGATAGGCATTTGAGATCCGTGATCTATGAAATTATGGATCGAGTCCCGTTACCCATTTTTAACTCTAAAAAATGGTTCAAATGGCTCTGAGCACTATGGGACTTAACATCTGTGGTCATCAGTCCCCTAGAACTTAGAACTACTTAAACCAAACTAACCTAAGGACATCACACACATCCATGCCCGAGGCAGGATTCGAACCTGCGACCGTAGCGGTCACGCGGTTCCAGACTGAATCGCCTAGAACCGCACGGCCACACCGGCCGGCCGTTTTTAACTCTATTTTTTCAACACGTGTCATATAATTTCAAGCACATGACACCTGAAGGGTAATGTAGGGGAAGGACACGTGTACTTGTATGTTCGCTAATCGAATCCCCATGTCAAAAAAGAAAAAAAAGCAATAAAGCGTGTGCCTGAAAACCTAGAGATAGCGGGATCGAATCCAGGTCACACCACCGACATGTTTACCCTGATTCTAATCTAGCCTGTACGTCTCAACGATTTTGAACTGTAGGTTCCTTTCTCCAGTTGGCAAACTCTGGCAGATTGGGGGTACGTATAAGGACGGAGTGGCGGCCGGTCGAGAGAATTTCATCAGGCCATTGAGCCACAAGAGTTTATCATCATCAACACATAAATTACAACTAGGTTGTTCTCGATCTCTGCAATATGTTAAATATCGACTATCATCATGGTAATATCTTTGAAGCCACGCTGTTCTGAACTCATTTTTGCCCCATATCCCTCGTGTGCACGTTAACCACGCAAGCCAATATTTCATTCTGTTCTGTTTCCTGGAACCGTCTACATCTAGCACTGAGCGATTCGTGGTGCTCTACCGAGTTGGCAATATTCCATACGTATTAATGCACTCTGTTCTGTAATTTTTCTTGTGATTGCCGGCCGCTGTGGCCTAGCGGTTCTAGGCGCTTCAGTCCGGAACCACGCTGCTGCTATGGCTGCAGGATCGATACCTGGATCGGGCATGGATGTGTGTGATGTCCTTAGGTTAAGTTAGGTTTAAGTAGTTCTACGTCTAGGGGACTGATGACCTCAGATGCTAAGTCCTATAGTGCTTAGAGCCATTTGAACCATTTTCTTCTGTTGATTCTTACTGCTTCCAAATTTATTGATTGACTAGATCAAGTAAAAAGGAAGGAAGATTGGGTTTAACGTAATGTCAACATCGAGGTCACACATCGGAACACAAGCTCGAATTTTGTCTAGAATGATCCAGGAGCCCAGCTCGTAGCTGGGACAGTAGGCGCCGGCATTTGAAGGCGATCGTGAGCCGCAGATCACTTGCGAAATCAAGTCCCAAAAATGGACAGTAGCAACCACACACAATGAAGCAGCGCTGTCCGCAGGAAGTCCCGCACCTATAGCCATCGTTCTCGATTTTCGGACGTTAAAGCAGCTACCAGAATCTTCGCCGTAGGTGGTAACCCATGCCACTGACCCCGTGACCTCAGCACCGCTACGGAGAACGATGACGAGATCGTCCACATAAGCAGTGAAGCTGAATACATAGCCACCGAGAGACATCCCAGACAGGCGGTGAAGGAGGCCGCCGAGCAATGGTTCCATGGCGAAAGCATACGACAGTGCACTGATCTGGCAGCCCTGACGCACCGAACGGCGGATGAAGATGGGAGGGGTGAGACGGACTTAGTAGAGTATAGGAGACGTAGCTCCACTAAGGAGGCGCATTATGACGTAGACGGTAGTATCAGGATAGCCCATATTGCTGAGCATCCGTTCCAGGTAATCGTGAGCGACCCAATGGAACGCCTTGCTGAATCCATGCGCCGTGTGTGAGCAACAGCGATTATGTTCCGATAGCGACAGAGGGCAGTGCGGATGCTATTGGCACCTCCCAAGGAAATTTGATCAGGGTAAACCACGTAACAGGCCGTCCGTTTAAGTTGTGCAGCCAACAGCTGGGTAAAGATCTTTGTGTCCGTTTTGAGCAACGTCAAGGGGCGGTAATCGCATATCCGTGAGGTACCGCGAGGATTGCGGATGGAAATGAGAAGACCGTTAAGGAAACCGTCTGGGATCCGCTCGATAGTTGATATAAGACCCTAAATTTCCGTCCGCACTGGCACCAGTAAGGGACGAAATGCCCGATAAAACTCCAGTGGGAGGCCGTCAGAGCCAGGCGACTTGTTCGTAAAGCTTCCCCGGATAGCATCATGGACTTTGCACTCCGTGACGTCAGCAAGCAGATCCAGCGTTGCATCCCAGGAACAGATCCAAAGGAGAGTCTGTATACCGCCATAACGTTGGCAGGGTGGTGACGGTGTTCAGAGACCAGCATAACATAATGTGCATGGAGGGCAGACCCTATATCGCGTTGCGTATCTAAGCGTCGTACACCATCAGCCGTAAGAACGTTAATCAAAATCTCCCGTCGGGAGCGCCATTCCGCTATCACATGATACATATAGGGACGCTCTTGCGCTACCATTTAGTGAGTACACACCCTGACTACAGCTCCTTCAAGGTGACGGCGAGATACGGATGTGAGCTGTGTCTCGGCACGATTCACCGTCTCCTGGCGCTCTGGTGAATACAGCATCATAGCACAGTTCCGGAGAATGATGAAATAGCAACCCTGGGTTCGTCGCGGCCACGCCGCGATCTCCCTTCCATAACCAATCAAGGCCTTTCGGAGGGCAGGCTTTGTGCAGAGCACCCACCATGACAGGGCAGACTGTTACGCATCACGGCGGTGATGACAAGCTGTCCACGTGGTCTCTATGAGCTGCCGGCAGTCGGGTGAAGTAAGGTGGATTGTACTCAGTTTCCATGGTCCACGTCCGCGCCACATCCTTTGGCGGCAGTGATTGCTGGTACAGATATATGCGTCCTTGTCAGAGAACTTAACGGGCAAGACTTCAGCAGCCTACATCCCAATGACAATATCGCGGGAGATGTAAACACGATCGAGGTGGGTGGAAGAGTGGATGCTGGAATGGGTTAACCCCGGACGATCACCATGAACATGCTCCCAATAATCTAAAACGTTGAGGTGCTGGAGAACTCGCGCCGCACACGGAGAGTGACGTAGTAGTTGGTGTTTGGGTGCCTTGGTGGAGTTGAAATCAGCTCTCATGATCAATGCATACTGCCGACCCAGGAAAAGAGACGTGACTGTCTCGGAAAAGAAAGCGGAACGTTCGCAGCAGCAACTCGAGCCAGATGGCGCATAGACACTAAAGGTGAGAGCCATACCTCTGGCATCAGGGAGATAAGCAACTGTATCAGCGAGGATACCGTCACGTTAAAGAGTCGCCACCCCACTACCAGTAAGGGAAGCATGGGAGACGTGTGATGTAAAACCATGGCGAGCAAGAAAGGATGCAACGTACACCTCCTGAAGGAGGGCAACGTCAACGTCCGCAGCATACAGGATGTCATGGAGTGCAGCCAGTTTGTAGCATACGCGAATGGTATTGACATCTACCATGACTATATTATAAGTCTGAAAAGCTTCAGGAGGATATGCGATTCAAACACGAGGGAAGCAGACGGAGCTCCCTGTAAGGCCCTCGTGGAAGTGAAAATCCTTGTGACTGGAAGCTGACCCCACCAATAGGGGTCCATCGCTCTCTACACCTCCAGAACGTCCATCCTCGGCATTGAGTCGTTCGCCCAGGAGACAGAAGTCTCACTGGGCCGGTTCAGTGGAACACTTACATGGCTGTGCCCACAGGTAGTGTCAGACACAGAAAGGGAGACAGTCGCAACTGACGCAGGCGGAGGAAGGTCGGTGTCCATAGGTGGATGCTGACTGGAGACAAAGGCGGGTAAAGACGTCGCGTCATCAGGCGCTTGGTCATCATGGGACAGCGCATCTTCAGTAGGATTGTCGTCATCATGTGCACACATCCGATGGAGGCAGTCATCAGAAGAGGTACGTCGTTGTCTCTTCCGTTTCCTAGGCGAAAGTTGCTTCCTAACATGTCGTTCCGCGTCGGATGGTGGGTGCCTATCTTCGACATGTGGCCAGACGGCAGAAAAGCGGAGGTAAAGCTCCATGATCAACAACCATGGAGTCGAGACAGACGGCTTGCGCTGCTCAAGGCCATCGTCCATTGGTACTGCCTCCGACCAACACCGACTCAAAGGAAGGCCTCGGCGCTTGTTGGTGACGTCACGTCAGCTAGGCACGGCCAACGCCAGGTCTGTTGCAAGCAGAAACGCCTGGGCGTGCTTATCACTATAAATCTCTTATTTTTGGACAAAATGTTTGGAATTGTTTTGGATTCTGCAGTTTTATTTAGATGAAAGATTTTATTACTATCGTAAAGCTACAAATGAAGATCATAGTTCTGTATTACTGAATCCTGTCGAAACAAACGTAGATCAATATGAGAAGATGCTTTGCCCCATTGCAAGCTTCGGAAATTTTACATTCAAGTAACTATATTTACTTGATCCATTATCTTATCGAAACTTACCACCAACCCCCTTACAATGAACTCGTTTCTTTTATTTATTTATTTATTTATTTTCGTTTGACATCGTCACTGGAAATGTGAACTAATTTACATGTGTAAATGTCCAACTGTTGCCAGTCATTAGATTACAGTCGTTTTCAACGAAAGGAATTCTAAACAGGAAACAAAATAGCTTCATACATCGAAAATACTGCTGAGCTTAAACTTTTTTAAACATGCACATTAGAAAAGATAAATATTCCCCTCTTGCAACTGAAAGGAGAAACTTTATAAGATAAAAAAAATTTATTTGATAAAACAAGTATCTCTCTTTTGCCTCTTCTTCTGTCCTCCTCCCCCTCCCTCAACGTGTACAATCGCAAGATATTTCATTAATATTCAGTGCTCCTCACTCCATAGTCAACCAAGATACCTAAAGAAGAGCACCAATATGTTCAGTTTCTTGTAAAAGCAACCCAGTACAAACATAACTTCCTCAGATTTACAAATAAGGTAAAGAAGCACGAATTCTGTTGCTGCTGGACCATGAAGTTGTTTTTGTATGTCAGTCCTTAAAACAGGTGGAAATTTAAGTTTAGGAGTACACTATATGTTAAGAAGTGTAATGAATTGCGCAATTAATTGATTGCAGCAATCTCTGAGAACAATGTGTGTTGGTCAACTACCGCCAATAGTTTCACATTTTCCTGTGTCAGAGAGGAAGACAGCACCATTATGAGTATGCCTGCAACAGACCTGGCGTTCCCGTGCCTAGCTGACGTGACGTCACGAACAAGCGCCGAGGCATTCCTTTGAGTCGGTGTTGCTCCGACGGCAATGTGGGAGCGACAGGCAAACTGTCCATCGCGTTGTCGAGAGGAGTCGACGCCGCTACCAACTGATACAGAGTGTACACATTAGGCAGCCCACCCGCGAACGTGTAAGATAAAGGTAACAGTGGGCGCTGCCTCCGATCGGATTATGTACCAGTCTACATTGGAACATTCAACACAGACATGGCCTTGCTGGCCACAGCCTGAACAAGTGCGCGGCTGGCCATCGTACATGTCGACAGCTCGGCAGCCGGCAGGTAGCAAGTAGAAGGCACGTGCTTCCTCAGTTCAATTTTTTATCTGCCGGACACTGTTGAGGCCACGATATGTTTCGAACGTCATCGACGTTTCAGCAACGTGACTGACGACGTTGCCATAAGGTTGAAATGGGCGGCCACCACAACATCCGACGGCACCACAAACGGGAGGTCGAAAACCCACAACGTTTGGAGGCCAAAACCAGCGTAATCAACCACGACAGCTCCTACATGGCCGTCAGAGTATCGGAACTTGAGATCCTTAGCATGGTGCCGCACAACCTAGGCGCACAGCTCTCCATTAACCAGCCTTTGTACACAGTGGCACTAAGGATCGAAAAATGAATTCCGAAAACATTCTGCGGTGCGAGCCGCATTTCGTGATGTCCTTAGGTTAGTTAGGTTTAAGTAGTTCTAAGTTCTAGGGGACTGATGACCATAGAAAGTCCCATAGTGCTCAGAGACATTTGAACCGCATTTCGTCCCGTATAAACTGTTAACTTCACGTGCTTTCGGTTGTTCATGATCCAAAGGAAACTTTAATTTAATCGTGGCTTGTTGATAGGAAAACGCCATGATGGTCGATGAATTCGGACACGAAAACAAGCCGCTACACGGAAGTAAACAAACAAACCCACGCTCGCAAACAGCACAACAGGCGACACGCAAATAAGTCGTATTCGCCTCATAACTGCCGAAAACAGACCGGCCTTTCAAAGCAACCATCCCGACATTTTCCTGGAGCGATTTAGGGAAATCACGGAAAACCTAAAGATGGATGGCCGGATGCGGGATTGAACCGCCGTCCTCGGTGGCTCGACCAAGTATTTACTTCCCTTAATTGGTAAAAAACTTTTCGTTTATGAACTTTAGTCGCTCTAATACAGCTGACGATCACATTTGATGTAACCGGGCATGGTTTGTGGTACATACCACATATCTTTTGTTTTATCCCTTTATAAACATGCTTACATTTATCGAATGAGCCGCGATTGTTTTTCATTTCCGGAATATGGCTTTGGTAACGCCGATGGGGTCACCAAGTGGGTCTGTTCAAGACACAGAATCTCTTTTCATAAGCATCTTTTGAGCCAACAACATCTCTCCTCAACCATTCAAAAATGGTTCAAATGGCTCTAAGCAATATGGGACTTAACATCTGAGGTCACCAGTGCCCTAGACTTAGAACTACCTAAACCTAACTAACCTAAGGACATCACACACAGCCATGCCCGAGGCAGGATTCGAACCTGCGACCGTAGCAGCAGCGCGATTCCGGACTGAAGCGCCTAGAACCGCTCATCCACAGCGGCCGGCTCAACAATTACATATATATCCATACAATATGAAATTTATAGACCTGATGTTCATTTTGGAGAGATATTATTGCATGTATTTATTTGTCACGATGATCGATTATCTTACCAAGTCCTTTGAACTTGCCTTGACGCAATTCGTGTTTGGTGAATTTGTTATTATCACTTGCCATGGCCTCTCTGGAAGTCTATCCATACTTCCAGTACTGCAGTTCACGTAATTTACGTAGAATTTCTTCCACCTTTTGAACACTGTTGCGAGTACATGGCCCCGATATGTATATGCTTGAAGAACATATAGTCTGTAATAAATGTGTATTGTGTATTTGACAGTGAGATTTCTACTATTACTATGATTCAAACTTATCTGCTACCAAGAGATTAGCCTTTTCGTGTTTTACCTCGAATATAAATAGAAGCAAAAGAGATCCACCCAGATAGTTAGCAGAAGTTCAAGCCAAGAGTTTCATTGAGATTATTCATTCGCTTTCTCTCCGCTGACTAAGTTCTTAGGCTAAGTCAAGTAGGAAAGGGTTTCATCCAGATAAGTAGTAAAGCCAAACTATATCAGTATGATCTGGCCATTTAAAAGTAATGACAGAGTCGGAGTTCCACCGCAGGGTTTAAGTGGAGGAGTTCGCGCGGCGGCAGGAACTTCTGCAGTTGGCCCCCAGGGAAAGAGAATAAAAGTAGATTGGCTGTCCTGGATAGCGGACACAAACAAGGCCATCGCATTCCTACTACCCGCTGAGGCGCCAGTCTCCACCTGATTGGCTGCTGAATCCGTAAGGCCGGGTCTTCAAAGTGCTCACTTCCACATCCTCCGCAACGACCGCGCTTCGCTGCCGTCATACTTCGGCTTTGTGGCGCTTTATGAAAGTCACATGGGCGTCTGTTAAATCCCTCAATAAATAACTTTTTACTGGCAAGTGCCTTATTAATCTTATATTACAATAATAACGATGTATTACTGAACACCTTAGCTCCGTAAACTGAAGCGCTATCTAACAGACAAATAATTACTCTTGATGATACATGTTGTTACCAGTAAGGAGACGACGCAATATAGGGTAAAGCTATCTAACTCAGTGACATATTTTATTTCTTGATAGCAAAAAAATGGTTCAAATGGCTCTGAGCACTATGGGACTCAACTGCTGAGGTCATTAGTCCCCTAGAACTTAGAACTAGTTAAACCTAACTAACCTATGGACATCACAAACATCCATGCCCGAGGCAGGATTCGAACCTGCGACCGTAGCGGTCTTGCGGTTCCAGACTGCACCGCCTTTAACCGCACGGCCACTTCGGCCGGCGTTCTTGATAGCAGACGCATTCTTTGTCCATAAGTAAGGTAAGCCTTTTACGCACGATTCCAAATGACCTAAATTGATGGCAGAAATGTATGCGCACGGGAAAGACATTCTGATCGGGAATAAACTCTGATGTTTATTGTTTGTTACTTGGAGGGAAATACGTGGTTTGCCGTGCTGATTCTTCAATACAAGCTCAGTAATATAACTTGTTCAAGTAATCAGTCACATGTTTATATGCAGTTGTATTACTAATGCAACATACTTCTAATTTTATTACTGAATCCAGTTCTTTGTGGAGCACTTCAGAAACTTTTGGAAGGAAAGTAGTCGATATACACAGCCCCTAAACACGTCTCCATTCGCCGGCCGGGGTGCCCGAGCGGTTCTAGGCGCTACCGTCTGCAACCGCGCGACCGCTACGGTCGCAGGTTCGAATCCTGCCTCGGGCATGGATGTGTGTGATGTCCTTAGGTTAGTTAGGTTTAAGTAGTTCTACGTGTAGGGGCCTGATGACCTCAGATGTTAAGTCCCATTGTGCTTGGAGCCATTTGAACCATTTTTGAACGTCTCCATTCCATGGAGTGCTTTGAAAGACTATGTAGACCACAGTGATGGTGACAAAAACAATGTGACCATTGGCAAAATGGGAAGAGCGATTGTGCTTACGAGTGAACTGGAAGTTAAGTTAGATAATTTCATATACTGAAGAACCAAAGAAATTGGTATACCTGCCTAATATCGTGCAGGGCGCCTGCGAGCACGCAGAACTGCCGCAACACGACATGGCATGGACTCGACTAATGTCAGGAGTAGCGCTGGAGCGAACTCACACCATGAATCCTGTAGGGCTGTCTATAAATACGTAAGAGTACAGGGGGTTGGAGATCTCTTCTGAACAGCATTTTGCAAGACATCCCAGATATGCTCAATAATGTTAATGTCTGGGGAGTTTGGTGGCCATCGGAAGTGTTTGAACTCAGAAGAGAGTTCCTGGAGCCACTCTGTACAAATTCTGGACGTGTGGAGTGTCGCATTGTCCTGCTTGAATTGCCCAAGTCCGTCGGAATGCACAATGGACTTGATTGGATGCTGGTGATCAAACAGGATGCTTACGGACGTGTCAACTGTCAGAGTCGTATCTAGATGTATGAAGAGTCAAACTTCACACGCCCCACACCATTACAGTGCCTTAACCAGCTTGAACAGTCCCCGCCGACATGGAGGGTCCTTAGTTTCATGAGGTTGACTCCATACCCGTACACGTCCATACGCTCGACACAATTTGAAACGGGACTCGTCCGACCATGCAACATTTCTCCAGTCATCACCAAACCAATGTCGGTGTTGACGGGCCCAGGCGAGGCTAAAGATTTGTGTCGTGCAGTCATCAAGCGTACACGAGTGGGCCTTCGGCTCCGAAAGCCCATATTGATGATGTTTCGTTCAACAGCTCGCACGGTGACACTTGTTGATGGCCCAGCATTGAAATCTGCAGCAATTCGCGCAAGGGCTGCACTTGTGTCACGGTGAACGCTTCTCTTCAGTCATCGTTGATCCCGTTCTTGCAGGATCTTTTTCCAGCCGCAGCAATGACGGAGATCTGATGTTTTACTGGATTCCTGATAATCACCTGTATACTCGTGAAATGGTCGAACGGGAAAATCCGCACTTCTTCGCTACCTCGGAGATGCTGCGTCCCATCGTCAGTGCTCCAACTATAACGTCACGTTCAAGCTCACTTAAACTTTGATAACCTGCCAATGTAGCAGCAGTAACCGATCTATCAACTACGCCAGACACTTGTCTTACATAGGCGTTGCCGACCGCAGCGCCGTGTTCTGCGTTTACATATCTCTGCATTTGAATACAGAGTTATCCTGTCCAGATAACTTCCCAGGCAAGCTCAGTTTCTGTTACGGTGTGAAGTCAAGCGCCGTCACGGCAGAGAGGGCTGAGAGGGTTGTGAGAAGAGGTCAGTCAATCGCTCGCATACCTACCCATCACCAGGATGACAAAGCGACAGCAGCGGCCTCTATGCGAAGAGAACATAAGCGCCGAGCCGAGCCTGACTGAGCACGACCCAGCCGAACAGCATCCTCACGACTAGCGATCTGAATAGAAGCGTCAGCTGTACTACTTCACTTATATTAGGTTCAAATGGTTCTGGGCACTATGGGACAGCTGAGGTCATCAGTCCCCTAGAACTTAGAACTACTTAAACCTAACTAACCTAAGGACATCACACACATCCATGTCCGAGGCAGGATTCGAACCTGCGACCGTAGCGGTCGCGCGGTTCCAGACTGTAGGGCCTAGAACCGCTCGGCCACTCCGGCCGGCCTTGTACTAGGAATTGTATATACTGAAGAAGCTTGTTTATTTTGCATGTCGCCCTTCGCTTGTGACACATCTATGTAATTCTCAAAGTTAAGTATTGTCATTTACTTTTCGTAATAAAACTCATTAATACACTCATCAAAAAAAGTATTGCATCACCTCGGTTCCGAGAGTTCCGAAACCTGTACAGAAGAGATATCAACATAAACGTCATTCCGCCCTTTTTATTGCTCATGAAAACCACACATTGCATGTTGTACCCTGTTGTACCACCATACTGCGAGACCTTCAGAGTTGGTGGTCCAGACTGTTGTACACACTGGTAGCTCTAACACCCAGTAGCACGTCCTCTTGCATTGATGCATGCCTCTATTCGTCATGGCATACTATCCACAAGTTCATCAAGGCACTGTTGGTCCAGATTGTCCCACTCGTCAAAGGCGATTCGGCGTAGATCCCTCGGAGTGGCTGATGGGTCACGTCGTCCATAAACAACCCTTTTCAATCTATCTCAGGTATATTTGATTGGGTTCATATCTGGAGAGCAAGCTGACCACTCTAGTCGAGCGGTGTCGTTATCGTGAAACAAGTCATTCACAAGATATGCACGATGGGGGCACGAATTGTCGTCCATGAAGACGAATGCCTCGCTAATATGCTGCCGATATGGTTGCCCTGTCGGTCGGAGGATGGCATTGACGTATCGTACAGCCGTTACGTAGCCTTCCATGATCACCAGCGGCGTACGTCGGCCCCACATAATGGCACCCCAAAACATCAGGGAACCTCAACCATGCTGCACTCGCTGGACATTGTGTCTAAGGCGTTCAGCCTGACAGAGTTGCCTCCAAACACGTCTCCGACGATTGTCTGGTTGAAGGCATATGCGAGACTCATCGGTGAAGAGGACGTAATGCCAATCCTGAGCGGTCCATACGGCATGTTGTTGGGCCCATCTGTACCGCACTGCATGGTGTCGTGGTTTGCAAAGATGGACCTCGCCGTGGACGTTGGGAGTGGAGTTGCACATCATGCAGCCTATTGTGCACAGTTTGAGTCGTAACACGATGTCCTGTGGCTGCACGAAAAGCATTATTCAACATGGTGGCTTTGCTGTCAGGGTTCCTCCGAGCCATAATCCGTAGGTAGCGGTCATCCACTGCAGTAGTAGCCCTTGGACGACCTGAGCGAGGCATGTCATCGACAGTTCCTGTCTCTCTCTATCTCCTTCATGTCCGAACAACATGGCTTTGGTTCACTCTCAGACGGCTGTACACTTCCCCAGCCTGGCACAAAGTAACAATGCTGACGCGATCGAACCGCAGTATTGACTGTCTAGGCATGGTTGAACTACAGGCAACACGAGCTGTGTACCTCCTTTCTGGTGGAATGACTGGAACTAATCGGCTGTCAGAACCCCTCCGTCTAATAGGCGCTGCTCATGCATGGTTGTTTACATCTTTGTGCGGTTTTAGTGATATATCTTAACAATTAAAGGGACTGTGTCTGTGATACAATATCCACAGTCAACGTCTGTCTTCAGGAGTTCTGGGAACTGGGGTGATGCAAAACTTTTTTTGATGTGTGTACGATTTGTTTGAATTTTTGTCTAGCGATCCGAGAAAGCAAGTTTCCTAGACACCCCATATTCGACGACGAGGCAGAATTTAAGTGTTTCGACCACGATAGACACAATATTTTTGTTCACTGCAATGAGCACCCGTGCTATGGTGTCTAATCTGTCTCTTCGATATGCGTTCCATGTCTCATTAAATATTTCAGAGTTTTCTACTCCGGGTTTCCTCCAGCTCTCGGTTCCGAGAATGACCTGAGAGCGCAAGTTTCCTGGATGGTGGTAAATTCAGAGACTTCATGAGCGCTTCGGCACTTAAATGTTAAAATTCTGACAGTCGATGTGTGTCTACTGTGTACACGATCCACTGTTTGCATATCGACTGGCTAGCGTTCATCAGAAGAGTTCAAACTATCACCTAACCTAAAAAGGAAAACAGGTGTCAAGTACTCTGCTATGTGAGTAGCAGCGTCGCCCATGACCTATCAAGGTGAATCCAACGACTCTCCGCCACACTACACATCAGCTGCCGATAACCAGTAAGCCTCTTTCCCCGTTTTCCCGCTCGGACCCTGCTGAAGGATCGGCCACCTGTCCACTCGCAGAGTGAATGGGCGAGGCTAGACGGCCAGTCTCCACATTTCACTCTCGGCCTCGTGCGACGCGAAAGAACGCATTACAACCTGTCACTCATGCTGCGGTGAGTGTGGCTTGCCGCGTCGGATATGCTATGAGGCCCCTCGGTAACTGTCCGTGGACGAAACATGCGACACCTGAGGTGTCCCATCAACGCGCCAGATTCTCCGCCACTTTTACATCCCGAGGCAGCAGCCACGGGTGGCTGACCGCAGACAACAGCGTATTCAGCTGTTCGCGAACTGCAGCCACCTCCTCCTGTGCCTGCACACAGCATGCATTATCCATGCTGGTACTACGAGTCTAAGAATTACACTGTAAAAACACACATAAAAAGCTAAATATGTAACATGCAACTCTCCTGGTGTTCACAAACCGAGGCTAACGCCTCACGTAGCTCGTCTCCGATTTGCCATTGCTGATGAGGACACCAAGGATGGATCCAAGATCGCATTGGTGGAGGTTGGGGAAAGCATTCGGCAGCAGTTTTTTCATTTTTTTTTCAAAGTAACAATTGTGGCATTTGCCACTAGCGTTTTTGGCAAACCATAGAGAACTTAAACCTGCATATATAAAGATGGTATCTGTTCTTTCGGACTGCCGCGAGTAATGAGTGTAATGGGCAGGGGCACTACGAAAGTAGTGTGTGGACATTAAGTTGGGAATGTAGGTCTCACAGGGAGCGTATAAGGGATAAGTCCCTGCAGTCACACTATCCTTTGTGCCCTCGGTGGCTCAGATGGATAGGGCGTCTGCCACGTAAGCAGGAGATCCCGGGTTCGAGTGCCGGTCGAGGCACACATTTTCAACTTTCCCCGTTAATGTCGACTGCTTAGGGTCTTGATTTAATTGTCATTTCATTTAACGTGCATGGTCGGAATGGGATGTGAATCACCGTCCTCCCGAATGCGAGTCGTTCGAGGGGCTTGCTGTAAGTAATGCAACCCATTTTTTCTGAAAGTAGGTTGGTTTTACTCCAATACACTCCTATACACCGTATTATTCTCCACTCTTTTGGATACAAAACCCTATTTTTCAAGTTAATCTCCGTTCAACGCGACGGCCTTACGCCACCTTCATCCCCGCATCGTACCACTCCACCGGTCGATGTCGAAGGCAACGGCTTCTGCATCAATAATTACCCCATCATCCACGTACTATTTCCTGCGGCCTGAGTACGGGGTTCCGGATTCGAGTCCCGGCGGGGTCATGGATTTTCACCTGCCTCGAGATGACTGGTGTTTGCGTTGTCCTCATCATTTCATCATCATTCATGAAAGTGGCGAGATTGGACTGAGCAAAGATTGGCAATCTGTACGGGCGCTGATAACCGCGCAGTTGAGCGCCCCACAAACCAAACATCATCATCATCATCATCATCATACTTCCTGCGGCTTGCATCCTTCTTTGGGCCAGACTCGTTGCTCTTTATGGTATACTGTTGGGCAACGAGGAACCCAGCGTGTACACACTTGTGAGTACAACTAGTGGAAGAGTGTGTCAGTACTACCAACAGAGACATCCAGTCGCCAAGGAGGTATTTGATTGCGATCACCGCGAATGACACTGTCCGCACGCTCTAACACCGCAGGAGTCACAGCTGTATGATGCCAGACGGCATGAGGGAGATCGGATAGATTTGAGCGACCTTCTTACGATGATGTCAACCGCCTCGCGCGACGACTCACCGTGCTTTTGTTCACTGCCAAGTCTCCGTAGACATTCTGCAAGCGCCTATGATCCTCTGGTTTTCCGCCAAGTAACTCAGTGACAGCTCTCTGCTTGGAATGTACATTCGTTACAGGCGCCATTTTGATTGCTACGTATAGCTGCGGCACCTTCCAGTATTTCATGAAGCTCTAGGGGCTGAAGCGAGAATATTCCACGATGTCCCACACCAAATTCCTCATTTTTGCAATCGAAACTGTCTGAGGCAAAAATGTGTTGCATTATTTACTGAACGTCTGTGTTATGTGTTAGCCACTGTGTCACATCGTCGGTGACTTGTGTGATTCGCATCGAAACATTAGATTCATAAACTGCGATTACAAAATGCTAATACGAATTATCTACAGAAAAATATAAATAATGGTAGCAGGCAACCTGGGGGAAGATCGACTTATTTATAGCATCTGTGTATTTAGAAAACGCTTTGACACTGTTGAATATAATACGCTCTTTGAGACTCTTAATTTATCAAACACAAAATACAGAGAGGGGGGGGGGGGGGGGTAATCTACAACTTGAACAAAAGCCAGACTGCAGTTATGAGAGTCTATGAACATAAAAGTGAAGAAAACTGATACTTTCATAGAATTCTGTAAGATAATTAATTCAGATGGAGTGTAATTGTGATTCAATTGTATACAAATACAGCCTTAGAGATTATGTTCACATTTAAACCATGGTACTATTTGGTTTGGAGGGTGAGACATGTCCGAAAGAACAGACACCATATCCATATAAGTATATAGTTCTCGCAACACCGGCCATGACCACCTTCTTCTGTGCGGATGCACACACATTCCCCGAACTCTTACGGCACTCGGAAAGAATGCCTTCCACGAGTAATGAGTGTGTTGGGGTGGGACACTACGAATGTAGTGTGTGGACATACAAGGTGAGAATGTGGGTCTCGCAGGAGGCTTGAGCGAGATAGTCCCTGCAGTCGCGATATCCTCTGTGTCCTCGGTGGCTCAGATGGATAGAGCGTCTGCAATGTAAGCAGGAGATTCCGGGCTCGAGTCCCGGTCCAGGCACACATTTTCACCTGTCCCCGTTGATATATATCAACGCCCGTCAGCAGCTGAAGGTATTAATATAATTCTAATTTCGTTCTAGACGGCTGCAGGTCATCAATGGTGTCTGCTCTTTCAGACATGTCTGAAAGAACAGACACCATATCCATTTAAGTATACCTTTCATTTATGGCCCGGGGTGCACCACAGTTACTTCGGCAAAGGCTTTGGATAGCGCCAGTTTGCCATGTACGATATACTTCAACCACGGCGGCACGCGAACAGTTTACAAACTTAGCTTATTCGGAAATCCTTCCACCCTTGGCTCGAAAGCTAATGATCATGCCCCTTTGGACGTCAAATAAATCGCCCCGTTTCCGCATTACGACAACGACTGCACTGTCTTCCGCGTCCCCCTAGACACGCTTTATATACCCTCCACTGCTAGTGGTACAACCTGCCGTCTGTGAGTGATTATTGCTCTTTGACGTCGAATATAGGCAGTGGCCACATTAATGTGACTGGACCGTGTAGATTACTCACTTAACACTCGTTCTTGGAACTTTGTAAGTAGGCGTCTTCCTTCAGTGTATGCCAGTTGAGGTTTCTTACTAAGTCATTACGCTCGTGGGTCAGACTTGTTTTCATTTGTGCTGCCTTTGTTTACATTTATTCAGTATCTCCTGTTAGTCCTGTCCATTACGAAACCTTCACACTTCAGCATTATTCTAGAATGGATCGTACGAGTGCTCTTCAGGCACATATACATCTACGTGATTACTCTGCTATTCACAATAAAGTGAATGGCAGAGGGTTCAATAAACCACCTTCAAGCTGTCTCTCTATCGTTTCAGTTTCGAATGGCGCGCGGGAAAAACGAGCACTTAAATTTTTCTATGCGAGCCCTGATTTCTCTTATTTTATTGTGATGATCATTTCTCCCTATGTAAGTGGGTGCCAACAGAATGTTTTCGAAATCGGAGGAGAAAATTGGTAACTGAAATTTCATGAGAAGATCCCGTCGCAACGAAAAACGCATTTGTTTTAATGATAGCCACTCCAATTCACGTTCAAGTCTGTGGCACTATCTCCTCTACTTCGCGATAATACAAAACCAACTGCCCTTCTTTGTACTTTTTCGATGTCATCCGTCAGTCCTATCTGATGCAGATCCCACACCGCACAGTAATACTCAAGAATAGGGCGGACAAGCGTGGTGTAAGTAGTCTCTTTAGTAGACCTATTGAATTTTCTAAGTGTCCTGCCAATGAATCGCAATCTTTGGTTGGCTCTACCCAAAGTATGTATGAGATCGTTCCAATTTGGGGTATTTGTAATTATAATCCCTAAGTATTTAGTTGAATTTACAGCCTTCAGATTTGTGTGACTTATCGCGTAATCGAAATTTAGCTGATTTCTTTTAGTACTCATGTGAATAACTTAACACTTTCCTTTATTCAGGGTCAATTGCCACTTTTTGCACCGTACAGATATCTTATCTAAATCATTTTGCAATTTGTTTTGGTCATCTGATTACTTTACAAGACAGTAAATGACAGCTACATCTGCAAACAATCTAAGACGGCTACTGAGATTGTCTCCTATGTCGTTAATATAGATCAGGAACAATAGAGGGCCAACGACATTTCCTTGGGGAACGCCGGATATTATTTCTGTTTTACTCGATGACTTTCCGTCTATTACTACGAACAGTGACCTTTCTGATAGGAAATCACGAATCCAGTCGCACAACTGAGGCGATATTCCATAGGCACGCTGTTTGGTTAGAAGACGCTTGTGAGGAACGGTGTCGAAAGCCTTCTGGAAATCTAAAAATATGGAATCAATTTGACATCCCCTGTCGATAGCACTCAATACCTCATGGGTATAAAGGGCTAGTTGTGCGTCGCAAGAACGATATTTTCTGAATCCGCGCTGACTACGTGTCAATAAATCGTTTTCTTCGAGGTACTCCATAATGTTCGAATACAGTATATGTTCCTAAACCCTACTGCAAATCGACGTTAGTGATATGGGTCTGTAATTCAACGGATTACTCCTACTTCCCTTTTTGGGTATTGGTGTGACTTGAGCAATTTTCCAGTCTTTAGGTACGGATCTTTCTGTGAGCGAGCGGTTGTATATCATTGCTAAATATGGAGCTATTGTATCGGCATACTCTGAGAGGAACCTGACTGGTATACAATCTGGACCAGAAGCCTTGCTTTTATTACGTGATTTAAGCTGCTTTGCGACAGCGAGGATATCTATTTCTATGTTTCTCATCTTAGCAGTTGTTCTTGATTGGAATTCAGGAATATTTACTTCGTCTTCTTTGGTGAAGGAGTTTTGGAAACTCGTGTTTAATAACTCTGATTTAGTGGCACTGTCATCACCGTTGCTATTGCGCAGTGAAGGTATTGATTGCGTCTTGCCACTGGGGTGCTTTATGTATGACCAGAATCTCTTTGGGTTGTCTGATTGATTTCGATACAGAGTTTCGTTGTAGAAATTATTGAAAGCACCTCGCAATGAAATACGCGCTGTATTTCGAACTTCTGAAAACTTTGCCAGTCTTGGAGATTTTGCGTTCTTTTAAATTAAATTTGGCATGCTTTTTTCGCTTCTTGTGCAACAGCGATCTGACCCGTTTTGTGTACGATGGGGGATCAGTACCATCACTTATTAGTTTATGTGGTAAATATCTCTCAATTGCTCTCGATACTATCTCTTTGAAACCATTCCACAACTTTTCTACGCTCACATGATCAGATCGTAAGGAGTGCAGACTGTCTCTTAAAACGCTGCTAAGAGCATTTGTATCAGCTATTTTAAATAGATATGCTTTGCGTTTCTTTTCGATGGTCGTAGGAGTTACGGTATTCAGCCTGGAAGCTACTGTCTTGTGGCCGCTAATCCCTGTGTTCGTCAAGATACTCACTATTTGTCCAGGATTATTTGTTGCTAAGAGGTCAAGTATGCTTTCGCAAACATTTACGCTTCGAGTGGGCTCATTAACTAATTGTTCAAAATAATTTTCTGAGAAAGCATTCAGTACAATTTCGGATGACGTTTTATGCGTGCCACCGGCTTTAAACGTATAATTTTTCCAGCATATCGACGACCATAATTGTATGAGTGTGGTACCTATTTGAAATGAGACTCAAGTTTTCTTTGAACTGTTCAGCAACTATATCTTCTGAGTCGGGTGGTCGGTGAAACGACCCAATTAATGGTTTAGTCAGATTGTCAAGTATAACCTCTACCCATACTACATCGCAACAACTATCTACTTCAATTTCACTACAAGGCAACCTGCTTCTGACAGTAATAAATACTCCACCACCAATTGTATTTAATCTATCGTTTCTGAACACTGTTAGACCGTTTGAAAAAAATTTCTGCTGAACTTATTTCCGGCTTTAGCCAGCTTTCTGTATCTATAACTATTTCAGCTTCAGTGGTTTCTATTAGGGCTTGGAGCTCTGGTTCTTTCTCAACACAGCTATGACAATTTACAACTACAATACCGATCGTTTCTACAATTAACTTACTGTGTTTTACCTGCCCCCTTTTAGACGTACGCCCTTTCTGTGGTTCCCTGAGGGCCTCTAACTTAAATAATCACCCAGTCCCTTCCACACAGCCCCCGCCACCAGTGTAGCCGCTTCCTGTGTGTAGTGGACTCCTGACCTATTAAGCGAAACCCGGAAACCCACCACCCGATGGCGCAAGTCAAGGAATCTGCAGCCTACACAGTCACAGAACCGCCTGAGCCTCTGATTCAGACCCTCCACTCGGCTCTGCACCAAAGGACCACACTCGGTTCTATTCACGATGCTGCAGATGGTGAGCTCCGCCTTAATCTTGTAAGCAAGACTGGCAGTCTTTACAATTTCCACTAGCTGCCCACTGTAAACTGAATGTAGTTTCCCAGTATTCCACCCGTGAACCGAAGTCTGCTACCTGTTTTACCTACGATTAAATATATTTGATCCTTCAATTTCATATTCCTTCATATTGTTATAACCAGGTATTGATATGATTTGACCAATTACAGTAGTGACTCTCTGATATTTAAGTCATAGGATACTGCGTTTTTTGTTCTGTGAAGTGCACAGTTCGGCGTTTCTGAACATTTGAAGGAAGCTGCCAGCCTTTGTACCACTTTCAAAACTTATCAGAGATAACATGATGCTGCATTCCCTACGAAAAATCCTCAATCCAGTCACAAATTTCGTTTGATACCCTACATTACCTTACTTTCTTTGGCCAGATGCTGTTTGGCAGTCAGGATATGCTGTATCTACCTGATTGCCTTAATCGTGGCTTTCAGGATATCTAGCGAGAAAAGCGCAAGATAAGTTTTGCAAGACCAATCTTTATGTAATTTACGTTGAATGATGTAGAGAGCGTCGTTCTGTTCGAGATACCTTATTACCTTAGATCTCAGGCTATATTCTAAGAACGCACAATGTATGAATTTCAAAAATATTGTAAAGTGGTTTTGTGGATCACTTCTGCTGCGCTTCCTGTAGACTGGTGTGACCTCTCTGTCTCTTTTTTCCAAACAGTCGTCGACATCTGCGTGCATCCCCATGACTCTTGCGCTCCACAATCCAGCCATTCCGACTTTTCCTACAAAAAAATCTTGATGTACAATACTTCGACGACTGACGTATCCGCAAAATGCAGCGCTCGACCGAACGAGGTGGCGCAGTGTCTAGCACACTGGACTTGCATTCGGGAGGACGACGGCTCAATCCCGCGTCCGGTCATCCTGATTTAAGTTTTCTGTGATTTCCCTAAATCGCTCCAGGAAAATGCCCGGATGGTTCCTTCGAAACGGCACGGCCGACTTCCTTCCCTAATCCGATGAGACCTATGACCTAGCTGTCTGGTTTCCTCCCCCAAACAACCCAACCCAACCCCAACCCTGCGCCCGATAATGGAACGTGTACCCACTAACTTAACTCTAACCATCTTATCAACCACACTTGAAAAATCTGAGAAATAATTTGTTTTCCTGTTCTGATTAAATGTCCTGCAGAGTGCAGGTGAAATGGGACGGAGCATTCGCTCAGTTGGGCGTCAGGGTGAGGAACCACTTGTGGCGACCTTAAAGGAAACACCCCATAAGTAAACCACGCAATTTTGAAGCTTGAAACTCGCACTAAAACTGAAGCCGACATCCTACGAAATATTAAAACCAGATCAGGTTACAATTTTATTAGTTCTTCGGGAAACCTTTGAGTCAACACTTTTATCTTGATGCTTTGTGCTTTTTTCCCTTGTCACACAACGATCAACATTCGCCATACTCATCAGAAAGTCGATAGCGACTGCAACAGGGACTGCCTCAGACGGTGGTTCTCACAACACCGCGAGTTTGGATAGCCGTTCCGTTTGTCGGTTCACATCGTTGTCTTCCATCAGACAGCAGTCTGTGGTAAACTGTTATGATTTTCTTAGTCTTCACTGCTGACTCAACTGGAACGTTTGGAAACGAGCAAATTTTCTTTCTTCAGGGCAATGATTTAATGTAGAATCCAAGCTCTGTACTCTTGTCATTTTTTTATAATTCAAAAATACGTACACCGGTTATTCGAAATTCGACACTAGCTCTTATTCTTATGGTGTGATATGATATAATATCCGATGGGTAAGAACTTCGCTAGAGAGGAAAGACTAATCATGGACAAGGAAACCGACCTTCGCCTATTGAAAGAACGTTCCTGAAACCTGCCTCAAGTTATGTGGGGGACTTCATAAAACCTAATTTTGGATGGTCAGACTTTTATTTGATCCTCCTTGCACCTAAATGCAAATCCAATGTCGTAACGTCTGCACCACTTAAGTCTTATTCTCTCTCATAATGTCGTAAGACAAAACCTGACGATCTCGTCACCTAACGGTCAGCTTATACTAGTGAATATGTCGGATTCTTGTTCTCATTCATTTTTATTAATGTACTTTCATAGTTAATAAAGTCATTGGAAATACTGTGTTTGATAACACTAGAACGTTACGAACATGTTCAGACCAGAAGCCTTCCACATGCAATGTTACAGTTGAGCAGTTTCTTCAGCGATTCGGTTCTACGTCTGCATTGACTGTTTTAAAGTTCCTTTTCGACTCGTACCACGTCAAACTTCAGACATTACTTCCTTTTTTCCGATATGTAGATTTCACGTCAATTGTCCATTTTTGACGCCCCGATTACGCTAGGTTTTCTTCATACAGACTCTGAACCTTATAACATGAATGGCTGGGTGACCCTGATGGGCAGGTTCAGTCGCATAACTGGAAAGGTTTTTCCTATCCTTCGCGCCCGCAGGCACCGTTCCATGGCAAAGTACATCCATGTTCGGAAAAAAAAAGAAAAACAGAACACATTGAGCTGCTAGACAAAGGAAGTTCATATTCACAGGACATGTATATTAGTATGTTCTAGAGAAATGATTAGCATTTGAACCATGTCGACCAGCCGGTTCAAGGTCAACATCAATACCACGGTGCAACACCACCTACCGGTAGAATGTGCCCGCGGCTCACGTTCTCGCTATAACCGAAGGTAGTGGGATCAGCGTGCAAGATACTTCGCAGACGTATGCGCGAACCGTACCGTCTAATGAGTGTATTTGAAAGAGGGTGCATTATTGGCATGAGAGAATGTGATGCATCCATTGGGGAAATTGCTGTTCGAGTAGGACAAAGTGTTACAGCAGTGGACGGGTGTTTGCAGAATGGTTCACGGAAGGCCGTAGTACACGACGAGATGGGTCAGGTCGCACCACCCAGACCACCCTCCGAGAAGATCGACACGTCATCCGGATGGCATTACAGGACATATCTCTTCCTCGGCTCTGTTGCAACAGTGGAACACATTGTATACTATCAGGGGTGACAACATGTCGCTTTTTACACTATTGGCTACAGACGCGAAATTTAACCGACCAGAAGAAGATGCTGTGATATGCAAATGATTAACTTTTCAGAGCATTCACACAAGGTTGGCGCCGGTGGTGACACCTACAACGTGCTGACATGAGGATAATTTCCAACCGATTTCTCATACACAAACAGCAGTTGACCGGCGTTGCCTAGTGAAACGTTGATGTGATGCCTCGTGTAAGAAATGGTTCAAATGGCTCTGAGCACTATGGGACTTAACATCTTAGGTCATCAGTCCCCTAGAACTTAGAACTACTTAAACCTAACTAAACTAAGGACATCACACACATCCGTGCCCGAGGCAGGATTCGAACCTGCGACCGTAGCAGTCCCGCGGTTCCAGACTGCAGCGCCTAGAACCGCACGGCCACCGCGGCCGGCGCCTCGTGTAAGGAGGAGAAATGCGTTCCATCACGTTTCCGACTTTGATAAGGGTCGGATTGTAGCCTATCGCGATTGCGGTTTATCGT
Source organism: Schistocerca piceifrons (assembly GCF_021461385.2). Taxonomy (NCBI): domain Eukaryota; kingdom Metazoa; phylum Arthropoda; class Insecta; order Orthoptera; family Acrididae; genus Schistocerca; species Schistocerca piceifrons. The sequence goes on along the minus strand of NC_060149.1, from coordinate 146,855,812 downwards.
ATCGCGCCATAGCTGCTCGCGTTGGTCGAGATGCAATGACTGTTAGCAGAATATGGAATCGGTGGGTTCAGGAGGGTAATACGGAACGCCGTGCTGGATTCCAACGGCCTAGTATCACTAGCAGTCGAGATGACACGCATCTTATCCGCATGGATGTAACGGATCGTGCAGCCACATCTCGATCCCTGAGTCAACAGATGGGGACGTTTGCAAGACAACAACCATCTGCACGAACAGTTCGACGACGTTTGCAGCATCATGGACTATGAATTCGGAGACCATGGCTGCGGTTACCCCTGACGCTACATCACAGACAGGAGCACTTGCGATGGTGTACTCAACGACGAACCTGGGTGCACGAATGGCAAAACGTCATTTTTTCGGATGAAACCAGGTTCTGTTTACAGCATCATGCTGGTCGCATCCCTGTTTGGCGGCATCGCGGTGAACGAACATTGGAAGAGTGTATTCGTCATCGCCATACTGGCGTATCACCCGGCGTGATGGTATGGGGTGCCATTGGTTACACGTCTGGGTCACCTCTTGTTCGCTTTGACGGCAGTGGACGTTACATTTCAGATGTGTTACGACCCGCCGCTCTGCCCTTCATTCGATCCCTGCGAAACCCTACATTTCAGTAGGATAATGCACAACCGCATGTTGCAGGTCCTGTACGGGCCTTTCTGGACACAGAAAATGTTGGACTGTTGCCCTGGCCAGCACATTCTCCAGGTCTCTAACCAATTGAAAACGTCTGGTCAATGGTTGCCGAGGAACTGGCTCGTCACAATATGCCAGTCACTAGTCTTGATGAACTGTGGTATCGTGTTGAAGCTGCATGGGCAGCTGTACCTGTACACGCCATCCAAGCTCTGTTTGACTCAATGCCCAGGCGTATCAAGGCCGTTATTAGGCCAGAGGTGGTTGTTCTGGATACTGATTTCTCAGGATCTATGCACCCAAATTGCGTGAAAATGTAATCACATGTCAGTTCTAGTATGATATATTTGTCCAATGAATACCCGTTTATCATCTGCATTTCTTCTTGGTGTAGCAATTGTAATGGCCAGTAGTGTATTACGGCATGGGTTACGTGCACGTCGTCCACTTCTCCGCCTACGTTTCACGAATGTACAGAAACATGCTAGACGACAATGTTGTATGGAAGGACGTCATTGGGCATAGGAATGATGGCTGCATTATGGTTCTCCACAGGCAGGGGGAGCGGCAACACAGTAACTGCACTCGCACAAGACATAGAGCGACAACTCAGGGTCTTATGGTGTGGAGTGCTGTTGGATACAACCACAAATCACTGTTGGTGGGTGTCCAGGGCACTGTGAACAGTGTGACCTACGTGAATGACATCCTGCGATCCATAGCCATACCCTTTCTGCTCAACACCCGAGACGCCAACTTTTAGCAAGACAATGCACGACTATATATGTTGCTGCACGAACACGTGCCTCCTTGGTGTCACAGGATGTAAGCCTTTTGCCCTGGTCCGCGAGATCGCCAAACTTGTCGCCAATCGAAATATGGGGGATACGATGAAACGACGGGTGCAACATTGTGACCCAATGCCAACCATCACAGCTGGAGCCAGGAAAATGCAGCATGGATGGCTATACCGCAGGATGCTCGATGCTATACTCGTCGATGCCATCACGCATCAGAGACCATGGCGGACCCTGTGCCTACTAGGCAACATGACACATGCTGAACCGAGGTGAGTTAAATACTAATCATTACTGCAGACCATACTAATGTACATGTCCTGTGAATATGAACGTTCTGTCTCTAGTCGTTCGAGGTGGGTTTTTTTTCTGAACGTGAGTGTATGAGCTGTGAGTGTAAGTGTATCTCTTAAGTGTAGGTGACTGTAATGGATGCGTATGTAGTGAAGTGTCGTATTCGTGCTGGAGATGATGAGAGAAGTGGGAGGGGAAACCAGTGCCAGCACATAGCCGACTCCTCTAGAAAAGCACCAAGGGGGCGACCGACCTTGACGTCCCCAACCGACGGACAGATCACCGTCAGCAGTGTCCTCGCTTATGAGATACAGCGGAGAGATAATGAATTTAATTCTGACGTTGACACAAAGATTTGTGATCAGGAACATTACGCCATCATCTACGCTCCCCTTGAGGGCCAAATACTGCCAGTGAAAATTTCATCCACCTCCTGGACTTTAAAAGGCTTACCTCCGAGTCGAGCGCTAACGTATAGGCATCATTTAAGCCAGCTCGGTTACGGAGATGGGTGCTGTGGTGTCACCGCCAGACACCACACTTGCTAGGTGGTAGCCTTTAAATCGGCCGCGGTCCGTTAGTATACGTCGGACCCGCGTGTCGCCACTATCAGTGATTGCAGACCGAGCGCCGCCACAAGGCAGGTCTAGAGAGACTTCCTAGCACTCGCCCCAGTTGTACAGCCGACTTTGCTAGCGATGGTTCACTGACTACAGACGCTCTCATTTGCAGAGACGACAGTTTAGCATAGCCTTCAGCTACGTCATTTGCTAAGACCTAGCAAGGCGCCATATTCAGTTACTATTGATATTGATATTGTGAATCATGTACCGTCAAGAGCTACGTCCATCATTAATGAATTAAAGTTAAGTATCAAACTAATTACGTCCGCTTTCTGACTTCTAATTCCTTGTCATGTTCCAGACCTCACGTCAGTATAGTTCTTCCCTCCTCACGCCAGCCTGCGTGAGCTAAAACGAGTGCATTTCGGCCTCCATTAGTAACACGGTGTTGGCTCTTCAGCCAACACAACAGTTGCGTACACAGTACGCTAATGTACACATTTCAGTGAATGCAGTTTGCAACAGGAACGTAAGCAGATAAACATAAAGAGCTTGTAAGTATCAGATTTCAGTCTAAGTACAATGGAAAATAGACACAAGCCCAAGCCGTAGAATAAACACAGGAACATACAAGCTCTCCTCGATATTGTGGATAGGAATGACGCCATGCATCAGACCGGTTCACGCCGATCTTGTTCCTGTTACGGCAGTCGCTCGTTTTATTTCTTGGTGCGCGAAAGGATGCAGAATCATCTACTTTTTTAAAAACGCAGTGGCACAAAAAGTGCGCAGATGTCGTTGAGAGGCATAAAAAGTGGTTTCAGAAATCATGTTACAGGAATAACAGAGAGGGCGAATGTGCGGGGTGCGACAAATAAGCTATCATCAGCGATGGAATTAGCTTTTTCCGCTTGCTCCCTTTTTACATCCCGTCTGATTTTGCTCCGCATCACTTTGGAAAGTCACTCATCTTATTTTCTGCGAGAAGGTATGGACTTGTATTTATTATTGCCGCTTCGTGTTGGCGTTCTTATGCATTTATGCATTTCCTCTAGAAAAAACCTAATTATACGCCCTGCGATTGGACGACTGGATAAACCGGCCGTGTGAATGAAAATGCATGTAAGCTGAAGAACAGCGTCTTTCCTCGTGTTACCCACACGTTGCGGCTGTTTCGTAAAAATTCCTGGTATATAGCTACGAACTAATTAGCGTATGTGCTCATACTACACCATTATCATACTCTTTTCATATTTGTTTCGTTGCTCAGAAAGCATACGCAGACTTTACATTTACGTCAATAAGAAATACACCATAAAAACGGGCAAAAAGTTGGACGGCTCGCATCGAAGTGGAATCGTAATGCTAGATTCATTGCGCGACAATTAATGTAATACAGCACTTATAATGTTCTACAAATATCTTTCATAACACACGTCATTAACTGTCAATGTTAGCGAAGTATTCTGATTTACTTCCAGCTCTACTACTGAACATATTGCTTGGGCTTTTAATCCAACTGCCCGCATCTCGTGGTCGTGCGGTAGCGTTCTCGCTTCCCACGCCCGGGTTCCCGGGTTCGATTCCCGGCGGGGTCAGGGATTTTCTCTGCCTCCTGATGGCTGGGTGTTGTGTGCTGTCCTTAGGTTAGTTAGGTTTAAGTAGTTCTAAGTTCTAGGGGACTGATGACCATAGATGTTAAGTCCCATAGTGCTCAGAGCCATTTGAACCATTTTTAATCCAACTCGTGAGAGCAAAACATGACATCGTAATCAAGGCGTGAACATTAACAAGATTAGCAATACAACAACTTTCAGGTACCATTTTTCACAGACTTCAAGTCAACGGATGGACTGATAAGTTCTTCGTGAAGTCATTTTAAATCATAACCTAATCATCACCATCATCATTTACTTCCCGCTACTGGACGCATATAATTGCATTCATATTCTGCTACATTGTTGTAACGTTTAGTGTGACGTCTAAATGGCTGAAATAGTTTGTGTCGGCCAACAAATTCAACCGTCCATGGTTCAATCCACAGTCAATTCTAGGATTTATTCCGTCACTTATTATTTCTCTAAACTCCTGTAATAATTTGCATATGTAGAAAGTAACAAACTGCACCGTGATCCTCGGTCAACGGTAAATTGTAACTGGTATGGTAATTAAGGTTGGAAGGTCTGAGAAAGACAACGGCATACACCTTCCACACCTTCCAATACGAATATACCTGGTGATTATCGTGTTCAAACCATCCTTTGGACTGAGGACAGCTTGTCTTAGTATACGAGAAGGTGGGTTTATGGTTCAAATGGCTCTAAGCACTATGCGATTTATCATCTGAGGTCATCAGTAACCTGGACTTAGAACTACTTGAACCTAACTAACCTAAGGACATCACATACATCCATGCCAGAGGCAGAATTCGAACCTGCGACCGCAGCAGCAGCGCGGTTCCGGACTGAAGCGACTAGAACAGCTCGACCACAGCGGCCGGAGTGGGTTTATGGCTCTACCAATCCAAGAGCCCTCCCATTTACTAGGTTGGTTGGTTTGGGGAAGGAGACCAGACAGCGTGGTCATCGGTCTCATCGGATTAGGGAAGGATTGGGAAGAAAGTCGGCCGTGCCCTTTCAGAGGAACCATCCCGGCATTCCCATTTACTACTAACAGTCTTGATTCCATGTAAAACCTTTTGTGTTTGACTATAGGTAAGCATGCGATAGCATGCATACCTAATACGTTCCAAAACGCCGCGCATGAAAACGGGATTTTCCGGTGTTCATACCTCTGGTTCTACTGGTGATAAGCAGATAGTGTCAAGTGTTTTGGATAGTCCTTTGGCTAGGAACCATTTGTATACCCAACAGAAGTGTCACTATCCTGCAGTACAGGGTCATAGTACGCTACTGGCCATTAAAATTGCTGCCCCACGAAGATGACGCGATACAGACGTGAAATTTAACCGACAGGAAGAATATGCTGTGATATGTAAATGATTAGCTTTTCAGAGCATTCACACAAGGTTGGCGCCGGTGGCGACACCTTCAACGTGCTGACATGAGAAAAGTTTCCAACCGATTTCTCACATAAACAAACAACAGTTGACCGGCGTTGCCTGGTGAAACGTTGATGTGATGCCTCGTGTAAGAAGGAGAAATGCGTACCATCACGTTTCCGACTTTGATAAAGGTCGGATTGTAGCCTATCGCGATTGCGGTTTATCGTATCGCGACATTGCTGCTCGCGTTGGTCGAGATCCAATGACTATTAGCAGAATATGGAATCGGTGGGTTCAGGAGGGTAATGCGGAACGCCGTGCTGGATCCCAACGGCCTAGTATCACTAGCAGTCGAGATGACAGGCATCTTATCCGCATGGCTGTAACGGATCGTGCAGCCACGTCTCGATCCCTGAGTCGACAGATAGGGACGTTTGCAAGACAACAACCATCTGCACGAACAGTTCGACCACGTTTGTAGCAGCACGTACTATCAGCTCGGAGACCATGGCTGCGGTTACCCTTGACGCTGCATCACAGACAGGAGCGCCTGCGATGGTGTACTCAACGAAGAACCTGGGTGCACGAATGGTAAAACGTCATATTTTCGGATGAATTCAGGTTCTGTTTACAGCATCATGATGGTCGCATTCGTGTTTGGCGACATCGCGGTGAACGCACATTGGAAGCGTGTATTCGTCATCGCCATACTGGCGTATCACCCGGCGTGATGGCATGGGGAGCCACTGGTTACACGTCTCGGTCACCTCTTGTTCGCATTGAGCATTGACGGCACTTTGAACAGTGGACGTTACATTTCAGATGTGTTACGACCCGTGGCTCTACCCTTCAGACGATCCCTGCTAAACCCTACATTTCAGCAGGATACTGCACGACCGCATGTTGCAGGTCTTGTACGGGCCTTTCTAGATACAGAAAATGTTGGACTGCTGCCCTGGCCAGCACATTCTCCAGATCTCTCACCAATTGAAAACTTCTGGTCAATGGTGGCCGAGCAACTGCCTCGTCACAATACTCTTGATGAACTGTTCTATCGTGTTGAAGCTGCATGGGCAGCTGTACCTGTACACACCATCCAAGCTCTGTTTGACTCAATGCCCAGGCGTATCAAGGCCGTTATTACGGCCAGAGGTGGTTGTTCTGGGTACTGATTTCTCAGGATCTATGCACCCAAATTGCGTGAAAATGTAATCACATGTCAGTTCTAGTATAATATATTTGTCCAATGAATACCCGTTTCTAATCTGCATTTCTTCTTGGTGCAGCAATTTTAATGGCCAGTAGTGTATCAATGTTACACAATTCCTGCTGCTTCCACAAATTGAGCAAATCGGTTGCTTCTTTTCGCATTTCATGTTATCGATGGTGGGCTTTATGGGTCTTATAGAGGCACCATTTCTTCAAGGACGGTTGCTCGATAAACCCCACAAAAAGTTTTCTTTTTACTATATTTTCCCGGTCGCCAGCAGACCAAAACCAATCCTCTGTTTCCGAGACGGCAACACACAGCAAATAGCTGTAATTTTGCGATGTATTCCTAACATTTCGATCTCGAACAACCTTGAAAATTTTCATCGTATCTTTATCCGTTTCCGAGATACAGTCGTCCAAAGTTACTCCAATTTTTCAGGTAAAATATGCACGTAAAACCCAGTGTGAAGCGAAAACATAGTTCGTAAAGAGACATAGCACGGAGAAATATACTATAAAGTGTCTCCTTTATGGTATGAGAACCCCATGTTGTAGTACTGAAGCATCCGCAGAATTTTTTTGCACGTAAAATCTGCTCTGAGGTGTAAAATTAGTTATTCTTTATTTCATTTTCAAATAAGTAAACTATCTAAATTTTACTGGCCAATACATTTATTTTCATATGAGTTAAATGCCCTTACAAAATCCCCATTCGACCAATGCGCGATTATTGCTGTATAGGTAGGGCTCCTTATCGGGTAGAATTCAAATGTTTCAAATGGCTCTGAGCACTATGGGACTTAACATCTGAGGTCATCAGTCCCCTAGAACTTAGAACTACTTAAACCTAACTAACCTAAGGACATCACACACATCCATGCCCGAGGCAGGATTCGAACCTGCGACCGTAGCGGTCGCGCGGTTCCAGACTGTAGCGCCTAGAACCACTCGGCTACCACGGCCGGCTAGGGTAGAACTGATAGATGAAGTACAGACGAGCTAAAGTCTTTCGTCATGGGTTCGTTTGAAACTAAACTAAACTCCGCCCGAACAGGCCACGGAGGCCCAACGGTACCGACCGGCTGCCGTGTCGTCTTCAGCCCACAGATGTCGCAGGATGCGGATATTGAAGGGCATGTGGTCAGCACACCGCTCTCCCGGCCGTATGTCAGTTTAGGAGACCGGAGCCGCTACTTCTCAATCAAGTAGCTCCTCAGTTTGCTTCACAAGGGCTGAGTGCACCCCGCTTGCCAACAGCGCTCGGCAGACCGGATGGTCACCCATCCAAGTGCTAGCCCATCCCGACAGCGCTTAACTTCGGTGATCTGACGGGAACCGGTGTTACCACTGCGGCAAGGCCGTTGGCCATGGGTTCGTTTAGCAAGTGGTAAATTGTCATGGAGACGTACAATCAGCTCCAGTGGCAGACGACTCAAGAAAAGCTTTGTGCTTTAAGGTGTTGTCAACTGTTAAAATTCCGAGAAAAGAGAACCAAAAAAATGCATCCATCTGCATATCCCTCGAAAAGCTCACGAAGGTAAAAAATATCAGGGATTCGAATTAATACGGATGACTCGCTGGAGACCGGAACAAGTAATGGAGTGACAGTGGTATACAAAGTACCCTCCGAAACGCACATTAAAGTGGATTGAGGTGTATCGATGTACGTATATGTTTGAAAAAAGACAGTATTCGAGTCTTAAGGAAGCACGATGAACACATTTGGATCACATTACATGTTGACGGATCATTGGCAGATTGGTTTCAGCCAAAGTCAGCACGAGGTGGGCCAGAAGTTGAATATTACCTACGACGTCTTTTCGTGACTATAGACATGATTCAAAGAGGGCAGTATTGACATTGTCAGCCAATTGCTACAATCCAGCACTGGGAACATTATCTTGCCTTAACTTCACAAACATGTGCAACCAGAACACGACCTGCCCTGGCTAGAAATCTTGAGACAGTTTCTCTGTGAACCATCTTTCATATTCTGCATCTTCGGTTCGAGAATATGCTCTATACGCCCGACGATCCATCAGAGGCATTTTTCTCACATGGAGACACTGCGAATATGGTGTCTGGTCCATCGCACGTGGACTCAGGAACAGTGAATGTTTCGCATTTTGCGAATCTGGACTGACTTCAGTTCTTTGGGACACATGAAAATTTGTGCAGGACCACTACTTCCCGCTTATCGCGTTAACAACTTTGGCAGCCCGACCACGACTCCAGGACCGATCCAAACTTCCATATGTCACGGAGTCCACAGCTCTTGCGCACGCACATTTCATGATTCGGCACAGGGAGAGAAAAATATTTTCTCATCATTCTAGCCCGTCGAGGAATGGGTACATCAGTGATGGTAACAGTGTCTGTGTTGCAAAATGACAATACATACCATAATATATACCATAACTGTAATCATCGGAACAGTGTGTGTTCTTCCAGACATGCATGTCCGTCTGAAGAACATTGTAACGTGAAGATACAGACATTGTATAAACACAGAACCTGTAACCATCACTGATGTTTCTGTATAGCACGTTATACCCCATTACACATCATAGAAATACAAGAGCCCATCTAACTTTACCACATTCACGTGGAAAGTTGGTATGTTCAAAGGAAATTAAGGCAGGATATTTAAAAAAGTTAACGAGATGATGCGCGGTGGTTAGCACACTGGACTCGCATTCGGGACGACGTCGGTTCAAACCCGCGTCCTGCCATCTTGATTTAGGTTTTCCGTCATTTCCCTAAATCGCTTACGGTAAATGCCGGTATTGTTCCTTTGAAAAGCGGAAGGTCGCTTTCCTTCTACAGCCTTCTCTAATCCGAGCTTCTGCTCCATCACTAATGACCTAGTTGTCGACGGGATGTTAAACACTAATCTCGTCTTCCTCCTCCTCCTCGACGATATGATTTTTATTACTAATTTTGCAATTTTCTTAACGAGCCTAAGAATTAAAATTGTAAGGCTTTAAATGAAAGAACGACTGAGCGAGACCAATACGAAAACACTACAGTATAGGTAAAAACGAAGCGTAGATATGGTGTGAAGCTGGCTTGAAACAGTAGTAGCAGCGGAGAGAAGAAATATAGTGCACTCCAAGGCGTAAGCAACAAATGTGGTCTGCCCAGCTCATACGAACTGCTTGCTGCTTAAATAGGAAAGAAGTGACTTTACATAGAACAAACTGGTGGTGTTTGTTCAGTTAAACTTTGCTGCAGGGACCCCACACAAAAAACCTCTTATAACACCGGTTGTAAAGTACACAATGCCAGACAAACATGCTGACTAAAGTTAAGCACAACCCTACATCGTTCCTAGATCCTGCCTCCTGAAATTGCAGAGAAAATAAATTTGTATATTCTCCGCATTAGAATTTTCGTTGTTATTTAGAACTTTAACTGGTTACCCCAAGCAAATTGCCTTTGTAAGTGTTACGTGTGATTTCTCTCAGTTAACTTGCCGGCAAATCGAGATAAATTGTATCTACGGTCACTTGCTTATTTATAGAGAAAACGAGGTGTCACGTTGGTGGAGTGAGACTGAAGGAATACGGGGCTCAGTAAATATCAGTAAGTAAGCAGATATACCGAAATTCCAATGAAATTGACAGCCACAAATTGCATCTCATTTCTGCGTCCCGGAAGAATATATATACATCTCTGTGGTTCCCAGTATTTGCCCGTGTCCGGTATTTGCCTGTGAAAATATAATGGGTGTTTCAAAAAGGACTTTACAAGTTTAAAAATTCATATAAACTTATTGAAAGACGATATAGAGCTGGGTTTAGTGTTATTTTTGAGGGAAACACATCAAGTTTTTTTTCCATTAAACTAAAGATGTCTTACGTGGCTTCCGTTGGTTATCCTGCACACATCCCATCGCAAGTCAATTACTTCTCACACTCGCTGTAACATTGCAGGTGTAACTTGCTAAGTGGCGGCGTAAACTCTTGCTCTTAAGCTCAGGTAGAGAAACCGGCACAGGAGGTACAAACACGATATCCTTCATTAATCCTCATTAAAAAAGATCGAGTGGTGTCATGTCTTGGGAACGTGGGGGCCATGCAATTGGCGCATCACGGCCAATCCATTGGCCTGGAAAGCGGTCACTGAGAAAATCCCGGACGTCAGCCAGGTAGTGGGGTGGTGCACCATCTTGTATGAAATAAACATTTCGTTCTTTGTCATCCTCATCGATGTGTGGCATCAAAAATTGTTGTAACACATGCAGGTACATTATGCCGTTGATTTTTCTCTCACGGAAAAAAGGTCTGTACACTTTGTTCTTGCTCGATACACAAAAGACGTTCAGTTTAGGGCTATAACGAACATGTTTCAATGTTTGATGTGGATTTTCACTCATCCAAATGTTATGTGTGTCTTGCCACTTAAGTGAAAAGTCGACTCGTCAGAAAAGATGATTTTGTCCAAGAAATGTTCACCCTCATGTAATAGATTTAACATATCCGCACAGAAGTTCTTGCGAGTAATTTTATCAGTCTCTTTTATTATTTGTACGATCGTCAGGCTGTACGGTTTCAAATGCAAACGGTTTCTCAACACACACCAAACAGTCGTATGTGGGATTTTCAGTTCGTGAGACGCACGCCGGGTCGATTTCGTTGGGCTGTTGACAAAACGTTGCCTCACTCTCTCAACGACGTCGTCAGTTGTGCGTAGACGAGCTGATGATTTCCCGTGTCTTCCCGAGCACCGTATTTCTACAAAACATTTACGCCACTCATAAACTGTACGCCTTCTAGGAGGATCTTTAGCGAACTGGTACGGAAATTACGCTGAACTGTTGTCGCCGACTTCGATTCTTCAAACCAAAACAAACAGCTAGAACGCTCGTGTCCAGTGAAGGCAGCCATCTTTAACGCAACTGTTCTAGCGCTCCTTACAGTGCGATTCAGCACTAGCGAAATACGCGAGGCAAAACTTAATGTATTTTCTACAAATTGACACTACAGTCTCCTCTGTGGGTATTATGAATTAATTAATATGAATTTTCAAATTTGAAAAGTCCTTTTTTAAACATTGCATGTATTCACTGCATTTTCAAAGCCGTGCTGTAGCTACCCCTTAGCTTCTAGTTGTTTAACAGTTGGCAAGAGCGTTGGACTTAAATTTCATGCGTGATCATTAATGTTATCAATTATTATTTATTTAAACTCCAAATCGAACTTTAAACTTTACTTCAACTTCATCAAAATTTAACGGTGAAATAGTCAAGCTGAAGCTCAGAGTCTATCCGTGAGTCGAGGTTGTATCGCACTGCAAAGCAAAATCATGAAACCCCAGTCGTGAGTAAATTACAACAATGATAATATATACTCATCATAACTATACAAAACACACTTGCTAAAAGACGTAAGATTAAGATATCAGTATCAGCACATATCATATAAATCACTATAGCAAATGATGGACTGTGCGGCTGGTCCCGGCGGAGGTTCGAGTCCTCCCTCGGGCATGGGTGTTTGTGTTTGTCTTAGGATAATTTAGGTTAAGTAGTGTGTAAGCTTAGGGACTGATGACCTCAGCAGTTAAGTCCAGTAAGATTTCACACACATTTGAACATTTGACTATAGCAAATGAAATCGAATATTAATTGATCTGAATTAAAAGTACAAAATCTCAAACACTGGTAAATAAAAGAATTTACACAGAAAACAGCTCACAAACTCAATTTCGAAAACAGAACAGCCGAAAGTGAACCATGGTATCTATAAAAACAGAACAGAGCTAAAGACTTACCGAGACGGTCGCTCAAACAATGATGGGAAAGATACGTGTTTGATATCATAACAGGTACATGTTGTCATCTGAAATATGCCTGTAACCTACCTGAACAGAGATAACATAGGAATGATTCAAATGGAAATTTTACTGAATAGTTAGTAGAAGAACTATGCTACACTTTACTAAACTTCACCAGAAAAAATCAAATCGTGAAGTTCGTCAAGAAACTGAAGTGGATCCAACAGAGATACATCGACACTAAGTGCTAGACTGTTCTGCGACCCTGAATTGTATACTTAGGCTGTGACAATTTTCACCAGAATTAATCAGCTTGAGCGGCAGTGAACGAGCAGTTCCCTATAAATATGTTTTTTATCTCCACCGAAAGCCGAAACAGAGATTAGGCAGAGCCTCAAGGAGAGCACTATGCAGAAATATCACAAACAGTGGACGGAAGGAATGGGACGTTTTGGACTCGGCGGGGTCCTACTTGGAAGGCAACAACCTCTAACTGAACATATCTGGTAGGTGCAAAAATCTTCAGCGTCAGTCTTCTTCTTTTTGTGTTGTCCATGTTACACGACATTACAAGGCACACTGCAAAAAACAATTTGTAATAAACTGTTGCCACTGACAAAGGAATCATATACCCATAAGGTCATCAATTTTGCTCTCTTGTACGATGAGCCTTTTTTTTGGGGGGGGGGGGGGTTTGGACGCAAAACATATAAAGTCATAAACGCCCAGTATGGAACCATAGAATGTTGGGACCGCGAGGATAAAAATCCGTTTCGAGGTACAATACAGAAAGGAAGAGAAATCAAATCTAAAACGTTAAGACGTTACGGAAGAGTATGTAAAAGATGCCGACAAGACACTAGAGTCACCAGATAGAAATCAAATCTCTTTTGTCATATTACTGCTTTTTAAGAAACTTAAAACGCGAGCCAGAGCTCGCACGTCATCCGCTAAAACGTCCGGTAAAGCGGGCGGCAGCCCGACACTGAGACGTAAGTGGATAAAATATGGGCAGAGGATCAGGAAATTTCTGACTGTTAATGTCTGGCTACAGAAAGGATAGCTGGGTGCAGGGTCGCCACTCAACAACGGAAGGGTGACTAAAGCGGCAGTGCCCTATTCGCAACCGAGCTAACATTACTTCCTCACGGCGAGACGGCGGGGAGGAAGTCGACCGAGCTGTTGGGAGAGGTTTGACTTCTCTGAATTTGTTCCCATGATGGGAGGACCAATGGTCATTCCGAAGTGACGTGATACGGCGATAGAATACGAATATCTTGCGAGGGAACAGAGTAAGAGGCAGACCGACCGAGATGGACTGTGGCCTTTGCTGCAGCATCAGCAGACGGTGAGCTTCTCGAACGTTCTCGAGAAATCGAGATTCACAGTTTTATAAAACTGCTGGATGCCATACGAGACCACCACATATTGAGTAGTGTCGTTAGCGAAACCGGATGATGTGGCAGTCTGGTAAGCTGCCCTTATGGCATTATTTTTCTAACCCTACACCAAACACTTTTATTGCTGCAACGAATTATGTTTCTTCACAAATGAAAAATAACACTCTGATGGAAAAATCACAGGGGTGGTGACTAAAGCGACAGTGCCCTATTCGCAACCGAGCTAAGATTACTTCCTCACGGCGAGACGGCCGGGAGGAAGTCGACCAGGCTGTTGGGAGAGGTTTGAATTCTCTGAGTTTGTTCCCATGAAGGGAGCACCAATGGTCATGCCAAAGTGACGTGATACGCCGATAGAATACGAATATCTTGCGAGGGAATAGAGTAAGAGGCGGACCGACCGAGATGGACTGTGGCCTTTGCTGCAGCATCAGCAGACGGTGAGCTTCTCGAACGTTCTCGAGAAATCGAGATTCACAGTTTTATAAACCTGCTGAATACCATACGAGACCACCACCTATCGAGTAGTGTCGTTAGCGAAACCGGCTGAGGTGGCAGTCTGGTAAGCTGCCCTTACGGCACTATTTCTTCTAATCCTACACGAAACACTTTTATTGCTGCAACGAATTATGTTTCTTCACAAATGAAAAACACACTAATGGAAAAAATCGCAAAAACATTGTGCGACATAAGCGAAAATTGGTAGGCCTGTTTCTACAGCTGAAAGATGATGTCTGTTCAGATTCCGCGCCAGTCACATAAGAGTGGCGCTGGTAGCTCCTCTATGAGGATACAAATCAGGTTTCCTTTAAACTCAGGCTGTCACGGCCGTGAGCGTTAGTTACCTTTGAGATTGGACGTGTTGAGTTGATGTTAGTCACGAAAATCCTTAAGGGCGACAAAGACGCCATTATTAACAGCTCACTGAATTTGAACGACGTCGTGTAATAGGGATACGAGAAGCTGGATGCTCCTTCTGAGATACTGCAGAAATACTTGCCAGGAACGTAGCTAGTGTACATGATTTCTGGCAGCTGTGGTCACGAGAACGTACGGTCACAAGAAGTCCGGCCTCCGGACCGCCACGTGGCACTGAGGAGAATGGCTCTGGCGCTTCGTACAACATCTGCAGCAGCAATTTGAGCACCAGTTGGCACACAGTGACACAACGAACTATTACAAATCGGTTACTCCAACGACAGCTCCGACCCAGACGCCCTGTAATGTGCATTCCACTGATCCCAAACCACAGCAAGGTGCAGGCCTGTTTTGTTTTCTGATGAAAGCTGGCTCTGCCTTGGTACCAGTGATGGCCGTGTATTGGTCAGAAGGACGCCACTTGTGGGCCTGTAAGCAACCTGTCTGCGTGCTAGACACACAGTAATGGCACCTGGAGTTACCGTCTGGGATGTGATTTCGTATGACAGCAGGAGCACTCTCTTGATTATCCCACGCACCCTGACTGCTAACTTGTACGTTAATCTGGTGATTCGACCTGTTGTGCTGCCATTCATGAAGAGCATTCCAGGGCGTGTTTTCCAGCAGGATAACGCTCGCCCACATACCGCTGTTGTGACCCAGCATGCTCTACAGAGTGTCGACAGGTTGCTTTGGCGTGCTCGATCACCAGATCTGTCTCCAATAGAGCACATATGGGATATCATCAGACGAAAACTCCAGTGGCATCCACAAACAGCATTAATCGTCCCTGTATTGAAAGACCTAGTGCAACAGGCATGGAAATCCATCCCATTAACTGACATCCGGCACCTGTAAAAAACAATACATGCATTCAACATTCTGGCAGTTGCACCACATGTACCAGCATTTCATATTTGCAGTGGCTTATCGCGCGCTTACAATAACCTGTGCTCTTGAAATGATATTCACTTAAATACGGGGGCGTTTGAAAAGTCCGTGCAAAGTCCGAGAGATGGCACCACCGGTGCGTATCGAGGTCATGTTTAGTTACTAGCATCTTTGAAAGAACGCACACCAAGTTTCAGCCATATTTGTCTATTTCTTTGTGTTTGGCATTCGTGTGAATCAAGGAAGTCGAGTGATTGTCAAGAAATGGATGAAAAAGAATTTCGTGTGGGCATTAAACATTACTTTATGAAAAGCAAAACGCCTCAGGAGACTAAAGAGAAGCTTGATAAACATTACGGTGACTCTGCATCTTCGATTAGAGCAGTTTAGAAGTGGTTTCAAAATTTTCGGAGTGGCCATATGGGCACAAGTGATGCTGAACGTTCTGGACGCCCTGTGGAGCTTACGACTCCAGAAATCATTGATAAAATCCATGATATGGTGATGGATGACAGAAGTGTTAAGGTGCGTGGGATTTCTAGTGCTGTGGGCATCTCGAATGAACGGCTACATACTACTTTGCATAAACATTTGGACATGAGAAAGGTATCCGCAAGATGGGTTCCGCGATTGCTCACGCTTAACCAAAAACGGAATCGAGTGAAGTGTTGCAAGGATGGTTTGCAACTGTTCAGGAAGAATCCGCAGGACTTTAAGCGTCGTTTTGTCACTGTGGATGAAACATGGATACATTACTATACTCCTGAGGCCAAACAACATTCTAAACAATGGGTTAACAAAGGAGAATCTGCACCAAAAAAGGCGAAGACCATCCCTTCGGCCGGAAAGATTATGGCGACTGTCTTTTGGAATTTGCAAGGGATAATCCTCATCGACTATCTGGAAAATGGTAAAACTATTACAGGTGCATATAATTCATCATTATTGGACCGTTTTAACACCGAGCTGCAAGAATAACGCCGGCGATTGGACCGCAAAAGAGTCGTTTTCAATCACGACAATGCATCAGCACACACCTCAGCAGTTTTGGTCGCAAAATTACTGGAATTAGGATTCCAGCTCGTTTCACATCCCCTCCTCTTCTCCAGACTTGGCTCCCACGGACTACTACTTGTTCCCCAATTTGAAGAAATGGCTGGCGGGAAAAGACTTTATTCAAACGAGAAGGTGATTGCAGCAACTAATAGCTATTTTGCAAATGTGGACAATTCTTATTATTTGGAGAGGATCAACAAATTAGAACTGCGTTGTGCGAAGTGTATAAACCTAAAAGGAGAATGTCGAAAAATAAAAAAAGGTTTACCTCAAACACGTAAGTAGTTTTTATTTTTGCACTGACTTATCAAACGCCCCTCGTATGTTGCTTGGACGACTGTATTCACAAAATTTCGTTTCTCTACATCAATTTTTTTTGTGTTGTGATTTTTTTCAGTCAATGTAAAAATGATAATCATTCTGGTATCTTCGTCTCCACGTATAATAAAGAACTGCGATGAAATGAACATTCATTTATCGATACATGCATGCTCGTATCGCAAATACAGTGTATGTTATTCAAAGCAGGTATAGCCCAATATAACTTCACTGCGATACACGCATGGACATGCTGATAAATAAATGTTAATTTTGTCATTTTTCTTCATTATTATTATTATTATTATTGCTCCTTTTCTTTCGTTCTAGCGATACAGGTGTTTGTTAGAAGACCAGGGAAAAAAGCGGAGTGATTCGAACGCAGTACACTCATAGGTATAGTCCGGTAGCCATCACCCGACTGCTCGCCGGCTAGCGCTCTCGTATTCATTCAGCAGGCTCGTAAAACTTTGAATATCGATTTTTCGACAACGGAGAAGCGCATCTTACTAGAACAGCGTTTGATACGTCCAAGTATGTACTGCAAGCATGCGGAACATGAGCGAATTCGGTCGTGTATGCTTCTACAGTGAGTCGAACGATTTTGATGAAACTTGTCACAGCTTAAGAGCTCGGTTCATCAGTCACGGCCCCCTGAAATAGTCCCTTAGGAATGCTAGAGTGCATTTTATTTTGTGAAGAAGGAGTATACAGAAATGAAACGACTTAGCAATGTAATTTTCGAAAGACGCAGCCACGTACATTCGGAGAAATTTGTCACAAAATTCAGTTAAATTTTATGCCGTGACTTGCTGCTATGATTAAGTAAATACAATTTTATTTTAAGCCACACGAAAACGTGAAGGATTCTGAACGTATCAACAGTGCAAAATATGAGAGCTATTCACTTCGGGCAGACACCATTAAAATCTAAATAAGGTACAACAATTAACGAGACTATTATATTGCAGAGAGAATATACTGGAGTTGTAGTCTTCCGGAAAACTCAAGAAGAGATGCTGCTTATCTCGGAAGAGGTCATTCGTTCGACAAGTTCTTGTCTTCTACGCATCTGTCTCGAATCCTTGTCTTGAACCGACTGAATGCTACGATATTCATGGTGGACTTATTCGGACAAACTGAGAGCGTGAACAGCTCCTCAGTGAAATACATTTGATGATATTGCAAGGAAGATGTCATAAAATGAGGAATGCTTTTCTGAAAAGTCGAAGAATCTTAAGTGAGAGGCACTGTGTAATAAAAGCATCCAAGCAACCAAGAAGAGTTTTGTAAACCGAGTGGCGTCTCTTATTGCCTCGAAAGTACTTATTCCAATCATGCACCTGAATGCATCGTGTGGCGGAACCAAAGGACATCCTGCGTCGTCACATGGTTTACTGTCACACGAGTATCATGAGGGTTTACAGGATTACAGCGCAGCTGTACCTGCTGGTCATTTATGAATACCAAGTAAATGAGGTTTGCTGCACAATTCGTGAGCATATTTTGAGACTGAATAAAATAAATTCCCTTGAGACAAAAAATCCTGGGGCCTAACAAATCAGCGCGGATTCAGAAAGCTTCCCTCGAGTGAAACTCAGCTTGCCCTCTTCTCTTAAGATATCCTGCGAACCACAGATGAAGAGCAACAAGTAGATTTCCGGAAAGCGTTTGACACAACAGACTGTCAGCATAGGCTCGAAAATACGGAATAGGTTTTCAGATATGTGAGTGGCTCGAAGACTACTTAGTAATGGAAATGAGCGTTTGGCGTCGTTGGCCGGAAGCCCCTTGCGGGGCAGGTCCGGCCGCCGTGGTGCAGGTCTTATTACATTCGACGCCACATTGGGCGACCTGCGCGCCGGATGGGGATGAAATGATGATGAAGACAACACAACACCCAGTCCCTGAGCGGAGAAAATTCCCCGACCCAGCCGGGAATGGAACCCGGACCCGTACGACGGCAATCGGTCACGCTGCCCATCAGCTATCGGGGCGGACTACTTAGTAAGTGAACCCAGTACGTTGTCACCGACGGCGAGTGTTCATCAGAGAAAAGAGTATCATCAGGAGTGCCCCCAGTGAAGTGTGATATGATCGCTCCTATTCCCTACATACTTAAATGATCTGACGGACAGGGTGAGCAGTAATCTGTGACTGTTCGCTGATGATGCTGTGGTGTACGGGAAGGTGTCCTCTTTAAGTGACTGTAGGATACAAGATGACTTTTAAAAAATCTCTAGTTGGTGTGATGAATGACAGCGTACTTCAAACGTAGAAAAATGAATGTTAACGCAAAAAAAAAATGGTTCAAATGGCTCTGAGCACTATGGGACTTAACATCTTAGGTCATCAGTCCCCTAGAACTTAGAACTACTTAAACCTAACTAACCTAAGGACATCACACACATCCATGCCCGAGGCAGGATTCGAACCTGCGACCGTAGCAGTCCCGCGGTTCTGGACTGAAGCGCCTAGAACCGCACGGCCACCGTGGCCGGCAATGTTAATGCAGATGAATAGGAAAAATAAAATCGGATTGTTCAAATTCAGAATTAGTGCGTGCTGCCTGACACAGCGAAATCGATTAAATATTTAGGCCTAAATTTGCAAAGCGATATTAAATGGGACGAGCACGTAGTAACACAAGTAGAATGGTGGATTTTGGTTTATTGTGAGAATTCTAGGAACGTGTAGCTCGTCTATAAAGGAGACCAAAAGAATAGAACACTAATGCGAGTCATTCTTGAGTACTGCTCGAGTGTTTGAGATCCCCACCAGATCGGATTAAGGGAAGACGTTGAAGCAATTCAGAACCGCGCTGCTATATTTGTTATCGATAGCTTCGATCAACATGCGAGTATTACGCAGACGCAGAGGCGTAATTTCTCTTGCATTAATTTCTGTGCAGTTTCGTGAGAAGGATACTAATTTTTGTGTTATTTCGTAATACAGATACTGCCGTATCGCTTTCATTTCACTTTGATGAAATTCTAAAATTAATCATTAAAGGTTCCATTGTTGTGTTTTTGAATTATTTACATGAATGGTAGATGTACAAATTACTGAACATACAATATTATCTTATTATATTCCTGATTACGATCACATAACACATTCGCTATCGTTGGGCTATCCTACTCACTTTACCTCTTGAAAGATAATATAACACATGCCACAATGGAACTCTCTTTCATTAGTCGTCTCCAATTGTTGACAATGAAATTATACTTCGAAAAATCTCTCTGCATCGATGGATGAACAGGGAACCCAAATAGATTTTAAGACATCATTTACAAAGTTCAGGCGCATTAATTTCAGTGCTTTCAGTGACCGAAATACTTAAATCTTCTGACTGGGATTATTTTCAGTTTGACCAAGCAGAATATCTTTAAAAGCAGGGTGCCCAGCGATAATATTAGACTGTTTTATCACTTTAAAGACATATAATTTTTGTGTTTTTTACTTATTTCCGAAATGTTTGTATAGTTCGATTTAATTACGTTATCAGGATAAAATAAATCATTGAAACACCCAAATAACGTATTAGCCTTACTTCGCGACATGTGCTCTTCAGTTTTGTTTACAACTAAAATACTAACATTTTGCAAGAGGAGAGTCGCTTCACTTTTTAACAAGTCACCAAACCCCTCAATAATCCTACTAACTAGTTCACCAACATGACCAGAAGCAATAACAGTCATCCTATTCTTCAGTTTTGTTATTTTTTAAACCAGTAAATTAGAATAGGGATAATTAGACCCTTCTAATTATAAAACAACGTCTGCAATAAACTTACAATTTTCAAAAACAAATGCTGCTTGGAATTTTATCAGGTACCAAAATCTGACATCTTCCATTTCTGCCAACCAGCTTACCAAGGGAACATATTTTAGTGTCAATTGTTAGAAAAATGAGAGGAGGATATCGAAATCTGTTGTACGTAACACGCGGCTTTAAACCAATTCCCCCATCTGCTCATCACATCTACATCCACATCCATACTCCGCAAGCCACCTGACGGTGTGTGGCGGAGGGTACCTTAGTACCTCTATCGGTTCTCCCTTCTATTCCAGTCTCGTATTGTTCGTGGAAAGAAGGATTGTCGGTATGCTTCTGTGTGGGGTCTAATCTCTCTGATTTTATCCTCATGGTCTCTTCGCGAGATACACGTAGGAGGGAGCAATATACTGCTTGACTCTTCGGTGAAGGTATGTTCTCGAAACTTTAACAAAAGCCCGTACCGAGCTACTGAGCGTCTCTCCTGCAGAGTCTTCCACTGGAGTCTATCATCTCCGTAACGCTTTTGCGATTACTAAATGAGCCTGTAACGAAGCGCGCTGCTCTCCGTTGGATCTTCTCTATCTCTTCTATCAACCCTATCTGGTACAGATCCCACACTGCTGAGCAGTATTCAAGCAGTGGGCTAACAAGCGTACTGTAACCTACTTCCTTTGTTTTCGGATTGCATTTCCTTAGGATTCTTCCAATGAATCTCAGTCTGGCATCTGCTTTACCAACGATCAACTTTATATGATCATACCATTTTAAATCACTCCTAATGCGTACTCCCAGATAATTTATGGAATTAACTGCTTCCAGTTGCTGACCTGCTATATTGTAGCTAAATGATATGGGATCTTTCTTTCTTTGTATTCGCAGCACATTACACTTGTCTATATTGTGATTCAATTGCCATTCCCTGCACCATGCGACAATTCGCTGCAGATTCTCTTGCGTTTCAGTACAATTTTCCATTGTTACGACCTCTCGATATACCACAGCATCATCCGCAAAAAGCCTCAGTGAACTTCCGATGTCACCCACAAGGTCATTTATGTATATTGTGAATAGCAACGGTCCTACGACACTCCCCTGCGGCACACCTGAAATCACTCTTACTTCGGAAGACTTCTCTCCATTGAGAATGACATGCTGCGCACTGTTATCTAGGAACTCTTCAATCCAATCACACAATTGGTCTGATGGTCCATATGCTCTTACTTTGTTCATTAAACGACTGTGGGGAACAGATTCGGGATACGATGAAACTGACGTATCTGGGAAGTTTTCTTCTAGGTAGCGACGGAACAAGTTTCCTTATCATATGAAAACAGTTCTTTGTTTTCGACGCAATGGCATTAAGGTCTTTCAAATGCCTTTGCAAGATATTGCCGAACAATCAGATTTTATGAGCCCAGCAAGTGGTGTGAATTAAATGTTCTCCCATAATTCCCTTCAGTTGTTCACAACATTTTAACATATATGGGGCAGAATCAGTTATTAAATACTTCACGCTCTCACAGTCAATTTCAAAAATATGCAAATCATGCAGGATTGCTTGAACACACGTTCCGCTGTTCGCCCCTCTAAAAATGCATATTCTAACAAAAGTATTTCCTGTTTAGATAGTGGATCTTGAGTTTTGATGAAGACTGCGAACACATAACGAACTGTAGAGTCTGTAGTTTCGTCACGGATTAGAGTCAAGTCTGATTTCCCTTCTAAAGACTGTTTTACACTTGCTACTATTTCGTTTACACAACGTGTTTCCTTAGCTGGTTGGGTGTGGGAAGGTTTCCAGATTCTACAAAATTGAAAAAAGAAAACTATCTGAAATGGTCTTAGAAATCCTAGTTTTACTGTCAGTGAGGTTTTACTGATAGAACATACATGGTACATACACTTGAAGCATTTCCAGACCCGGCTGGTGTGGCCGAGCGGTTCTAGGCGCATCAGTGTGGAACCGCGCGACCGCTACGGTCGCAGGTTCGAATCCTGCCTCGGGCATGGATATGTGTGATGTCATTAGGTTAGTTAGGGTTAAATAGTTTTAAGTTCTGGGGCACTGATGACCTCAGCTGTTAAGTCCCATAGTGCTCAGAGTCATTTGAACCATTTCCAGACAGCAGGGTCGTCTACTTTCTCCAGCGGGATGTTGCCTTTGAGTAGTATCGCAATTGTTTCGTGAATAAATTCTGTCTTTCATCGTCAGATATTTTTGCTTCACTAACGAGAACTGTTGCCAGCCGTTTCACTGTTGAAGTGCTTCATTTATGTTGTAAATGTTCCTTGTTTTTAAAGCAACATTTTGAGAAGGTATATTTTATCTACATTCGATACAGACATCACTAAATTTACTTATTAAAATATTGCTTTTCGAAATGTGTAAACCATCACTCACAAATTTTTAGCTTTGTTGTGCACCGTAATACATATAGAACGACCTACCTTCGTTACTGCTCGCGAATTATAACTTGGCATTTGGTGAGCGGAGTTGCAGGGAGCGGGTAGGCGGTGGTAAGTTCCTATGGGACCAAACTGCTGATATCATCGGTCCCTAGGCTTACACACTACTTAATCTATCTTAAACTAACTTACGCTAAGGACAACACACACACCCATCCCCGAGGGAGGACTCGAACTTCCGACTGGGGGAGCCGAGCGAACCGTGGCAAGGCGCCCAAGACCTTCTCGGTTACGCCGCGCGGCGGAACGGGTAGAGCGGATAGGGTATGCTGCGGAGAACATGGGATACTGGAGGAAATAAACTACTCCTCCTCCATGTACTGTTAGTATGCAGTGCCGCCAACAGAAACTTGTGTTT
The DNA here is from genome assembly GCF_021461385.2 of Schistocerca piceifrons. Lineage (NCBI taxonomy): Eukaryota > Metazoa > Arthropoda > Insecta > Orthoptera > Acrididae > Schistocerca > Schistocerca piceifrons. The sequence goes on along the minus strand of NC_060149.1, from coordinate 146,832,314 downwards.
TGAGCTTCCACGAGCTCCTGAAAATCGGTTTCCTTTTCTGAGTCGAAGGTAACCATACAATGCGGCACCAACCTCATCATCACTCATTTTCGAAAAAAAAAGCCACAATGAAAATAACACGGCAAAACACAAACAGTAACATTACAGCTCAGCAACAAAGTAGGCGACAATGTAGTTAAAAATGGCTAATGGTACTCTGCGCAGCTGGCAACGAACTTCTACAAATCACTACGGCACGAAGTCTCCCAACTATTGCTGAATGCTACCGATCATAACTATTGAATCCGCATGCCAAATTATAGTTACCACACATTACTGACTGCGATCCCTTTCCTTATTTTACCTGCACCAGGAACCCGAAAAACACCAACTCTTTGTGCTGTCAACTGTGCGGCTAGTACACGTCATTATGGATTTGCAAGAATATTAGCACTGTAGCCTAAGGAGACAGGCTGAGGTGGGATTCCCAGCTACCCCGAGAGCAACATACCAAACATTTCGTTTCGCAAGAAACCTGGAGTCAAAGTCAGCAATATTTGTGCCGAATTACTTAGAAAACTACTGGTCCTCTGTAAACAATTTCACTCTTTGGCGTGATGCCCTTAAGACATTTTCCGAAATATTGACGATAACAAGTATTTATGTCCTTTTAAGAAATCTTAGTTCTCTCTTCCCTTTCTCTTCATACATACAAACTTGGAACAAAATTTCAAGCTCCTTATTCTCCACAAATTAAGCTGAAATATCGCATTTATCGCGAAATAAGTAAATTTCGCTTTAAAACGACCTTATCGCTTTAATTCTCAGAAACAAGATCATTATTTTCGTAACCAGAAACATATCGTTCTTAAAGACCTCGCAAAGGGAAAAAAGACAACGTTCTTTTCGCGAAACACTACTGAGAAATTTTAGTAGATGTAGATTTAGAAATGGAAGGAGGATGGCCGCGAGATTAGCCGAGCGGTGCCGGCACGGTATCTCAGCGTGTTCGGTCAGAGGGTTAGCTGCCCTCTGTAATAAAACAACTGAGTTAACGGCTCGACACTGAACTTGAACGGGTGTCCTGGGACATCCGCACCAACCAAATTCAACGAACAAAATGAGAACAATGAAAAAAAGCGGTCTAAGGCGCTGAAGTCATCGACTGTGCGGCTGGTCCCCGACGGAGGTTCGAGTCCTCCCTCGGGCATGGCTGTGTGTGTTTGTCCTTAGGATAATTTAGGTTAAGTAGTGTGTAAGCTTAGGGACTGATGATATTAGCAGTTAAGTCCCATAAGATTTCACACACATTTGAACATTTTTTTGAAAGAAGATGAGTCACAAACAAGACAAAACTGGCTTTCATTTCTGTCACCAGGAAGCTTCTAGTGTTCGAGGTGTTCTTTCTTTGAAATACATAAGCCTTTGTTTATAACACTTACCAATGAATTCCACAGCGTATCAAGGATCGACATTTGGAATCACTGTCTGCTACCAAGATCCCTTATTGTACAATTATCTCTAAGGGAAACGACATAATGGTTCAACGTCCCGAAAACAACGAGTTCATTATAGAGGGAACGTATGCTCTGAATAGCAATCTATTAAACAGGAGACCCAGCTTCGATTTCTGGCCTTGGGACAAATTTTCACTCGCCGCTTCAGTCTATATACACTCCTGGAAATGGAAAAAAGAACACATTGACACCGGTGTGTCAGACCCACCATACTTGCTCCGGACACTGCGAGAGGGCTGTACAAGCCGGCACAGCGGACACACCAGGAACCGCGGTGTTGGCCGTCGAATGGCGCTAGCTGCGCAGCATTTGTGCACCGCCGCCGTCAGTGTCAGCCAGTTTGCCGTGGCATACGGAGCTCCATCGCAGTCTGTAACACTGGTAGCATGCCGCGACAGCGTGGACGTGAACCGTATGTGCAGTTGACGGACTTTGAGCGAGGGCGTATAGTGGGCATGCGGGACGCCGGGTGGACGTACCGCCGAATTGCTCAACACGTGGGGCGTGAGGTCTCCACAGTACATCGATGTTGTCGCCAGTGGTCGGCGGAAGGTGCACGTGCCCGTCGACCTGGGACCGGACCGCAGCGACGCACGGATGCACGCCAAGACCGTAGGATCCTACGCAGTGCCGTAGGGGACCGCACCGCCACTTCCCAGCAAATTAGGGACACTGTTGCTCCTGGGGTATCGGCGAGGACCATTCGCAACCGTCTCCATGAAGCTGGGCTACGGTCCCGCACACCGTTAGGCCGTCTTCCGCTCACGCCCCAACATCGTGCAGCCCGCCCCCAGTGGTGTCGCGACAGGCGTGAATGGAGGGACGAATGGAGACGTGTCGTCTTCAGCGATGAGAGTCGCTTCTGCCTTGGTGCCAATAATGGTCGTATGCGTGTTTGGGGCCGTGCAGGTGAGCGCCACAATCAGGACTGCATACGACCGAGGCACACAGGGCCAACACCCGGCATCATGGTGTGGGGAGCGATCTCCTACACTGGCCGTACACCACTGGTGATCGTCGAGGGGACACTGAATAGTGCACGGTACATCCAAACCGTCATCGAACCCATCGTTCTACCATTCCTAGACCGGCAAGGGAACTTGCTGTTCCAACAGGACAATGCATGTCCGCATGTATCCCGTGCCACCCAACGTGCTCTAGAAGGTGTAAGTCAACTACCCTGGCCAGCAAGATCTCCGGATCTGTCCCCCATTGAGCATGTTTGGGACTGGATGAAGCGTCGTCTCACGTGGTCTGCACGTCCAGCACGAATGCTGGTCCAACTGAGGCGCCAGGTGGAAATGGCATGGCAAGCCGTTCCACAGGACTACATCCAGCATCTCTACGATCGTCTCCATGGGAGAATAGCAGCCTGCATTGCTGCGAAAGGTGGATATACACTGTACTAGTGCCGACATTGTGCATGCTCTGTTGCCTGTGTGTATGTGCCTGTGGTTCTGTCAGTGTGATCATCTGATGTATCTGACCCCAGGAATGTGTCAATAAAGTTTCCTCTTCCTGGGACAATGAATTCACGGTGTTCTTATTTCAATTTCCAAGAGTGTACATACGAGATCGCTCCAAAAGAAATGCACACTATTTATGGAAAAAATACAGTTTTGATTCTCCATGTATGAAAGTTTTACAGTGTTTGTTTTAAAACTTAGTTCAACCTGTTCCCGTGAGTGGCGCCGTCACAGCATGTTTTCAAGATGGCTACTACACTCGACATTCGTCAGAAGCAACGTGCTGTCATAGAATTCCTGTGCTGTGAAAACGAGACAGTGGGAAACATCCACAAGAGGTTGAAAAAGGTGTACGGAGATGCTGCTGTCGATCGCAGTACAGTTAGTCGGTGGGCAAGCAGGTTACGCGATGAAATCGGGCACGGCAATATTGAGGCTTGTCCTCGCAGCAGCAGGCCTCTTACTGCACGCACTCCAGACAATGTGCAGAGAGTTAACGAACTGGTGACTGCTGACAGACGCATCACAGTGAACGAATTGTCGCTACGTTGGGATAGTGATGGAAGTGTTTGCAGGGTAATGAAAGTGTTGACATTAAAAAAGGTTTGTGCCAGGTGGGATCCCAGGATGTAGACAGTGGCTCAGAAAGATACAAGAAAAACGGTATGCAGCGAACTTCTGGAACAGTATGAGAATGGTGGAGATGAATTTCTTGGAATAATTGTGACAGGTGATGACACATGGGTCCATCATTTTTCACCAGAGACGAAGAGGCAATCAATGGAGTGGCATCATGCAAATTCACACAAGAAAAAAAAATTCAAAACCACACCTTCTGCTGGAAAAGTTATGGCTACGGTGTTTTTCGATTCTGAAGAACTCTTGCTTGTGGACATCATGGAACCACCATAAATTCTGATGCATATGTGACGACTATGAAGAAACTTCAAGCTCGACTGAGTCGTGTTCGACCACATCGGCAAAAGCAGGATGTTTTGCTGTTGCACGACAATGCACGACCACATGTCAGGCAAAAAACCATGGAAGCGATCACAAAACTAGGATGGACAACACTGAAACACCCTACTTACAGTCCTGACCTGGCTTCATGTGACTATCATCTCTTTGGGAAACTGAAAGACTCTCTTCGTGGAACAAGGATTGAAGATGATGATTCCCCTGTGCACGCTTCCAAACAGTGGCTCCAACAGGTTGGTCCAGAATTTTACCGTGCGGGTATACAGACGCTGGTTCCAAGATGGCGTAAGGCAGTTGAGAGGGATGGAAATTATGTGGAGAAATGAAAATATTGTTCCTAAAACATGTATCTACATACTGCAAAACTTTCAGACATGTAGAATAAAAGATGGATTTAAAAAAAATAATGTGCATTTCTTTTGGAGTGACCCTCATATAATCATATCTGTATGAGACCATTTATATTATTTTCTAGTTACAATTTTTACTGATATTTCTTAATGGTTTTGTAATTGTATTTCGTAAATGGTAAATGAAATTAAGTAGCCGTGTTCTGGAGCAGAACATTTGTGCAAATAAAACAATTGTAATTAGAACATTGCTGTCAGTGGCGCACTTACACTATTTACTTATTAAATTAATTGTAAACGACGCGTCCGCAGCTCGTGGTCGTGCGGTAGCGTTCTCGCTTCCCGCGCCCGGGTTCCCGGGTTCGATTCCCGGCGGGGTCAGGGATTTTCTCTGCCCCGTGATGACTGGGTTAGTTAGGTTAGTTAGGTTGAAGTAGTTCTAAGTTCTAGGGGACTGATGACCATAGCTGTTAAGTCCCATAGTACTCAGAGCCATTTGAACCATTTTTCTTTTGCAAACGACGCACTGAAGTTCCACCCACTACAAATGTAAATGTCGTACGGCGTCATTGGCTGGGATATGTCGAGGGGTGGTTTCAGCTACCAGCCGGAAAGGATATTCTTCCTCCACACTCGTTGGCCCTTTTCCTTGCGGATTTGTGAGAACTACACTCCTGGAAATTGAAATAAGAACACCGTGAATTCATTGTCCCAGGAAGGGGAAACTTTATTGACACATTCCTGGGGTCAGATACATCACATGATCACACTGACAGAACCACAGGCACATAGACACAGGCAACAGAGCATGCACAATGTCGGCACTAGTACAGTGTATATCCACCTTTCGCAGCAATGCAGGCTGCTATTCTCCCATGGACACGATCGTAGAGATGCTCGATGTAGTCCTGTGGAACGGCTTGCCATGCCATTTCCACCTGGCGCCTCAGTTGGACCAGCGTTCGTGCTGGACGTGCAGACCGCGTGAGACGACGCTTCATCCAGTCCCAAACATGCTCAATGGGGGACAGATCCGGAGATCTTGCTGGCCAGGGTAGTTGACTTACACCTTCTAGAGCACGTTGGGTGGCACGGGATACATGCGAACGTGCATTGTCCTGTTGGAACAGCAAGTTCCCTTGCCGGTCTAGGAATGGTAGAACGATGGGTTCGGTGACGGTTTGGATGTACCGTGCACTATTCAGTGTCCCCTCGACGATCACCAGTGGTGTACGGCCAGTGTAGGAGATCGCTCCCCACACCATGATGCCGGGTGTTGGCCCTGTGTGCCTCGGTCGTATGCAGTCCTGATTGTGGCGCTCACCTGCACGGCACCAAACACGCATACGACCATCATTGGCACCAAGGCAGAAGCGACTCTCATCGCTGTCGCGACACCACTGGAGGCGGGCTGCACGATGTTGGGGCGTGAGCGGAAGACGGCCTAACGGTGTGCGGGACCGTAGCCCAGCTTCATGGAGACGGTTGCGAATGGTCCTCGCCGATACCCCAGGAGCAACAGTGTCCCTAATTTGCTGGGAAGTGGCGGTGCGGTCCCCTACGGCACTGCATAGGATCCTACGGTCTTGGCGTGCATCCGTGCGTCGCTGCGGTCCGATCCCAGGTCGACGGGCACGTGCACCTTCCGCCGACCACTGGCGACAACATCGATGTACTGTGGAGACCTCACGCCCCACGTGTTGAGCAATTCGGCGGTACGTCCACCCGGCCTCCCGCATGCCCACTATACGCCCTCGCTCAAAGTCCGTCAACTGCACATACGGTTCACGTCCACGCTGTCGCGGCATGCTACCAGTGTTAAAGACTGCGATGGAGCTCCGTATGCCACGGCAAACCGGCTGACACTGACGGCGGCGGTGCACAAATGCTGCGCAGCTAGCGCCATTCCACGGCCAACGCCGCGGTTCCTGGTGTGTCCGCTGTGCCGTGCGTGTGATCATTGCTTGTACAGCCCTCTCGCAGTGTCCGGAGCAAGTATGGTGGGTCTGACACACCGGTGTCAATGTGTTCTTTTTTTCCATTTCGAGGAGTGTATGTCGTATGAGTATTAGCAGTGTTCAGGTGAGTGTAATGGATGCGTGTATAATATAGCGTTATGTTTGTGGTATATGGCGATGATGAGAGAAGGGAGATGATAAAACGCGGTGCCGGCACACCGCCTACTCCTCTGGAATAGCACCAACGGGACTACGAGCTTAGCGACCCTATCCTACGGACAGATCGCCATCAATAGCGTCACATGCCCTCTCTTCATGAGACACCTTGAAGAAGCTTCGGATTTAATCGAGGACATTGTCCCAAGGACTGCTGATCAGTAACTTTACACCAATACCTCTCCTGCTCTTGTCTGCTAAACACTGCGAATGAAAATTTCATCGACAGCTTGGATTCCAACTGGCTTGCCTCCGCGTCGAGATCCACCTCGGTTCCGGGGACGGTTAGTTCTAAAGCCATATATTTACTAAGAGTAATTAACGTTAACACTTTCAGAAATGACTTTTTCTTGAGGAAAGAAAATTCTTGTCTGTGCTCTAATCTTTTTAGGTGAGTTTTTAAATAATTTTAGAAGCAAGATTTATACAAATATAAGCACGCATTTTTAAAATAAACTTCTTACACAACGCTTCATTTTATAGACAAAAATAATTAATATTGAAATAGTCAGTGTTGTTATAAATAGACCGATCATTCAATAATTACCATGCAAAAGACCAGTAAGAACATTAAGTTACTCAATGGAATGTACTTAACCAACTACTTCCCTGTATTCTGGCAGTTACGAGCTGCTACACATTGCTACATTCACGTGTTGGTATTTTTACAGTGATGCCCGACACGTGGAGTCACTTGTGCATGATGAAAAGATTGAACATTCACAAATATGTAGATGAGGTTTCCTTTGATGAAAGATATATCTGTTGCCACTAAGACACAGAAATAACACACGTCTGCTACATAAAAATTGTTTCAAATTTATTAAGTGATTTTTATAGTGTTTTGAACGCTGATTTCGGGAAAAACACTGAAAAAATTCCATCACGTACAGTTATTTCACAAACTGCTTGTCTAGTTTTAGCTTCTTTCGATATTTCAGCACTCTAGTGAGTTTGAATTTTGGTTTTGTAGGATCTCCATAAACTGTTATTTAGCCGTTTTTATACTAGATATGCGTAAGATAAAGAGTAATTAGGAGAAACCAGCAGTATTTTCATGTCAATGCCTGTCTGTGGGGCTGCCCCTTCCCCCGCCATCACCAAGCACTGAGCTTCTGCTATTGTCCTTCAGTTCAGTACCTCTTCACTCTGTGTTGTTCACGTGTTGTTGTTACTAGCGCTTTAAAGTAATGACTGTTTTCTTGTGTTGTGGAGTTGTTTTATGGACAATGGGCAATGGTTACCAGAGGATGTATAAACCTTGAGCTGGTTTTAAGGAAACTCTGCTGTTCAGACCACAAATGGACACTATGTGGTGATTTAAAAGTGATTTCAATGCTGCTTGGTCAACAAAGTAGCTATACAAAGTTCCCTTTTTTCTTTGTGAATGGGACAGTAGGGACAGAAAGCAACACTACATAAAAAAGGCTTGGCTCTTGAGAAAAACCTTACAGGTAGGGGTTAAAAATATTGAGAGGAAAAGCTTTGTGGATCCCAAGAAGGTGTTACTTCCACCATTTCACATTAAGTTGGGGCTGATGAAACAATTTGTTATGGCATTGCCAAAAGAAGGGGAGTGTTTCAGATATCTTTGTGGACAGTTTCCTGGTTTATCCGAGGCAAAGCTAAAGGAAGGAATCTTTGTCGGACAAGACATTAGAAAACTAACGACAGATCCCAACCTTGTGGACAAGATGGAAACAAAAGAAAAGGCAGCATGGACATCTTTTAAATTAGTTTTTACCGGTTTCCTAGAAAACAAAAGAGATCCAAAGTGCAAGACAATCGTCGCAGACATGCTCGACAACTTTAAGAAACTGGGCTGTAACATGAACATTAAAGTTCATTTTCCCCACTCACATCTTGACTACTTCCCTGCAAACCTTGGTGATGTAAGTAAAGACCAGGGCGTAAGATTGAACCAAGACATCAAAGAAATGGAAAGAAGATATCAAGGAAGATGGAACGGCAACATGATAGCGGACTACTGCTGAATGATAAAAAGGGATGGTTCTCAACGAGTCCACAGCCGGAAAAGCAATAAAAGAAGCTTCGACAGAAAGCGAAAGTGCTATTATAAGGAGTTATGAGCTTAAAGAGTAATGGAAATGTAGTTTAGAACATGATTTATAAATAAAATAAAATTTTATAACGTTGGAAAAAAATGTGATAAATTGCTTAAATTTTGTTATTATACCCAAAAATACTCCCTTTTTGTGAGAAAACCTGACGTGATAGAAATAAATGGATTGCATTTTTGAAATCAGCATTGAAAAGTACGGAAAAGTCAGTTATCAAATTTCAAACTTTCAAAAAATATTTTTTTGCAGACCTGTGTAATTAATGCACACAATTGTAGCCAGTGGGTCTGAAAGGGTTAATTAGACTTAAACGTTGGGTTTTATCAAATGCAATCACTACAGTGTTAATTTATTGTTAGCTGTGAAAAAGTGGCGAGGTACTTACCGGCTCGTTGAAGTTGAACGAGAAGTCGTACTTGTTGGCGAGGGCGGCGGAGTGAGCGACGCGGACGCAGGCTGCTGTGGCGCCGGCGCTGGCGGGTGCGTGGGCGGCGGGGGTGGCGGGAGCGGCGGAGGGGCACTCCCCCTCGAGCGCCTCCAGCAGCTGCTGTCTGCGCGGCCCGCCGCGGCTCGCGCTGCCCTGTGAGCACACAGTCGGCATCATCGCTCTGCTCTCACACCCACCACTGGAGACCAGTCCTAGTGTTCCGGCTGGCCGAAGCTTCGTACGTGCATGAAATGTATTCGCAGCTGCGTACACGGACCTGTTTTCCCGCTTTACGCGAGCGGTCTCCATCACCACGTTGGCTATTCGTGCACGACTCACAACCTTCCAATGTCGTCTTTCCACGAGTGACAACCTGGACTCGTTCCCATAAAGGGGCTGAACATTTTAATTGAAAGTCGCTACCTGGTATCGGCGGATAAATACGATACTGCAGTGCCTGTGTTATTAACAACTTCTATGCAGTGGTCCTTCGGACCTGCTTATACAGCGTGTACGTTAAGTCCGGCAACACTTTCAATTATTTATTGCACAAGAGCTAAACATTGTACAGATGTCATACATACTGCATTTACAAGAAAAATTCTGAAATGTTTTTTTTTTTTTTTTTTTTTTAACAAACATTCTATCTGCGAACTATGAGTGACCCTGCAGGACGTCAATATGGTAATCGAATTCTTGCAATACACATCCCAGCATGCCATCGTCAATTGTGGCAGTCGCTTCCCGTATTCTCTCCCTGAGCTCTGCTTCATCACGTGGAAGAGGCGGTACATACACCAGATCTTTAATGTGTCCCCACGGAAAAAATTCTGACGGAGTGAGATCTGGTGATCGGGGAGGGCATTTCTTGAAACAGCTGTCCCGTTCTATAGCACGGTCGATCCATCGATGCGGCAACTCCCACGAACTTCACGATGAACATGGGGTGGAGCCCCATCCTGCTGAAAGATGAACGGACCAAGTAGGAATATCCAGTGACAGTGTTCTCGGCGAAGAAGAATGGCCCGTACAGTTTTCGGCGTGACAAGGCACAAAAAACATTTACTTTTGGGGAATCACGCTCAAATTCAGTGCATTCATGTGGGTGCTTTGCACCCCAGATCCGACAATTGTGCCTCTTCACTTTCCCATCATGTGAAATGTGGCTTCGTCGCTAAAAATTAAGCGATCAACAATGCCATCTCCATCCTCATTCAATTGTTGCAACTGCCAACAGAACTCAAAACGGTTGTCTTTGTCGTCTGCACTAGCTCCAGTTTGAATGGTTTTATAGACAGCTTCTGTCGAAGAACTTTCGACACTGTCATTCGAGCCATTTAGAGTTCACGGGATCAACGACGCACCGATTTCTCTGGACTCTTTATGAATGTCTCTCGTACGCGCTCCACATCCACTTCAATCACACTGGAATGTCCGCTTCTCTTTGCCGGGTACAAGCAACCCGTCGTAACGAATTTGTTGTGCCAGTGGTAAATGGCCTTCATTTTCGGTGGCTTCTTACCGTACTTGGTTCTAAACATCCGTTGAACAGCTGTAGCACACTTGTTTTTGTCGAACTCCAACACACAGAAAGCTCGCTCCGCACCTGAACTCACCATGTTTGCGACTAGCGCTGACTATCGGCAAATTACCAAACTACGCTGTGGTTGTATATATGAAAAAAAAACAAAAACTTTCAGGGTTTCTCTTCAAAATGACATACGTACGATATCTGTACAGTGTTTGGTTCTTGTGCAATAAATAATTGAAAGTGTTCCCGGACTTTATGTACACCCTGAATGTCCGAAGCAATATTGTATAGTACTTCTTAACAACAGAGGCACAGTGTATCGTATTTATTCGGCATGTACTGATGTGACGGTTTCGGCACCCTTTACTGTGACATGTGTTTTGATTTTATCCATACTGGATGAGAGGTCGTGGTTGTCAATGTCAAAGTTAAAAAATATATCGGCTCAACCACTTGTTTATAGTGTAAAACACTAAGATTGACGCGTTTCGGAAGTCAAGCTTCCATCATCAGAATAATAAAAAGTAAAAGAACCTGTTAAAACTCGCTAAAATGGAACATGCACCAGGCACAATAAAATTAAAACATCGTGGCTACTTCCCTTGTTGCAGCCGTGTCTTCCAAGGTGCATCTCCACATAGTCGTCAAAATATAAACAACTCTAAAATGGTGTCGCCTATGGTGTTCAACATCTAACCACATGGCTCTCTCCTCTATCGTCGTAAACCGTCCGTGCGTCTTCGTTGATACCACACACCACGTAGCCAAACACGACACTGAAACGCGAGTGACCTCACGCGCAAGTAAACAAGGAAGTCACAGACAGAGATGTCTATACAAACAGATAACGTATACATGTTCCAAGGACCTCATGAAATGATGGTATCCTGCCAATTGCTAAAAATGTAGTTACTAAAAGAAACCAGTGAAATGTTTGAAAAAGTTATTTGTATCACCAGTTAGCTGTTCATTCAGTGTGTTCTGATTATCCACGCTATGTATCATAATTTCCAGCTGTTCTAGTAGATCCAGCTTTTTGCCTTTGTCCTGTCTATGTAAAATAACGAGATCCTGATCTACTCCCAACATGGGGTGTCCCGTTTCCCAAATATGCGTGGCTACAGCTGACTTTTCGAAATTATTAAGCCGTAAAGCATCGCTATGTTCTTTGTCACGTACTTTAAAGGGCCTACCAGTTTGGCCTACATAGCTCGCCTTGCACGTGTTACACTGAATTTTATAGACCCCAGCTCTCTCATATTTATCGCTTTCCTGCTGTAAATTATTTCTTAGTTTAAACCGCAGCGTATTATTGGTCCGAAAAGCGGTATCAACTTTAAAAGGTTCGAAAATGTTCGCCACTTTTTGCGAAATATCACCGAAGTACGGTATTGAGACACTCGTAATATTATTTGCGGTATTCCTCCTTGCATTCGCGCGCTGTTTCTGTCGTATTAATTTATTGACAACGTTTTGGTGATATCCGTTAGCTCTGGCTAGTTGTTTTACGATGTTCAGCTCAGTCATTCTGTCTTCTTCATTCATAGGGACTCTAAAGGCTCTATCTATCAAAGATCTAAAAGCAGAAAATTTCTGGCTATTAGGATGGCAGGACTTATTTTGTATCAACACATCAGTTGTGGTTGGTTTCCTAAATATTTTAAAAACCCCAGGGTTGTTAACGAAACTGATATCGTTTTCAACGATGACGAGCTAAATTTACTTAGTAAGGGGCTAAAATTTTATGTACAACCGGCTTTAAATAAAAAAGTAATAAAAGATTTGGTTGTGGCAACAAAAATCGCAGCAGATGTTGCTAAACTAAATACAAATACACTGGCATCAATGAACATAATTAACGGTTTCTATAGCCTCTACAGGGTGTTTCCGTAAGAGCGTCCAAAAATTTAACAGGACATAGAGGATGCTCCACTGAACAATTTGAAATAGGAAACCTGGGGTCGGAGAAGCCAGCTTAAGGAGATAATAGGAATAAAATCACAGTACTGTGTGTTTTTTATTTACATTGGTTAACTGCAAACACTTAACTGTAATCACTTTTTTAACAGAACGCGTCACCCTTCTTTGGAAATCTCTGTCTCCTCTACCAGTACAACCTCGCTAGTGTCTGAGACTGGTGAGCAATACTGTAGACTACATCCACCAAGTGCTTTTAAAACTTATTATTTTATGGATGGATCTCAGATCATTAGGATTCTTCCCACGAGTCTCAGAATAGCATCTCCTGTGACTAGGTTTATGTGGGTTTCCAGTTTAGGTCAATAAGAGCGGCTGTTACTATTTCATAGAAATTATCGTCAAAAGTTGCAATACTGCTAGATACTTATGAGGCGCAATATGTATTTTTTTTTTAAGTCAACTACATATCCCTGCCACTGGCGTCACTACAATGCAGGTCTTCTTGCTTTTCGGTAGAGCATTCTGCGAACATTCTCCTGAACTTACTTCGTTATCCACCAGGCCATTAATATATAGTGAACAGAAATGGCCCTGTAACACTCCCTTAAGAAACTCCCAGAAATAATCTCACATGCTATATTGTTAAGAATGATGGGTTGCCTTCTGTTGGCCAGAAAGCCCTGAATCAACAGTTCCAATTTCCTGCAAGCACTTATTATAATCATTTAGCGTCAATCAGCAACTGAATCGAATGCTTTCTCGAAGTCGAGGAATGTGGCATTAACCTCTGGACCTCATGAACGCACAGACCGAGCTGACTTCCACAAGACTGGTGTTTGTTGATGATTGTTGTTTTCTGCGAAGGAGAATTTCGTTCATTAAAAAGACCACAGAATGCGACCATAAAATGTGTTGTATAGTAAGAATACAACAGGTTGACGTCAGTGATCTAGCCATATACAGTGTGTATCATAATAAATGTCGTAAGCGCATGCAGTTGAAAGTACAGAATACTAGAAGCAAATAAGTCGCAGTAAACATGTGTTCTGAAACGCATACCTTGCTATGGGTATTTCTTCATCTGTACTACTGTGAAACAAATTTTTCTACTGAACAAGGGCTCATAGCTCTAAAGGTATGCGCTTTCAAACTCACGTTTACTGGACATTTTTTCTTGTTTTGGTCCAAACTAACACCATTCAAAATATAGAAAGCAGAGAGCTTCAAGTAGAAGAGATTTGTTTGACAGTATCGAAAATGAAGTAGTGCCATAACTGTTCAAGTGTGCGTTTTAGAGGCGTGTTCACTGAGACTTTTTTCCTTCTAGTATACGGTTACGCCCCAGTACAGGGGGCGGTCAAAACGTTGGCGTTTGAGAGCGTTGCTGCAACGCATATGGAACCCAGCGCCACTCCGATGCGGGTATGTAAGCACTGACTTGAAGGCAAGGAGTTAGTGTGACCTTCGAACGGAAACGTTTTGATCGCCCCTTTATAATTATGTGCATCTGTTCGACGATACTTGTCGGAAACTGGAATGATCTATACCCTTTTATAACCGCTGCAATGGGCTACTACGGCATCGGAGAGTTTGTGTTTTATGTTATATGGGACTACATTTGTGGAACGGCATTGCACATCTAGTCATACGCAGGAATCACAGCAAGACAATGCAACCAAAAAACACACACGCGCGAGCGAGCCCTTAATACTGCCATTTTTGTGTTCCAGGCTGAAACAGAGGATACGGGTTGCCTGGTGGAGGGCATGGAGACAATTTTCAACTGGGACACTGGACTACATGTCCACCTGGCTGATGATACAGACCCTGTGAGCACTGGGAGGTCCTGGTGGCTCGCTAATAAGGGTAAAGGGTCATCCAGACTTCACTACCTAAAATTATTGGCTCTAAACCGCAGGAATACTCTCCATCAAGTGTACAATGAATGATAACCAAACTGGACAGTGAACTGGTTCTATAATATTCCGCTACCATTTGAATTACACTGAAGGAAATGAAAGCATTACAATAACGCATTGACTGAACGCTACCAAACTTATACTTCAGTATTTGCAGCCCTATCTAATATGTTGATTTAAATATCCACATGCGAAATTATTTGTGCAGAGCAAAGCCATTCCTACAGATGTATGGTGTGACTACATTGTGGTTACTAGGTATGCGCAACTTCACTGGAATTTTGAAGTGGAGATCGCAGCACAGTATGCCCAGAGAAACTGCACGTACAGCTTATCGTCATCTTCAGCGCTTTGAGAAAGGCAAGATCACTGGCACGAGGGACATGGGAGGATTACACTGACGGACTACATAGATTGTTGGATATAATGCACTGTGGAATCCTGACGTGAGCAGCTATTGTATATGACAACAGGATTGACTTGGTGATTTCTGAACGTTGGCTGAATGCTTTTCCAGTGTATGACAAGAACGGTAAACCTTCTTATAGCACACAGCAGTTCGCATTGTAACATATCATTTCCTAACCACCCCTGTGTGCTTGTCCTGTTCGTTATTGTAGTCATCTCGGCTAGTTTGTGGCTGCCGAAGGGGGAGGGGGTGGGGGAGGTGTTCTTTTCAGCCTCAAGATTATGGGCAGCTTTTTCCATAATCCTCCTAAATGAGTGGCGGTCGGAGTCGAGTAGATTGACTTTAAGGGCGAGTAAATTCCCCACGACGTCCGTTATTTTCCGAGAAGCGTTGCAGAAAAAGTTACACTGACAGACTTCATTGATTGTTGGATGTAGTGCAGTTACTGTACACCGAGTGGTGGTGAGATGGGTGGGGGCGTACTTTCCAGAAGAACTACACTTCTAGGAGATCGTAGGATTATTCGAATCCTCCCTCAATTAGACGTATGGCATCATCTGAAATCCAGCAGTGATTACAGGCAGCGATCAACCACGAACTGTTGTAAACAGGTTACTGGAAACTGGGTTGAGACCCGTCGTTTGTCGCTGACACCATTCCACAGACAACAGAAACTTGCACGATGTGGAGCCAGAGTCCACTGGAATATTAATGGCATTCTGTGGTGCTCAGCGATGATTCACACCTCTGTCTGTGGTGATCACATGCATGTCAATGTATCCATAGACGACATTGTGGAAGGTCACAGGACGCAGAGGCTCTTGAGAGCCATACATCTCCAAGTGTGGAATCATGACGTTAGCAGTTATTGGATATGACAACAGGATTGACTTGGTGATTTCAGAACGCTGGCTGCATGCTTGCCAGTGTATGACAAGAACGGTAAAACTTCTTTCAGCACACAGTAGTTCGCATTGTAACATATCATTTCTTAACCACCCATGTGTACTTGTCCTGTTCGTTATTGTAGTTATCTTGGCTAATTTGTGGCTGCCGCGAAGGGGGGCGGGAGGAGGATGAAGGGGTTCTTTCCCTAATCCTCCTAAATGAGTGGCGGTCGGTGTCGAGTAGATTGATTTTAAGGGCGAGTAAATTCCCCACGACGTCCATTATTTTCCGACAACCGTTGCAGAAAAAGTTCTTTATGTCCTTGCATGAGGTAGAACCTTACAGAAGCGCTGTAACCAAGAACAGAAAATGGCTAGTGTAAATGTCTACATACTGCTTCCGATTCTGATTGGATGAAAGGCCTATGCGTTGAATAATTTCGTGGAGCGGTCTGCACTTCGCGAAACCACTTAGTCAATCGATAGTCGTCCTGTGTGTTGGGGTCACGGACTCTCTGAAGTGGAAGTGCTCATTCGAGAGCGGTGCTGATTTCTGTGTTCGGAGACTTAATGATCCACGAAGTATTTCTTCCAGTACGTAAATCTGAGAGGACTGGTAATGCGTCTCTCATGCGTGGGTGTCGAATGCTCATGGTTTTACGGTTTTATGTGGAGCAAAGTTTGACTTTTTAGGGCAGGTGAATTTCTCATTAAGCAGAGTCCTGAAACTAGGTTGTGGAGCTAAGAAGATAGTTGGGTAGTTGGTGTTGTAGTGAAAGAGTCGGACTTGTAGAAGTTTATATGGAAACCAATAAATGATATTCCTTTCGGTGGAAAGTGGCGCATGAGATTTGTGTTACTATTTGCCTATCGATTTTGAGCTGTGCTCCTATTTGGTTGTTGTGGAGAAAATCGGCGGGAGTGATTAGGAGCAAGTTGGAGGCGGTGTATGAAATATTGACGGTGTACACAGTGGTCGGATCTCTGAATTTTTGTGGTAGTAGTTGGAGTGCTACATGATTTTTAAATTATTGACTGTGAAGTTGTGGGACGCTTAAACCTGTCTCGCAGGTCAAAGCGAGATTGGCGACTATTACTTACAAGGGGAGGCCGCCAATTGTGAAATTCAGATTCGATTCATACTGCGCATAATAAAAGCTCATGGCCAGAGGTGTAATGTGGCAAAGCACCAAGGTGCACTTCTCAGCCGTTGTCGAGAAAATCGACAGTTAAAAGAAACCGTTGCGGTGAAATACTCTCTACGATTAATAATTTTCTACAGCGTCGTGGCGCAGCGGTAAGCGCTCGGGTTCGTAATCGGAAGGTCGCCGGATCGAATCTCGCGCCATGCAACTTTTTTTTTATTATTAGTTTTTTGTGATTCAAATATATAATACATATATATATATATATATATATATATATATACTATTAATGAATTGCTTATGCATGTTGGTGAAGGCGGATCGCTCTCCAATTGTACCGCCTCCATTTTTCCCTTTTTTTTTAACAGGGTGTACCAAAGCTCTCCCGTCCGCACTGATTTTCGACGATGTTATAAGTTGCGCTAGGGACCGCATCTACCTTCTTTCGAAGTTAGCACGCAACTACGCTGTTATGCGGCGGCTCGTTTTGGCCCATTCAACATCTGTCCTTCAAGTGTAACGAGCGAGTAACGGAGTTTATATTTCATACCTGTCACAGCAAATTTGTGTTCGTGGTGTCTCTATTCTAATTCGAACGTTTGACTTACGCTATACGTATTCGTTTCGGAATATCGTTTCTACGTCTTCCGTTAACTATACGTGGATAACATTATGAAGATAATTAATAACATTTGTGAAATACAACTTTGTTTGCGGAAAACATAATGATGTTCGAAGTCGCCAGTTTTTCCACGACAAACGAACTTTCAACAACTTATTATATGCATAATTGTTGCAACTGATTGCCGGGAATTATTTATATATATATAATTTGAATTACAAAAAACTAATAATAAAAAAAAGAAACGGTTGCATGGCGCGAGATTCGATCCGGCGACCTTCGGATTACGAACCCGAGCGCTTACC
Source organism: Schistocerca piceifrons (assembly GCF_021461385.2). Taxonomy (NCBI): domain Eukaryota; kingdom Metazoa; phylum Arthropoda; class Insecta; order Orthoptera; family Acrididae; genus Schistocerca; species Schistocerca piceifrons. Next base: position 146,814,604 of record NC_060149.1, on the reverse strand, counting down.
GCTGCGCCACGACGCTGTAGAAAATTATTAATCGTAGAGAGTATTTCACCGCAACGGTTTCTTTTAACTGTCGATTTTCTCGACAACGGCTGAGAAGTGCATCTTGGTGCTTTGCCACATTACACCTCTGTCCATGAGCTTTTATTATGCGCAGTATGAATCGAATCTGAATTTCACAATTGGCGGCCTCCCCTTGTTAGAGGGATTGGATAGTGCAACAGAGCAGAGAATTAATTCGTCCCCGTCAATGAAAGTTACCGATTAAATCTATTGAACAGAACGGCGAGTATTTTTCCTCGCGTGCCGCATGTTGCCAAGTGTGGCTTGAATGCTAGCCGTCACCGCGAGTGTGGTTTCGCGCACGACGCCACGGAATCTCCGACATACAAACAAAAGTAATGTTTCAGGACCACATGTATGGATCCTTGACGGGACTCATTCGTTCCCTGACTTCTCACCCGTAGAGCACGTCTGGGATGCGATGGGAATACGTATACATTGTATACCAGCCTCCAGCCAGTTATCTTCCTGAACTGACAGCATATCTACATCTACATGTTCTGCAAACCGCTGTGAAGTGCTTGGCAAAGGAATACCTGCCACTGTAGGAGGTACCAGGGATTTTTCCGGTTCCACTCATGCACGTAACGCAGGAAGGAAGACGGTTGAAATGCCTCTGTGCATGTTGCAATTAATCTAATATTGCCCTCACGATCCCGCGGGAGCAGTATGTAGGGGGCTGTATTATATTCCTATAGTCGTCAGTTGATCCCTGTTTTAGGCACGGAAAGAGATATTCGGAGATTATTTGCTTCCCTGTCATGACGAATACAACAGTCTATTTGGGCCTATTGGGGTCACACCACATACTGAAGTTGATGACTATAATTTCCGAATGAACTGAAAATTTTATCATTTAATGCTCTTGATCATCTTGAGCACCACAGTTGACAATTTTAATGATTAATAAAAACCATCTTAGGTGTATTATTATACGTTTATTGTATTACGACTGGTTTCGTTCGCTGAACATTTTAAGCTTGCCGTGTTGTCCTAAAATCATGACTTTAGCACAATTCAGCAATCTGTAGATCTTCAACGAACGAAACCGGTCTTAACACAATAAATGTGTAATAATACAGCCGAGAGGTTTTTATTAATCATTTAATACTCCTTACGTGATGAACAGCTCCACAAAGTTTGACAAATATCGGGCTTTTCATTCATGGTGTAATACTATCATTTCCGTCAGTGTATTTCTGGATACAGACTTGCGACTGTCGCTACTTTAAGTGCACTCGGAAAGTACGCATGTTAGAAAGTTACTGCGAAAAGAAAGGCAGCTACATCACCGATTTAAACAGAGCTGAAGCCTTGTTGAAAATAAAACAAAGTGAACGATAGAACTGTTTCTGAGAGAAATCAAGAACAGAAACCAAGTAAGCCGGCCAGAGTGGCCGAGCGGTTCTAGGCGCTACAGTCTGGAACCGCGCGACCGCTACGGTCGCAGGTTCGAATCCTGCCTCGGGCATGGATGTGAGTGATGTCTTTAGGTTAGTTAGCTTTAAGTATTTCTAAGTTCTAGGGGACTGATGACCTGAGAAGTTGAGTCCCATAGTGCTCAGAGCCATTTGAACCATTTTTAGAAACCAAGTAAAGCTAAGTAAAGATTACTCTCTTGCGTGAGAAATGTGCGTCGCTGAAATGGACTAGCAGTTGTATAAGGACACAGCACATCACAGCCTCTATAGGGAAAGAGATACTACATTAAAAATAAAATAAAAAAAGGAACTTTAATGTAAGACTGCAGTAGAGTACAATACATTTTAAAATTAAAGTAACACAGTCGTCATCTAAAATATTGGTCTTTAAATCGCAATTGTATTTGCGCGATCTAAATAAGAATTATGGTGCACTTTCATTCTAATGACCTCTATGTTAGACTGCTCAGTTGGTAGATAGGAAGAGTTTAATTACATGACACTTTTAGCAAGTTCTTGAAATTTTACGACTGTTCAGCTAACCAGCTTTAGACTGGAAGATTCACGTGACTGTAAAAAGCATCAGGGTCGTTCGTGTGATGCCGTACTAAGTTTCTTATCAGAAAATTACATTCCGTAGTGAGCTACAGAGCCGACGCGTGAGGGTAGCGTCTTAGGTCTCCTGATACCAAGCGGATGCGAACTTTTTTTATCCATTTTAGGCTACATAAGCAGAAGGCTGTTACAGTTTCACTAACTACAGGTCTCGAAATAAATGAAAAGAACAGTATGAAATTTCTCCTGCTCAGCAATTACGGCGAAGAACATACTGCAGATTACCGTTGTAGCAAACATTAAACATTCGTCTCAGACTGAAAATACGGAGACTCAGTGGCGAAAGTTGAAGAGTATAACACAACAAGCAATAGACAGGTATGTGGCTACCAAGGTTGAGATGGATGGGAAACACCTGACTTTGTTCAGTAGTTATGTTAGAAAGTTACTGCGAAAATAAAGGCAGCTACATCACCGATTTAAACAGAGCTGAAGCCTTGTTGAATAGAAAAAAAACTGAACGAAGTCAAAATAAATGTCATGAGAGCAATGTCAGAAGTGTTCAGTGAATTTTAAAGCAATACCTTATTCATTAAACTGAAGAAGGAAGAGTAAGAACTTTCGGTCTCAAGTATAGGCAGTCAACGAATTGCAGAAACATCCAGTCGGTCATTAATGATACTGACATACGGACGACGCCAGAGAAAAGCACAAAATTCCGAATCCTGTTTACTGAATGCTTTCACGGATGAAGATCGTACTACATTTCCCTTTTTTTATAGTCGCAGGAACTCTGAAATGACAGATGTTGGGAGGACGGAAGGTAGAATTAAGACGAAAGCAAGTTTCTCAACAGAGGGAAGGCCATGACGACATACGACAGTCATCTTTATGCAGACACTACAAGAGATTCTCAGTGCAGCCATTCTTACACATCCTTCAGTGCTCCTTCTCAAACGATCACGAACTCGTTCGACAGCATCTGGCTGCCCTCGGATCTCGAATTTGTTCACTTTTATGAGACAGATGCTCCTCCATAGTATACACGTTGTTGATGGGTGTCTAATACACCAATGTCTTCCAATGTTTCCGCAGTAGAATGTCAGGGCGAAAAGGGCATTCCTGGCTAAGAGAAGTATCAAATACAGATCTAAATTTAAGGAAGAGATTTCTGAGAATGTTCCTTTGGAGTGCAGCGCTGTATGTCAGTGAAACATGGACAGTGGGAAAACCGGAATAGAAGAAAATCGAAGCATTTGCGATGTGGTGCTACAAGAATAATCCTGAAAATTCGGTGGACTGATTAGGTAAGAAATGAGGAAGTTCTCCGCAGAAACGGCAAGGAAAGGAATGTATGGGAAACACTGACAAGAAGCACGGACATGATGATAGGGCATATGATGAGACATCAGGGAATAAAAGTTGCAGAGGAAAACAGCAGATGGAATATATCCAGCAAATAACTGAGGACGTAGGTTGCAAGTAATATTTTGATATGAAAAGATTGGGACAGGAGAGGAATTCATGGAGAGCCGCATTAAACCAGTCAGAAGACGAAAACAAGAAAAAGCAAAGGCAGGTAAAAGATGAAAAAAATGGTTCAAATGGCTCTGAGCACTATGGGACTTAACTTCTGAGGTCATCAGTCCCCTAGAACTTAGAACTAGTTAAACCTAACCAACCTAAGGACGTCACACACATCCATGCCCGAGGCAGGATTCGAACCTGCGACCGTCGCGGTCGCGCGGTTCCAGACTGTAGCACCTAGAAGCGCTCGGCCACTCCGGCCGGCGTAAAAGATGACCAAAGAACAATACCATGTATGTCATTTCCCGCGTGGGGTAATACGATTCCATTTGACTTCTTATATTGCCCACACCCCATGGATTCACTGATCTTGTTTTAACGCCAGCGCAAACCTAAAACGATATTCACAGAACAGCTGATGCAGGGAAATGTTGCAAGTTTTATTTCTTAATCTCAACAATTTTTTGGATCCAGACATATGTCGGAGGACTTCTTTCTAATTTTAACCAGTACTACAGGGTGTCCGAAAAGACTTTCCCTGATTACATAAATTGATAACTCAGGCTAGAAGTAAGATACAAATATGAAACTTGTGTCGAATTGTTTTCAACTATCAACGTTTTTTCCTGTTTTAGGTTCGCAGTACGTAAGTAGTGGATGAGATGCAGTGCCCAAGAAGCCATGTTAACCAATAAGGAGAAGGCACAGTGTGTCCTGTGGTACCATGAAATTCGATCACCAACCACAGTGCAGAGACACTTCCAGACAACATTTGGAAGGAATCCACCTGATGTCAAGAGCATTAAAGCCTGGTATGAGAAGATCAAGAACACAGGATCGGTTGCTGACCTTCCGAGGTCTGGTCGACCAAGAACCTCAGCAGAAAGGGTGGAAGCTGTAAGGCAGTCTTTTCTGCGAATTCCGAAGAAATCGGTGCGCAGGGCCTCACGTGAATTACAGATGCCAAAAAGCTCTCTCCATGACATTTTACACAAACGTTTATTGTTTCGTGCATACAAAGGGCAAATCGTTCAGGCCTTGTTGCCCAATGGCAGTACACGCCGATATGACTTTGCGGCCGAAATGCTATCACGTATTGAAGAGGATGATAGTTATCTCAGACGAATTGCCTTTTCCGACGAAGCGACCTTTTTTGTCAGTGGAGTAGTGAATCGCCATAATGTGCGCATTTGGGGTTCACAACCCCTGGCGAGGTCATGGAGTGCACCAGAGGCAGTCCAAAGGTGAATGTTTGGTGCACGCTATTGCACGATCGAATTATCGGGCCATTCTTCTTCGCTGAGGCTACCTTCACATCTGCAGTGTATCTGGACATGTTGCAATTGTATTCTATTCCTCAGCTGCTTCAGTATCACCCCGCCTCATTGGGGTTTGGACGTCCGTGCCTATCTCGATATGACCTTTCCTGGGCGATGGATTGGTCGTGATGGGCCAACGGTTTGGTCTCCTCGCTCTCCTGACATAACCCCATTAGACTTCTTTTTATGGGATTATGTCAAGGACGAGGTCTACCGAACACGTGTACCAGATCTTGAAACCATGCGGCAATGGATAACCACAGTCGTTGAATCGATCCCTCCAGTGATTTTGCCTGATGTGTGGACGGAAATTGAATATCGCCTAGATGTGCTGCGTGCTACCAAGGGTGCTCATGTGGAAGTTTACTGATGTGTGAATAAAACTTTGATAGTTCGTAAACAATTACACACCAGTTTCATATTTGTATCTTACTTCTAGCCTGAGTTATCAATTTATGTAATCAGGGAAAGACTTTTCGGACGCCCTGTATATCCTACTTTTTTTAGCATGACGTCTATACGTGAGCCTTTGAATAACGTCGGGAACTCTACTAATCTTTTCGCGGATGATGCTGATCCACATAGGGAATTTCTAATGCCAGAACACTGAAGCAAACAGCTGGCAGATTTGCAAAGGATCGACGGCATTTGGGCAAGGACTGGGAAAATGACCCTCATTTCCAAGAAATGTACGTACTGTGCGCAAATTGCTGCAAATAACTATTAGACTTTGAGTGTCAGGTGTCATGATGGTCTCAATCCAAACCGATTTAGGGTGGTAAGACCACATAAAACTAGTTGCAAGTTAGACAGATATACTAAGATTCATTGGTAGAATCATAATGAATTTAATATATTCCCGAACAAGGTAGCTTATAAAACACTCGTTTCGGTATGCTCGTCTCGCTCAGATTTATTCACGCACAGTCTGTAACAGACACCCTTTAAGAAACATGTATTAATTAATGAGAAACAAGTTAGCTATAAATAGGAGGGTAATTGAAGAAACTGCGGTGCCAGTTCTAGCGTGAGCGGCGGCTGAGTGAGACGTTAGCGGCAACTGGTCTTTCCTTTCCAGAGATCGCAGTTACGGTAAAAACTTGCCGGCACGGAGACTAAGTAAATTCTCGTTTGTGCACGACTGTTTCTCCGAACGACACTTTCATCTGACGTGATTGCAAAAGGTAACTCTAACGTGTCTATCCGCTGCTGGAGAATTCCAGCAGCATACCTGTTGTGCCCGCTGCCCAGTATGTGGAGACAAATATGGAGCATCGCGGTTCACGTCTCAATAGATTATTCTAAGTGACTACAAAATCATCGACCGAACCTATATTTTTTTCTACTAGAGGTGGACCTGTCTTTATCCTTATAAACATTTGAAACCACAATTAACAGAAATTTAAATACTACAGTGTCAACAACATCTAATAACAAAATTTTTACCAACATACTTTTCTCCGTACAAGAACCTCGGACTATGTAATAATGTAAAGTGTGGGTGTGACTGAACATAGTGAAGTACAAATAACGTCACGAAAAGAAGCTTAAACAGTGATGTAAATGGTCTGCGTGTTGCCACATTTTTCATTGAGAAATGATTTTATAATTGTAAACAGATTCGTTCCACATCACAGCGAGAGATCGTAATTAAGAGCCACGTAACTTGCAAATTTTGAATGCGAACATTTTAGGTTCGACTTTACCATGACTTTTATTGATATCGTGAAACAACTGGTTTACTGTTACCAGTCACTACTGCGTGTGTGTTGTGTGCTGTATTACGACTTTGGAAGTATTCTGTTTTAGTAGTTTCATTTTCACATTTACGTTTACGTTTAGTTTTTAGTCAAAGACATCCACAGAGGCATATTCTGAAACATTGTTTCGTTTCTCCACTAGACAGTGTCACACGTTATCCCAGAGTCTTAACACAACTCACACGTCATATTAACGCACATAAATCCAACCTATGAAGGAGGTTCAAGCCTTGTGAACACGCTGTAGATATAAATAACAGCGACTGATAACAGTAAAACTGTTTCATTCGATAACTTGTAAATAAATAACAAATTACTTTCTCTTTTCATTAAAAGCACCTTCACGGGGCGTTCGGAAATTCCCGTTACACACTTCAAGGACTTGTAGAGAGGAGTGAATACATAAAATCTGGAATAGAACCCCATGTCCGGAAACGTACTGCTTCCGTTCTACGACAGTTTCAGTTCAGATGTTTAACTCACCCATTTCTGATTGAGGAACTGAATTAGACGAGACGCGGTACAATCATTAGATAACAATTCGAAAGGAAACATAACGAAACATCAATTTATCTCTCAAGAAAATTTGTTTGTGTTAACGCTTAAACATTACATGTTTACAATATTCTAAAACAAAAACAAAAAAAACCAGCATGCTGTACGTACAGAACAGTGCTGATGCATTACAACAGCGGCTCGATGTGGCGACCAGCAACGTTGTTACAGACATTGTACCTAGGAAGCATGTTCTGGTACACAATATTCATCCCGCCTGGTGTCTCTTCAGTTTCCAGTGCAGCGGCCAGAACTAGTGTCAGCAGATCTTCCTCTGTCTCTACACGAGTCTCGCAAATTAAACTTTGCGTATCACTCCACAAGAAGTAGTCCATATGAGTTAAATTTGGCGATAGCAGAAGACGTGCAGTTGAACCACCTAGTCCTATCCAACTTTCGCCGTATCATCTGTTCAGATGTCTCCGAACAGCACGTGAGAATTGAGGTGGTGCACCATCATTCTGAAACCACATTTTCTGGAGGACATTCAGTGGCACAGCTTTCAAGAACGCGTAATGTTATGTACTCACTCCCCTATACAGGTCCTAAAAGTTTGTAACGGGAATTTCCGAACACCCTGTAGAGTCCACAGTTATCTAATACTCCGCAACAGTCATTTTCGTCGTCAGTCTCTTCACTGTAAGATTCTGGCACACCATAAGCTGTGTCTTCACTAGCGTTTCTAACATGAAAAGTAGGTAAATAATACCATCGACTGGATTTCTCCAAAAATAACTGGGTGAGTTAGTTAACTAGTTCAAATATCGAAGGAAGATAAAGTCATGAAAGCTTCAATACGACTGCCACACTTTGTGAAATATCGTATTCCATAGATTCAGCGAGTGAAAAACTTATTGGTTCACAACGACAGAGACTTAGCCTAAAGATTTAATTCCGCACGTGCTTGATAATTTTTGTCAACTTAATCCTCCAGAAAAATATATCTACACACAGCTTTATCGTGTTGCGATCGTAATTTCTACTCCAATAACACAGCAAGTAATATTTAACGAAGCAATCAAGTGTTTCTCTGGACACATAATGTTGTAAGTATAGTAGTCTCCTCAGTAACATTCACTGTTGAATATCCAGAGGACCGTATCATGTGGTAACGAGACTTTTGAGTCACATAATTTCAGCAAACAATGCGGTGCCGTGTATGAACGGAACTTACCTTAACAAGGACGATGTACCTAGTCTCGTTGGCCTGGTAGACGAAGTCGGCGCTGATGTTGGACGCCAGGTTACTTCGCAGCAGGCTGTCAACGTCCAGGAACGGAAGCGGCTCAACTTCCCAGCTGCCCGTAGCCGCAATCTGTCACACACCACACGCCAGCCGTCAATTTTTGCGGCATTGCCGCTAGATATAAATACTAAGGAATACTTATTAAGTTACGGTAAACATCTTAAGTTAATAGACTTACATGCATCGGCACTGTGATACTTTATCGCCACGTGCAGTTCCAGCCAGTTCCAGGTAATCAATCAATAGTCATAAAAAATGTGCATTTTTATTTATGTATGTTTTATTTTTCCCCTGCGGAGGAACCAAATCTAAAAAAAAATTTAAAAAAAAAATCATGTGCTCGCCACAAGTACTGCGCTATCCATGTAGCTGCTTCCTGTGTGTAGTCCACCCCTGATCTATTGAGGGACGTTCTACAACCTTCTACACCATAGCGTAAGTTGAGGAATCTACGACCATTTTCGTAACAGAGTCGACGTAGCCTCTGGTTTATATTCTCCACTCGACTCCAAACCAGAGGGCCCCGGTCCACCCTGGGTACGATGCTACAAATCGTCAGCCTGGCTTCCACTCCTCGAGAGATGAAGGTCGCTTTCGCCAATTTAGCCAGAAGTAGAAAGCTCCCAAGGATTTCCTCGGAACCCCGACGACTGGCATCGCTGGTGCCGACATGTGCAACAATCTGCAGCTCACGCTCGATAGCCGCCGGAAGAGCCTCTTCCACATCCCGGACAAGGCCCCCCGGCAAGCACACCGAGTGAACGTTGGACTGCTTCCCCGCCCTAGCCCTGAGGGGCTCCATGGCCCTCCTAACATTGGAGCTCCCAATAACTAACAAACTCCTATCCCCACGAGCCTGTCCGGACCTTGCTGAAGGAGGCGCCACTATCCTGGCAGAAGATTAATTTGAGCCGGTTCAGCCTCCCTCCCCCCCCCCCCCTGCAAAAGATAGCACACTGAATCTATTAGCAAAGTGCATGGGATTTGGCAGGAGCCTGCATCCTCCATACAGCCTTAGCCTTGAGGCTCGAGACCTCGACACAGTCCTCCACCCACACTGACGTGAGAGTGGGCCGGCCGGCTCAGTCGCACCTGAGGTCGGCTCAGTGACAGAGAGCTGTGACATCCCCCCCCCCCCCCCCCTGGACATCTAGTACAGCAGAGGCTGCCCCAGGCACCCCATCCCCACCACTCCTCAAGGTGGCACTCTGGAGCTTGTTGACTGTGGCCAACATAGCTTCCAGCTGCGTTTGGACTGTGGCCAACTCCTCCTGCATCCGTACACAACAGACACAGTCCCTATCCATCTAGCTAATATGATATTTACTATAAGAAACTTAGGTTCAAATGGTGCAAATTGCTCTGAGCACTATGGGACTTAGCATCTGAGGTCATCAGTCCCCTAGACTTAGAACTACTTAAACCTAACTAACCTAAGAACATCACACACATCCATGCCCGAGGCAGGATTCGAACCTGCTACCGTAGCAGCAGCGCGGTTCCGGACTGAAGCGCTTAGAACCACTCGGCCACAGAGGCCGGCGAAACTTAGGGAAACCTACTGCCACACAAGGTTAACAGCTACACTCTAGTTGGCAGAAAGGACACCCAACAATGGTAAACAATAAAAATGTATGGTAGAAGCTAGATCTGGTGCTTATTTGCCTGCTAGGGGCTATCTAGTGAATACTAAAGAAAAAAACAGTGACTACAGTAAACTGGCGGCCGTTGTGGCCGAGCGGTTCTAGGCGCTTCAGTTCGCTACGGTCGCAGGTGCGAATCCTGCCTCGGTCATGGATGTGTGTGATGTCCTTATGTTAGATAGGTTTACGTAGTTCTAAGTCTAAGGGACTGATGACCTCAGATGTGATGTCCCATAGTGCTTGAGCCATTCGAACCATTTACAGTAAACCGCTAGGTGCTGTCTAGTGAATATTATAAAAGAATTAAACAGTAACCTACGGTAAGCTACACCTACTGATTATCCCTCGTATTTATAACGTAAACAAACGTTTACGTACACGCGAAAATGACCTAATAAAACCATAAAAATTACAGCCTTCAATGTATCGAGTCTAAATGACACTAATCAACGTATACGTAATACTGAGTATTTTATTTTACACTGACAGATGCAGGTACAAAACAAAACTTTTAGCTAACAGTTCGACCTGTGAGGAAACTATAACCATCATTTACATTGACTTTTCACTTTTCTCCTTCGGTTTTCTTCTTTTTTGGAATATGCTTAATCGTTGGGTACTAATATCCACTGAACTGCAAGTCAATGGAAGACCATCCTCTTCGCAGATGATGATTTGGTGCTTACGGACGCTCCTCTTCGTAGATGAATCCGCGTTTAGGTCACAAAGTGAACATAAATGAATTTTGCTTTGGCAAAAAGCCAGAACCCGTTATTGTCCACCGCAGCACCGGTAAAAGTGTGTGTGTGTGTGTGTGTGTGTGTGTGTGTGTGTGTGTGTGCGTGTGCGTGGGCGCGCGCGAGCACGGTTTTGGTTGACAAAACGTGAAACTGACACCGCTGATCTGTATAGATGATACCTTTGCTATTTTCTCCAGTATGTGTTGCTGGCGGCAGTTCTCTTTTCCAAATACTTGCCGTATTAAGCGGAGCTGTGCAATAAAAATAGCTTTCATTTGCTTTTGAACCCACAGATAGAACTGCAGGAAACGTTACACACGGCTGTATCTGCTATAGAGCCGCTTGAGAAAATCAAATCTATACTACTACACGTATAAAAATAAGTCGTTGCTTAACTTTGTTACCTAAAATCTCGAAAAGTAATTGACCGATTTGCTTCAAACTTTTACATGCTGCTCTACGAAACATTCGGAGATATATATATATATATATATATATATATATATATATATATATATATATATATATATGTAGCCTATTTTCATTATACAGGGTGTTCAATTTATCTGAAGACATTGAAATATCTCGAAAACCACACATCGTATCCAAACAATTTATAGTTAAAATTTGTTCGTTTCGGAACGAGACATCCAATGATACTAAACTCGATCCCCCACCCCTTGTGTGTCTGTGTGTGAAGGGGAGGGGGTGGAGGGGCAACATTGCAATCTTAAATGACAAACTCCATTTCTATTAAAGATGCAGATTATACAGAGAGTGTTGTCTGACACATTTTTCTCGTTTCGCGACAGATGGCGTTGTAAACGGAAATATCAAAATGGGTAGAAAATCGTATGTTTCAAAATCCTTTCCAATGACGCTTCAGTTAACCTCCTAATGGGAAACTCCATTCTCAACTTTGTATTCCTCCGATAAACGAAAAGGGGTCTGCTCGACGCGCCACTATCAATGAAAATGTTCTCTGGTTGACTGGCCCAACAGTTTGCTGATAAAAATTTCAACATTGACGGCAAATGGTGTGAAACCTGGAGTACGAATGCTCCACCTGAAGTGCGACCCCAGGGCTTTCAACTCCCATTGCTTAAGTGGAAGATCATAAGTCGCATCCGCACAGGACACGGAGTGCTTGCACACAGCGTGCGCAAATGGGGTAAGGAGTCCAGCACAAGCTGTGACTGTGACGTATCGAACCAGAGCTTCCGACACATTGTCGAGGAGTGTGAGCTGGGAGTCTACCTGGGTGATCCAATTGACTTTTTTTTGTCCACACCATCAAGCATAGATTGAACATTAACATAAAAAAAATGGCTCTGAGCACTATGGGACTTAATATCTATGGTCATCAGTCCCCTAGAACTTAGAACGATACCGCACGACCACGAGATGCGGGAACATTAACATACAAGAACAGTTTATCAGGTTAATGTATCATTTGTATTTATGCCCAATTTTATTTTATTTCATGTGTAGTGCTATACGCTAAGTAAAAAATAAATTTCCTTTTCGAAAATTTATCAGTTTGAAATGATTTCACTGTAGCGCACCATGGCATTGAAAGCTGATTAACAGTTCGTCCTGTGAAGACAGTGCCATCACCCAACAATAAACGAACCCTTTCAAATCGGCAACGGCAAGAAACAATGAAATGTGTTCAAGAAAACTGTCATCAAATTAGTGTTAAGTAGCTGTTCTGGCATCTTTTAATACAACCACGGAACCCGCATAATGCCATCAACTGAAAAAATATCTTACTTTTATGATACCTGATCAGAAGATCGGAATCGGCAATAATAATCAAATATTTTAGCAGCAATTATTGATGATTTCGAAAAATGATTCTTTTCAAATGCTTATGAGCTTTAGTGAACCACGTGACTGGTACCCTGATTCTCCATGGATCAGACCAGCCATTAAAATTGCTATGCCACGAAGATGACGTGCTACAGACGCGAAATTTAACCCACAGGAAGAAGATGCTGTGATATGCAAATGATTAGGTTTTCAGAGCATTCACACAAGGTTGGCGCCGGTGGCGACACCTACAACGTCTTGGCATGAGGAAAGTTTCCAACCGATTTCTCATACACAAATAGCAGTTGACCGGCATTGCCTGGTGAAACGTTGTTGTGATGCCTCGTGTAAGGATGAGAAATGCGTATCATCACGTTTCCGGCTTTGATAAAGGTCGGATTGTAGCCTGTCGCGATTGCGGGTTATCGTATTGCGACATTGCTGCTCGCGTTGGTCGAGATGCAATGACTGTTAGCAGAATATGGAATCGGTGGGTTCCGGAGTGTAATACGGAACGGCGTGCTGGATCCCGACGGCATCGTATCACTAGCAGTCGAGATGACAGGCATCTTATCCGCATGGCTGTAACGGATCGTACAGCCACGTCCCGATCCCTGAGTCAACAGATGGGGACGTTTGCAAGACAACAACCATCTGCACGAACAGTTCGACGACGTTTGCAGCAGCATGGACTATCACCTCGGAGACCATGGCTGCGGTTACCCTTGACGCTGCATCACAGACAGGAGCGCCTGCTATGGTGTACTAAACGACGAACCTGGGACCACGAATGGCAAAACGTCATTTTTTCGGATGAATCCAGGTTGTGTTGACAGAATCATGATGGACGAATCCGTGTTTGGCGACACTGCGGTGAACACATTGTAAGTGTGTATTCGTCATCGCCATACTGACGTATCACCCGGCGTGATGGTATGGGGTGCCATTGGTTTCACGTCTCGGTCACCTCTTGTTCGCATTGACGGCACTTTGAACAGTGGACGTTACATTTGAGATGTGTTACGACCCGTGGCTCTACCCTTCATTCGATCCCTGCGAAACTCTACATTTCAGCAAGATAATGCACGACCGCATGTTGCAGGTCCTGTACGGGCCTTTCTGGATACAGAAAATGTTCGACTGCTGCCCTGGCCAGCACATTCTCCAGATCTCTCACCAACTGAAAACGTCTGGTCAATGGTGACCGAGGAACTGGCTCGTCACAATGCGCCAGTCACTACTCTTGGTGAACTGTGGTATCGTGTTGAAACTGCATTGGCAGCTGTAGCTGTACACGCCGTCCAAGCTCTGTTTGACTCAATGCCCAGGCGTATCAAGGCCGTTATTACGGCCAGAGGTGGTTGTTCTGGGTACTGATTTCTCAGGATCTATGCACCCAAATTGCGTGAAAATGTAATCACATGTCAGTTCTAGTATAATACATTTGTCCAATGAATACCCGTTTATCATCTGCATTTCTTCTTGGTGTAGCAATTTTAATGGCCAGTAGTGTATTTTCAACTTCTGTGACTATAGTTATGTGTATAGTTGAAGAAAGCTAAGAAATAGCAAGAAATAAAATAGTGTGTGCAATGAAATAAAATAAATATTAAAGTGAAGTGAAGGTAAATTTTAAATTTATTATATAGATTATTTCTGGTTTGTCATTAACAGAAAGTGACTGATGTTATCGAGTAATACTGCCGCCTCGTAAGACAGTAGGGAAAGTTATAAGGTGCTGACCTGCCAGGAGTCTTCCTCGCTGTTGAGGAAGACGCCGGCGCGGATGAGGCGTGCATCCAGCGCGCGCGCCAGCGTGGCCACGCCGTGGTACTCGCTGGCCGCCGGCTCGCCCTGCGCCAGCACGCTCGCGTTCACGGACACCGTCAGAGCGCGCCCGTCTGCCCGACAACACACGCTTACACTATCGTACATTCAGACCGTACATTCCAACCATTAAGTTTATAAATTATACATCCTACGAAAAAAGGGCTGGTTGATTATTAAATCGATCGTTTGTTTGTATTAGGCGCCATATGCAACGTCGACAAACAAAGCTCTAAGACTATCGTTGAGAGACATAATCAAAAAAATGGTTCAATGGCTCTAAGCACTATGGGACTTAACAGCTGAGGTCATCAGTCCCCTAAACTTAGAACTACTTAAACCTAACTAACCTATGGACATCACACACTTCCATGCCTGAAGCAGGATTCGAACCTGCGACCGTAGCAGCCGCGTGGTTCCGGACTGACGTGCCTAGAACCGCACGGCTACCGGCTAGAGACATAAACAGTTGGATAACAAGTTTGTTTCATTTAAAAATCAAGATGGAGACTTTCCATAGGCATGTGTTGCGCGGATTCTCTACTTTCTTTCACATCGCCTATCCAATGTTAATTTAATTATTCTCTCCAGCCCCACCCCCGGATTAATAAGAGCACCCTTTACTATCCTAAACAGATTATTTATTTTACGAAACACCGTCATTTCAAAGAAGATACCTAGTCAAATGGTTCAAATGGCTCTGAGCACTATGCGACTTAACTTCTGAGGTCATCAGTCCCCTAGAACTTAGAACTACTTAAACCTAACTAACCTAAGGACATCACACACATCCATGCCCGAGGCAGGATTCGAACCTGGGACCGTAGCGATCCCGCGGTTCCAGACTGTAGCGCCTAGAACCGCTTGGCCACCCTGGCCGGCAATAAAATATGTTTAGACGTATATTACTTTCTTGCTTCATTCTGTTTTGCAAAGGAATTTTGGGCTGTTAACAGATTTTGCGCGTGTGAACTTCATTGGCTAAGAATATTTTAGCACTTAAGAAGAAGTGTAGTCTGAAAAAAGGAAAGTGTGGAAAAATATGGGTAAGTGCCAAACTATAAATTCTAGCATATAGTGGTCGTTCTCAGGACAGCCTAGGATTTTTTCTGTTGACTCTCGCTTCTCTCATCTCTAGAAATCATCTTTTAATGTGAAAAATGTAAAGCTGCACCGTTTTTCGGAGTCCTTGTTTGATCGAGGGTCCCTAACTAATAACTGGGTATATCAGTTTAAAGGTTACAGAAAGACAAAGACGTACATGTCCAACAGGACAATGCCTTGTAAGGCACTGTGGTGTCCAAAGCAACCTTCGGGTTATGTAAGAACATTCTTGGACTTCCTGCCGCGTCAGTTCAGGACGAAACCTCGAGCTTTCGATGATTACCTCCATCGATGTATTTCATATGTTTCATGTATTACCTCCATCATCTTCGTCAGGATAAATTGTGTGCTGCTATGCTGGCCTTATATAGCCCATAGACGGCTTCATGTGCAGTTAAGGTTATATCTGCAGTCACGGTTGAAGTTCTTCTCGCACATTCTTATTTCTAAAGCCTCTTTAATTACAAAACCCCAATATATAGGTGAATGGAACAAAACTTTTTTCTCAGAAAATTGAGTACTAGAGACATCTAAAGTTGCTGAGCACAGCCTCACAAACAAACAAAAAGTACTGTTTGACGGCAAGAAGTCCGAGAATGTTTCACTTTCTTTAAAAAAAAAAAACGTTTATGACACCCTGCGTAAAGTAGAATGAATCATTCTCTCTGCAGCGACGAGAACACTGCTTTGAACCTTCATTACATATTAAAATATGGGCCGGATACGGACTCAAACTCAGAACCTTGCCTAACACTGACAGTGCTCTTACTGATTGGGCAACGTAATCACAACTGAAGATCCTCTTCAGTTCTACCAGTACCTCCCTTCCACTATTCGAACTTCACAGAAGTTTTTTCTGAGCAGTATACTTAAAACATAAAATACACATATACACACAAAGACGCAAATATCATATCCCATTTCCCCACCCCACTATCCTTTCTTCGCTGTTACCGTCTATAGATCATATCTTCCTATGATTACACAGTTAGCCTTGCACAAGAGTTAAGTACAGTGAAAAACTACGCAAGAGATATTTTAATGTTTTTCCAGTCAAGACTGGCAAACAAAGCAGGCAGTGGACGTATGTAAGAATACGTGCTACTAACGAATGTATGTAATGAGTTAACTTTAAAGTGCTGCAGTAAAACATTAAATATCTAAACTAACCGAAACAAAATGAAACATTTATAGTAAGAAAGTAATTATAATAATCTAACATTCTTTGTAGACAACTTAAGACAAAGACATGAGATTGTATGGTAAGAAAGGAAATAAAATTCAGTTAAACAGTTAAGAAAAAATATTCTTATCTACACGATAAACAGAAAAAATATGTAGACAGTGTGGGAAAAGAATATAAAAAATAGGAGCGACATTTATCAGTACGGACCAAACAAAACTATACGTGACAAATTGCCCACTAACGAGCACAGTTGGTATGATAGTACGCATCAGTTCCGAAAAACAAAGACTATTATCAACAACACAGCGATTCTGAATGTCTCTTTGTATCGGGAGAAATCACCAATAACGTCACTATTTATGGACCTAAATCCTTCCCTATCCTCCCCTAGGGAGAAACGCCTTCAGACCATCAATACGTAACCAACTTTGTTTCCATCATAAATCGTTGTGCACAGCGACCGTATATTGTACGGAAGAAGAGGCACACAGCAGTCAGTCGCGATCCCATTAGTTTTTATTATGCTTACGAATCTAGACCTTCGGTGCATTTTCGTTACAATTCAACAGACTCGCGATAGTTTAAGTCACCATATGTTCTTCCAGGTGTATAGGCGGAAGGAGACTCGGACTGTGCGGATGGTCCCGGCGGAGGTTCCAGTCCTCCCTCGGGCATGGGTGTGTTGTAAGACGTCGTGTTCTCCTGACCTTCATTGCTTACATATTCTGCCCTCACAATCATATTCCGCACATCAAGACGCTACATTCGAACCTGAACTCGATAAAATAAAGTCAATGTTGTATGAATTCATGCAAACGATATGCGCGCACTGGGGTTGAAATACTCGAGGCTGGCGTACACACATACATTCCAGACACAATGGTCACAGGAGCTTTTAGTTCGAGAGAGGCAGACCACACACCAGGAGGCTGGTACCTTCGGAGGACAAGTCAACCTCGGCCGCCCGTGGAGCAGACAGCGTGTGCCCGAGTGAAAGGGGGAACGACCCCGTGTTTGGATTAAAGGCAAATTCCGCTACATTGTGTGGGAGCATCCAACCTACGCATTCTTTACACATAGCACACAGATTTCCAGATTTTCACCGGGAGAGAGCAAACGCCAAACGCCAATACTACAGATTTCCAGATTGGTCGCCTTAAACGAAACGTCATTCTCCCGTTTTAGAAGAGCAATGCTGATTGGCAGAAGATATTTCTGACGCCTTGAGCTGAAGGAGTAATGGAAGAGACCGAAAGATATACCCCTTCACGTCTGGCGTGGAGAGGCGCCGTTCCGTTGTCGCTCTTGGAGCAAGGAACAAGTCTCTCCTCAGTACTTCACTGGGAGAGCACCTCTGTCGAGAGCGAATCGAAGTGCGACTCTATATTGAGTCCTTGCGATTAAGTGTTGTTCACTGTGTTGGCCGACACACTTATTGTGTGGTGTGAACGGACAGAGTTATAGTTAAACGCCTGAGAGTGAATTTTTGATTGGCATTGCGGTGGACTGGTTATCTGACCGGTGTACCACGCCAAAAGTTAGACTAGGGGCGAACAGGAATCCTTGACTTCATCAAGGCGTAGGGAGAGTTTGATTGGCGAAGGTCAATCCAGATAGAACGAGAGTTATCTTATTTGTCAGCAGCGAGCGGCGCAGAGACCAGTCATCGCAGCTTACGGTATTGTGTGCTACAGCTATCGCGAGCCCCATATTTCCTCTACAACAGTACACTTCACTGCATTTCACACGCGACAGCCTCAACCGTACCTAGCAACATTCTAAAGGATAATTATTCAAGTTGAGTAGGCGCGCCTCTCAGCCATTCTGCCATGTCAATGACAATCTCAAACTTTGTATAGAAATTTCATTAGTGAATCCTGTCCTTGATAGGTAACTTCACATTCCAAAAAGAACCAGGATATAACTTGTTCAATTCATAACTAAAAGTGCATTGTGATTTCTCAGAATTTTTGCAAAATAAATAATAATTTTCATTAGTTTCATATTTTTCTTACACTAACTAGCACTACTCCAGTGCCCAAGTATCCCACTAGTTACGTAAGAAATTTTGTGAATTTTTGTGTCATTTCCCTACAGCGGACGACTCCAGAAGATATTTATTGCTGAAAGTTTTTCAGGCATTTCTCTTTAGAACGTTAGGAGAGTCTGTCTGACTTCTGTAGTAGTGTGGGGGTGGAAATTACATCTTGCAGGAGCCACAGGGTAAAGGGTACATCTCGGATTAATCCGTTGTGCAGGATTACAGAATAGCAGATCCACCCCACACCACAGGGTGTGTGTTTGTCCTTAAGATAATTTAGGTTAAGTAGTGTGTAAGCTTAGGAACTGATGACCTTAGCAGTTAAGTCTCACAAGATTCCATGCACATCTTGAACTCTGCCTACACACCTGTAAGAACGTATAGTGACATGAACTGCCATGAGTCTGTTCAGTTATAATGAAACTCCACCGAAGATGGCTACTTATAGCCGAAATCTAGATTTGCAAGCATAATAAAAAGTAATGGGATTGCGACTGACTGCTGTGTGACTCTCCTTCCCATTAATACTTAAGTATAACATAGCAGAATCGTAATAATGGAGTGGCCGCTAAATCACAGATGTGACGAAATAAAAATGAACTATCTACCCTCAAAATGTATGTAAAATTATGACGTTTTACTGTCCAGTGACAATAACAGTAGCCAGATTCAATATTTTCAAATCACTGAATAATTACTATTACTGTTCTCTACACTCTAGACCTGCTTCCTCTCACACTTGTAACAATGCCATCGGGAAGTAATAAGCATGGAGTATACTTACAATCTGTTCCGTTGAAGGCCTTGTCCAGAAGATACAGTAGGCCGCTCCCGTTGATCGTCTCGGAAAAGGGGTCAAGGTCGGTGGCGTTGAATGGCGTGGGCCAGGACACGGGTTGGCGGTGTGTCACTGTCAGGTTGGCGACCACCTTCGGTGCCTCGGTCGGCTCTGGCATCGTAGTCAGCAATACCGGCGGTGGTGACGTAGACACATTTTCCGGGACAGTCGTCAGTTCCGTTAACAGCGTCAACAGAGTCGGTGTCGATTGCGTGGTAGTTGTCGACTGCGTGGTCGGAGTCGATGCGGTTTCCTCTGCGACAGTCGTAGGGGTCGCCGTCGTGGTCGATGTCGTTGTCGTTGTCGTTGTCGTTGTCGAGGCAAGGGTGGGTGTGGTCTCCTCGGTGGGCGGCGCGGTGGTGCCGGCAGCAGCAGCGGCGGTGGTGGCCAGGGCTTCGGTAGCAGCCTCGGTCGAGAGCGGCTCCGTGGCAGACGTCATCTCCGTCGTTGCTGGCGCCTCGGTCGTCTGCGCTCCAGCTAGGGCCACCCTCTGTATGTTGTACACGCCATTCGCCACTTGGGCGTGATCTGCACACCAAAAAATCGTCGTTACAGTTATTCCTCCCAATTTCGTTCAACATATTCGATGTTTCAGGCAAGCCTACAACTGTGTCATTCGTGATTTAAATAACGAAAACTGCTCCATTTACTTAATTTTTGAAGCTTGGCACAACGCGTTTCGACAATTTATTCTCATTTTCAAGGGCATTTGTTTACAAGAATATGTTTGGTGATGCAAGCATCAAGAAACAAGTAAGTTGGTGCAGTTTTCATTCTTTAACTCACGCTGTATTAGATTAGGAAATGAGACACTTAAAGTAGTAAAGGAGTTTTGCTATTTGGGGAGCAAAATAACTGATGATGGTCGAAGTAGACAGGATATAAAATGTAGACTGGCAATGGCAAGGAAAGCGTTTCTGAACAAGAGAAATTTGTTAACATCGAGTATTGATGTAAGTGTCAGGAAGTCGTTTCTGAAAGTATTTGTATGGAGTGTAGCCATGTATGGAAGTGAAACATGGACGATAAATAGTTTAGACAAGAAGAGAATAGAAGCTTTCGAAATGTGGTGCTACAGAAGAATGCTGAAGATTAGATGGGTAGATCACATAACTAATGAAGAGGTATTGAATAGAGTTGGGGAGAAGAGAAGTTTGTGGCACAACTTGACTATAAGAAGGGATCGGTTGGTAGGACATGTTCTGAGGCATCAAGGGATCACCAATTTAGTACTGGAGGGCAGCGTGGAGGGTAAGAATCGTAGAGGGAGATCAAGAGATGAATACACTAAGCAGATTCAGAAGGATGTAGGCTGCAGTAGGTACTGGGAGATGAAGAGGCTTGCACAGGATAGAGTAGCATGGAGAGCTGCATCAAACCAGTCTCAGGACTGAAGACCACAACAACAACAACATTCCTTACAAAATGTAAGTAAACACCTTCCTCAAAGAAGGTCGTATATCACAATTTTTAATTTTTCAAGAAGTACAAATAATTGTTGTTTTCCTATGATGCAATTTACTTGTACATCTTATTATACACTGAAGAACCAAACTAACTGGTACACCTGCCTAATACTGTGTAGGGCCCTCGTGAGCAGACAGAAGTGCCGCAACATGATGTGGCATGGACTCGACTAATGTCTGAAGTAGTGCTAGAGGGAACTGACACCATGAATCCTGCACAGCTGTCCATAAATCCGTACGAGTACGACGGGATGGAGATCTCTTCTCACAGCACTTTGCAAGGCATCCCAGATATGCTCAATTACGTTCATGTTTGGGGAGTTTGGTAGCCAGTGAAAGTGTTTAAACTGAGAAGAGTGTTCCTGGAGCCACTATGTAGCAATTCTGGATGTGTGCGGTGTCGCATTGTCCTGCGGGAATTGCCCAACTCCGTCGGAATGCACTATGGACATGAATGGATGCAGATAATCGGACAGGATGCTTACGTACGTATCACCTGTCAGAGTCGTACGTACACATATGAGGGGTCCCATATCAATCACCATTACAGAGACTCCACCAGCTTGAACAGTCCCTTGCTGACATGCAGGGTCCATGGAATTTTGAAGTTGTTTCCATACCCGTACACGTCAATCCGCTCGATACAATCTGAAACGAGACTCATCCCACCAGGCAATATGTTTTACAGTCATCAACAGTCCAATGACGGTGTCGAAGGCCCCAGGCAAGGTGTAAATCTTTGTGTTGTGCAGTTATCAAGTGTACTCGAGTGGGCCTTCGGTTCCGAAAGCCCATATCGATGATGTTTCGTTGAATGGTTGGCACGCTGACACTTGTTGATGGCCCAGCACTGGAATCTGCAGCAACTTGTAGGAGGGTTGCACTTATGTCACATTGAACTGTTCTCTTCAGTCCTCATTGGTCCCGTTCTTGCAGGACCTTTTTCCATCCTCAGCGGTGTCGGAGATTTGATGTTTTACCGGATTCCTGATATTCATGGTACACTCGTGAAATGGTCGTACGGGAAAATCCCCACTTCATCGCTACCTCGGAGGTGCTGTGTCCCATCGCTCGTGCGCTGGCTATAAAACCACTTTCAAACTCACTTAAATATTGATGACCTGCTATTGTAGCAGCAGTAACCGATGAAACAACTGGCCCAGACATTTGTTGTCTTACATAGGCGTTGCCGACCGCAGCGTCGTATTCTACATGTTTACATATCTGAATACAAATGCCTACATCAGTTTCTTTGGCCCTTCAATGAATGTGATCAAATGATGGAGCATGTATCATAGATCAGCAACCTGTATTTAACATATTTCACAATACATATCTATTCACAAAGAAGGAACAGATTTCAAACCTTTTTTGCTTCCAAACTACAAAAGATAGAAACGGAATTACAACGTTCCTCGAAAGAGAAACGTTCAAAATATTATGCGTTCAGTGTGAGCATCATGTGTTACACGACAAATGTCAAAACGGTAGCTCATTCCCTGCCACACGCAGAGCAGCTGGTCTCTCGCTATCGAATTCACAGCTTAAACATTGCGACGTCGCAGAGTTTCAAGAGTGCCAGGCATAAGTGGGACAAATAGTGTCTCCGCCTGTCCGACGGTACCTGATTGACACCACTCCAGGACATTGGATTGGAGGAGGATTGACAGAAAATGAACATCATCGTCGGTGGCCTCCCATGTTTCTAGACCTCACACCTGGTGACTTTTATCTGTGGGTTTACGTAAAAGCCTGCGTTCCCCCCCCCCCCCCCCCCCTCATGCCTGACACTCTTGAAAATCTGCGAGATTGTTTAGTTGAAGCTGTGAATTCGATAACGAGAGACCAGCTGCTTCGTGTGTACAGGAAATGAGCCACCGTTTTGACATTTGTCGTGTAACACATGGTGCTCACGCTGAATGCGTAAAAATTTCAACTTTTCTCATTCGAGGAACGTTGGGATTGTGTTACCATCTTTTGTAGTTTGGAAGCAATAAATGTCTGAAATCTGCTCCTTCTTTTTGAATATCCCTGTAGCTAGAAAGCTATCTTAATTTTTACGTAGCTTCCGCGTACGAACGTTGCATATCCTGGAAAAGTATATAGTGAAATAATGTTGTAGGCCAAAATTATTAATTTTTTGCTACAATGGCAAAAATAATGGAAACTATTAACAGAATATATTACCTGATCTACTGAAATAACACAATGTATTAACGTAATTAAACTCAAAACTAAAAAAAGCATGTTCTATTTCGGGCAAGAAACAATAACAAAGACAAAACTAGACAGAGGAAAAATAAATTGAACTGTTCATTCAGAGCCGGCCTATGTGGCCGAGCGGTTCTAGGCGCTTCAGTCTGGAACCGCGCGACCGCTACGGTCGCAGGTTCGAATCCTGCCTCGGGCATGGATGTGTTTGATGTCCTTAGGTTAGTTAGGTTTAAGTAGTTCTAAGTTCTAGGGGACTAATGACCTCAGATGTTAAGTCCCACAGTGCTCAGAGCCATTTGAACCATTTGTTCGGTCAGAAGGTGCAAAATGGTTCAAATGGCTCTGAGCGCTATGGGACTTAACTGCTGAGGTCATCAGTCCCCTAGAATCTAGAACTACTTAAACCTAACTAACCTAAGGACATCACGCACATCCATGCCCGAGGCAGGATTCGAACCTGCGATCGTAGCGGTCGAGTGGTTCCAGACTGAAGGGCCTAGAACCGCTCGGCCACACCGGCCGGCAGTCAGAAGGTAAACTGACATAAAATTCCCTGTATTACACATCAAGGTACTTACTCATATCCAAACAGACCCTCATTTTTTCCTTACGACAGAGGACGAAGCTCTTTATACAACATACGAGCACAAACGATTTTCCCACGATCGAATTCAGTAACCTCCGACATAATGCACTCACAACTACGCAGAATACTCTTCTGACCACGATTGACACTTGTAATGTATTGTTTGGATTGCACAGGCATTGCACAAATGGATTGCACAGGCATTGCACAGATATAGGAATATTACCATCAGGTTTATTTTCTCTTTTGCTTTCAGCAGAGAATGACGTACTCAAGGTTGAGTGACATTTGACTAAGACGCAGATTCACTGTATTTGGATCATTTGTGTTAATTTTCAACCATGTAACCAGTAATATTCAAGCTTGGATTAGACTTTATAATAACTTCAAGGAAAGGTGTACTTAAACAAGGTTAAGATATTACATACTACCATTCGAAGGTGATCATGACATCAATTACTCTTCTTTTTCCCCCATTAACGCAGAAGTACAGTCCCACGACAGAAAGCCACGCCTCGAAACAATAAATTTATGCTCTATTGTTGCAAAAATCCTGTCAAAATTAGATTGTTGTACACAAGTATCAATGTCCAGTTGTTATTTTGACCAAACCAACAGTCAGACGAAGCAAATTAATCTAGTTTACAATTTCTACGTTATGACTTCAGCAGTTTGGTCCCGTAAGACCTTACCACAAATTCCCAAATTCTGCTTCCTATGCTTTTATTTAACGATACAGTATCCTTTTAATGAAACGAACATCAGGCATGTCCGACATTTTCATTGATACAAGACTTCCTTCCATCATAAACAGCTCAACTTAGAAACAGAAAAAAGATATTTGTCGCTATGGTAGCATGCCTAATTTAATGCACCACTTCATTCCAGTGAAAACTCAACTTTGTCAAAAATAGGATATAAAACCGTTTTTGAGGAAGGTCATGAAGTATTGACATTGAAGCATTTAAAAACACACATGTTAAATAATATACCGGGTTGATATCTTTTTTCTACTAAAATAAAGAGACAAGGTGTAGGAAAAAGGTGATAACAAGGTCAGATCCGGGTAGGAGACATCAACTCGAGAAAAATTTGTCTGACAACTGTACGTCGGAAGTGCACCATTTGGGAACCAAAGTCACAAAACGACAACTAATTAGTGACAGATGTCCGCAAGTCAACACTAGTCAAGATTTAGTTGCAGTAATTTTTGAGGCCATGACGGTCAATCGAATTTCCGAGTTGGTAACCAATCATTCCTCTATGACGTCAAGTTTGAAGATACACTGGAGGCAGAAGTTTCTTGGATTTGCAGTAAAAATTATATATCCTTCACATCAATGTCATAGTTTACAATTACAGACCGCTTGTTGAAATAGCAGTCCACGCACGCTCTCCATACAACAGCAAAAATTAAATCGCGTGACCTTTACATTTCGCTAATAAATGAACAGTCCTGACGACATCACAAGTCGGTTAGTGTTGTTTCTATAATACATCTTATCTTAACAAATTAATTTCATCATCGTAGTTCTAGCATAGTTCTTACCCAGCTAACGAAACAAATGGTGAATAGGAATTTAAGGTTTTTGTAGCTTCTCCCGTTGAGCTCAAACAACTAAATTGAGCTAATTTAGCCAGTAACTACGCTATTTGGTGTAAGATCTATTAGTTGGAATAAACTGCGTTACGTCCTGGAGCGCTCGTCGCTGACTGTCTACCATTTTACTGAACCTATTCTTATGTGGCAAATTTTGCTACAGTCGACGTCTCGTACCCTGCTCTCACCTTATTATAAGGTATTTTTTCCTTGCACAGGGTTGCTTTTAATTACTAGCGAAAACTGAAATGGGCGAAACTATACGATATCAGAAGCTAAACCGTTCCAGGAACATGAGTCCGCAAACGAGCCGTTTGCGAGATAACTCCGAACGTGTGGCTACGATACAACACTGGCTATTATCTCTTTAATACGTGTGTGCAGTGCCCTCAGAACGCGAAAGAGGAAGGATCAATCACAACAAAACGTGAGTAATAACAAGTTAAACGCAAAACATATTGCCAAACCAAAATCGCCTTTTAAAACTCTAGGGATGTATTAACTCGCTGATAAAATTCACATTTACATCGTTTCGTTTGCAGGTGACAAGCTATCGGTGCGGGATACCATAAAGATGGAGCTGTAAAACAGTATAATGTAACACCAAGGTAAGAACTAAAGCGAATGGAAACTGTCTTTAGGCCTTATTTTGTTAGATCAGTTACAACCCAAAATATGTTCACTTTTTACAGTTTTTCCATAAACAAAACCCACTGATGATGGCACAGAGGTGCCGAAACATGGTTGGGTAACAAGAGCAAGCAGTGTTTTGCATACAAGGCGAAGGCTATATCCAATAATTTTAACTGCAAACACGTAAAAAATATAAGAGCTGTAAATCCAAAAGATGAATACTGTCCTAGTCTGTAAAAATGTGTTTGAAATGTAAACTTTTTGATTAATTCTCCATTTTAATAGGCTCGAGTTCCACCTATGAGCTCCCCTAACAAGAAGTATGATATTACTCGAACATATTATAGTTTTTTGTACATTCTTATCTGTTACAAGAGGCGTTCTACGTGTCGTCCTCGCATTTGGGTGCAACGTTGGAACCGACACTGCAGTTAGTTAAGATTTGTATTGTATTGTATGGTAACTGGGGGCCTAGAAACGACGGAGAGGCTCCGTCCCCGCCGCAGCCGCAGTGGTCCACAACCCCACGATGACTACCGCAGTCCGCTTCACCCCTCCGCCGCCCCACACCGAACCCAGGGTTACTGTGCATTCGCCGTAGAAGATGGTAAACCGCCTAAAAACCATCCACAGTCTGGCCGGCTCACCGGACCTCGACACAAATCCGCCGGGCGGATTCGTGCCGGGGACCAGGCGCTCCTTCCCAGTCCGGAAAGCCGTGTGTTAGACCTCACGGCCAACCTGGCGGGCTGAGTTAAGATTATTTTCAAATACTGAGGATCACTTCGTACATATTGACGAGAATGTACAGTTCGCTGCCACAGCTCTTCAACCTTTTCAAGGAGCGTGCCGTACACTTCACTTCTGAGATGACCCCAGACAGTAAAATTCAAAGGATACTTGTCAAGTGCCCTCGAAGACCAAGGTGCAGGCCTACTCCACCTATCCATAGTGGGACACTGTCTTGTTAGAAATGTGCAGGCGACACAACCTTGGCAAAATGTGGGCCCGCTGGAAAGCCCTTCACATCCACCATACAGCTCTGTCCACTCACCATGCAGTTTCCATATTTTTGGAGCCCTGAAGAAAGACATTCGTGGCCACAGATTTGTCTCGGATGAAGAGATGCACGCCTGGGTAAAAATCATGATTCCGTGGGTAATCGCAAACATTTTTCCGTAAAGGCACTGACCGTCTTGTTTCACAGTGGGATAAATGTACTGTGTGGTCATAATTAAAATATAGCTACTTGTGGAAGTACAGTATGGGTCGTAATCATCATATGGCAGGGAAACTTGTAATGTGGAACCGATTTACTCTGGGAAAAAATAGTTCCAATTTTGGCCACCAGGTGCATATATGCCGCTGTGCAGCATCTCGTCGACGTGTCCGGTGCTCATATTGAACAAACTGTGTAAGCATCGGTTAATAATAAAATCAACATTATGCCTTCCTCCCTTGTTTGGCCTTTTCTCCCCATGTCCCGCTCCTTATCCTTTACATACGGACACATTTCTATTCGTCTTTCTTGTATTTGCAGCGTCAGATGTGTACCTGGTAGCCAAAGTTGGAACTATTTTGTTTTCCAGTGTAAATCGGTTCCACATTAGCGCATTTGAATATCGGCCAAGTTTCGCTGCCATACGATAATTATCGCCCATACTGGACATGTACGAGTAGCTGCACTTTAATTATAACCACCTGGTATTCAATTTCTGGTGATTAATTTTGAAATAATGAACAGTTTACTTACTTTTATCATCTGTCTCGCTTTCATTTTACTGCCCTTATGTATTAAAAATAGTAACGGTTCTGTCACACTTCCATGGCATATTCCTGGAATTATATTTACATTCGTTTAAGAAATATATTGAGTTGTATCACGGTGCGAGGTGGTGCAATGGTTAGCGCAATGGACTCGTATTCTAGAGGGCAGTGGTTCAAATCACCGCCCAGTCATCTACATTGTCGGTATTACCCTGGATCATTTAAGGTAAATGGTGGAATGATTTCTTTGAAGAGGCACAGCCGAATTCGTCCCTATCCTTCTCTAATCCGCGCTTGTGATCCGTCTCTGTTGCACTCATTAAATCGCAATCTTCCTTCCTTTAGGTCATTCTGCATTTCTTTCTCGCATTCCTCGCTCTCCTACAATACATCCTTTTCGTTCGTCACCTACTATCGAATTACAGTACCTAAACAATTAAATTTTCGCCACCCTTTACGTACTGAATATTTTTTTTATATCTTATCACATGTTTTTTTTTCAATCTCTTCATTAACTGCGGTGGTATAAGGCATATATAATTGTAATATTGTGGCAGGGCGTGGTTGTGTGATTGTTTTGCCTATAAGAAACCCTGTCCTTTGCCGTTCAGAGTACTTCACCTACATTGCTGCTTCCTTGTTCATTATTAGGCGTGCCCGTATTTCATTTTTTGTTGATAACCCTGTATTCACCTGGAAAAAAAATTCTGTTCTTCCTGTCACTGCATTTCACTAATTCCCTGTCTAACTAACCTCAACTTGGTTATTCCTTTTTTCAGGTTCTCTTTCTTACCAACACGATTAAGGAATCAAATATTCTGGACTACGACTCTTAGAATGTCAGGCTTGTTTTTACTTTATGACAAACCCCTGAATCCTTCTCGTTCGTAGATGCAAATGGAAGAATTTTTTACCTCGGGAATAGTTTACCCAGGAGAATTACATCACTAAGTCGTACAGCAGAACCACATGTGTTCGGTAAGTATAATAGTTTTAGACTGATCTGGCATCTCTAGAGATAACTCACCGACGTGGTTGTACTCATGATTCGGCTATCTCCATCGTTGATGCACACAAGCACAGCGGAAAAACCATGGTTCGTAAGGGGGTTTCTGAAATAATGTAGTGCTTTACGAATAGTTTCCTTTCACAATAACCTAAAAACAAACTTATACATAGTTGTTACTTCCATTTTGATCCGATGCATGCTGAATTTTGGTTGTACAGTGTTGTTTCAATTTTAAGGACTAATGTACTTCACTACTAGAAAAGGATATAAAGCAAGTAGTTCTTCATGACACGTCATTCAGATTTTACACCAAATCTCAGCGAACTGCACTAAAATCAGTTAGATGTTACCACTGCAGTTTTGTGTACTGAACGCATTTTCATTCATTAACCACCATGCATCTCGTCATCAGGCTGCGTTAATATTGTCTCAGGTCCTACCTCCGTACATGTCTACCTACGAGGTGTTTGATAATTACTAAAAAAGTACCTGTTAAGCTACACCCACATCCCTACTCTAGAAGCCGCCGTAAAGATGGTGATGCCTGATATTTCTGGTATCATTCTCATTTCGTTGCGGCGAGAACTGTTCACGAAATTTCGATCTCCAACGTTCTCCTTGGAATGTGAAAATATCTTCTTGGCACCCACCTACGTAGGAAGAAATGAGTATTGATATAAAATAAGAGGAATCAGAGCTCACACGGAAAGATTTAAGTATTAGTTTTTTCCGCGAGGTGAATAGATTAGTAGAGAAACAGTGTGAAAATGGTTCGACGAACCCTCTGCCAGGCACATATGACTGAATTACAGAGCATTCATGTAGGTATAGATTCAGGAAAAAAGAAAGACTTGAACTTAAACTTCGTAATTTTCTTTCCGTTTTCATTTCGGGAGATGTATGGAGGAGGATGATACATGAGTTCTGACTCTCCTTGGTATATTCTCTCTCCGAATCGTAAACAGTAAGCCTCTCAATGCTGCACAACGCATGCCTTTCAGCTTCTGGTACTGGAGACGTGTCATCTACGTGACACTCTCCCACCGACTAAACAAATCCGTGATGAAACGCGCAGCTCTTCTTTGGATCTTCTCTGTCTCTTGTATTAACCCTACCAAGAAATAACCTCCGACTTACGAGCAGTACGGAAGGATCGATCGAACGGAGATTTAGAGAGCTACTCCAGTCACGTGTGAATTACATTCCTTTAGGATTCTCCTAATGAATCTCATCTTGGCACCTGGTTTTACTACAACTATTTTTATTTAGACGTTACACTTTAGATAACTCTGGACTGATACCGCTACATATTTTACGGTTGTTATTGGTTACAATGGTTTGTCACCAACGTTTCGATGAACAATAATATGTCGCTCCTCCTTTTTACGCTCAGTATCATATTCAGGCAGCGTAAACTGCCAGTTACTGCGCTACGCGTCTATCCTCTGCAGGTATTCCTCCATTTCGCTACAGTCGCGATTCAGCTTTCCTTTCAGCATCATCCACAAACTGCCTGACAGAGCTTCTGGCTTTGTCCAACAGATCAATTATTTCTATCGTTCTGACTGTTAGGATGTCCTCAGTCCAGCCACAAAGTTGGTCCAATATCCGTTTGCTCGTGCTTTGTTCATTAGATGACAATTAAGAACTATTTCAAATTCTTTCTGGCAGTGAAGACTCATGTCATCAACATTCCTGTCGTTATTTACAGCCTTCTGAATCTTACAAATGAACACAGCAAGCTGAGTTTCACAAGATCACTGTTTGCATTGTCTATGTCGATTTCTACAGAGATTTTTGTTTTCCAGAATGTCATAACACTTGAGCATAAAACACGTATGGTAATTCAACGGAAGTTTGATGTCAGTGTCACAGGGCAATAATTATGTTCCTTTGCCCAACACTTCTTGTAAAGGGAAATGAATTGTTTGATATACCCATCAGACAATGATATGGGAAAACTGGTAGCTATTCTCACACCGTCAATGGCGCTTCCAGTGGCTACTCCAGATGTAGTAAATGCCACTGCTGACGCATCTCTTGGTCATCCTCACTGACTGCAGTTTGAAGATAAAGAGGCCAGTTCTGAGCCGACAGGTAGTGTTGTGAACATTATTGTTACCTTCTCCCAGTGCCATTATTTTGTACCATTGATAAAAACTTTATCATGCTTCGGCTGCTTTTTGGCTGTTACAGTAACTCTGGCATTGTAACTAGCGCTTTGGACTGGTCCTATTAGGAACATACCTACACCAGATCTCTCTTTATCCCACGTCCACTTTGCCACGCTAAGCTTGTCGTTGTATGTGTCTGTATCCTCTTTTGCCAGCTTGAACTGTAAAATATTAATTAACTCGAGTTAGAACAAAAATAACAACTTTCAGCTTTTTCCAGCCTTTTGGTACCCTTCGTTGCTCCAACGACCTGCAGTAAACTGATGTTCCAACGAAAGTACGCTCATTTGCGTAACCTACAGGGTTATTCATAAGCACGTCTGGTATTTCAGAACACCACTGCGCATCATTCCAAGCTTTTAACTCACATTACAGGTATCCAATATGCACACCGTTTGTGAAGCGGCAAACGTCAAGCCGGGAATGCAATTAATTGAAGCTGCTAATACAAATTGATTGGGAAGGCGCGACATCACTGCGCTTTGGAAATCTGTTCATTAGATTACTTATCTGCAGGCGCGAACTAATTCGATGATTAGTTTACAAGTTGTGACGCAATTACCCCACTAGCGCGACTACGCCACGACACGTATTATGAATCGAAAATTGGAGATGCTCTATCTATATATGTAGCTACATACATGCAGGCATACATACATATGCCTCTGTGCGAATCCTGATTTCTCTCATTCGCTTTTCGTGGTTCTTACGTGAAGCGTACGAGGGCGTACTGAAAGCTAATATTCCGAATATTTTATTCTGTTCTCAATATTGGTTGAAGTGGAGGAGGAGGAGATTAGTGTTTAACGTCCCGTCGACAACGAGGTCATTAGAGACGGAGCGCAAGCTCGGGTTAGGGAAGCACGGGGAAGGAAATCGGCCGTGCCCTTTCAAAGGAACCATCCCGGCATTTGCCTGAAAGGATTTAGGGAAATCACGGAAAACCTAAATCAGGATGGCCGGAGACGGGATTGAACCGTCGTCCTCCCGAATGCGAGTCCAGTGTGCTAACCACTGCGCCACCTCGCTCGGTGTTGGTTGAAGTATTACATGTTATTCATATTAGTCAGTCAACTTTCCCGATCCACTGACGCAAGTTGCATCCATCTTCCGCTAGAGAGATCCGAAATGTAGAGTGTAACATGTCGGTGTGCAACATAATTATATCAGTGCATGAGGAACAGCGTGCTGTAATGGAGTTTCTAACCGCAGAAAACTTCGTCCACTCATTGAGCACTCTCTCCTTCAGCATGACAACGCCAGACCATACACAAGCGCTGTGACATCTGTAGCAATCGACGTCTTGGGCTGACCGTCACGGGTCGTCCTCGAACAGTCCCTAACTGCCCCATCCGATTTTCATCTGTCTGCAAAACTTAATGAACACGTTTTAGGATAGTGATGAGGCACTGCAAGCAGAGGTGAGGTTGTGGCTCTGTCAGTAAAGTCAAACGTTCTACAGGGTGAAAAGTATTTAAACCGACAAACTCTGGGAGGTTGTAGGGGACATCAAAACAAATATTTTTCCCTAATGTCATTTTTTCCTATGAAGAGGAACATTTCTCTGGCGGCAAATTAATTAAACCAACAAGCGCTTTTCCATTTTTTTATGACCAAGAGACAACACATTAACACAACCCAATATTTCAATTACAGTAGATTTTCAAAAATGCCTCCATTGACACGTAAACAAAGGTTACACCGTCGGATCATGTTCTGTCTGACACGGGCAGAAACCCCAGGAGTATCTTGAACTGTTCCTACTGCTGCTACTATCCGGGCAACCAGATCCTCTTCTGATGCAACGGGAGTTGCGTAAACAAGGTTGCGCATCTCTCCCCACAAAAAAAAAAGTCCAGAGGGGACATATCTGGGGATCGAGCAGGCCATGGTACAGGACCACCTCTGCCAATCCAAGTTTCTGGGAACCGTCGGTCCAGGAATCGACGCACACGACGACTGAAATGTGCCGGCGGCCCGTCATATTGGAACCACATGCGTTGTCTCGTAGGGAGCGGGACGTCTTCCAGCAATTCTGGCAATGCTCTGGCGAGAAAACTGTAATAGTGCGTGCCATTTAATGGTCTGGGTAGCAGATACGGCCCAATTAAACAGTCCCCAACAACACCGACCCACACATTTACGAAGAGCCGCACTTGATGAGCGCTATTAACTGTGGCATATGAGTTATCCTCACTCCAAACATGCGAAATGTGCATGTTGAAGACTCCATCACGCCCGAACGTTGCTTCATCGGTAAACAACACAGAGGCTGGAAATGTAGGATGTACTTCACACTGTTCCAGGTACCACTGCAAAAACTGTGCTCTGGGTGGATAATCAACTGGTTCCAGGTTGTGGACACGCTCTAAGTGAAACGGACGTAACAATTGCTCTCGAAGGACTGTTCTTACATTCGTCTGATTCGTCTCCATGTTACGTGCAATTGCACGAGTGCTGATTGAAGGATCCCGCTCCACATGCTGCAAGACAGCTTCCTCAAATTGCAGCGTTCGCACCGTGCGACGGCGTCCCTGTCCAGGTAATCTGCTAAATGACCCGGTCTCACGCAGACGTTGGTACACAGCAGCAAAGGTCGTATGATGCGGGATACGACGAATAGGATATAGTTATTGATAAACCCGTTGTGCAGCACATCCGTTGTGGTGCGCTACGTAGTACGCACCAACCATACCAATGTACTCACTCCAGGTGTATCGCTCCATTAGTAAACAGAGACAAAGCACTACTACACTGGTGGACAGCAGTTGCCTACAACTGAAGAGTGTAATACGCCCTCTAACAACTGAAGATCGTAATATGGCCTCTAACGACTGAAGAGAGTAATATGGCCTCCACCGGTTTCAATAATCCTCATAGGAAATAATGACATTAGGGAAAAATATTTGTTTTGATGTCCCCTACAACCTCCCAGAGCTTGTCGGTTTAAATACTTTTCACCCTGTATAGTGACTGCATCAACAAACTGGTTGAGCCGTGCGTGACTAGTGTTCGTGCCATGTCTTATTTTACATCTTGTTTTTACCGTACCGCCATCTCGTTATGTTAATTTTCCATTACTGGTGTCACTGAGTTGCTGCCTTCCCTGCCTGTGAGAGGCAGCAGCAGCGCTTATCGATATAGGCCCTGCCGTATTATCTTTGCTGGACTTCTATTACTTCCCGGTCGTTGTGTGTTTGGAGTGAGTTTGGACCGGGCAATGAAATGAGTTGGAACGTGCCAGCAGTTAGTTCGGACCTGGCAGTGTTTGAGTTACTAAAATGTAGACTTTCACGGCCGGAAATATCATGTCCATTATAATTATCCGGGCTGTTATGCCGTGGTCGGTTGATCAATTCTGTGTCAGTTCCTAACGTTTCGTCTCCGACTGCGAGAGACATCTTCAAGGG
Source organism: Schistocerca piceifrons (assembly GCF_021461385.2). NCBI lineage: Eukaryota > Metazoa > Arthropoda > Insecta > Orthoptera > Acrididae > Schistocerca > Schistocerca piceifrons. The sequence continues at coordinate 146,780,111 of NC_060149.1, read as the reverse complement.
GGTCCGTAGCTCTATGGAAGGTCCAACACACCCACTGGCTCGCTACTGACTGCCGCTAAATTCCGTGTCCGCGCGCTCCCGCGCCGCGGCGTGACGTCACGTGTTTTGAAAACGTCAGTGCAATTGGCCGCTGTCCGTCGCCGTCGATCGCCGTTGCCATCACCCAGTAGTGGACGGGTGGTACACATCTTCTTCAACATCGGCATCCATATACCGTTTAATTTCACGCCCTCCTCCTTTCGACTGAAATTATTCTGGTGTTTAGCGATTTCGACTGCCTCCCTGTAGAGCCTTTCGTAATATCCGCTTGTGGCTGCTAGTACTTGCGTCTCCTCGAAACGAATATTGTGGTTCCCTGGCTGGAAAGCATGTTCCGTTTCTCCTCTTCTACAATTGCCCTTGTGCTCTTCCAAACGTTTAGAAACAGTTCTTTTAGTGGTACCCACATAAACATCTCCACAGCTGCATGGGATCCTATACACTCCAGCTTTTTCCAATGGTTTGCGAGCGTCCTTGGCAGGCTTAAGGTACTCCTGTATCATCGAGCTACGGACTCCCTTGAAGATGTCTCCCGCAGTCGGAGACGAAACGTTGGGAATTGACACAGAATTGATCAACCGACCACGACATAACAGCCCGGATAATTATAATGGACAGTGTTTGAGTTGGCACGCGGAACAAGTTCAGTCCGGCCGCGGCAGCAGTGAGGTCCACACCGCCATGACTCGCCCGACGGTTGCCGCCACACGTGATTGGAGTGGGGATGACTTTAGTTTGTCGTCGGTCGGTCGTCTTGCCGGACGACGTGTATTTGGCCGGCGATCGCTTATGGGTTGGCTGTGTGTGCCGATTCGTGATTCGTCCCTGTTATTGCACAGGCACTGCCGTTAGCATTGTCTAGTTCTTCGAGCAAGTGTTCGTGAAACTGTGTGTAGTTTGTGTGATGTTGACTGACAAGTTATTTTAAATGTCGTCGGCGTACTGGCTCTGAGGGAGTCGGTCGGTTGGCGTGGAGCAACGAGGAATTCTCGGCGGGGCGTAGTTTGGCCGGTCTCTACGCGCACGCAACCCATGCCGTGATAAACGACGACGGGCTGTCACCGCGGTCTCTACGCGGTGTAGGAGTGTGTGGCGCTGTTCCCATTGCTACACGGTCCGTGGCTCACCGACCCTGGACACGAAAGTCGAGTTTTGATTTAACCTACCAGCAAGTCAAGACTGTTCACATTGTGTCGTTTGGAGTTCGTTGTCGGCTGCTGGGATATTCCCGCGAGCAGCAACGTGGTTTTCGAGTTGGAAAATTCTAGCCACCCTCCGGTGGAGTTTCACTATATTTGGTTATTTGAATTGAAGTGCACCAGCGGAATCTTCTACCTCGTGGCCGTTAACGTTCCGATTACCTGTCCTGGCCGTTGACGTAAATTTCAGACAGTGTAGTTTGCCCATGGTGTTGTTCCTGTCCAGCACGGTGTGTAGTTGGACAGCACCGTGTATGATTAGTTGTGGGCCCCAATATCTTCTACGTTGTTCCGCTGAACTCCCTGATTTGCCCTGGTCGGATGAAGTGGAAGTTACAGGGTGTTTCAAAAATGACCGGTATATTTGAAACGGCAATAAAAACTAAACGAGCAGCGATAGAAATACACCGTTTGTTGCAATATGCTTGGGACAACAGTACATTTTCAGGCGGACAAACTTTCGAAATTACAGTAGTTACAATTTTCAACAACAGATGGCGCTGCAAGTGATGTGAAAGATATAGAAGACAACGCAGTCTGTGGGTGCGCCATTCTGTACGTCGTCTTTCTGCTGTAAGCGTGTGCTGTTCACAACGTGCATGTGTGCTGTAGACAACATGGTTTATTCCTTAGAACAGAGGATTTTTCTGGTGTTGGAATTCCACCGCCTAGAACACAGTGTTGTTGCAACAAGACGAAGTTTTCAACGGAGGTTTAATGTAACCAAAGGACCGAAAAGCGATACAATAAAGGATCTGTTTGAAACATTTCAACGGACTGGGAACGTGATGGATGAACGTGCTGGAAGGTAGGGCGACCGCGTACGGCAACCACAGAGGGCAACGCGCAGCTAGTGCAGCAGGTGATCCAACAGCGGCCTCGGGTTTCCGTTCGCCGTGTTGCAGCTGCGGTCCAAATGACGCCAACGTCCACGTATCGTCTCATGCGCCAGAGTTTACACCTCTATCCATACAAAGTTCAAACGCGGCAACCCCTCAGCGCCACTACCATTGATGCACGAGAGACATTCGCTAACGATACAGTGCACAGGATTGATGACGGCGATATGCATGTGGGCAGCATTTGGTTTACTGACGAAGCTTATTTTTACCTGGACGGCTTCGTCAATAAACAGAACTGGCGCATATGGGGAACCGAAAAGCCCCATGTTGCAGTCCCATCGTCCCTGCATCCTCAAAAAGTACTGGTCTGGGCCGCCATTTCTTCCAAAGGAATCATTGGCCCATTTTTCAGATCCGAAACGATTACTGCATCACGCTATCTGGACATTCTTCGTGAATTTGTGGTGGTACAAACTGCCTTAGACGACACTGCGAACACCTCGTGGTTTATGCAAGATGGTGCCCGGCCACATCGCACGGCCGACGTCTTTAATTTCCTGAATGAATATTTCGATGATCGTGTGATTGCTTTGGGCTATCCGAAACATACAGGAGGCGGCGTGGATTGGCCTCCCTATTCGCCAGACATGAACCCCTGTGACTTCTTTCTGTGGGGACACTTGAAAGACCAGGTGTACCGCCAGAATCCAGAAACAATTGAACAGCTGAAGCAGTACATCTCATCTGCATGTGAAGCCATTCCGCCAGACACGTTTTCAAAGGTTTCGGGTAATTTCATTCAGAGACTACGCCATGTTATTGCTACGCATGGTGGATATGTGGAAAATATCGTACTATAGAGTTTCCCAGACCGCAGCGCCATCTGTTGTTGAAAATTGTAACTACTGTAATTTCGAAAGTTTGTCCGCCTGAAAATGTACTGTTGTCCCAAGCATATTGCAACAAACGGTGTATTTCTATCGCTGCTCGTTTAGTTTTTTTTGCCGTTTCAAATATACCGGTCATTTTTGAAACACCCTGTATCTTGTCAGTGAGTCCGCTGACTGTCGGTCGGTTGGGTTGTCGTCGGATCGTGAATGGTTGGCCCGACTGCCTGTCTCACCTAAGCGAGCGTTAGTGTTTGAATTACAGGCCGATCCTCCAACATCTGGGCGCCCTTGTGTGTAGTGCCTTATTTTTTTAAAATTTGTTCTTGTTGGTACTCGTATGGCTTCTAGCCGGTTGTATGTTTTAAATTAGAGTTGTTTTACTCTCAAATCCTTCAGCCTAGTTTAAAGTACTGTTTCACATAATTCCTTTGGCACTTAAAAAAAAGCCGGCCGGTGTAGCCGAGCGGTTCTAGGCGCTACAGTCTGGAGCCGAGCGACCGCTGCGGTCGCAGGTTCGAATCCTGCCTCGGGCATGAATGTGTGTGATGTCCTTAGGTTAGTTAGGTTTAATTAGTTCTAAGTTCTAGGCGACTGATACCTCAGAAGTTAAAGTCGCATAGTGCTCAGAGCCATCTGAACTTAAAAAAAATTTTTGAATTTTAAGTCTTCGGCCGTCGGCCGATTTGAATTTAACTTGTTTACTTCAACCTATTGAAATTTTAAGTCTTCGACCTTCAGCCGGTTTGAGTTTCAGTTGTTGGTTCTTAAGGCCTTCAGCCTAAACTAAAGAACTGTTTCACGTAAGGACTTTGGTATTTAAAAAAATTAATGTTTTGGAGTTTTAAGTGTTCGGCCTTCAGCCGATTTCAATTTAACTTGTTTACTTCAGCCTAACTAAAGAACTGTTTTAAGATAAGGCTTGCCTTTTAAATTTCTGATTATGCTTGCGTTTTAAATTATTGGCCTTCATCCTTTTTAAATCAAAGTGGCTTTTAGCCGGTAATTAAGTCCCAAAGATTAAAGCTATGTGTTTAAAAGAATTTGGGGGGGGGGGGGGGGGGGGCTCTTGTAATGTTTGATCAGATAATAAAGTTGTATGTTCGAGTGTAACTGACAGCCCCTTATTTTGGCCCCTTTCCACAATTTATTCTATCTGTCCTGACCTGCGAGTTAAGCAGGGCGTTTCACTGGTCTCTCATTGAGAGAAATGTGTTCGTCGCCAGGGTGACTACGTTGAGAAATTAATATGTATGCATGAAGAATAAGAATGTAGAATGTTAATAAAATTTGTTTTGTTTAAAAAGCTTTAAGAATTTGCACATAAAAAATTTGGAGGCATTACTTTTCAGCACCCCCTCGTACGTTGGCGGAAATAGGTTTGTTCTACAGTCAGCTTCAAATGCCGCTTGTCTAAATTTTCTATCGGCTAACACGTGTCATTTTTCTGTTTGTCGTGTAGTTTTAACGTACTCATCATGTGCAACCCCATAGGTACTTATGAATAACCCTGTATACAGGGTGTTGGTTGTTAGACTTACAGGGACCAAACTGCGAGGTCATCAGTCTCTTAATCTTGTATGTGTCGAACCAGAAATAATCCTCAGAGAAAGGATACAAAAGGCAAATCCTGGGAAGCCCGACTGTAACCAAGATACAATAACAAGGAGATAAAATCAAGGAGAAGTAGGATGGGCGAGCCGCTCTGCCCAGAGTGCAGTTGGAGGTCCCCAGAGTATAGTATCCAGTGGATGGAAGCGCACCCTCTACATCCCACCAGTACCACCTCGCCGTCCTTTACTGCAAGAAAACGAGCAGGACAGACAAGGAGACAAAATTTTAGGAAAGGCAAAACATAAAAACATCAAAGATAAAAGAATAAGGAGAACAAAAATGTGGTAAGGTTAGGGGTCAGACCAGACCGCTGAGCAAAGGCCGCCGTATGTCCTCTCGGCCATAACAGGCGAGGGGTGCTCCTCCAGTCCCTCAGACGTCTCAATGAGGCCAAAGTTCCCCACTTCACAAAGACCAGTAGAAACCACCTTGGCGGGTAAAACGGAAAAGCAGGTAGCGAGTTTGGCATCTCTAGCGCCAGAGGTAGCTTGTCAGGAAGGTTAAGATATCGCCGCAAAGCAGCCGAATTTGGGCAATCTAGTAGGATGTGGGCCACTGTCAGGAGGGCACCACATCGGCACTAAGGTGGGTGCTCATGTCAGAGAATGCGGTGATGGGTCAGCCAAGTGTGACCAACGCATAGCCGACAATACAGGATGTCCCAGGAATGTTCCGGCAAACTTCGAGGGATTGTAGAGGCTGCCTTGAGGAACAAGTAGAGGTGCCCGTGTCCAGAAAATTTACCCAACGATGCTACAGGGCGTCGAAGTTATAGGCACCAGAGTCTGCCACTAGGCCAGCTCTTCGACAGCAAGGGACTTTGTATGCTGAAGGACTGTGGGCGCAACATTTCGCCGTGTTGTTTGTTATTCGATGATCGCGACTGATTGCCACCATCGCTAGTGGAGAAGATGGAGTTAAGTGGTGTGTAGAGAGGTCTTGTCTCCTATGAATGCGATGCTCTGTTGCCTCGGTGGATGAGGATCCAAAAATCTACATCGTTTTAGGTACGCAGAAGAAAAATAAACTGCAGATGGAAAACCGTGTCCGAAACCGTCATCCCCCAAAGCGACAGAGCATCGATTTTATAGGAGACAATGGCTGTCTACGCAGCAGCTATCTCCATCTTTTCCACTGGTGATCGTAGCAATCACTCGCGATCACTGAACAATACACAACATTGCAAGACGTTCCGGTATCTTCAGTCAGCGTACAAAGTCACGTTCACTGCTGAGAGGGTGGTCCAGTAGCAGGAACTTTGACTCTCAGCAGCGTCGGTGGATGAAGTCTCCACACTCTAGTTCCTATCCTCGATCTGTTCCTCAACACGTCTGCACAACCCTCGACGTCTGTCGCAAATTTCTGGGACTCCATGAATAGAACCCTACATGTATCTAAGCATCCTAGTTGCCTTCTCTCTGATTAGGTCGACATCGATATCTCAGCTCAACATCGCCTACTGGTAAAGTGCGCCCGCGGCTCTCGTTGTCACCACCCGCGCGGGATTAGCCGAGCGGTCTCAGGCGCTACAGTCATGGACAGTGCGTCTGGTCCCGGCGGAGGTTCGAGTACTCCCTCGGGCATGGGTGTGTGTGTTTGTCCTTAGGATAATATAGGTTAAGTAGTGTGTAAGCTTAGGGACTGATGACCTTAGCAGTTAAGTCCCATAAGATTTCACACACATTTGAACACGTTGTCACCATAAACCGAAGTTAGTGGACCAGTGTGATTTGAACAAAAGTGCAGGATGCCTTGCAGACGTATGTGCGAACCTCTCCATCAAATCAATGAGTTTGAAAGATGGCGCATCATTGGCATGAGAGAATATGATGCATTCATTCGGGAAATTGCTGCTCGTGTGGGACGAAGTGTTCCGGCAGTGCAACGGGTGTGTGCAGAATCGTGCACGGAAGGCCGTAGAACACGACGAGAAGGGCCAGGCCCATCCAGACCATCCCCCGAGAAGATAGACACATCATCCGAATGGAATAGCTGGACAGATCTGCGTCCTCCTCGGCTCTGGTGCATCAGTGGAACACACTGTACACTGTCAGCGGTGACAGCCCGTCGTCGTTTATCACGGCATGAGTTGCGTGCGCGTCGTCCACTTCTCCACCTACCTTTGACGAATGTACAGAAACATGCCAGACGGTCACTGGTGACAGAAATGGCATCAGATAGTGTTTTCGGACGAATTCAGATTGTGTTTATATGAAAATGATGGCTGCATTTTGGTTCGCCGCAGACAACGGGAGCGGCATAACAGTGATTGCTTTGGTACAAGACATACAGTGCCAACTCAAGAACTTATGGCGTGGGGTGCTATTGGGTACTACCAAAACTCACAGCTGGTGCGTATCCAGTGTCATGACCAGTGGGACCTACAGGAATGAACCCTGCAACCCGTAGCCATACCCATTCTGCACAACAGCCCAGAGGCCATTTTTCAGCAAGTTAACGCACGACCAATATTACTGCACGAACACGTGTATTCTTGGTGTCACAGTTTGTCAATCTTTTGCCCTGTACAGGCAGATCACCAGACGTGTCGCCAATCGACAATGTGTGGGATATGGTGAAACGACGGGTGCAGTGCTGTGACCCAATGCCAGCCACCACAGATGAGCTATGGAATCAGATGAATGCAGCATGGATGGCTATACCACAGGAAGCCGTTGTTGCCTTATACGCATCGATGCCATCATACATGTACCAAGTTATCAGGGCCCATTGCGGTCCTTGTGCCTACTAGGCAACAGGACACGTGCTGAATCGTGGTGACTAAAATGCTAATCATTTCTACAGACCATACTAATGTACAAGTCCTGTGAATATGAATGTCGTATTTCTAGCCGTTGAAAGTGTTCTGTTTTTTTTTTCTGAACATGAGTGTACGTTCCTCCCTGTGGTGCAGTACGCACGGACTTACCCACAGTAATGGTGAGCGCGACGCGGTGCCAGCGTGCGAGCACGACCTGGACTTTGGCGTGGTCCAGCGTGTCCCAGAGCAGTGGGAAGCCGAACACGGGCGCCGAGTTGAGCAGCCAGTCGGACAGCGACGCAGGCCGTTGGTGGGACTGGTACTCCACGTGCAGGTCGCCCGCCTTCAGCGAGTAGTGCTCCTGCAACACACCACCGTTCGCTGATTCTGATGAGGTCGCTAGCTAGTGCACCAGCAACGCTCTTCACAATGTACCTGCTAATTTGTGTTTTGTATTATCAAACAGAGTTACGAAATCTACGTACACGGTCTGACAAAGAAAATGGAAGAAACCAGAAGACATTTTCGGATGGCAGTGTAGCTTCGTATACGTACATACCATGGTCGGGGGTGTAAGTGATTAGACTTGCAATTCTACATCTACATCTACATCTACATTTATACTCCGCAAGCCACCCAACGGTGTGTGGCGGAGGGCACTTTACGTGCCACTGTCATTACCTCCCTTTCCTGTTCCAGTCGCGTATGGTTCGCGGGAAGAACGACTGTCTGAAAGCCTCCGTGCGCGCTCTAATCTCTCTAATTTTACATCCGTGATCTCCTCGGGAGGTATAAGTAGTGGGAAGCAATATATTCGATACCTCATCCAGAAACGCACCCTCTCGAAACCTGGCGAGCAATCTACACCGCGATGCAGAGCACCTCTCTTGCAGAGTCTGCCACTTGAGTTTATTAAACATCTCCGTAACGCTATCATGGTTACCAAATAACCCTGTGACGAAACGCGCCGCTCTTTTTTGGATCTTCTCTATCTCCTCCGTCAACCCGATCTGGTACGGATCCCACACTGATGAGCAATACTCAAGTATAAGTCGAACGAGTGTTTTGTAAGCCACCTCCTTTGTTGATGGACTATATTTTCTAAGCACTCTCCCAATGAATCTCAACCTGGTACCCGCCTTACCAACAATTAATTTTATATGATCATTCCACTTCAAATCGTTCCGCACGCATACTCCCAGATATTTTACAGAAGTAACTGCTACCAGTGTTTGTTCCGCTATCATATAATCATACAATAAAGGATCCTTCTTTCTATGTATTCGTAATACATTACATTTGTCTATGTTAAGGGACAGTTGCCACTCCCTGCACCAAGTGCCTATCCGCTGCAGACCTTACTGCATTTCGCTACAGTTTTCTAATGCTGCAACTTCTCTGTACACTACAGCATCATCCGCGAAAAGCCGCATGGAACTTCCGACACTATCTACTAGGTCATTTATATATATATTGTGAAAAGCAATGGTCCCATAACACTCCCCTGTGGCACGCCATAGGTTACTTTAACGTCTGTAGACGTCTCTCCATTGATAACAACATGCTGTGTTCTGTTTGCTAAAAACTCTTCAATCCAGCCACACAGCTGGTCTGATATTCCGTAGGCTCTTACTTTGTTTATCAGGCGACAGTGCGGAACTGTATCGAACGCCTTCCGGAAGTCAAGAAAAATAGCATCTACCTGGGAGCCTGTATCTAATATTTTCTGGGTCTCATGAACAAATAAAGCGAGTTGGGTCTCACACGATCGCTGTTTCCGGAATCCATGTTGATTCCTACATAGTAGATTCTGGGTTTCCAAAAACGACATGATACTCGAGCAAAAAACATGTTCTAAAATTCTACAACAGATCGACGTCAGAGATATAGGTCAATAGTTTTGCGCATCTGCTCGACGACCCTTCTTGAAGACTGGGACTACCTGTGCTCTTTTCCAATCATTTGGAACCCTCCGTTCCTCTAGAGACTTGCGGTACACGGCTGTTAGAAGGGGGGCAAGTTCTTTCGCGTACTCTGTGTAGAATCGAACTGGTATCCCGTCAGGTCCAGTGGACTTTCCTCTATTGAGTGATTCCAGTTGCTTTTCTATTCCTTGGACACTTATTTCGATGTCAGCCATTTTTTCGTTTGTGCGAGGATTTAGAGAAGGAACTGCAGTGCGGTCTTCCTCTGTGAAACAGCTTTGGAAAAAGGTGTTTAGTATTTCAGCTTTACGCGTGTCATCCTCTGTTTGACAGGTACATTGAAGAGCCAAAGAAACTGGTACACCTGCCCATCGTGTAGGGCCCGCGCAAGCACGCAGAAGTGCCGCAACACGACGTGGCATAAACTCGACTAATGTCAGAAGTAGTGTTGGAGGGAATTGACAACATGAATCCTGGAGGGCTGTGCATAAATCCGTAAGACTACAAGGGGATGGAGATCTCTCCTGAACAGCACGTTGCAAAGCATCCCAGATATGCTCAATAATGTACATGTCTTGGGAGTTTGGTAGCCAGCACAGGTACTTAAACTCATAAAAGTGTTCCTGGAGCCACTCTGAAGCAATTATGAAGGTATGGAGTGCCGCATTGTACTTCTGGAATTGCCCAAGTCCGTCGTAATGCACAATGGACATGAATGGACGCAGGTGATCAGACAGGATGCTTGCGTACTTGTCACCCATCAGAGTAATATCTAGAAGTATCAGGGGTTCCGTATCACTTCAACTGCACAAGCCCCACACCATTACAGATCCTCCACCAGCTTGAATATTCTCCTGCTGACATGCAGTGTCCATGGGATAATTAGGTTGTCACCATACCCGTACGCGTTCATCGGCTCGATACAACTTGACACGAGACTCGTCAGACCAAGCAACATGTTTCCAGACATCAACAGTCCAGTGTCGGTGTTGACGGGCTCAGGCGAGGCGTAAAGGTTTGTGTCGTGTAATCATCAAGGGTACACGAGTGGGCATTCGGTTCAGAAAGCCCATTTCGATGGTGTTAAGTTGAATGGTCCGCAGGCTGACACTTATTGGTGGCCTACTATTGAAATCTGCATCAATTTGTGGAATGGTTGCTCGTCTGTCACGTTGAAAGATTTTCTTCTGTCGCCCTTTGTCCCGTTCTTGCAGGATCTTTATCCGGCCGCAGCGATGTCTGAGATTTGATGTTTTACCGGATTCCTGATATTCAAATGAAATTATCGTACGCGAAAATATCCACTTCACTGCTACCTCAGAGATGCCATGTCCCATCGTTCGTGCCGCGACTGTGACACCACGTTCAAACTCACTTAAATCTTGATAACCTACCATTGTAGGAGCAGTAACCGATCTAACAACTGCGCCAGACAGTGGTTGTCTTATATAGACGTTGCCGACCGCAGCGCCGTATTCTGCCTGATTACATATCTCTGTATTTGAATACGCATGCCTATACCAGTTTCTTTGGGGCTTCAGTGTAGTCCGGTCGCCAGAGTGCGTTGATGTTGCTCGTGTTAAGCCACTAATGATAATAACTCCTAGGTACATGAAGGATGCAACAAATACCAGTGACTGACGGCAGATCATCTACGTAGGCGATATTGTACCCTTTCGTCTATTTATGCGGCATACATGTTGAGGAAGAGCTGCGAATCCTTGTACCAGCACCAGCACCAACTCTGGTCGTGCGGCTAGCAGTTGTCTGGTGAGATATTGCCCATTATGAAATGATTTTCCCAGTTTATATTTGTCATTACAGTGCAAAACAAATTAAGACGAATTCAATGTTTCCTTGAAGACGATGCAAGGTTTCACTGATTATGGGGAAGGATGGAAGACTAGGGTTTAACAATTCGTCGACGATATTATGAGAAATGGGCTACATGCCCGCATTGGGGAAAGATGTGAAAGGAAATCGACCGTGTTACTTTCAAAATAAACATCCCGGCATTTGCTTTAAAAGACATAGGGAACCACATGATGGGCAGGAGCGAATGTGTCAGTTTTAGAAAGGGATGGGGATCCCTGCTTCAGAAATGACTGAAAGGAAATCACGAAGCAAAACCTATTGTTCGATAACTTTGCTATTAGAACACAATAACAGAACCCACGGATAGTTTGCACGATAAATGAGCAGATTTGTTATGTAAGTATTTGCTAATATTGTAGGGAGACGAACCCGAGCAACAGGTAGGCGAACATCATTATGGCCTGGAAAGGAAACTCCACTAAACCACTGAAAATGGAGGGAAGTGTACACTGCAGTCCCTGTGTACAGGTCTGAAAACTGAAGTGTACAGTCGACCGTTCCTAGCGAAATGGTGCTGTTGTGTTACAGATTTAGAAGAAATAATTTTTGTGTTGCAAACAATAATGTGGTACCACAACACAACGACGGAGAAAGACAACGAGCAGCATTAACAACCGCCTTGGAAGAAACACTACCTGATAGTGTCAACGAGGAGAATTCAATCAGCTTTCTAACAGTTACACATGAAATGTGTGGCAAGCACCGTGCCGTGTGGAACGTAACATGGCAACAGCAGCTACAGTCAGAACGTTCACAGTAAGTGGAAGCTTAATTCTAACTGCGCCTGTATATACACACGGGGAATCTCACGGACATAGTCCCCAAACTATTGAATAAAATCCTGCTTAAGAGTCACGCACGTATGTGGTTCCAGCATGATAAAGTCGTAGCTTACTCGTACATTACACACGTTGCTCGTGAGTTCCTGCGTCAGGAAGGGAAGGTACTGTTTCATGTCCAACTGGTCACACCGAACACGGCTTCTTCTGGTGGGGTCGCATAAAACGTCTATCGTACGAGTCACCCTCTGAGGACGAAGATGATCTCGCGGCAAGCATAATCTCTGCCTACGACAATATCCGGACAATATCACGGTTGTTCGAACAAGTACGACGTAACTTGGCCCGTCCATTTTCATGACTGCATAAAAGCTGGAGGGCGTCACTTTAAACAAATGTTGCGCATGCAGCACCTGGGGAAAGTTGTCCAGATAAATGAAATGATTACGAAAATTTATCTGCTTGGATTTTTACTGTTGGCAGCAGACGAACGAGGTATTTTCTTCTTACGCTTCTAACTTTGTACATCACGCCGGGGTTCCCTACACCAAATCAACGAATTTGCTCGCCTTCGCCATTCTTGAATCATAACGCAAACAATTGCCCCCTCCTTCCTCTCCCCCCTTCCACCTTCACCCTCCCCTCCCACCGGCCGCTATGACCGATTGGTTCTAGGCGCTTCGGTCCGGAACCGCGCTGTTTTTACGGTCACAGGTTCGAATTCTGCCTCGGGCATGGCTGCGTGTGATGTCCTTAGGTTAGTTAGGTTTAAGTAGTTCTAAGTCTAGGGGACTGATGACCGTAGATGTTAAGTCCCACTGTGCTTACAGCCATCTGAACCAACCTCCCCTCCCCCTCCCTAAGTGGTGGCATTTCTCCACTCTTACAGCGTCCGATGGGTGTGTTAAGGGTGCCTCTTCTTATTGTATGCACTGTGGCATACCATTGTGGCGTAGCGATATGCATTTGCGTTTAGGAAGTTGTAAGATACACTTTAGTGGCGCGTGAACGCGTTCCCACGCAAGAAGGCGTGTTATACGCCATCTACATCATAATCCGCAAGACACCGAACGATGTGTGGCGGAGGGTACTTTCGGTACCACTATCTGATCCCTACAACACTGTTCCACTCGCATAATGCGTGGGAAGAATGATTGTCGGTAAGACTCTGTATTAGTTCTAATTTCTCGAATTTTCTGCTCGTGGTTAATACGCGTGATGTATGTGGGGGGATGTAATATGTTCTCCGACTCCTCCTCAAAAGTGCTATCCCGAAATTTCAGTAGTAAATCTCTCCGTGATACACAACGCCTGTCTTGTAATGTTTGCCAGTGGAGTTGGTTTAGCATCTCCGTAACGCTCTCTCGCCAGCTAAACGATTCCGTGGTAAAACGCGACGCTCTTCGTTGGATCTTCTCTATTTCCTCTATCAGTCCTACCTGATAGGGATCCCAGATACATGAACAGTACTCAAGAATCGGGCGAACAAACACCTTATAAGCCACTTCTTTCGTGGGTGAGTTACATTTCGCTAAGATTCTTCCGATGAATCTGAGTCTGGTATCTGCTTTTCCCACTATCTGTTTTATGTGGTCGCTGTGGATAGTTATGCCTAGATATTTTACAGCAGACACTGTCTCCAACTGTTTGTCATCAATAGTGTAGCTGTACAGTAGTGGATTTCTTTTCCTATGTATGCTCAATATGTTAGATTTATTTTCGGTCAGGGTCAACTGCTAGAGTCTGAACCAGCCTTCAATTATCTGCAGGTCATTCTGCAAATTCTTACTATCTTCTGATGTTGCTACTTTGGTATAAACAACTGCATCATATGCGAATAGCCTTAAAGAGCATCCAATGCTTTCTACTAGATCATTTATATATATTGTGAACAGCAACGGTCCTACCACACTTCCTTGTAGTATTCCGAATATTACCTTTACATCTGTCGATTTTGTTCTTTAAGAGTGTCGTGTTGAGTTCTGTCTGCATGAAAGTCTTGAATCCAATAACAAGTCTGCTGCGATACTCCATAAGCTCATGTTTTTTTCATTAAATGACAATGCGGGACCGTGTCAAATGCCTTACTAAAATCAAGGATCATGTCATTAACCTGAGCGCCATTGTCCACTGCGCTGTGGATCTCGTTGAGGAACAGAGCGAGCTGAGTTTCCCAGGATCTCTGCGAAATCCATGTTGACTTTTATAGAGGAGATGTTCATTTTCCAAAAATATCATAATTCTTGAGCATAAAACATGTTCCATCATTCTACAACAGATTGACGTCAACGATATAGGTCTATAATTGTGTGGATCTATGTTGTGTACATAGTTCTGCGTAGTCAGCGCATACACAACTTTCCCACTAGAGTGCGCCCCATTAAGCACAACAGCGCAGGCGCAGTGCTGGTCTGTCTGCACACTACACTACAAGATGGAGCTGCCTTAGAGATGGACCAAATTCTGCTTCCGCCGATCCGCGTATTAATATGTAACGCAGCCAATGAGATTGTTGCTAACGTAGAACCTTTTCTCCTCGCGGATCACACTCGCGCAGTGATACCTGAACGCGCGAGGTATTATAACGAGTGTACAGACCTCAGATTAGTCAGTCTGCATTTGTCTTCACCAGTCTGTACCAGTCTGCATTAGTCTGTACCAGTCTATAGTCAAGTTTCAGTCTGCACCTAAGAAGATTATCACATTCCTGTACATAGCCATGAAGATAAATGTATACACACTTTGTCAAGTATCAGAGATATGTGAGAATAAGATTAATGTACCAAGACCAAAGGAACTTCAGATTGTCAATTGTAAATAGCATCCAGAATCAAGTTACATAATGTCTATGCTTTTATTATTTTAATAAATGTGTGTGAAAATTAATCAAGTTCTGTTTAAAGTTGGCCACAGTCAATCTGCTAATCTAAGCGTGCAAGTGGCATTTCTATCGCCAGACCTAATGGCAGAAGATAAACACGTCACGATAAGACCACGAGACATATTGCTGACACTCGCCTACTTCGATAGAGCGACAAGTCAAATAATCTGATGGTGTGTGTACCGAAGGTCTTACAGTACACACACCACAATCTGTCTTACTGCATTTCTTAAAAACGGGAATGACCTCGCAGATGCTGTGTCCTTTCCACAATTAGAGAGTCCGATGGGTGTGTTAAGGGTGCCTCTTCTCATTGTATGCACTGTGGTATGCCAATATGGCGTAGCGATATGCATTCCATCGCTCGTCCGCGACACGACGTTCAGACTCACTTAAATCTTAATAACCTGCCACTGTAGCAGCAGTAACCGATCTAATAACTGCGTCAGACACTTGTTGTCTTAAGTCTGTCTGTTTACATATCCCTGTATTTGAAAACGCATGCGTATACCAGTTTCTTTGGCGCTTCAGGGTATATTCATCCATTATTTGAGAATTAGAGCACTTAGTGTCTTGCGACAAGATGTACATATAATTTTAAACATTTACAAGAGTTTTTCGCGCAAAATGATGAAATGAACAATGTTTATCGCCTACTACATTTCCGCTGTCCACGCAGAAAAACTGCCAAATAAGGCATAACGTTTTAAAGTATTGTTAATAACTACTAACTCAATTCGCAACACGTTTTCCAGACAATATTCACACATACAACTGAATGTAACTGGAGATATGACGTCATAAACACCGAGATTCAAAAACAACTGCTCCATCATGCTTGACGATCACATTTACTAATTCTTTACTGTTAACTTTATTCACAACACATTTATTAAACTGTGTCTACGTTTATCACTGAATGTACCTGCATAATTATGTCTTTGTACGACACGTCATAGTCGGCCGGAGTCGCCGAGCGGTTCTAGGCGCTACAGTCTGAAACCGCGCGACCGCTACAGTCGCAGGTCCGAATCCTGCCTCGGGCATGGATGTGTGTGACGTCCTTAAGTTAGTTAGGTTTAAGTAGTTCTAAGTTCTAGGGGACTGATGACCTCAGTAATTAAGTTCCATAGTGCTCAGAGCCATTTTTGAACGACATGTCATAAACATTAAGCTGTGTTAAAACGAAACTGCTGGGTGAAATTCGCTAGACATACAGCTGAACTTCCTACGGAAGTGAAACATGGACAATAAAGAGTTTGGGTAAGAAGAGAATAGAAGCTTTCGAAATGTGGTGCCACAGAATAATGCTGAAGATCAGATGGGTAGATCACATAAGTAATGAGGAGGTACTGAATAGAATTAGGGAGAAGAGAAATTTGTGGCACAACTTTACTAGAAGAAGGAATCGGTTGGTAGGACATGTTCTGAGGCATCAAAGGATCACCAGTTTAATATTGGAGGGCAGCGTGGAGGGTAAAAACCGTAGAGGGAGATCAAGAGATGAATACACTAAACAGATTCAGAAGGATGTAGATTGCAGTAAGTAGTGGGAGATGAAGAAGCTTGCACAGAAAGAGTAGGATCGAGAGATGCATTAAACCAGTCTCTCGACTGAAGACCAAACCAACAACCACAGTTGAACTACACTGAAGTGCCAAAGAAACTGGTATATGGATGCGTATTTAAAACCAGAGATAAGCAAACAGATGCAAATCAGCACTGTGTTCGGCAATGTCTATATGAGACAACAAGTGTCTGGCACAGTTGTTAGGTCGGCTGACGTTACCCCACACGCCAGTGTTGCCAGATATATTCGAGGTGGCGCCGATGACATCATCCAAGATGGCGGCCTGTAGACTTTGCAACAGCGCATGACATCATCCAAGATGGCGGCCGTGACGTCAGCCGACGAAGCGAGTACCGGTATCCAAGATGGCGTCTTTTGGTGGGAAAGTGCCACGCACCCCTGCCATGCCCACCTGGCGACAAGTTCAAATTCCATCAGGACAATGCAACACACCACAGCTACCTCACTAACCTAAGAAAATGACAGGAAAACAGGCCACTGCACTACCTCCACTAACCTAAGTCACCCAACCACCACCTCTTCCTAGGAGCTGACAGGAAAAGGCCTCAGCCTGTGCTGGTGATTTCTTTATTTCCAGTCTATATTTAAACAATTAGAGTCAGCACCACTATCAAGTGTGTTCACCATGGGGTCCGGAGTCCAACTGACCTAGTACACAGTACTGCCAACAGAGGGCGCTGATGCCCCTCCCGAGACATAATCCAAGATGGCGGTCTGGGCTGGGGAAAAATGGTGGGAAAAGGACTCAGCCTGTTCTGGGCTCCTGGAGAAAGTAGGGAGTGTACTTTATTTATTTTTGGAACAATTTATTCAGGGATAGAATTGACTAGTATATTTATTACACTGATACAAAACCCATGCCCTGATGTGCTTTAGATCACAATACACAGTCTGCAGACCTGCAAACTACTCGTAAGTAATGGAATATACTGAATTGCACATACGCAAACAACTCGTAAAGTACCGAAATAATGCAGCCCACAGCATACAGACCAGTAAACTACTCGAAAATCACACAAAAAATTCAGTACGCTGAAGTGCAGACACAAAAGCAACTCCTAAATTATCACAATAACGCATTTAAAACGCTCTGCACACATGCTCACTACTCATAAACTGTCCAGATAATACGTAGCACAGCCTACATACCTGCTCGCAAAATAATGCAACAGAAACACAAACAACTCGTAAAAAAAGGCTCCAATGGGTGCACACACCACCCACAGCCCCCTGTCCACTGGACCGCATAGCACACTACCGCACACACTCTCAGAAGTCGGCATTAGGCGGCGAAGTGAGAAACTCCTGTCAAAATACGTGTTCACCTAGGCACTGTTGCTGACTCGATGACACATAGCTGCGGTGTGAGTCCAGGGCCAAGAGAGATGTTTGCACAGCAGCTAAAAGGTTTGCAATGTTATATTGATCTCACAGGTCGTGCTGTAGAAATATGTTCGACTGTGATCCTACATCAAACTGCTGCTAGTCTGGGAGCACCATCCGCCATTGTTTTCTGCAGATGACACTTACAGCGGCAAAATCTATTTTTTTTTTGCTGATCGCCATATTGCACTGACAGTTAGACCCTGCAAAAGAGCTCTACATATCGTCAAATACAGAAGGACTCTTACTTAATTACGCTGCTTTGCCACTGAGGACAGGAGCAAAGACCAGATGGGAGTAAAGACCTAATACATGTGTTCTTGTAATCCCAGAGTCTGGAGATGTGTGTAGAAAAGCATGCATGTCAGGTCCAGAAACAGAAACGCATTTGTGCTGAGAGGAATGAGCCCGTCTTTGCACAACAGTTCTGAAAGTGACTTCAATCCACTGAGGGCGCTCTGGTCACGTGTTGGGTGTGGATGACTACCCGACCTCATGGGACATATCTAGTGCCATGAGTATACCTATGTGCATGTGCTTATGCTGTCTGTCTTTGCAGCGCATATACGAATGATGTAAAAGGGGCGAATTTGTATGGCACAGGATATGAATTGTATGTTTACTACATCAAGATAGTATGCGGTGATATATTGCTGGGTTAGAGATCGGTTTCACGTTCTAATATTCAAGCTCCTGTCCTCAGTAGGAGAGCAGTGTGATTGAATAAGAATCTTTCTGTATTAGTCGATATGCAGGGTCACTTTGCAGGGTTTAATTGTCAGTTCAATATGGCATACTGTGTAAAACAGTTTTTTGCCACTGAAAGTCTCATCTGCAGAAAGAAAGAAATGGCGAACGGTGCTTCCAAACCAGTGGCATCAGTAATTCGGCAGGTAAATTCGATAAGAACCAATCATAATGCTCCATTCACTTACAAGACATCCTCTGTGCTGGGATACAGGAGTCTCTATACAGTGGAGAGAACGTTTGCTTATGTTGAAGGCAGGAAGGGTAAGATGTGATGGATGGGGTGTCACGTTAGGACCGTGAGGAAGAAGGCATTCGATGTTATTCTGCACTATTTTCGTAAACAGGTTGAGTTTGGGCAAGAATGTTCATACAGACAAGCTGACAGATCACGAAAGATCCTACAGAAGCAAGTGTTAGCTATTTATGGGACAGTATACACTTTCCAAGAGGTCGACTTGGTCCTTATTTGACATAGCCATGTGACATCAGTATAACATTGAGAACCTTCTTAGATGCACTTGCAATGGTGTGTAGCTACGCATGTGCATTTTGCGGGAATGCATCAGCCACGCTGGGCAGGTAAGTACACGTGCACTGCTAGATGCAGCTTGAATGTCCCTTTAGGATTGCGAGGAAGAGAAAGCAGCCTGTGCGATTCTGGGAAGCAATGGAATGGATTTCTGCAGCATCTGCGTGTCTCTCTGCAACGAGGTCTTTGCTCCCATCTGGTATTTGCTCCCGTCCTCAGGGGTGGAGCAGTGTAACTGAGTAAGAGTCCTTCCGTATTTGATGATACGTAGGGCTCTTTAGCAGGGTTTAACTGTCAGTACAATATGGCTATCAGTAAAAGAACAGTTTTTTGCCGCTGTAAGTCTCATCTCCAGAAAACAATGGCGGACAGTGCTCCCACTTTGGCAGTAGTTTGATGGGTAAATTCAGTGACTAACAGACTGTCCCAGAAGGATCGCAGTCGAAGATATTTCTATAGAGCGACTTGTGACATCAGTATAACATTGCAAACCTTTTAGCTGTTATGCAAACATCTCTCTCGGCCCTGGACCCACACTGCAGCTATGCATCATTGTGTCAGCAATAGTGCCTAGGAGAACACGTATTTCTACAGGAATTTCGCATGTGTCAAGTGTGAAAGGGATGCCACTGCCTCATGCTTGCAGGACCCAAACGGGCACCTGTGCATGGCTTGGCTTCCGCGTAGTCATTTCACAGGGGATGCCAGCGCATCGCGACATCTGCGAGCGTGTGTGGTAGCGACTTGTGCGGTCCAGTGGACAGGGCTGGCGGGTGGTGCGTGCATGTATTGGAGCCTTTTTTTACGAGTTATTTGCGTGTCAGTTGCATTATTTTGCGAGCAGGTCTGTAGGCTGTGCTATGCGTTATTTGGACAGTTTACAAGTAGTGAGCATGAGTGCAGAGCGTTTTAAATGCGTTATTTTGATAAATGAGGAGTTGTTTCCGTGTCTGCACTTCACTGTAGTGCATTATTTCGGTGATTTACGAGTAGTTTACAAAAAAATGGTTCAAATGGCTCTGAGCACTATGGGACTTAACTTCTGAGGTCATCAGTCCCCTAGCACTTAGAACTACTTAAACCTAACTAACCTAAGGACAAAACACATCCATGCCCGAGGCAGGATTCGAACCTGCGACTGTAGCGGTCACGCGGTTCCAGACTGAAGCGCCTAAAACCGCTTGGCCACCCCGGCTGGCACTAGTTTACAGATCTGTATGCTGTGCACTGCATTATTTTGGTAATTTTCAGGTTGTTTGCATGTCTGCACATCAGGACACTGCATTATTTACCAGTAGTTTGCAGGACTGCAGACTGTGTATTGCGACGCAAAGCATGTCAGGGCGAGTCTTTTGTATCAGTGTAATAAATATACTAGTCAAATCCGTCTATAAATCATTGTTCCAAAAATAAATAAAGTACACTCCTTCCTCTCTCCAGCAGCCCAGAACAGCTGAGTCCTTTTCCCCTCATTCTTCACCCTCCAGACTGCCATCTCACATTACGTCCCAGGAGGGGTACCCTCTGGTGGCAGTACTATGTACTAGGTCAGTTGGACTCCCAACATCATGGCAAACACACTGGATGGAGGTACTGCCTCAAATTGTTTAAATAAAGACATACATCCAGAACAGGCTGAGTCATTTCCCCACCAGTTTCCCACACCCCCGGCCGCCATCTTGGATTATGTCACAGAGACAGCGCCCTGTGGTGGCAGTACTGTGTACTACGTCAGTTGCTCTTCGGACCCCATGATGAACACACTTAATGGTGTTACTGACTATAATTGTTTAAATAAAGACTGGAAACAAAGACATGTCCAGCACAGGCTGAGTCCTTTTCCCGCCACTTCCTTGGAAGAGGTGGTGGTCAGGTGACTTAAGTTAGTTGAGGTAGCCCAAGTAGCCTTTTTTCCCACCATTTTCTTACGTTAGTGGAGGTAGCCATAGTGTGTTTCATTGTCCTGATGGAATTTGATCATCCAGCCAGGGGAATGTGGCAGGGGAGGCATGGCACTTTCCCACAAAAATAGACGATGTCTTGGATAGTGGTACTCGGGTCATCAGCTAACGTCACGGCTGCCATCTTGGGTGACGTCATGTGCTGTTTCCAAGTCACAGGTCACCATCTTGGATGACGTCATCGGCACCATCTTGGATACATCTGGCAACAATGGAGAGTGGGGTGACGGCCTTGTTCCACTACTGTCGGTTACTGCTGCTACAATGGTAGGTTATCAGGATTTAAGTGAGTTTGAATGTGGTGTTATTGTCAGAGCATGAGCGATCGCACTCAGCATCTGTGGGGTAGCGATGAAGTGGGGATTTTCCCATATGACCATTTCATGAATGTACTATGAATATCAGAAATCCTGTAAAACATCAAATCTACGACATTGTTGTGGCCAGAAAATGATCCTTCGAGAACGGGACCAACGACTACTGAAGAGAATCATTCAAAGTGCCAGAAGTGCAACCCTTCCTCAAACTGATGCGGATTTTAATGCTGGGTCATCAACAAGTGTCAGCGTGTGAACCATTCAACGAAACATCATCGATATGGCTTTCTGAGCCAAAGGCTCATTCATGTACCCTTGATGACTGCATGACAAAAAAGCTTTATGCCTCGCCTACGTCAGTCAATACTGGCATAGGACTGTTGATGACTGTAAACATATTAGCTGGTGGGAAGAGTCTCATTTCAAATTGTATCAAGCGGATGGTCATGTATGGGTGTAGAGACAACATTATGAATCCATCGACCCTGCATGCCAGCAGATTACTGTTCAAGCTGATGAAGGCTCTGTAATGGTGTGGGACACGTGCAGTTGGAGTGATATAGGACCCCTAAGACATGTAGATACTACTCCGACAGGTGTTACATATGTAAGCATCCTGTCTGATCACCTGCATCCATTCCTGTCCATTGTGCACTCCAATGGATGGGTAATTCCAGTAGGACAATGGGACGCCCCACACGTCCTGAATTGCTACAGAGTGGCTCCAAGAACACTCTTCTGAGTTTAAACACTTCTGATAACCACCAAACTCCCAAGACATGAAAATTATTGGGCATATCTGGAATGTCTTGTAACGTGCTTTTCAGAAGAGATCTCCACTGCCTTGTACTCTTACAGATTTATGGATAGCCCTGCAGGATTCACGGTGGCAGTTCCCTCCAGCACTTCAGACATTATTAGGCAGGTGTACCAGTTTCTTTGGCTCTTCAGTGTATATGTAGAGGTATCTATTTCAACCAAGCTTGGTATATATCTCACAAGAAATACTGTTTGGAGGGCGAAGGGGTGGACGGGGGTGGGGATGATAACGTTGCGATGGAGAGAGAAGAGTGGAGGAGAAGAAGATGGTCAGAAAGAGAGGGGAAGCAGTATATGGATGCATATAAGGGTGAGGGGGAGATGGACAGAGAAAAGTGGAGAAGGAAATAGAGAAAGGGAATAGGAGGAGTTGGGCAGAGGAACTGAAGCGGGAGGGGCATTGGACGTAGAGAGGGGCAGGAGGAAATGGATTTAGAGCAGGGAGGCGAAAATTAACTTATAATTGGGAGGAAGTGATGTACAAAGGGATGGGAAATGAACTAGTGGAGAGAGAGAATAGAGGAGCAGATGGACAGGGAGAAGGTAGAGGAGCAAATGTACAGAGATGGGTGGAGGGGGAAGAGACGGGCAAAGAGTTAGTGAAGGAGCTGATGGACAGAGTGATGGGGTGGAGCAGATGGACAGAGAGGAGGGGGTGAGCAGATGGACAGAGAGAGGGGGAGGAGCAAATGTACAGACGGGTGGAGGGGGGAGGGACAGAGAGATAGTGAAGGAGCCGATGAACAGACTGATGGGGTGGAGCAGATGCACAGAGAGATAGGGAGGAGCAGATGGGCTGACAGACAGGTAGGAGACGATGGACTGACAGAGAGAGGGGTCAAGAGGAGATGGTCAGACAGGGGGGAAGAGGAGATGGACAGAGAAAGGGGGAAGGAGGAGATGGACGAATAGAAGACTGGAATTAAGAGATACCTGGGCAATGCCAGGTACTCAGATAGTTCGCTACTAAAAATAGACAAACTGGCGCCGTTAATGTGTTGCTTCTTTGTCCAGGAGTAGAAATTATTCCAAATTTAAGAATAGCTGCTTGGAACTAGAGGAAGTAAGTGACGAATTGGAAATGGTGGATGTAGTAGCGTCTGTGTCTCACTCTAAGAAGGTGGAGCTGAATGATGTGGCTATTAACTGGTTACCATTTTCTAGCAACGAATCTGGATGGCTACAGTTTTGTTAGGAGTGATTGTGAAGACATACTTCGAAACATTACTAAATGCCTTCATGTCATATCTCAACGAGGAAGTCGGTATATTTAGCTCTGGGCAGGAGCAGGTACAGGAACGGTAACTTAAGTTTAAAAGAATAGTTGACCGAGCTCTGGATAGATATGTCCCTTGGGGAACGGTTCATAGTCGGGCACTCTTCATGGTTTTCAGTCTCTGTAAAGAAACTTTTATGGAAGCAGCGACTAATGCTTGAGAGCTGTAAAACAAAGCATAGGAGTATGGATGGAGAGATGCTCAGTGAAACGCCTTGGGCTGACAAAACGGCAGTTTATGATGTCTTCAGTGACTAACGTTGCATAATATTATTGTAAGACGTGTCAAAAAAAACCAAAGAAATTCGTGAGATTGTCAGTGGTACCAAAGTTATCATCGAGACACTCAACTAAAGGATGACACAGGAAAAGAAATTTAGAATGTCAAAACAGAAGCATAAATGACTGAATTCTTTTCCAAATGTTCCTTTATAAAGGAAAATCCAGGAGTAATTAATCACTTTAAAAAGTGGTTCAAATGGCTCTAAGCACTATGGGACTCAACATCTGAGGTCATCAGTCCCCTGGACTTAGAACTACCTAAACCTAAGGACATCACCCACATCCATGCCCGAGGCAGGATTCGAACCTGCGACCGTAGCAGCAACGCGGTTCCGGCATGGAGCGCCTAAAACCGCTCGGCCACCGCGGCCGGCAATCACTTTAAATCTAACACTAATACAAGGACGAAAAATATAGGCATTAGTGTAAGTGTCTTTGAGAAACATTTGAATTTGCTAAAACTGAACAAAGATCCAGTGACCGATGAACTCCTTAAACAGAATTTGTGGTTGAATTACCATATAATATTCCGTTGATCCCTCTAACGATAAACTATGCCCAGTAGTTGGAAGAAAGCATAGGTCACATCCGCCTACAAGAAGGGTAACAGAAGTAATACAAAATATTTTTTTATGATTTTTATGAACTTTCGCAAGTACGAGTGGTTGGAATTGTCAAAACTTCGCCCTCCGTTGTTGTTGGTGGATCAGTCCTTTTTATTTCACTAAATGTGGTGTGCCAATCATCGTGCACACGAGTTCCCCAAATCAAATAGGCGATTGTAAAACCGCAATTACACCAAATTCGTCTAATATGTGTGTTCAGTGCCCTCAGAACGCGATAGAAGAAGGAGCAGTCACAACAAAACATGGCAAGCTATCACTGCAGGACACCATACAGATTGTCCTGCAAAACCATATAGTGTAAGATGAAGTTTTTCAATAAATAAAACCCGCTGGTGATCGCACAGAGGTGCGGAAACCTGTTTGGATAACAAGAAAAAACTGTGTTTGCGTAAAAGGCGGCACATATATCCAATAATTATAGTAATTCAAGTTCCTCAGGAAGCAGGTGCTGACAGATCTGAAAATTACCGAACTATTAGTTTAACAAGTCACGGTTGCAAAACACTAACACGAATTCTGTACAGAAGAATGTAAAAACTGGTAGAAGCCGATCTCGGAGAAGATCAGGAGAAATGTGGGAATACGTGAAGCAATACTGGCCTTAGCCTTCTCGTAGAAGATGGGTTAAGGAGAGGCTAACCTACATTTATAGCATTTGTAGACATAGAGAAGCTTCTGACAATACTGACTGGTATACTCTCTCTGAAATTCTGAAGGTGGCAGACGTAAAATACAGAGAGCGAATGGCTATTTACAACTTGTACGGAAACGAGTGGTTGTGAAGGGATTGAGACAGAGTTGTAGCCTATCCCCGATGTTATTCAGTCTGGATATTGATCAAGCAGTAAAGGAAACAAAAGAAAAATCTGGAATTGGAATTAAAGCCCAGACAGAAGAAATAAAAACTTTGAGGTTTGCTGATGACATTGTAATCTGTCAGAGATAGCATAGGACTTGGAAGAGCAGTTGAACGGAATGGAAAGTGTCTGCAGAGGAGGTTATAAGATGAACATCAACAAAAGCAAAACGAGGATAATGGAATGTAGTCGAATTAAATCAGACGATGCTGAGGGAATTAGATTAGGAAATGAGACACTTAAAGTAGTAGATGAGTTTTGCTTTTTGGGCAGCAAAATAACTGATGAAAGAGGATATAAAATGTTGTCTGCAATGGCAAGAAAGCGTTTGTGAAGAAAAGAAATTTGTTAACATTGAGCATAGACTCAAGGGTCAGGAAGGCTTTTCTGAAAATATTGGTATGGGAGTGAAGCATGGGCGATAAACAGCTTAGACAAGAAGAGAATATAAGCTTTTGAAATGTGGCGCTACAGAAGAATGCTGAAGGTTAGATGGGTAGATCATGTAACTAATGGGGAGGTACTAAAAATAAAATTGGGGAGAAAAGACTTAGTGCACAACCTGACTAGAAGAAGGGATCGGTTTGGTATGACACATTCTGAGACATCAAGGAAGCAGCAATTTTGTACTGGAAGGCACGGTGGGGGGGGGGGGGGGGGTGGATAAAATCGTAAGAGACCAGGAGACCAAGAGATGTATACAAAGCAGGTTCAGAAGGATGTAAGCTGCAATAGTTACTAGGAGATGAAGAGGCTTGCACAGGATAGAGTAACATAGAGAGTTGCATCAAATCAGTCTTCGGACTGAAGACCACAAGAACAAAAAGAAGTGTTGGGCAGCCCGTATACGATGATAATAAAACATGCAGCCGCTCATGTGACTCACCGGCGCGGTGAGGTCGGGCTTGGCGTTCTTGCTGAGGCTGGCGGGTGCCAGGCTGAGGATGTCGTGCTGCGCCGTGAACGGCGTGCAGCTGTGGTGGAACAGCAGCTGCGGCTCGTTGTCCGGCGCCAAGGGCTCCACAGACAACTGCAGCGCCTCGTCCTTCAGGCTGGCACGCAGCCTGCTCTTTGGCAAACGCGCCAGTGATGTGGCGTGCGACGCTGCCAGATACAGCACATCGTCCCAGCCCGTGTACACCCCAAGCTCAGACAGCAGTTGCCATGTCACCCTGCAAACAACAAAGTGTTGTTCCAGCCTGTGTACATGTCCAGCACAGACAGCAGTTGCCACAATAGCACACCACCCCAACCCACGTACGCATGCAGCTCGGACAGCACCTGCCGTGTTACCCTGCAAATAACAGCATCTTATCCCAACCCATGTACACACCCAGCTCATACAGAATCTGCCAAGTCACCCTGAAACGCAACAGCACATTGTCCCAAAAAAAAAAAAATGGTTCTGAGCACTATGGGACTTAACTACTGAGGTCATCAGTCCCCTAGAACTTAGAACTACTTAAACCTAACTAACCTAAGGACATCACACACATCCATGCCCGAGGCAGGATTCGAACCTGCGACCGTAGCGGTCACGCGGTTCCAAACTGACGCGCTTAGAACCGCACGGCCACACCGGCCGGCACATTGTCCCAGCCCATGTATACATCCAGCTAAGATACCAGCTGTTACTTGATGACAACATGTTAGTCAGCCAATGAACTTGTCCAGGACTGACAAGAGCTGTCACATCACCTTGTAAACATACACTCACCCATAGCTACGGGCAGCCACTGCAGTTGGGTCAGACTCCAATGTTGCAGCACCTCGTAATTCATCATGTGTAGACACAGGCTGAAGCTGCTTAATTAATAGCATCTGTCTTCTCTGTTCCATTGTGATTAACAGTCACATAGAGAAATCACATTCGCTCTGACAATGATAGTAATAAGTTACACAGACAGATGAGGATTCTAAAACATGTACCCAAATCTCGTGGTGTAATAAAAGTGTAAAATACAGGCAAACAATCTCAAAAAAATGGCTCTGAGCACTATGGGACTCAACTCCTGAGGTCATTAGTCCCCTAGAACTTAGAACTAGTTAAACCTAACTAACTAACCTAAGGACATCACAAACATCCATGCCCGAGGCAGGATTCGAACCTGCGATTGTAGTGGTCTTGCGGTTCCAGACTGCAGCGCCTTTAACCGCACGGCCACTTCGGCCGGCAAAACAAACAATCTCATTTCAACCAGTGTGTAAAGACGGGTTGTATCTCATCACAGCTGTGGTTTAACTTTTATATCAGATTAGCATCGAAAAAAGTGAAAGAAAAGTTCTGAAGAGCTATCAAAGCGCAAGAATGGGCGTTTGCTATCCTAGGGCGCATCACTGCGTCTGGAATAGCCGTTCATAGGTTAAATTCTATACTGAAGTCTGACTTGGGACTTCATATTTCTAATAATTACTTGAGTTACGTCTAGATGCAAGATTGCACATGTGTGCTAATTGAAAGTGACGTAATTTGTGGTACACAGGGTGAACATTAATAAAACCGACAAACTATAGAGACGGATTCCTGACTGGAAATGGAGGAAAAAAGGTCCTACAAACATGTGTCCAGAAATGTATCATAGATGTCGCCAACGAATGAAAGTTCCTCTGGCCACGTGCCATGTGTTGCATGTGTGTTGAAGACTGTGTGCCTGACACAGCGTACTATAAGCAGCAGAACGGTTCGGTATTTATGTTGTGAACAAGCCGAAATTGTGTTTGTGTATGGCCAACCAGATGGAAAAGGTCGAGAGGCAGCACGGCTATACCAAAACAAACACCCTCACAGACACCAATCACATCACACAACACCCAAGGCCCTTTGGGGGCGTCTGTGTGATCAGGCATTCTTTCAGACAGACGAACGTGCACGGAGGTGGCAATGTAAGCATACACCAGATTCGGAGAACCGGGTCTATAGGATATCGAGACGAACCCTAGTACAAGCTCTAGGCAAGTGGCCAGCCAATATGGTGTAATGCAAAGTATGATTACATGTATCCTGCAGGACAACTGCTATTATCCCTATCATCTGCAACACGGAACACACGGCACATAGAGCCATTTACCGTGGCAACGACGCATTTCCGTACACATGTACATACGACCTTTTTTCCTCCATTTCCAATCAAGAATCAGTCCCTGCAGTTTAAAGGTTTCATTACTGTTCACCCTGCATTACCAGAAAAATGAGTGAACTGAAACAAGTGTATGTGTGGCTGTATGTGCCAAATGGGTACGCCGGATTTTTAAAGAAATATCAGGGGGAGATGTTAAGATTCATACACGACATACTGGCTGTAAGCAAGGAAAAAGTAGTATAACTGAATGGAAAGCACAGGTTATGTAGAACAAATTTCGGTTTAAACAGTGCTGGGATGAACACAGACAGAACTAATACAAAAAATTAAGAAGACTAGCATAAAAATGACAATCTTAGAATAAAGACTGGAAGATGCAGTAGAAACATGAAGGAATTTTGCTATCCAGGGATCATGGTTAGACAAGATGAACGAAGTAATGGAGATTTCCAAAGCAAATTACTATAGGCAAGGGACAATTTTTCAGCGTAAAAGCGTTACTGTTACCAGGCATTGCAACAGAAGTGAGACACAAAGTTCAGAAACTACTGGTCTGGAACACAGTCTTGCACGTTTGTAGTAGACTTATGCGAAATCAGAAAGAAGAAACTGAAAGCACTTGAAATGTGGCACAGGATGGTGCAACATGCTAAGTGACAAATTAACTGTGAAATGAAGTGACATTAAAAAGAATTGTAGTGGTAAGAAATCTACGATCAATCCGGATCAGAAGAAAGGACAATATATTGCAACTTTTGCTAAAGCATACAGTGCTTGGATGCGAAAGCAGCCAAGTGGAAAAACTAGAGGAGCACAGGGAGAGTAAAATTTGTAACAAAGACTTTGGGAGAATGTTGAGTACAGTTGGAAAAAATGTTGGATCGAATCACTGAGAATATATATAGCTCAAAATAAGATTACATATTGTTAGACGTAAGCTAAACCATACTGATGTACATATGAACAAGGTGGCCAGAATAGAACAGTCTGGGAAACTGTGACCCAACACAAATTTTAGCATGCTGCAACAGCCGTTCAGGAAATGATAAGGAGTTTATGAGTCCTAATGGTGTGTGTTGTGTGAGTTAATGTATAGGGACAGAATAAATCATGCATCATTTGAAAAAATTAAAAACTAAGGCTCCAAACACCCTGATCCAACTTCTCTCAAATACCACGGACAGATCCTTATTGGCACATAGTCGGCACTTATTCAGAAAATATTGTTCCTGTGAAACACAACTACCTCTTGATTCACACAAAGTAATGAGTGTTATCTACAGGGGATCTCAAATTGATGTCATGTTTCTAGATTTCCAGAGTGCTTTTGGCACTGTCCCTCACGAGTAGCTTCTAATCAAACTACATGCCTGTGGAGTACGGCCTCATGTGTGCGAATGGATGCGATGAGTGGAGTTCCCCAAGGAAGTGTTGCGGCTACACTGCAGCTCCTAATGTATATTTACAAAGCAGCCTTCTTAGATTGTTTACAGATGATGCTGCCATTTACCATCTAGTACAATCATCAGATGATCGAAACCAGTTGCAAAAACATTTAGACAAGATATCTGTATAGTGCAGAAAGTGGTCCGGCCGTGGTGGCCGTGCGGTTCTAGGCGCTCATTCCGGAACCGCGCGACTGCTAAGGTCGCAGGTTCGAATCCAGCCTTGGGCATGGATGTGTGTGATGTCCTTAGGTTAGTTAGGTTTAAGTAGTTCTAAGTTCTAGGGGACTGATGACCAAAGCTGTGAAGTCCCATAGTGCTCAGAGCCATTTGAACCATTTTTTTGCAGAAAGTGGCAACCGACTCTAAATAAAGAAAAGTGTGAGGTCATTCACATTAATACTAAAAGGAACGCTTTAAATATCGGTTATACGATAAATCAGACAAATTTAAAGACTGTCACTTTGATACTGCGTATCGATACCGCGCCATGGGCGTCGTTACATTGGTAACAGAATGGAAAGTCTCCCTCTGACAACGACAGCGGTTGCGCGGGCCCAAGGGAGCGCGTCCGCTGCGCCACACCTCCAGCGACTCTGTGCTTGGAATGCCCTCTGCCATCGCAATACAGGATGGCCGGCAGCAGCGGGCTCAGCCCCCTTGCGGTCGCAGTCACTTCGCCACGGGATGCTATGCAGACGCCACCTAGCCGTAGCACCGACACCATAGTTCGTGCTTCAGCACAGCGAGCTTCTTCCTAGTTGACATTGTGATAGCTGGGCTCTGTTTCTTGTAGTATTCTTTGTAATGAGTCCTCATTCGCTTGGAGAAATGCAAGTTAAGAAAATCTTCTGTTTGCTCTTTTAACTTGTACGTTGATCATTATCCTGCTATTCTTTCCTACGACGACAGTTGCCGCACCACTCCGTAGCCCACCTCTCCTTACCGTTGTGTACAAAGCCGGACACAACAGTCAATTCAACCAAAAACCTAGGGACTACAATTACGATCAAAATTGTTGGATGTAAGGTCCGCAAGTTATACAAAACACAGTTTTTTCTCAGTACCCATCCATGATTCGGCACCACTGCGCCATCATCAGTGGGTTTTTGTTTTTATTTATTCTCTAATATGAAAATGTTTGTTACATGATTATAAAATTATGTGGATGCTTAATTCAAACAATAGTTCGTTTCTTTTTGTAAATACCTTTACATTTGGTCTGCATGAATTTTCCGGATCACTTGTGTGTTAATTACTACAGGTAGCTTGTCATCTGCAACCAAACGATGTTGATGAGAAACATTTTTGCTGGGAGTTAACCTATCTTCAATAATGTAATTTTGTTTGTCGCGATGTTTTCGCACCTATATTCGTTTTTACTTACGTTTTCGTGTAGTAATTAACACTCAAGTGTCCGCAGCTCGTGGTCGTGCGGTAGCGTTCTCGCTTCCCGCGCCCGGGTTCCCGGGTTCGATTCCCGGCTGGGTCAGGGATTTTCTCTGCCTCGTGATGACTGGGTGTTGTGTGATGTCCTTAGGTTAGTTAGGTTTAAGTAGTTCTAAGTTCTAGGGGAATGATGACCATAGCTGTGAAGTCCCATAGTGCTCAGAGCCATTTGAACCATAACACTCAACTGATCCGGAAAATTGATGCACTCCAAATGTAAAGGTATTTACGATAAGAAACGAACTATTGTTTGAACTAAACATCCACATAATTTTATAATCATTTAACAAAAATTTTCACATTACAGAATAAATAAAATGGAAAACCCATTGATGATGGCACAGTGGAGCCGAAACATGTTGGTTACTGATGAAAAACGGTGTTTTGCATAACTGGCGGACCTCACATCCAACAATTTTAACTGCAAACACGGCCAACACGAGGAGCTGAAAACCAAAATGATGAATTACGATCAAATTAAACTGGAACGTTCACATAGAAAATATTGTAGGGAACGCGAAGCAAAAACCGCGTTCTACTGGCAAAACTCTTAGAAGATACAACAGATTTTCTAAAGAGACTGCCTGCACTACTCTTTTGCGTCCTCTTCCCACACTGTTCTGGGGTAGAACGGAAGAGAAATAGTGTGAATTTGCTACGATGAGCCCTCTGCCAGGCACTTAAGTAGAGTAAGCTAGAGTAGCCATACAGATGTATCTAAATACAGATTTAGACGAGGTCATTCGAAATGGACCAGAAGCTGGGAACAGAGGGACGTGGAGAAGGAAATCGATAATAGATTTCACTTAACACTTCCGGGCTGAGATGCCGTGTTCCATACATAAGACTCTCCCTTGACGTTTCGCCTTCGACTGCGGAAGGCATCCTCCGAGGACAATCGCCGATTGTCCTCGGAGAATGCCTTCCGCAGTCGAAGATGAAACGTCAGGGGAGAGTCTTATGTATGGAACACGGCTACTCAGGCCGGAAGTGTTAAGTGAAATCTATTATCGATTTCCTTCTCCGCAGCTCGTAATCAGTGGCTAGCGTTGCTGCCTCTCGACCACGGGGTCCGGGGTTCGATTCCCGGTCGGGTTGGGGATTTTCTCTGCCCGGGGACTGGGCGTGTGTGTTGTCCTCATTATTCCATCCTCATCACCATTAGTGACAGTAGCTAGATTGGACTGTGTAAAAACTGGACTGCGTAAAAATTGGGTCTTTGTACTGATGACCGCGCAGTTGTGCGCCCCACAAACCAAACATCATCACAGTTCGCCGATTGTCCTCGGAGGATGCCTTCTGCAGTCGAAGGCGAAACGTCAGGGGAAAGTCTTATGTATGGACCACGGTATCTCAGCCCGGAAGTGATAAGTGGTGGCAACACCTGCCGTAAAAGCCTTCATTCTATAATAACAGATTGGATTCAGGAACCAACACACCGTTCAGTTCATTCGATTTATAAAAATGATGGCCGGGTGGTGATCGTGTACCCGTTCCTCCTAAATACGAGCCCATCACTGCGGTGTCCACACTCGGTGACGATGACAGCAGAGGAGCGGGTCCGAGGGAACCCTGGCCACGCAGTGTACACCCTTATCGCGATAGGAATGGTACTCACAGTGCAGAGCCTTCGACGGAGAGGTCGTGGTCTTGCAGGTTGAGGCGCGCCTTGGCGGTGGCGCGGCCCAGCAGTAGCGACTTGAGCTGGAAGGAGACGGGGAAGCCCAGCTCGCTGACGGTCGCCATCACCAGCTCGTCCTGCCCCGCGTTCTGGTAGTGCATGTCCTTCCCCGTCTGCAGCTCCTCCACCAACTTCTGTAGCGCTGCGGGCACACAAATTATCGTCACAGTGCACACTCTTCTTAACTCGAACAGGACCGTGCTGATAAAAGATCCCATTATTTCACCATATCGCCTTTCCGATCTCACCTGATGCTGCAAAAATTCAGGCTTGAAATGTCGCATAGGACTTAGGTGACGCTGAACGAGAATGGAATGCTTTCATTTATTTACTTACCTGAATTTGAAACGCACATGTTCAAAACAAAATACAATACCTAAAAATAAAGTAACAGTTGGTTTGTGGATTCAGGAAGGGGACCAAACAGCAACGTCATCAGTCAGCGAAGGATGAATGCAGTTCAAATGGTTCAAATAGCTCTGAGCACTATGGGACTTAACATCTGAGGTCATCAGCCCCTAGAACTTAGAACTACTTAAACCTAACTAACCTAAGGACATCACACACATCCATGCCCGAGGCAGGATTCGAACCTGCGACCGTATCGCCTAGAACCGCTCGGCAACACCGGCCGGCGGGAAGGAAGTCGGCCATGCCCTTTCAAAGGAACCATCCCGGCATTTGCCTGGAGCGATTTAGGAAAATCACGGAAAACTAAATCAGGATAGTAGGACGCGGGTTTGAACTGTCGTCCTCCCGAATGAGAATCCAGTATGCTAACAACTGCGCCACCTCGCTCAGTTTAATAATACTCAAGTATATCGTTGACATACAGTTCCCATTTACTTTTTCTCGGTCTTCTTGATTCATGGTGAGCTTCCAGGCATTCTGCAGAGCTCCATCATATGTACAATATTTCTACGACACACCCAGCCATCTTATTAATGTGCTACAAGATCTGCTGTTATTTGTATTCGCTGCCTGGATTCCAATCAGACTGTGAAACATTGCTTCTCTCGCACCGCAGTTCATAACTTAGATCGGCTCCCGACGCTCACTATGCCCTTTGATGCTCTTTTGTTTCTCAGAGACCGCTCTTATTTTCCGTAAAACACAAATTCTTTCAGCGTATCCCAACTCCGGTGCATTAGATGGCCAGTGTGATATTAATAAATTAAGAGCTGGACCACAATCCTTGTGTAAATTGAAACATCCGTCCCCGTTTATTGAGTTTTCTGACAGCGTTATTTTTATAGACGCCTTACTTACGCT
Organism: Schistocerca piceifrons; assembly: GCF_021461385.2. NCBI lineage: Eukaryota > Metazoa > Arthropoda > Insecta > Orthoptera > Acrididae > Schistocerca > Schistocerca piceifrons. The sequence continues at coordinate 146,745,991 of NC_060149.1, read as the reverse complement.
ATCGCAGAGGCTTTGCGTTTGCATCACAATACTGGCCTCATCGTACTTAATTTCACGATTATATTCGTGGCAATGCTCGCGACAGCTGATTTACTTGGTTGGTTTAGTTGATTGTTCCCTTCATCTGTTTTCGATTCTTCTGACAGTCTGCCCCATGTACGAGGCGTGTTTTTTTAAGTAAGTACCGTTTTGAAATTTAAAAAATACGTGCTAAGCTATCTCAATAATTTTATTTTTACATGAAAGCCTGTACCTTAATCTACTTTTCTACATAATTTCCGTCAATATTGAGGCACTTGTCATAACGTTGTACCAGTTTTTGAATACCCTCCTCATAGAAGTCTGCCGCCTGACTTGTTAACCACTGCATCACCACTGTTTTGAAGACGCTGACCACCCAGGTGTTTCTTCAAGTGCAGGAACAGATGGTAGTCACTGGGCGCAAGATCGGGGCTGTACGGAGGATGATCTAAAGTTTCCCATCGAAAAGATTTGATGAGATCTTTGGACTGATTCGTCACATGCGGACGGGCATTGTCTTGCAGCAAAACGATGCCCTTGCTCAACTTCCATGGACAGTTGCTTTGATTCTGGTGTGACGTAGGCCACCAATGTTTCATCGCCCGTAACAATTTGGATTAAGAAATCATCACCGTCGTTGTGGTACCGCTCAAGGAAAGTCAATGCACAGTCTAAACGTTTGGTTTTGTGCACATCCGTCAAAATTTTCGGTACCAAACGTGCGCACAATTTTCGGTAATTCAAGTGCTCGGTCACAATGCCCTACAAAACACTACGAGAAACATGAGGAAAGTCATTCCGCAAGGAGAAAATCGTAAATCGTCTGTTTTCTCTCACCTTATTGTCCACTTCCTGCACCAAAGTTTCATTAACTGCCGAAAGACGCCCACTCCGTTGTTCATCATGCACATTTGTGCGGCCATCTTTAAATGCTCTCACCCTCTTTCTTACCATTCCATCACTCATAATGTTTTCTCCGTAAACTGCACAGATCTCACCATGAATATCGATCGCTTTTAGGCCTTTAGCACTAATAAATCTTATAACAGCCCGTACTTCACAGTCGGCGGGACTCACGATTATCGGAGGCATCTTAAACAATCAGTACACAACGTAAACAAGGAAGAATCAGACTGTAATGGCGTCAGTGCGTAGATTAAGGTACAGGCTTTCAGGCAAAAATAAAATTATTGAGATATCTTAGCACGTCTTTTTTTTAAATTTCAAAACGGTATTTACTTAAAAAACACGCCTCGTAATACAAGCCATATTCGTATGGAACGTAATACACAGCTGTCTTTTGGAGATCCTACATTGTCTTTAATATAACAAACAAGACTTTTTATCTTAGATGAAGGGAGCGAAATACACTGGATGTCTAGAGTCTACCGATCTTTCCGGGTAGTGGGACAGCATAAGGTGGGCAAGCGAGTCTTGGCCTCTCTTCCTCTGTCTCAATCTCAAACGCTTTCTCAGGCGTTCTTGATTCTCATTGCAACGCCTGTTTAGTTTGACGACATGTAAACAACAGTTCGGCAGAACACTCGTAAGCACACCATCAATCCTATTTTCAGCTACCAGAACATTATCGTTCTGGTATCCGGATCCGTGGAAGTCTATGGACCTCGGGCCGGCCGCGGTGGCCGAGCGTTTGTAAGCGCTTCAGTCCGGAACTACGCGGATGCTACGGTCGCAGGTTAGAATCCTGCCTCGGGCATGGATGTGTGCGATGTCGTTAGGTTAGTTAGGCTTCAGAAGTACTAAGTTTAGGGGCTGATGACCTTAGATGTTAAGTCCCATAGTACTTAGAGCCACATGAACCATCTATGGCTGTTAGAGGGCACAGTCTCGCCGCAGCGCAGCGCTCACAGCGTGAGCGTGCCAGTCGTCTCGCCAAGTAACTATGTGGATCAATAGTGTTCCTCGTGGCCGATATATACACGGCAGTCCAGCGTATGGTCAGTCGCACTTACGATTAATGATGTCCGTCTTACTGCATACTTCCTCTCTTGTAACCATTAAACACAACAATTCCCGCACCTTCCGTGCCACTGCTTGCCTGCTGCGAGGCTCCATCCTCTCTCCTCTCCTTTATGTCCTCTATGCCGCCGATAGCCCCAACCTCCATCAGTACACCTCCTTCAGTACGCTGAAGACACCGCTTTCCTCGCTGTCTACCCTACGTTCCAGACATCATAATGATACCTCCAAATCCACCTCCTAATGTAACCAATGGCTCCTCAAGATCAACCCTTCCAAAACCCAAGCAACAATTATAGGACACACCTCCCGTCTCCATGACTTCTAGCTTACCATTTACGACTGTCCTGTCCAGCTAACTAATACACTAAAATATCTTGGACTAAACATCGACTGGCAACTAACTTGGAAGTGTCATTTAACAACCCAAAAGAAAGCTTACAATAGACTGAAACTACTAACTGGCCGAACTTGGGCGTTGCACCACTCCTCGGTCCTCCACACGTGCAAAACCTTCATCTGACCCATCCTTTGCTATGCCAGTTTTGCGTGGATCTCCGCCTCAGCCAAGATCTATCAGTCCCTCCAAATATTGGAACACCATGCAGTCCTGCTGGCTTTCTGTATCCGTTTACCTTCCCTCACAAGGATCCTTTACCAGCTCATGAAACTGCCACCTCTCCTCACTCACATTGAACACCTATGAACAACCTACGCCATCTACAAACTTTACTCCAATAATCCAGTAGTATCCTCTCTACTTTCCAATCCTCATACGCTGCCGCGCCTTTACCAACACATCCCACCAACCCCTCGCCTACATACCCTCCACATACTCACCCAAAGAAACTTCATCCATTTCTCCCTCCGAGAACATAAACTCCACCTCGACATTTACTCTTCCCACCAGCTCCAAATTCACCTAACCCATTCCACCTCATCAGGGCTCCTTCTCCCTCAAAATGGTTCAATGGCTCTGAGCACTATGGGACTCAACATCTGTGGTCATCAGTCCCCTAGAACTTAGAACTACTTAAACCTAACTAACCTAAGGGCACCACACACATCCATGCCCGAGGCAGGATTCAAACCTGCGACTGTAGCAGTCACGCGGCTCCAGACTGACGCGCCTAGAACCGCACGGCCACACTGGCCGGCCCTTCTCCCTCCCCTTCCACTATTTCTTTACCCCCTTTTTCTCCCTCCACTTTTCTTTCCCCACCCCTTTCTCTCATCAAAATGTAGCCATACAAATAACCTCCTCAACACCACCCCTCCTTCTGTCCCAACAGCCACTCCAAACGCATCGATGCTATGCATCAGTCCGCCACCCTTACACCACCACATTCCTCATCTCCTCACCGACCAACATTCCCCCCTTCAACAACAGACTGCCTATCCCAGGGCAGGTACTTCCAGTTTTAGTGACAGGAAAGTGCTTCTATTAAATATAATTGTTTCAGCATCATGTTTTTAATATTTTTAAATGTGTGCATATTGTGTTTGATCTTTTTCAAATGGTTCAAATGGCTCTGAGCACTATGGGACTTAACTGCTGTGGTCATCAGTCCCCTAGAACTTAGAACTACTTAAACCTAACTAACCTAATGACATCACACACATCCATGCCCGAGGCAGGATTCGAACCTGCGACCGTAGCGGTCGCGCCGTTCCAGACTGTAGCGCCTAGAACCGCTCGGCCACTCCGGCCGGCTTGGTGTTTTTAACTAAAGCGCAGAAAGTCATATCCCTTGTCCATATAAAAACTTCCATTTTATTTTGACCTTTAAAAAGTCTTAAATTCACCTTTCTGTTTCTAGTTTTTTCTTCTCATTTAGTTTTTGTTGTTGTTGTTGACCGTACTGCTGACAGGAAACTGCCCGCCGTAATGGGGCGCAGGCAGATGGAATAACAATAAAGAAGAAAAAGAGCAGTCACTTCTGTACTCGCTTCTAATATTGTCGGTTTCTATCAACGCTGTGCTGCGGACTGTTGGATAACCACGTCTCTTGGCACTTGGTTCAAAAATGTGTGTGTGTGAATTCCTAGGGCACCAAACTGCTGAGGTCATCGGTCCCTAGATTTACACACTACTTAAACTAACTTATACTAAGACAAACACACACACATCCACGAGTGAGGACTCGAACCTCCGGCGGGAGAGGCCGCGCAGTCCGCGACATGGTGCCTCAAACCACGCGGTGACATTTGGTCTTTCTCTCTAATCACAATCCAGATGGTATCTGTGGTGTCACCGCCAGACACCACACTTGCTAGGTGGTAGCCTTTAAATCGGCCGCGGTCCGTTAGTATACGTCGGACCCGCGTGTCGCCACTATCAGTGATTGCAGACCGAGCGCCGCCACACGGCAGGTCTAGAGAGACTTCCTAGCACTCGCCCCAGTTGTACAGCCGACTTTGCTAGCGATGGTTCACTGACAAAATACGTTCTCATTTGCCGAAACGATAGTTAGCATAGCCTTCAGCTACGTCATTTGCTACGACCTAGCAAGGCGCCATTACCAGTTACTATTGATATTGTGAATAATGTACAGTCAAGAGCGACGCTCATCATTAATGGATCAAAGTTAAGTATTCCACGAGCTACGTCCGTTTTTTCTAAATTCTAATTTCCTTGTACTGTTCCAGACCTCACGCCAGCCTGCGTGAGCTAAAACGCGTACCTTTCGGCTTCCTCTAATAACAAGGTCTTGGCTCTCCTGTCAACCCACAACAGTATCTCTCTTTGCTTTTGGCCTGTTGCCATCGTTGTGACGAAGGTTTCTGCTTTGCATTTCGTTCTTACCTAGGTTGCTTTGGTCTTGTCCTTGTCTGTGTACTGTGCGTCGTCAGTCAGCCGTGTTCAGCTCACCTGCCGCTTGGAGCCGTGTTCTCTCTCCTTCCGCCTTGCGGTTTCAGGTTTTTCTCTCCTCGGTTCTGACGCATGGACTAATATCCAGCTACCCGCGGAAATAGTAACTGTTCACTTTCAGAAACAAATCTTCTAAATCGCATTATGTCCCATAAACATTCGATGGGATTCATAGCGGAAGATCTGGGTGACCAAATCATTCGCTCGAATTGTCCAGCATTTTCTTCAAAACCGCGAACAACTGTGATTCGGTGACAAGGCGCATAGTCATCCAGAAAATTTACGCCGATATTTGAGAACATGAAACACATGATTGGCTGTAAACTATCGCCAAATAGCCGAATATAATCATTTCTAGCCAATGATCAGTTCTGTTGGACCAGAAGACCCAGCCCATTCCACGTTAACACACCCCACACGATTATGGAGCCACCACTAAATTGCACAGTGCCTCGTTGATAACTTGGGTCAATGGCTACGTAGGGTATGCGCCAAACTCGAATACTAACATCAGCTCTTACCAACTCAAATTAGGACTCATCTGACGAGACCACTGTTTTCCAGTAATCCAGGGTCCAACCGATATGGTCACGAGCCCAGGAGATTTCGTACTGTTAGCAAAGACACTCTCGTCGGTCATCTGCTGCTATAGCCCATTGTCGCCAAATTTCACCGCAGTGTCCCAATGGATGCATTCGTTGTACGAGGTGCATTCAAGTTCTAAGGCCTCCGATATTTTTTTCTAATTAACTACTCACCCGAAATCGATGAAACTGGCGTTACTTCTCGACGTAATCGCCCTGCAGACGTACACATTTTTCACAACGCTGACGCCATGATTCCATGGCAGCGGCGAAGGCTTCTTTAGGAGTCTGTTTTGACCACTGGAAAATCGCTGAGCCAATAGCAGCACGGCTGGTGAATGTGCGGCCACGGAGAGTGTCTTTCATTGTTGGAAAAAGCCAAAAGTCACTAGGAGCCAGGTCAGATGAGTAGGGAGCATGAGGAATCATTTCAAAGTTGTTATCACGAAGAAACTGTTGCGTAACGTTAGCTCGATGTGCGGGTGCATTGTATTGGTGAAACAGCACACGCGCAGCCCTTCCCGGACGTTTTGTTGCAGTGCAGGAAGAAATTAGTTCTTCAAAACATTTTCGTAGGATGCACCTGTTACCGTAGTGCCCTTTGGAACGCAATTGGTAAGGATTACGCCCTCGCTGTCCCAGAACATGGACACCACCATTTTTTCAGCACTGGCGGTTACCTGACATTTTTTTGGTGGTGGTGAATCTGTGTGCTTCCATTGAGCTGACTGGCGCTTTGTTTCTGGATTGGAAAATGGCATCCACGTCTCATCCATTGTCACAACCGACGAAAAGAAAGTCCCATTCATGCTGTCGTTGTGCGTCAACATTGCTCGGCAACATGCCACATGGGCAGCCGTGTGGTCGTCCGTCAGCATTCGTGGCACCCACCTGGATGACACTTTTCGCATTTTCAGGTCGTTATGCAGGATTGTGTGCACAGAACCCACAGAAATGCCAGCTCTGGAGGCGATCTGTTCAAGAGTCATTCGGCGATCCCCCAAAACAATTCTCTCCACTTTCTCGATCATGTCGTCAGACCGGCTTGTGCGAGTCCGAGGTTGTTTCGGTCTGTTGTCACACAATGTTCTGCCTTCATTAAACTGTCGCACCCACGAACGCACTTTCGACACATCCGTAACTCCATCACCACATGTCTCCTTCAACTGTCGATGAATTTCAATTGGTTTCACATCACGCAAATTCAGAAAACGAATGATTGCACGCTGTTCAAGTAAGGAAAACGTCGCCATTTTAAGTATTTAAAACAGTTCTCATTCTCGCCGCTGGCGGTAAAATTCCATCTGCCTTACGGTGCTGCCATCTCTGGGACGTATTGACAATGAACGCGGCCTCATTTTAAAACAATGCGCATGTTGCTATCTCTTTCCAGTACGGAGAAAAAAAATCGGAGGCCTTAGAACTTGAATGCACCTTGTATGCACCACATTGGTTTCTGCAGCTATTTCAAGCAGTGTTGCTTTTCTGTTAGCACAGACAACACTACGCAATCGCCGCTGCTCTCGGACGTTAAGTGAAGGCCGTCGGTCACTGCGTTATCAGTGGTGAGAGATAACCCCTGAAATGTGGTGTTCTCGGCACACTCTTGACACTGTGGGTCTCCGAATACTGAATCCCCTAACGATTTCCTAAATAGAATGTTCCATGCGTCTAACTCCAACTATCATTCCGCGTTCAAACGCTGTTAACTCCCGTGGTGTGGCCGTAGTAACGTCAGACACTTCTGCACTTGAATCAGCTGAGTGCAAGTCACAGCTCCGCCAGTCCACTGCTCTCTTATACCTTGTGTACTCGATACTGCCGCCATCTGTAATGTGCATCATCTCAGTGTGCATCACTGTACTGGCTCGCGACTCATCCGTCACTGCCAGCCGATGCGAATGAAATTTAAAAAACGAAGAGCGGCCATCCAATTAAAAATAGAGGTGAATGACGTTATTCGGAAAGTGATTTTAGGGCAAATTACACTACTGGCCATTAAAACTGCTATACCACGAAGATGACGTGATACAGGCGCGAAATTTAACCGACTGGGAGAAGATGCTGTGATATGCAAATGATTAGCTTTTCACAGCATTCACACAAGGTTGGCGCCGGTGGCGACACATACAGCGTGTGTACATGAGGAAAGTTTCCAACGGATTTCTCATACACAAACAGCAGTTGACCGGCGTTGCCTGGTGAAACGTTGTTGTGATGCCTCGTGTAAGGAGGAGAAATGCGTACCATCACGTTTCCGACTTTGATAAAGGTCGGATTGTAGCCTATGACAATTGCGGTTTATCGTATCGCGACACTGCTGCTCGCGCTGGTCGAGATCCAATGACTGTTAGCAGAATATGGAATCGGTGGATTCAGGAGAGTAATACTAAACGCCATGCTGGATCCCAACGGCCTCGTATCACTAGCAGTCGAGATTACAGGCATCTTATCCGCGTGGCTGTAACGGATCGTGCAGCCACATCTTGATCCCTGAGTCAACAGATGGGGACGTTTGCAAGACGACAGCCGTCTGCACGAACAGTTCGACGACGTTTGCAGCAGCACGGACTATCAGTTCGGAGACCGTGACTGCGGTTACCCTTGACGCTGCATCACAGACAGGAGCGCCTGCGATGCTGTACTCAACGACGAACCTGGGTGCATGAATGGCAAAACGTCATGTTTTTGGATGAATCTAGGTTCAGCTTACAGCATCCTGATGGTCGCATCCCTGTTTGGCGACATCGCCATGAATTCACATTGGAAGCGTGTATTCGTCATCGCCGTACTGGCGTATCACCCGGCGTGATGGTATGGGGTGCTATTGGTTACACGTCTCGATCACCTCTTGTTCGCATTGACGACACTTTGAGCAGTGGACGTTACATTTCAGATGTGTTACGACCCGTGGCTCTACCCTTCATTCGATCCCTGCGAAACCCTATATTTCAGCAGGATGATGCACGACCGCATGTTGCAGGTCCTGTACGAGCGTTTCTGGATACAGAAAATGTTCGACTGCTGCCCTGGCCAGCACATTCTCCAGATCTCTCACTAACTGAAAACGTCTGGTCAATGGTGGTCGAGCAACTGGCTCGTCACAATACGCCAGTCACTACTCTTGATGAACTGTGGTATCGTGTTGAAGCTGCATGGGCAGCTGTACCTATACACGCCATCCAAGCTTTGTTTGACTCAATGACCAGTCGTATCAAGGCCGTTATTACGGCCAGAAGTGGTTGTTCTGGATACTGATTTCTCAGGATCTATGCACCAAAATTGCGTCAACACGTAATCACATGTCAGTTGTAGTATAATATATTTGTCCAATGAATACCCGTTTATCATCTGCATTTCTTCTTGGTGTAGCAATTTTAATGGCCAGTAGTGTAAAATAACTCTTTATAAGTTCTGAACGTTGCACTGGAAAATGTACCAACCTAATAAAAGACATTGCAACAGTGGTCAAAACGTTGGTATGTACAATAACACAAAAGCACAGTGACAGACTTTCAGATAATTATTGACGGCAATGTTACAAGTTGTAATAGACCATTAGTTCCTCGTAGGGGTCGGGAAGCGGTAAAGACCCGCACAGAGTGCGCTACCTTTATCGATGTTGTCAACGATGTTCTTGTCGAACAGGAAGAGCCGGTCGCGCAGCCCGCCGAAGTTGAGTCGGAGGCTGCCCTGCAGGCGCGGCAGCCTCCGCGCGGCGATGCGCAGCTTCTCCCGGATGGCGGACAGGCTGCGTGGGGCTGCCGCCGACCGCACGGGCCTTTTCTGCTTGGGGCCCGACTCCGGCCCGGGGAAGGCGTGCTGCAGCGACAGCTCCACCAGCCGAGCGGGGTCCGTCGTCCACAGCTCCGCCTACGCAGCAACACGATACTCAGTTTGCTCACCTGACTGCATTATTATGGTCACCTCCTACCTGTGACGTCGAAAGCTCGTAACTCACGGCACGTGTCACTACTGGTGTTCTGGTGATGCATACGTGTAAGGGATCTGATTAATGCTACAACTACACTGATGTCCAATATTAAAACAGCAAACGGCTGTTTCCCCGTCGTGTGTCTAATTCACGATATAGTCATACAAACTGTCAACCAGATTGAAATTTTCACTCTACAGCGGAGTGTGCGCTGATATGAAACTTACTGGCAGATTAAAACTGTGTGCCGGACCGAGACTCGAACTCGGGACCTTTGCCTTTCGCAGGCAAGTGCTCTCCCAACTGAGCTACCCAAGGACGACTAACGCCCTGTCCTCACAGCTTTACTTCTGCCAGTACCTGGTCTCCTACCTTCCAAATTTTACATATCAGCGCACACTTCATTCTAGAAACATCCCCCAGGCTGTGGCTAAGCCATGCCTCCGCAATATCCTTTCTTTCAGGAGTGCTAGTTCTGCAAGGTTCGCAGGAGTGCTTCTGTAAAGTTTGGAAGGTAGGAGACGAGGTACTGGCAGAAGTAAAGCTGTGAGGACGGGGAGTGAGTCGTGCTTGGGTAGCTCAGTTGGTAGAGCACTTGCCCGCGAAAGGCAAAGGTCCCGAGTTCGAGTCTCGGTCCGGCACACAGTTTTAATCTGCCAGGAAGTTTCATGTCAACCAGATGTCCGTACGATCGAGTTCTGCACGGAAGATGACATCCCACTCATCGGACAACCATGCCAACGATGATGTAACGGTACCTATGAAACTACATAGTGTTTGCCTGGTAGTATCACATTCACAATAACCGTGTACACAACCACAGAAGGCGCAGTATGGCATAGAGAAGACGCCTACCAGGCTCTCTGCGGTGGAGGGCCAGAGAAAGAAAGGAAGCAGGACAGTCGTAAGCCGATGGCTTAGTGTGAATCGTTCTTTGGTGTCTCGGATGTGGCGACAATGTATACAGATCGAAACTGTATCCGGAATTCCAGGGCAGAGCCGACCACGTGTGATTTCAGAACAAAGGACCGTTATATGGCTGTAAGGACACGACAGTACAGCCTAAGTACTGCACATCAACTGGTATGTGAGCTCGCAGCATACAATGGACGTGTTGTATCGAGGCAAGCGGTGTGCAGAAGGCTTCGGCAGAGACCTACTGTACTACTACCTCTGACACGTCTCCACAGAAGGGAACGTGAGGAGTGGAGTCAACATGACACCTGGACGGTAGAGCAGTGGGCCAATTCCGTTTTCACAGATGAGTCCCGATTTGGTCTGCAGGGTGATTCGCGATGGATTCGCCTCTGGGAGGGACGTGCAACACGATTTCGTTACCCAAGCAGTGTGCAAAGAGACTGATATCGAGGAGGTGTGGGCAGGGATCATGTTTACCACTCGAAATTGTACGGGTGAATCGGCAAGGTTTAACTGCTGGAATTTGTCAAGTCTAACAGAAGTCAATTAACTGAAATTGTTTCCGTGGAATGGAAGTGTTTTGGTGTGACGGCTGGCAGTCTAAGTGAAACTGTTTTCTGAAATGTAGCCGTGCTGAGAATTAATCCGCATCCGCCAACGAACGCTTTCTAATTAATCAAAAGAGTGATGTCTCGTGCAGAACATCGCTAAGAACCGGTAAATGCTGGTCACCACGATGGTCAGAGTACGAGGCGAAGGGAAATTTCAACATCATTAGCGAAAGCTCAATTTACATTTTCGCAGGACTGGCACGACTTCATAAAGGCTTTATCGAAGCTAATCGTATGTTTAAGTTCCATGTAAATAGAGGTATTAAGGGACTGTGTTAGTAATAAACCCATTAAAAGTACACTCGCCATAATTTCATACTAATTTGTTAATATTCTGCCAACTCACATTAACGCGAGCGCCTGTCAAAGGTTTGAATAACCACCTTTTGCAGCCGGACCGCTGCGAGACATGCAGGAAGAGATTCAGTGAGGTTCAGGAAGGTACCAACTCCAGTGCCGTGTACAGCTGCGCTAGCTTACTCGGTCAAGGTTCCATGGCACGAACATCTCGATCGAGGATGTGCCACAGATTCTCGACTGGGTTTGAATCCGTTTGATGGCCAGCATCCTGGTGCTCTTTGAACCACGCACACAAACTGCGAGTTATGTGACACATTGCATTGACATGCTGATGGATACCATGGTCCCGAAGAAATACAGACTGGATAAAGAGGGGGACATGATCCCAAAGTACAGATACATACTTCTGTTGATCCATTGCGCCTTCCAGAATGACGAAATTACCCAGGCAATGCCCTCAGACTGGACCATTACAACTATTTTTGTAGGGCGTTCGCTTTGAGACGTTTGAAGGTGTACACTCCAGTAGCCGTCTGTCAGATGGAGCATTAGACGTGATTCATCTGAAAAGGTCACCTGTCACGATACAGTGGACGTCCAAGTGCGGTACTGGCGCGCAAATTCCAGCCTTCGTCGCCCATGAACAGCAGTCAGCATGGGTGCATAAACGATGTGCCTGTTGCAGACGCCCATACACGGCAACGTTCGCTGAACAGTCGTTGAGGAGACAGTATTGGTGGCCCCTCGGTTCATCTGGGAGGGGTGGAGTGGTCAGTTGCCCGACAGTTTTGCACGTCTAAGCGGACGTACATGTCTCGGAGTCGTCGTTCACCCCTGTCATCTATGGCCCTTGCCATTTGCTTTAGAGTATTTGTCTTGATGGGGTTTTGGATAGCGCCATTTTACCACGTACGGTATACTATATCTACGGGCCAAGACTCGAACTCGGGACCTTTCCCTTTCGCGGGCAAGTGCGGGTAGAGTACTTGCTCGCGAAAGGCAAAGGTCCCGAGTTCGAGTCTCGACCCGGCACACAGTTTTAATCTGCCACGAAGTTTCATATCAGCGCACACTCCGCTGCAGAGTGAGAGTTTCATTCCAGTTTCAGAAATGCTTCCATCCGCGACTCGAAAGCCAATGATCATGCCCTTTTGGAAGTCAGATATAGCACTCCTTTCTGCATTACGACAACGACTGCACTGTTTTCCGTGCCCCTCCCCTGCTCTCATTAATGTGACCGGACCGTGTACTTTCTGAAGTTTGCTTCGCGCGTAATTTTTCTGTTTTCTATGTGTGACATTTCTCTGTAACTTTGCCATATAGTTAACTGATAAATAAAGTAAATAAGAGCGAACCTCTATTTCGTTGGTGGAGAAGCCGCCGAGCCGCGTAAGGCGGCGGTAGTAGAGGTTGGCGCCGCCGACGGAGGGGGCGTAGCTGAGCTCCTGCAGCAGCAGCTGGCGCATGCCGGCGGACGCCGCCGTCCACACGCTCGTGTACGGCAGCTGCGGGCCCACCGGCGCCGGCTTGGCCAGCTTCAGCACGCCGCGCGCCCACTCGCTCCTGCAGCACACGCGTCACATTTGCCTCACCATCCGCTATATGACTGTGTCTTACCTACACACTATTTGATCAAAACTACCTGGAATTAAGTGCCATAGTAAGTGGATGATGTCACCTGAGGAACAAACTCATCAGGGGAAAAAAGAGAGGTTGCAACATTTGTAAATGTTAGGCATATAAAGTCAAACGTATTGAAACAAAGAGCTTTTATACCATAAAACTCAAACTAATGCCAGTGTCTTGACTGTAATTCACAAGTAACGAGTACTTTTGTCACTTTCTAAATGGAGCACCAAAAAAAGGATCAAGTGGCCCAGTTGAAGAAGCAAGAGAATCCACAAAACTTTAACCAGCTAGAAGTAGAACCAACACCCTTCACTGAAGTCAATAGACTTATAAAAATTCTAAAAATAAAAACCACATTTGGTGTTGCTGGAATTTCAAAAAGAATTCTGAAAAGTTGCTTCAACCGAATAACTAATGTCCTCAGTGTTATACATGGTGGTCCACTGATCGTGACCGGGACAAATATCTCACGAAATAAGCGTCAAACGAAGAAACTGCAAAGAACGAATCTTGTCTAGCTTGAAGGGGGAAACCAGATGGCGCTATGGTTGGCCCGCTAGATGGCGCTGCCGTAGGTCAAACGGATATCAACTGCGTTTTCTTTAAATAGGAACCCCCATTTTTTAATACATATTCGTGTAGTACGTAAAGAAATATGAATGTTTTAGTTGGACCACATTTTACGCTTTGTGACACATGGCGCTGTAATAGTCACAAACATATGGCTCACAATTTTAGACGAACAGTTGGTAACAGGTAGGTATTTTAAATTAAAATACAGAACTTAGGTACGTTTGAACATTTTATTTCGGTTGTTCCAATGTGATACATGTACCTTGAACTTATTATTTCTGAGAACGCATGCTGTTACAGAGTGATTAGCTGTAAATACCACATCAATGCAATAAATGCTCAAAATGATGTCCGTCAACCTCAATGCATTTGGCAATACGTGTAACGACATTCCTCTCAACAGCGAGTAGTTCGCCATCCGTAATGTTCGCACATGCATTGACAATGCGCTGACGCATGTTGTCAGGCGTTGTCGGTGGATCACGATAGCAAATATCCTTCAACTTTCCCCACAGAAAGAAATCCCGGGACGTCAGATCCGGTGAACGTGTGGGCCATGGTATGGTACTTCGACGACCAATCCACCTGTCATGAAATATTCAATACCGCTTCAATCGCACGCGAGCTATGTGCTGGACATTCATCGTGCTGGAAGTACATCGCCATTCTGTCATGCAGTGAAACATCTTGCAGTAACTTCGGTAGAACATTACGTAGGAAATCAGTATACATTAAACCATTTAGATTGCCATCGATAAAATGGGGGCCAATTATCCTTCCTCCCATAATGCCGCACCATACATTAACCCGCCAAGGTCGCTGATGTTCCACTTGTCGCAGCCATGGTGGATTTTTCGTTGCCCAATAGTGCATATTATGCCGGTTTACGTTACCGCTGTTGGTGAATGACGCTTCGTCGCTAAATAGAACGCGTGCAAAAAATCTGTCATCGTTCCGTAACTTCTCTTGTGTCCAGTGGCAGAACTGTACACGACGTTCAAAGTCGTCGCCATGCAATTCCTGGTGCATAGAAATATGGTAAGGGTGCAATCGATGTTGATGCAGCATTCTCAACACCGACGTTTTTGAGATTCAAGATTCTCGCGCAATTTGTCTGCTACTGATATGTAGATTAGCCGCGACAGGAGGTAAAACACCTACCTGGGCATCATCATTTGTTGCAGGTCGTGGTTGACGTTTCACATGTCGCTGAACGCTTCCTGTTCCCTTAAATAGCGTAACTATTCGGCGAACGGTCCGGACACTTTGATGATGTCGTCCAGGATACCGAGCAGCATGCATAGCACACGCCCGTTGGGCATTTTGATCACAATAGCCATACATCAACACGATATCGACCTTTTCCGCAATTGCTAAACGGTCCATTTTAACACGGGTAATGTATCACGAAGCAAATACGGTCCGCACTGGCGGAATGTTACGTGATACCACGTACGTATACGGTTTTGTCACAAAGCGAAAAAAGTGGTCCAACTAAATCTTGTGTTTTGACTATTACAGCTCCATCCATCACAAAGCGAAAAAGTGGTCCAACTAAAACATTCATATTTCTTTACGTACTACATGAATATGTAATAAAAATGGGGGTTCCTATTTTAAAAAAAAAAACGCTGTTGATATCCGTTTGACCTATGGCAGCGCCGTCTACCGGGCCAACCATAGCGCCAGCTGGTTTCCCGCTTCAAGCTAGACGAGTTTCGTTGTTCGTTTGATGCTTATTTCGTGAGATATTTGGCCCGCTCACTAGCAATATACCACCCTGTATACGTAATGCATCACTGGTACAGGGAATTATTCCAGGCAGGTTAAAATATGCAGTTGTTAAGCCTCTTCATAAGAAAAGTGACAAGAAAGACAGAAAGACTAAAACAATTATCGTCCAGTTTCCTTGCTGACAGCTTTTTTCCCAATATACTCGAAAAAGTAATGTTCTATACAGTAGTCTCACACTTAGGTAGGAATAGTTAAGAATTTTGATGAGGACTGGGTCCACAACCTTCACGAAATTTCAGAATGAAGACATTCCCCTTTAAGCTGTCAAAATATTATTTACTGTGATTGCAATTTCCACACACGGTCACTGTCAAGCATTCTGAAAGCCATGTCACCAAATAAAATACACTTAACTACAACACTGACAAACGTTGAAAAACGAAAATTTTAAAGGTACGTACGTGAAATGTTGTAACCTACTCATTAACATTTAGCTGGACACGCTGGAACACATTTCCGAGGAGTGTAAAAGCAAATATATGTCGAGGTGTAAATTTATCCGCTGTTCCATACACCATGTGAGCAAACTTAAGAAAGCTAATGAACCAACAGCAGATATGATGAAAACCTAAATTAAAATCTAGTGTTGTTGTTGTTGTTGTGGTCTTCAGTCCAGAGACTTGTTTGATGCAGCTCTCCACACTACTCTATCCTGTGCAATCTTCTTCATCTCCCAGTACCTACTGCAACCTACATGCTTCTGAATCTGCTTAGTGTATTCATCTCTTGGACTCCCTCTACGTTTTTTACCCTCCACGCTGCCCACCAATACTAAATTGGTGATCCCTTGATGCCTCAGAACATGTCCTACCAACCGATCCTTTCTTCTAGTCAAGATGTGCCACAAATTTCTCCCCAGTTCTATTCAATACTTCCTCATTAGTTATGGGATCTACCCATCTAATCTTCAGCATTTTTCTGTAGCACTACATTTCGAAAGCTTCTATTCTCTTCTTGTCCAACTATTTATCGTCAACGTTTCACTTCCATACATGGCTACACTCCACACAAATACTTTCAGAACTGACTTCCTGACACTTAAATCTATACTCGATGTTAACAAATTTCTTTTCTTCAGAAACGCTTTGCGTGTCATTGCCAGTATACATTGTAATCCTCTCTACTTCGGCCATCATCAGTTGTTTTGCTCCCCACATATCAAACCTTATTTACTACTTTAAGCGTCTCATTTCCTAATCTAATACCCTCAGCATCACCCGATTTAATTCGACTACATTCCACTATCCTCGTTTTGCTTTTGTTGATGTTCATCTTATATCCTCCTTTCAAGACCCTGTCCATTCCGATCAGCTGCTCTTCCAGGTCCTACAATGTCATCGGCGAACCTCAAAGTTTTTATTTCTTCTCCATGAATTTTAATACCTACTCCGAATTTTTCTTTTGTTTCCTTTACTGCTTGCTCAATATACAGATTGAACAACATCGGGGAGAGGCTACAACCCTGTCTCACTCCCTTCCCAACCACTGTTTCCCTTTCATGTCCCTCGACTCTTATAACTGCCATCTGGTTTCTGTACAAATTGTAAATAGCCTTCCGCTCCCTGTATTTTACGCTTGCCACCTTCAGAATTTGAAAGAGAGAATTCCAGTCAACATTGTCAAAAGCTTTCTCTGAGTCTAAAAATGCTAGAAACGTAGGTTTGCCTTTCCTTATTCTATTTTCTAAGATAAGTCGTAGGGCCAGTATTGCCTCACGTGTTCTAACATTTCTACGGAATCCAAACTGATCTTCTACCAGTTTTTCCATTCGTCTGTAAAGAGTTAGTGTTAGTATTTTGCAGCCGTGGCTTATTAAACTGATAGTTCGGTAATTTTCACGTCTGTCAACACTTGCTTTCTTTGGGATTGGAATTATTATATTCTTCTTGAAGTCTGAGGGTATTTAGTCTGTCTCATACATTTTGCTCACCAGATGGTAGAGTTTTGTCAGGACTGGCTCCCTCAAGGCTGTCAGTAGTTCTAATGGAATGTTGTCTACTCCCGGCGCCTTTTTTCGACTTAGGTCGTTCAGTGCTCTGTCAAACTCTTCACGCAGTATCATGTCTCCCATTTGATCCTCATCTACATTCTCTTCCATTTCCATAATGTTATCCTCAAGTACATCACGCTTGTACAGACCCTCTATATACTCCTTCCACCTTTCTGCTTTCTCTTCTTTACTTAGAACTGGGTTTCCATCTGAGCTCCTGATATTCATACAAGTGGTTCTCTTTTCTCCAAAAGTCTCTTTAGTTTTCCTGTAGGCAATATCTATCTTACCCCTAGTGAGATAAGCCTCTACATCCTTACATTTGTCCTCTAGCCATTCCTGCTTAGCCATTTTGCACTTCCTGTTGATCTCATTTTTGAGACGTTTTTATTCCTTTTTGCCTGCTTCATTTACTGCATTTTTATATTTTCTCCTTTCATCAATTAAATTCAATATATCTTCTGTTACCCTATTATTTCTATTAGCCCTCCAGTGTAGCAGGAGTAATAAACGGATCACAACAGTGGCAAATATGCAAACATGGAAATAAAAAAATGGTTCAAATGGCTCTGAGCGCTATGGGACTTAACATCTGTGGTCATCAGTCCCCTAGAACTTAGAACTACTTAAACCTAACTAACCTAAGGACATCACACACATCCATGCCCGAGGCAGGATTCGAACCTGCGACCGTAGCGGTCAAGCGGTTCCAGACTGAAGCGCCTAGAACCGCACGGTCACTCCGGCCGGCGAACATGGAAAGAGCATGAGGCTTAGAGTACGGAGATGCTAGTATAAAGAGCCCATATGTGGTTGCAAAAAGTATGCGTAGAAAGGAGGAAAGTGACAGAAAAACACGGTGGTCACATTAATGTGATCACCGTCGACGTTCGACGTCAAAATGCAATAACCACTCACATACTGAAGGTGGCAGCACTAGCAATGGAGGGTGTACAAAGCATGTCGTGGGTGAACGGGTTGGGGAGGGGAGGGGGGGACGCGCCGGCCGCTGGTGGCCGAGCGGTTCTGGCGCTACAGTCGAATCCTGCCTCGGGCATGGATGTGAGTGATGTCCTTAGGTTAGTTAGGTTTAAGTAGTTTTGGGGGGTGGGGGACGTGGAAACAGTGTAGTCGTTGTGGTAATTCAGAAACGGAGCGGTTTTTTTCTGACGTCCAAAAGGGACGTTAACTGCGTCACATGGCGTCGTTTGCCCGGCGGAGATGACACGTGGTAAGAGAGGTCTGCAGCGCGCCGCCAATAATCGCGCAAAAGTCTTGTAATCAGTATTTAATAAGGTGGTGGGCCGTCGTAATTCCAGGTGTCGGTTTATGAACGGGTGCAATAACGCCCTCGACAAAAACTTGAGGAGTCGCAGCTGTAGACGTGACAAGATCATTACACATCTTCGTCCTTTGCGTAGACGTGAGACCACAAAACGTACGATGAAGTTCGGTACGGAAACCGTCGATGCCTGGCGATTTGCATAGCTGTAGCGGGTAGTGACCTGGGTAGCCGCGCGGTCGAAGGCGCCCTGTCGCGGTGCGCACAGCTCCCCCCGTCGGAGGTTTGAGTCCTCCCTCGAACATGAGTCTGTGTGTTGTCCTTAGCGTAAGTTAGTTTAAGTTAGATTAAGTAGTGCGTAAGTCTGGCGTGAGGTCGGATGAGCTGAGCGCGGGCGCAAACTCACAGTTCCTCGGTGCTTTTGGTGCGGACCCGCCCGACGCCGGCGCGCCGTAAGGCACGGAATCTCACACCAGGACGTATTTCTCGGGCCGGCCCGGATGTTGCCTTGCGTCAAAAGGGAGAGCTGCGACGCACCCAGATGCGAAAGCGAAGGGCGTGTGGCACAGGGGGAGCTGTGTCCAGGGACCGAAGATCTGTCCCTCGGGAGGGAGGGTTGAGCGTGGCTGCTAGGCTGCGGGGGTGTTGCTTACTCTGTGTGCGACCCCTCTGCGCTGGCTTGGCCGACGGGTGGAAGCTCGGGCTAGTAGGCGGCCAAGGACGAGAAGTGCGTCCGCTTCTCCGGAGTGAGGGATGTACTTGCCGAGGAGCGTCGGGTGACATCATCGATGACGGGGCCACCGATGGGGACCGGTACGTTGGCAACGGCGTGCTGAACCAACACCACCTAGACTGCAGGCTTGCGCACATACTTGTGACGTCACATACTGACGGCCGGGTCTGCATCGGAACTCTCCTGTTAAGCACTCTGCAGCTATACGAACTTCACGAGTTTTAGAGCTGAGACCACATAGGGATTCCCGTGCTTTCCTCTTCTACAAGGCCTTGAAATGAAAGTATGGAAATTTATATCGTTGCGTAAAGTAACTGAACAAAACTGCCCTACGTTATTTCAAGATGCAAAATTATTTTGACGATTTGCCTTAAATAGATCGCTACCGTCGCAGGTTCGAATCCTGCCTCGGGCATGGATGTGTGTGATGTCCTTAGGTTAGTTAGGTTTAAGTAGTTCTAAGTTCTAGGGGACTGATGACCACAGATGTTAAGTCCCATAGTGCTCAGAGCCATTTGAACCATTTTTTATTTCCATGTTTGCATATTTGCCACTGTTGTGATCCGTTTATTACTCCTGCTACACTGGAGGGCTAATAGAAATCCTAGGGTAACAGAAGATATATTGAATTTAATTGATGAAAGGAGAAAATATAAAAATGCAGTAAATGAAGCAGGCAAAAAGGAATAAAAACGTCTCAAAAATGAGATCAACAACAGACCCTGCAAAAGACAAAATAAAAATAAACAAAGTTAACACAACTAAAAATGTAGTAATAGTGGATATCGCCACCCAAAAGCGGAACCAACTGGTAATTCTTTATGATGTACCTGTTACACTTAAAGAAAATGATATTTGTGAGACAATTAGTCAACAGAACTTTGAGGACATACATTTAGAAACATTTAAAAATAAGTTGAAGCTGAGTTTTAAAACTGGACCCCAGGAACGGGATGTCGTACATCACGTTGCCGAGTCTCGAGGATTATGTGGCGCCGGCTCACCACTATGGGCAGAATATACATGGGCTTCCATGCCATCAACGTGAGGGACTACCAAGTGGTTCCCCTGTGCCACAATTGTGGCGATTTGGACCACCTTCACAAACACTGCAAACGGAAACCGGCTTGCTTCAGGTGTGAGGCTGAAGACCATGCGGCAGAACTGAAATATGTGTCCCCTGCAAGCGGAGAGGCAAGAAGAGCTGCATTACTACAGGAAGAAACTGCCCTACCTGCAGGATGTTAGAGCAAAGGCTCATTGCTAGAACTGATCATGGCTGAAGCTATATCTGTACATAGGAAGCCTAAGAGAAAGTCCCCGAGTAAAGGGCTGAGGGATGCACTGAGAGCCAGCAGATTCAGGGAATTCATACAAAATTTCACCAAGATACAAACTGAAGAAGTGGAAATGAAGGACGATTGTATGCAAACGGACCCTTGTGGTCAGAAAGATGCTCCCTCTCGTTCAAGCTGGGGACTAAGGCCATCCTGTGGTAGGGAGAATTTCGATGACAAGGCGCAATAACATGGTTACCAAAGAGCGAGTGCAGGTCAATGTCGTGAGCAGCACTACTTCGCCTATAGATCCATCTTTACAGAGCGGTTTGGGTGTAGACCCCATAAGGGTATACCCAAACATATATGCAATTAGCGCTCCTGCAGAAGCCGACTGTCCTCACTACAGCTCTGAGACATCTGGTGCGTGTTGGCCATGAGTACGGTAGGGACGTCACCTTCTCGGTTATGGAGGCTGTGGATAGGATACAGCCTAAGACGATAAATCTCCCCACTGACTTCGGGGCCCTGCGAGACTTAGTCAAAAAAGTTTTTGACAGACGAAATGAAAAATTTGATTTAGATGAGTTGTACAATCTGTCATTACAAATGGGAGGATAGCGCATGATTGGAGTAAGAACTGGCTGGATTCACACATACGAACATACTTTCCACAAGTAAGATAAACATAGGACAAATAAATGCGCATAACAGTAAACTAGTAACGCAGGAACTCCGAAGAGTGGTGGAGGAGAGGAGTCTGGACGTGCTCTGTCTGCAGGAGCCATACTCCCAAGCTGGGCAGATCCCCTTCGCAGCAGCCAGCTGGCAGGTAATCCACAGTGAAGTGGAACCAAGAGCTGCAGTCATGATCACAAATAGGGCACTGAGAGCTACAGCTCTAGTACAGTTTTCTGATGACCACTGCAACGTCGTGGAACTACAGTCACCTATTGGAGTGCTGTACCTTATAAATATGTACTTCCAGTACTGTAGAGGAATCGATGAATTCCTAGATAAATTAACTCAGGTGGCCACGGCGTTGCAGGGGCGCAGATTTGTCGTTACAACAGATATAAACACGAAGTCCCCCTCCCCCCTCCCCCCCCCCCCTTAGTTCAGTGGCACCCGAGACGACAGAGGAGAAAAAGCTGAAGAGACTATAATGGCATTGTAATTAATGGTCGTCAATAAACAAGGGCACCGCCCTACCCACACAGGTGGTGGGGGTGAGGGCACAAATATTGGCCTTACCTTTGTAACGCCTAATCTCGTAACAAAGGTAAGAGATTGGACGGTCTGGGAACAAATCGCTACCAGTGACCACAATTTAATAACATTCTCATTGGGTCGTGGAGAGTGCCACTAGGACGTGGGGTGGGAAATACCGTTCAACTAGAACAGAACTGATTAGGAGCGCTTGGCAAAGCAGTGTGACATACCGACATTGCCAGAAGGTGACGAGAACGTGGAAGAATACGCCGAGGAGCTAGTGAAAACAGTCATCGGGGTGGTGAAGGAAGCTGTACCAACAAGGAGGAGAGCCGTTGCAGCTTCCCCGTCACCATGGTCAGCCGAAATGGGACAGATGCACCAGTCTGTAAGGAGGGCAAGGAGGTACCACCAGCGAAGTATCGTCTGGGAAGAAAAGCAACGTTTCCAGAATGAGATTTTCACTCTGCAGCGGAGTGTGCGCTGATATGAAGCTTCCTGGCAGATTAAAACTGTGTGCCCGACCGAGACTCGAAATCGGGACCTTTGCCTTTCGCGGGCAAGTGCTCTACCATCTGAGCTACCGAAGCACGACTCACGCCCGGTACTCACAGCTTTACTTCTGCCAGTATCTCGTCTCCTACCTTCCAAACTTTACAGAAGCTCTCCTGCGAACCATGCAGAACTAGCACTCCTGAAAGAAAGGATATTGCGGAGACATGGCTTAGCCACAGCCTGGGGGATGTTTCCAGAATGAGATTTTCACTCTGCAGCGGAGTGTGCGCTGATATGAAACTTCCTGGCAGATTAATTTCATATCAGCGCACACTCCGCTGCAGAGTGAAAATCTCATTCTGGAAATATCCCCCAGGCTGTGGCTAACCCATGTCTCCCCAATATCCTTTCATTCAGGACTGCTAGTTCTGCATGGTTCGCAGGAGAGCTTCTGTAAAGTTTGGAAGGTAGGAGACGAGACACTGGCAGAAGTAAAGCTGTGAGTACTGGGCGTGAGTCGTGCTTCGGTAGCTCAGATGGTAGAGCACTTGCCCGCGAAAGGCAAAGGTCCCGAGTTCGAGGCTCGGTCGGGCACACAGTTTTAATCTGCCAGGAAGTATCAAAGCAACGTTGGTTGGGAATTTACAGGGAGGCTAAAGAACAGTTTCAACAGGAGCTGAGGGCAGTAAGGTTGAAGAGTTGGGAGAAATTTGTTTAAAGCCAATTGGCTACAGGCCCATGGGGTATCCCGTACAAGTTAGCATGTGAAAAAATAAGATCACCAATGGTGCTGTCTACCGTCAGGGACGGGGACTGGATGAAGAAAACTTGGCAGGAGACTGCTGAGATTCTCCTTTGGGTCCTGTTGTCTGACAATAGACAAGAAGATGATTCAGAAGAACAACGACGAATCAGAAGAGAAGACCAACAGGCCAATGGAAATAATAGTATTGTTTATCCCATCTCTGAAGAGGAGGTCGGTGCCCAAATAAAGGCCCCGAAGAAGGGCAAAGCTCCTGTCCCAGACGGCATCACAGCGCAGGTGGTGCAATTCCTGGCCCCTCAAGTTGGTGGCGCCTCTCACTAAGTTATACAATGAGTGCTTAAGGCTCAGAAAATTCCCCTCCATCTGGAAGAAGGCAAATGTTGTAATAATTAAGAAAGGTCTAGATAAAGACCCAAAAGAAGCAAAATCCTACAGGCCTATTTGCCTACTGGACCTGCTGGGGAAACTTTTTGAGAGGTTGCTGGCAGACAGACTGGTAGCACATCGCGTATTGTGTGGGATGAGTGACAGGCAGTTCGGCTTTCGGTCGGGAAGATCGGCGTCTCATGCAATCGCCCTGGCTGCAGAGATCTATGATTCAGCCCCGTAAAAGTACATCGTCAGTATCACAGTGGATATCAGTGGCCCCTTTGACAACCTGTGGTGCCCATCGCTCTTCTGCTTGCGGGAGGAGTGTCCAGGGCCATTTTATGGCGGTCTTAGGAGATATTGTGAAGAAAGGGAGGTCTGACTATCGTACCCTAACGAGAAAAATCAGCAAAAAGATAAAAAAGGGGTGTCCACAGGGCTCTGTCCTGGGGCCACTCTTTTGGGACATAAACATGGATCCTTTCTTGGACAACTTAAAGAACAGTAATGATGTGCTAGAGGTCATAGTCTACGTAGATGACCTCCTCCTGCTGGTTGGCAGTCGTAGCTGCAAAGCCCAAAATCGAAAGGGGAATATGCATCCTGACTACGTGGTGCTGTACAGCAAAAATGACGATAGCACCTAGCAAGTCCATGTACTTACTACTAAAGGGACAACTTGTGCGAAAACCAACAGTAAGAATAAATGGCTCACCAGTTCTTCGGCGCCATGAGATACGATATCTAGGTGTAGTCGTCGATGAGACGACACTGTAACGCAAAGATCCCTGGAAACACTCAGTAACTTGATCGCGATCTGACATAAACGTTTCCACGTGCCACCAGACTTAATTAAATTATACCACAACAGTATTCTAACCTCGATTGTAGGATACGGCTCAGGAGTCTGGGCACACAGGCTCACGAGGGTCATGCCCGCCATGGCCGTATGAAGAGTGCAGCGAAATATGCTCCTGCGTTCTGTAGGGGCATACAGGACAACTCCGGGGAAGCACTATTTGTACTAATGGGACTTTGTCCTCTTTATATAAAAATCAGAGAACATGTAGCATGGTACTGGGTGAAAAAGGAGAAAAGGGACCTAATAGTTGAAATCATGGGGACTCATGTAGGGGATAAGTCTGGAATTAAAAGAAGGGGGGAGGATCTATGGTAGGAACAGTGGAACAACGATGAAACGCGTCGAAGAACACACGAGTTGCTGCCCAATATCAAGGAGCGTTTACAGCTCAAATACTTCAAGCCATCAAGCACTTTCTTACTGGACATGGACCCTACCCAGCATACCTATGCCGGTTTGGGAAGTGGGCTACACCAACGTGTGACTGTGGTGCTTACAGGGCACCCCGGGCCGTGTGGTGTATGAGTGCCCCATCTTCGACGACGTAGCAGCACAATTAAGACAACAGCTTCCAAATCTCGACACGTACTGCCTGCTCAGGCAAGAGGACCACTTTCAAATCCTAAATTAACTTGCTAACGAAATATCGAGTAAAGTTCTAAAAGAGCATCAAAGGAACAACCAGTAATAAATACAACCCGATTAGACCCGTGCACCTGTGCTGTTCCGCCGAGGTGTGGACTCGGCCAGCCGCTTCACGGCTGGGATCCGCCACGTCTCGGACTAGGGGGAAGGGTGCACATTCCAACCGATTACGACGCGCACCAGATATGACATTAGAAATAAGTATTAGGTTATATGTGGGATAAGATAGGATAACCCCACTAGGATAAGAACTGCAACGATTCCAACATTAAGGGCCAGCCCAGTGCCAGGGGCATGCCCATAGTGGAAATATAAGTAGTACAAACACTCCTGTAATAACAAAATAAGATAAGCTGCAGCATTGTAACAAAAATATAAATTAGACCCACTAATGTATTAAGGCGGTGGATTAAACATGAATCATGTACAAATAATTTACGGGTTTGCTGCCGGGTGACGTCGTCGAACACCACCGATGTTTCTACAGGAGCACACCCTGCCATTCTCAAGGCACAAATGCAAGGAAGAAGAAATGTGCAAGGAAATTTAATACCTCGGTTCACAGAGGAGAAACAAGGAAGATACCACACACATAACAAGTGTCAACACAAACCAAGATAACCAACATCAGCGGCGGTGTTCGACGGTGTTCGGCGACGTCACCCGGCAGCATACCCGTAAGTTATTTGAACATGAGATTCGCCGGGAAAAGTTAAGGTCTCACATTGTTTATCTCTACGGGGAGGAAATGTATCGTTGCTTGCGGAGGTTGGATAAACTTCGCAGCAGTAGAGCTAGGTTGGAATGTGCATTATCGTTTTTATTGAAGTGTCGAAATCATAATGTGGTTCCAACGTTTGCTAAGGTTGTGCATCATGTTAATTCTCCTGCCGCCAGTCGCATCAAGTAACGTGCTGGTTTAGCTCTTGTTCGGATCCACTATACTCGCCGTCAATTAGATTTTATTTCTAAGGAATTATTTCAGATTCATTTAATGATGGCGAAGTTTGAACGTTTCCTTGGCTCAGCGTCTAATTCTAATTTTAATTCTCGACGTTCTGTGATCAATCTCACGGAGAAAACGTTTGACGACGCAGCTTTGTCTGTGCTGCGGAAAGGTTTGAACTTCGCACCGACGCCTAAGAGTTTGCCAGTCGTTGATTTTATTAGTTCTCTCGAACAGGCTGTTTATAAACTACCTTCCGAGGCTGCGGAAGAGGTTAGGAGGGAAGCTTGTCGTGTGTTGACTGGGGCCCGTCCACCCAAGTGTAACATTACAGCAGCTGAGGCGGCTGCTTTACGATCACTTACAATGGATCCTGATATTGTTGTTTTACCTGCGGACAAGGGAAACGCCACCGTTTTGTTGAACAAGCACGATTACATTCAAAAGATGCAGTGTCTACTTTCTGATTCGGTGTATCGCAAAATCGGTGCTGACCCTACTAAGAGTGTTGAAAGAAAGGCAAATAACCTCCTGAAGAAAAGTTCTCTGTCACAGGAGATTATCAAGAGTCTTAATTCTTACTGTGCTGTACCACCTGGATTATATGGCCTCCCTAAGGTCCATAAAGAGGCTGTCCCGTTGAGGCCTGTTGTTTCTAATATTGGTGCTCCGACATATCGTGTAGTTAAACATCTTGCTAGTTTGTTAAGCCTGCTAGTAGGTAGGTGTGTACACCACATTAACAACTCTGCAGAGCCGCGCGGGATTAGCCGAGCGGTCAGAGGCGCTGCAGTCATGGACTGCGCGGCTGATCCCGGCGGAGGTTCGAGTCCTCCCTCGGGCATGGGTGTGTGTGTTTGTCCTTAGGATAATTTAGGTTAAGTAGTGTGTAAGCTTAGGGACTGATGACCTTAACAGTTAAGTCCCATAAGATTTCACACATATTTGAACAACTTTGCAGATTTCTTACGTCGATTGCAGGGCTTGCGTTTGAATGACTCTGATATTTTAGTCAGTTTTGATGTGGTTTCTCTTTTCACTCGCGTTCCTCTCTCTGATTCGTTGCAGCTAATTGAGGTTAAGTTTGGTGTCGAGTTAACAAATTTGTTTCGACATGTGCTGACTTCCACTTACTTTTTATTCAATGGTCAGTACTACGAACAGACTGATGGAGTTGCAATGGCAAGCCCGTTGTCACCTACTGTGGCCAATTTGTTTATGGGAGGACTTTGAGGAACGCGCATTGGAGTCAGCGACCTTGAAACCTGCGTGTTTTTACGGATATGTAGACGATACTTTTGTTGTTTGGCCTCATGGTAGTGAGAATTTAAACCGGTTTTTGGAACACCTGAATTCAATCCACCCGAATATTCAGTTCACTATGGAGGTGGAAAAGAATGGATGCCTTCCCTTCCTTGATGTGTTGGTCAAAAGGAAGGCTGATGGTACGTTGGGACATTCTGTTTATAGGAAGCCTACCCACACTGACTTGTACCTGCGAACTGACAGTTGTCACCATCCAGCTCAGCGTGAAGGAGTACTTCGCACCTTGGTTCACAGGGCCCACGTTATCTCAGACCCTGAAAGTTTGGCAGCTGAGCTATCACATCTCGAAGTCACCTTTCAGGCAGATCAAACGTGCGTTGCGCTATCAGCCTTCTGTGCAACGGGTGAGTGACGATAGCAACTAGGTGGCACCTAAGTCTACGGCCTTTTTGCCTTACGCAGGAAGCATTTCCAACAGGATTTGCCGATTTTGAGGAAATATGATGTGAAATGTGTTTTTCGACTACCTTCTAAGATTAAGGCCCTGTTGGCGTCCGTAAAAGATGATCTTGGTTTGCGTAAGGCTGGGGTCTATCGTATTCCTTGCAGTTGTGGCATGTCATATATTGGTCAGACAATCAGGACTGTGGAAGACCGGTGTATTGAACATAAGCGTCACACACGCTTACAACAGCCGAGCAAATCCGCTATTGCAGAACATTGCCTTGACACCGGTCATCCTATGGAATACAACAACACGGAGATTCTCGTTTGCACGTACAGCTATTTGGCTCTGAGCACTATGGGACTTAACTGCTGAGGTCAACAGTCCCCTAGAACTTAGAACTACTTAAACCTAACTAACCTAAGGACATCACACACATCCAAGCTCGAGGCAGGATTCGAACCTGCGACCGTAGCAGTCACGCGGTTCCAGACTGTAGCGCCTAGAACCGCTTGGCAATTCCGGCCGGCCGTCCAGCTATTGGGATAATGTAATTAAGGAAGCTGTTGAAATCAAACTATCAAGCAATCTTATTAACAGAGATGGTGGATTTTGTTTATATGCTGCTTGGAATCCGGATCTGTCTCTCACCAAAAAACAGAGGGACAGAATTAGTGCTACCTCACCTGTTGATTAATAGTAAATATAGATTTTTCTGATGTTGGTTATTTTTGTTTGTGTTGACACTTGTTTTGTGTGTGGTATCTTCCTTGTTTCTTCTCTTTGAACCGAGGTATTAAATTTCCTTGCACATTTCTTCTTCCTTGCATTTGTGCCTTGAGAATGGCAGGGTGTGCTCCTGTCGAAATATCGGCGGTGTTCGACGACGTCAACCGGCAGCAAACCCGTAAGTTATTTGAACATTCAATTCGCCGGGAAAAGTTAAGGTCTCACATGTATCATGTAGTTTCTGAATAAAGAATTTAAAAAAAAAGTAGTGCGTAAGCTTAGGTATCGATGACCTCAGCAGTTTGGTCCCATATGCCATTAGCACAAATTAATTAATTAATTAGTGAACTCCCAGGAGGTGAAATATTCCATTAACGTAACCCCCTCCTCAACCGTGAGGGCACTTGGAACATCCACGGCGACAGGATCGGAGTCCAGGACGGCCCCATCTTCGGCACGGTAGACTCGATGATGATGCTCGACAAAGCTACTCACTACTTCTACTTAGCAGGTGAGCGGCTGCACACGGTGATGGACGCGTTCAGTGACTAAGTTATGTTTGCGGTGTCTGTGATCGTGCTCAATATGACGCTACACCAGGTCTGCGGGCACGGACGGACCACTGCCTCCTGTAGTTTCCGGTAAGTAGTCGCTATTAGCGTCTGAATCATGCTGCTATCAGTTTGCACTTCTGGGGAACCTAGCTGGCCACCAAGGTCGCGGAAGGCGCTCAAGTAGAAGTCTGTTGTGTGTTTTTGCCAAGCGGCCACCTTCCTGCTGCACGTGACGAATGTACGATAGTGCGTCGCTTTAGCACGTTCCAGCCGTTAGTCCGTCAATGATGTGTATGATCGCGGACGTTGTTCACACTTTGTCCACGTCTCAGGGATAGTTTTTCAACAACCAGGATCCTGCAAATGCTGAGTGTTAAGCTTCCACAGTGCCCGACTCCTCCAAACCTCCTGGCGGGGAAAGAGCAGTGCACACATATACGCGCAGTGGTCAGAGAAAACGAAAGGCCAGCGCTTTACATCAAGCACCGCATGGCAGACAAATTTTGTCGGTCTAAGAGACTTGCCGAATGGCTCGTGTGAAACGTGAACCGCCGGCCGCGGTGGCCGTGCGGTTCTAGACGCTGCAGTCCGGAATCGCAGGACTGCTACGGTCGCAGGTTCGAATCCTGCCTCGGGCATGGATGTTTGTGATGTCCTTAGGTTAGTTAGGTTTAAGTAGTTCTAAGTTCTAGGGGACAGATGATCTAAGATGTTAAGTCCCATAGAGCTCAGACCCTTTTGAACCATTTTTGAAACGTGAACCCTGAGTCTTCTGCGCGCCGTACATCCCAGGTATCCCGTAGGGGTATTGATCTTTCTGGCCGAGTACACAGTTAAAGAACACAAAGAGAAAATTTTCACGTCGATCAAAAAACAATGGGAAATCTACCCTGCATAAAATCGCTCCCTTTCACGTCGACACCCGGTACCAAAACGGCCATAGACATTGATGACACTCGTGGAGTTAATCGTAAACGCCATACCCCTGCCAGACGGGAGATACATGATTTCGTCAGTCAGGTTGCCCTCACGTACATACACCGCCACTTCACAGCCAAAGAACAATGGAGAAATCTCCCCTGCATAAAATCGCGCCCTTTCGAGCCAACACCCGGTACCGAAAGGCCCATAGACATTGATGACACTCGTGCAGTTAATCGTAAACGCCATACTCCTGGCAGACGGGAGATACATGATTTAGTCAGTCAGGATGCCTTGCGTACATACACCACCACTCCACGGCCAAGGTGATAGCCATGACAGGCATAGAAGTCATATCCTACTATCCGTGGTGTTGTTGTTGTGGTCTTCAGTCCTGAGACTGGTTTGATGCAGCTCTCAATGCTACTCTATCCTGTGCAAGCTTCTTCATCTCCCAGTACCTACTGCAACCTACATCCTTCTGAATCTGCTTAGTGTATTCATCTCTTGGTCTCCCTCTACGATTTTTACCCTCCACGCTGCCCTCCAGTACCAAATTGGTGATCCCTTGATGCCTCAGAACATGTCCTACCAACCAATCTGTTCTTCTAGTCAAGTTGTGCCACAAACTCCTCTTCTCCCCAATTCTATTCAATAACTCCTCATTAGTTATGTGATCTACCCATCTAATCTTCAGCATTCTTCTGTAGCACCACATTTCGAAAGCTTCTGTTCTCTTCTTGTCCAAACTAGTTATCGTCCATGTTTCACTTCCATTTCCATACAAATACTTTCAGTAATGACTTCCTGACACTTAAATCAATACTCGATGTTAACAAATTTCTCTTCTTCAGAAACGATTTCCTTGCCACTGCCAGTCTACATTTTATATTCTCTCTACTTCGACCATCATCAGTTATTTTGCTTCCCAAATGGCAAAACTCCTTTACTACTTTAAGTGTCTCATTTCCTAATCTAATTCCCTCAGCATCACCCTATTTAATTCGACTACATTCCATTATCCTCGTTTTGCTTTTGTTGATGTTCATCTTATACCCCCCTTTCAAGACACTGTCCATTCCGTTCAACTGCTCTTCCAAGTCCTTTGCTGTCTCTGACAGAATTACAATGTCATCGGCAAACCTCAAAGTTTTTATTTCTTCTCCGTAGATTTTAATACCTACTCCGAACTTTTCTTTTGTTTTCTTTACTGCTTGCTCAATATACAGATTGAATAGCATCGGGGAGAGGCTACAACCCTGTCTCACTCCCTTCCCAACCACTGTTTCCCTTTCATGTCCCTCGATTCTTATAACTGCCATCTGGTTTCTGTACAAATTGTAAATAGCCTTTCGCTCCCTGTATTTTACCCCTGCCACCTTCAGAATTTGAAAGAGAGTATTACAGTCAACATTGTCAAAAGCTTTCTCTAAGTCTACAAATGCTAGAAACGTAGGTTTGCCTTTCCTTAATCTTTCTTCTAAGATAAGTCGTAGGGTCAGTATTGCCTCACGTGTTCCAACGTTTCTACGGAATCCAAACTGATCTTCCCCGAGGTCAGCTTCTACCAGTTTTTCCATTCGTCTGTAAAGAATTCGCGTTACTATTTTGCAGGTGTGACTTATTAAACTGATAGTTCGGTAATT
Source organism: Schistocerca piceifrons (assembly GCF_021461385.2). Classification (NCBI taxonomy): domain Eukaryota; kingdom Metazoa; phylum Arthropoda; class Insecta; order Orthoptera; family Acrididae; genus Schistocerca; species Schistocerca piceifrons. Next base: position 146,714,637 of record NC_060149.1, on the reverse strand, counting down.
TTCACATCTGTCAACACCTGCTTTCTTTGGGATTGGAATTACTATATTCTTCTTGAAGTCTGAGGGAATTTCGCCTGTCTCATACATCTTGCTCACCAGATGGTAGTTTTGTTAGGCCTGGCTCTCCCAAGGCTGTCAGTGGTTCTAATGGAATGTTATCTACTCCCGGGGCCTTTTTCGACTCAGGTCTTTCAGCGCTCTGTCAAACTCTTCACGCAGTATCATATCTCCCATTTGATCTTCATCTACATCCTCTTCCATTTCCATAATAGTGTCCTCAAGTACATCGCCCTTGTATAGACCCTCTATATACTCCTTCCATCTTTCTGCTTTCCCTTCTTTGCTTAGAACTGGGTTTCCATCTGAGCTCTTGATACTCATACAAGTGGTTCTCTTTTCTCCAAAGGTCTCTTTAATTTTCCGGTAGGCAGTATCTATCTTACCCCTCGTGAGATAAGCCTCTACATCCTTTCATTTGTCCACTAGCCATCCCTGCTTAGCCATTTTGCACTTCCTGTCGGTCTCATTTTTAGACGTTTGTATTCCTTTTTGCCTGCTTCACTTACTGCATTTTTGTATTTTCTCCTTTCATCAATTAAATTCAATATCTCTTCTGTTACCCAAGGATTTCTATTAGCCCTCGTCTTTTTACCTACTTGATCGTCTGCTGCCTTCACTACTTCATTCCTCAAAGCTACCCATTCTTCTTCTACTGTATTTCTTTCCCCCATTCCTGTCAATTGTTCCCTTATGCTCTCCCTGAAACTCTGTACAACCTCTTGTTCTTTCAGTTTATCCAGGTCCCATCTCCTTAAATTCCCACCTTTTTGCAGCGTGGTAGCGCTGCTAAATGCACCTCCTGTAACAGTGCAATGCCTAGTTCCGAAGCCCATATCATTTCTTTCACGAGTTGGATCCTGACTGGTGCGCGGACAGCGTTGACATGGAGTGTCGCGATAGTATATGGCTACCGTCTACAGGTCGCTGCTGTGAAGATGCGGGGGCACACGGCGGCAGGCGTTGACGGCGCCCCTCGCACTGTGCCGAAGTTGACATCAGCAGGTCGCCTCCCCTAACGGCGGAGACTTCTGTGCGGGATATGCTGTTTCTTCAAAATCCTCTCTCCACGCCAGCGGTGACTTCGTCGCCGTGGTATCCACACGTTCAACGCCTGCCGGCACCGCCAGATCGGCTGGTATATTTCCTTCTTCGTTAGCGATTTCAGGGGTACGAACATTCTGTTCTGTCGATGCGAGAGCCACTGACGCCGCCGTTCGACAGACGCACTAAGGATGCTATCGTCCACCGTCTCAGACGCTGAAACGTGGATTTGCTCAAAAGGTAGAGTATCATCTCGTCAGCGAGAAGAGTCCCGTTCCGACGTCGTATGGTGCCTCCTTTTGTGTCTTTTAGGGGAGCATTGTTTACGCAATCTTCCTTCTGCGCTGGTCAGGCAGGAAGGCCGACCCGTCGGGATAACCAGAGAGTCGACCAGGAGTCACGTTCGACATCAGCGTTGGCAACGGACGCAGCCCGAGGAACCACTGGAACTGAGGACATGGCTGAAGTCACATCACCAGTTACCTTGTCCAAAGCCGGCTCATGACAGATCGGAACACTATCCATCAGCTGTTCATATGATTCCGAGAGCCGCACGGAGACTTAAGCGCCTTCGCATATGTAATCGGAAGTATCGTTGACGACGAGGGAAGTACCACTCCTCCAGTCGGCAGTTGTGTTATCCCTCACTGCAGACATTCAGCTGTGATGTGGCTCTCGTTTCCACACACAGAACAAGTACGCGGTTGTCCGTCGTACATGTTTACAGCCCGACATCCGCCGATGTGAGAAAAATGGTTCAAATGGCTCTAAGCACTATGGGACTTAACATCTGAGGTCATCAGTCCCGTAGACTTAGAACTACGTAAACGTAACATAATGACATCACACACATCCATTCCCGAGTCAGGATTCTAACCTGCGTCCATAGCAGCCGCATGGTTCCAAACTGAAGCGCCTACAACCGCTCGACCACAACGGCCGGCGCTGGTGTGAGACGGAACATAGCTGCGCAAATCAATTGTCATCTGGTGCACCCCATTAAGAATAGGGTATGTGCGGAAGTGCGCCCAGCGTTCTGCCTTAAGATCACGCACAGCCCCATATGACCGAAAAGCTACTATGATGTTCTCTGCAGGCACAAAAATGGTTAAAATGGCTCTGAACACTATGGGATTTAACATCTGAGGCCATCAGTCCCCTAGAATTTAGAACTACTTAAACCTAACTAACCTAAGGACATCACACACATCCATGCCCGAGGCAGGATTCAAACCTGCGACCGTAGCGGTCGCGCGGTTCCAGACTGAAGCGCCTAGAACCGCTCGACCACACCGGCCGGCCCTCTGCAGGTTACTGAAATGGTAGTTTGAACGCGCGAATAGTTCTAATACCTATTCCCACATGTTAGACTTTGGCCATGCCGACGTAACCGTCAGCGTGGCGGAAACGAGTCCCTGCCTGGTTGCGATTTAAACGTGCTCGCATGCAGCGTCATTTATCGTTTTAACGTAAACGGTGTTACTGAGAATCGAGAGATGGATACTCAGAAGTTCAGATGGCGAGATCTTCGCCTTCTCCCGTAGGAAACGGTCCACATCTAACTTTCTGTCGCGCATACTCCAGACAAAAGTTGAAATGTAATGATTTTCTGAACTTATTTGACATGATCGCAGTCCGCGAAACCCACACGCAGGCTGTTACAACATAAACAAACACTAGCTCACACCAAGGAGGTCAGAATAAGGCGAGGTGCCTGTATGCGACAAAAGTGAAGCCACCGCGCCATATTGTTGTGTCCATAGCATTTGTTGTCGAGTGAGTATTTATACTGCATTGCAGTGAAACTTCATACTGTATCAAAATACATAGTCAGAAATGACTGTCTATTAGTCATATGAAAGCTAAATGGCTCTGAGCACTATGGGACTTCACATCTATGACAATCAGTCTCCTAGAACTTAGAACTACTTAAACCTAACTAACCTAAGGACATCACACACATCCATGCCCGAGGCAGGATTCGAACCTGCGACCGTAGCAGTCGCGCGGCTCCGGACTGAGCGCCTAGAACCGCTAGACCACCGCGGCCGGCCCATATGAAAGCTAAGAGGGCAAGTGTCACACAGTATTTAACCGAGAAACTCACTTCCTGGTCTCAGCAGGATGGTTCCCCTGGCTTCAGACGATCTGTCCTCGGCATAGGTAGTGCCATCTCTCCTGATTCTAACCTCCTTGGCTCACATGCTCCGCAAGCGGAAATACAATACATCCTTTCCGGCCTCCCTTAGAGCTGGACTGTGTGCCGCTAGACCACCAGGCCCGCCTCCATCTCATTTATAGGAAGGAGACTCAGGCAATTTACGATTTCCACATTGCGACTGCAGTAACAGAATGCATTTGGTACACTTCGTGGTGTTTAACAAAGTGAAGCTAGTAGGAAGACGTTGCATTTCGCGAACGATTTTGTCTGATATTTGGAGTTGCTTTTAAAAACAGCTACTCACACAGAGGGAAAAATTTCGTCCTAAACAGTAAGTCATTTGTTTACTTCATTCATCACAATTAGGATTTGTTATTCTGTAGGTTTGAATGTTAACCACCGACGCTCTGTTATAATTTAATCCATAAATACGTTAATGTGGCTTTGTTGTCTCTAAGTTGTTGTATAAATAACTTATTAATTCTGCTGTAATCTATACAAATACTAATAGAAAGTTTTAATACCACACAATTTCCCTTTTATTAAAGAAAAAAATATTTATTGGTCTGAAACTATTCTGAGAACAGAACTGAACGCTTATGCAATATATAGAATGCTATATATAGAATGTGGAAGAAAATTAGATTGCCAATGGAGAAGGAACAAGAAAGTGAATTGATCTTCTAAACATAAACATATCAAAAGAAAAAACCCTCACGTGTCTGAATCTACTCAGAACCTCCAAAAAATATGCAGAGTAATGGATTTCCAACATAGTTGCGAAATGTGTAAGTTACGAATAGATACATGAGAAATACACCCAACAGTAATACAGCAAGCACCACTGATTTAAAGAAACAGCTTTTTGTTTCGAACAAACTGCAATAAGCAGCTGACTGAACAACTGTGGCCAAGGTAAGAAAGGGAAAGACGACAGCTAAAGAGCAGAATAATCAATAAAACTTTCCGTTACAACTTAAATAGGAAAGGTAGTGGCGACTTTAATCTCAGGAAGACAAAAATTTAAAAAAATATATATAACCACACGAAAGTAGCATATCATAACTGACCGCTACGAACAGACGTACAAGACAAGCAGAAACAGTGAAAAGCAAGCACTGAAAACTTAAAAAAAAAGGAAATACTTGGGTATCGAAAAATAAGGCAAAGCTAATGCAAAATATGACAGATGGGTTTCTACCAGTTGAGCTCCAAATTCTGTGATGAAATGAAGACAGAGGTAATTTACTTCGAGACAAACAGAATTCTAGCTGGTGGACTTTCGCTAGAGGGCTTTAGGGTATGTTACCACGAGACACAGCGTGCTGCTGAGCTGACGTCAGTGTCGAAGTACTTCAAACACGCGTCAGCAGCATTCCCGTCAGCCGTGAAGGATGGCTGCCAGTTTGCACACCTACGGCCCAAGCTTGACTGGACGTTTGGTTGTAATGGCAATGACTCCACTGACTGTCACTGCGTTCCTAAGCGAAGTACCGAGTGAATATCAGAGGAGACATAAAGAGCGCCACACATGGCCTTACAGGCTAAGAGTGTGACGTTATGCAAACTATGCCCACGGTGCGGTCATGTATTCATTAGACAGCTTGATTTTTTTCCTCCCACCAGTCGAAACATTTCATAAAAATTTTCATTTACGAGGAGCGTTCAATAAGTTCAAATGTTTCAAATGGCTCTGAGCACTATGGGACTTAACATCTGTGGTCATCAGTCCCCTAGAACTTAGAACTACTTAAACCTAACTAGCCTAAGGACATCACACACATCCATGGCCGAGGCAGGATTCGAACCTGCGACCGTAGCAGTCGCGCGCTTCCGGACTGAGCGCCTGAACCGCTAGACCACCGCGGCCGGCCGTTCAATAAGTACTGCAACACATTTTTTCAGGTAGTTTCGGTTGAAAAAAATCGGAATTTGCTGTGGGACATCGTGTAATATTCCCGGTTCATCCGCTATAATTTCGTGATGTTCCGATCGGTGGAAAACCAGAGCATCGCACATATTCGTAGGCGCTTGCAGAATGTCTACGGAGACGCCATGAACAAAAGCAAGGTGAGTCGTTGGGAGAGACGTCTGTCATCAGCCCAACTAGATCGTGCAAACCTATCCGAACTCCGGCGTGCCAGCCGCCCGCACACAACTGTGACTCCTGCAATGTTGGAACGTGCAGACACTCTCATTAGTGATGATCGACATATTACAATCAAACACGTCCCTACTCAACTGGACGTATCTGTTGGTAGTGCCGAAACACTCGTCCATCAGTTGGGATACTCAGAGGTGTTCTAGCCGGGTTCCTCGCCGCATAACAGAAGACCACAAAGAGCAACGAAGGTCCATCTTTGTGGAATTGCTTGCGCGTTACGACGGTGATCGGGACAATTTTTTGTCGAACTTCATCACAGACGATAAAACATCGATTCATCACTTCGAACCGAAAACAAAATGTCAATCCATGGAGTGGCGCCACACCACCTCTCCTCCGAAGATAAAGTTCAAAGCCACACCTTCAGCCCATAAATTCATGGCTACGGTCCTCCGGTACTTCGAAGGGGTTATACTGTTTGATGTCCTCTGTCAAGGTGCAACCGTCAACTCTGACGTTTTTTTTGCTGCCCTTAGGAAATTGAAGAAATGACTTCAGCATGTTAGTCGCCACAAAAATTCAAACGAACTTTTCCTTCTCCGGATCTCGCACCTTCCGACTTCCATCTGTTTGGCCCAACGAAGGATGCACTCCGCGGGGAGCAGTTCGTGGACGATGAGGAGGTAATTGATGCTGCAAGACATTGGCTCCGACTCCGACCAATGGATTGGGTTTTGTAGCCAAAAGAGTGGGGAATAATATGGTGCATTGGAATCCTGAATAACACCAACTTGCTTTCAGAAAAAAAAAGTGTTGCATTACTGATCGAACGTCCATCGTACGTTGCGTGACGCTCTCTTTTCTCATGCGAAAGGAAACACACGATCGCCAAGAAGATACCTTTCTGAATGCATTCTTGCATATACACTACTCGCCATTAAAATTGCTATACCACAAAGATGACGTGCTACAGACGCGAAATTTAACCGACAGGAAGAAGATGCTGTGATAAGCAAATGATTAGCTTTTCAGAGCATTCACACAAGTTTGGCGCGGGTGGCGACACCTACAATGTGCTGACATGAGGAAAGTTTCCAACCGATTTCTCATACACAAACAGCAGTTGACCGGCGTTGCCTCGTGAAACGTTGTTGTGATGCCTCGTGTAAGGAGGAGAAAAGCGTACCATCACGTTTCCGACTTTGATAAAGGTCGGATTGTAGCCTATCGCGACTGCGGTTTATCGTATCGCGACATTGCTGCTCGCGTTGGTCGAGATCCAATGACTGTTGGCAGAATATGGAATCGGTGGATTCAGGAAGGTAATACGGAACGCCGTGCTGGATCCCAACGGCCTCGTATCACTAGCAGTCGAGATGACAGGCATCTTATCCCCATGGCTGTAACGGATCGTGCAGCCACGTCTCGATCCCTCAGCCAACAGATGGGGACGTTTGCAAGACAACAACCATCTGCACGAACAGTTCGACGGCGTTTGCAGCAGCATGGACTATCAGCTCGGAGACCATGGCTACGGTTACCCCTGACGCTGCATCACAGACAGGAGCGCCTGCGATGGTGTACTCAAAGACGAACCTGGGTGCACGAATGTCAAAACGTCATTTTTTCGGATGAATCCAGGTTCTGTTTACAGCATCATGATGGTCGCATCCGCGTTTGGCGACATCACGGTGAACGCACATTGGAAGCGTGTACTCGTCATCGCCATACTGGCGTATCACCCGGCGTGATGCTATGGGGTGCCATTGGTTACACGTCTCGATCACCTCTTGTTCGCATTGACGGCACTTTGAACAGTGGACGTTACATTTCAGATGTGTTACGACCAGTGGCTCTACCCTTCATTCGATCCCTGCGAAACGCTACATTTCAGCAGGATGATGCACGACCACATGTTGTAGATCCTGTACGAGCCTTTCTGGGTACAGAAAATGTTCGACTGCTGCCTTGGCCAGCACATTCTCCAGATCTCTCACCAATTGAAAACGTCTGGTCAATGGTGGCCGAGCAATTACTCTTGATGAACTGTGGTATCGTGTTGAAACTGCATGGGCAACTGTACCTGTACACGCCATCCCAGCTCTATTTGACCCAATGCCCGGGCGTATGAAGGCCGTTATTACGGCCAGAGGTGGTTGTTCTGGGTTCTGATTTCTCAGGATCTATGGACGCAAATTGCGTGAAAATGTAATCACATGTCAGTTCTAGTATAATACATTTGTCCAATGAATACCCGTTTATCATCTCCATTTCTTTTTGGTGTAGCAATTTTAATGGCCAGTAGTGTACTTGAGTAATGTTTAGTTCCCTGATATCTGTAGAATACCGCGTCCGGTGCGGTTACCTCTTAGACTGCTGCGCGGTTGTTTCTTTGACTGACAGCTCCACTGCACTGCAATTTTGAATTACAAAAGAAAGCACGCCACTGTTGCCTAGTCTTGCGGACGTCGCTTAGGGACATTTCTGGAACGACACACTCCAGCGACTTGCTCTGTCGCCTATATCTGTGTCTCCAGTGGCTTGGGACCATTTTGGCAGAAACATCACACCCTCTGTGTCGTTATCTATTGTGTATGAAACAACTACAGTAACAACATTAGTGTTCTTGTCTCACAGTTACTACCCTTGTCATACTTAAGAGAAGTACAGCACCTATTTATTTGCCATTATTTACTCTGCAGTGTCAGATGCAGCTAAAGAAGACAACTCGTGCTCTGGAACTTGAGTACCTTGTCGGCGCACGCAGTACGGTTGTGTAAAAAAAGAGACGGAGGAATGAAAACATGGATTCCGGAAACAGCGATCGCGTGCGACGCAACTCGCTTTATTTGTTCATGAGACCCAGAAAATATTAGATACAGGCTCCCAGGTAGATGCTATTTTCCTTGACTTCCGGAAGGCGTTAGATACAGTTCCGCACTGTCGCCTGATAAAGTAAGAGCCTACGGAATATCAGATCAGCTGTGTGGCTGGATTGAAGAGTTTTTAGCAAACGGAACACAGCATGTTGTTCTCAATGGAGAGACGTCTACACACGTTAAAATAACCCCTTGCGTGCCAAAGGGGAATGTTATGGGACCATTGCTTTTCACAATATATATAAATGACCTAGTAGATAGTGTCGGAAGTTCCATGCGGCTTTTCGCGGATGATGCTGTAGTATACAGAGAAGTTGCAGCATTAGAAAATTGCAGAGAAATGCAGGAATATCTGCAGCGGATAGGCACTTGGTGCAGGGAGTGGCAACTGACCCTTAACATAGACAAATGTAATGTATTGCGAATACATAGAAAGAAGGATCATTTATTGTATGATTATATGATAGCGGAACAAACACTGGTAGCAGTTACTTCTGTAAAATATCTGGGAGTATGCGTACGGAATGATTTGAAGTGGAATGATCATATAAAATTAATAGTTGGTAAGGCGGGTGCCAGGTTGAGATTCATTGGGAGAGTCCTTAGAAAATGTAGTCCATCAACAAACGAGGTGGCTTACAAAACACTCGTTCGACCTATACTTGAGTATTGCTCATCAGTGTCGATCCGTACCAGATAGGGTTGACGGAGGAGATAGAGACGATCCAAAGAAGAGCGGCGCGTTTCGTCACAGGGTTATTTGGTAAGCGTGATAGCGTTACGGAGATGTTTAGCAAACTCAAGTGGCAGACTCTGCAAGAGAGGCGCTCTGCATCGCGGTGTAGCTTGCTGTCCTGGTTTCGAGTGGGTACATTTCTGGATGAGGTATCGCATATATTGCTTCCCACTACTTATACCTCCCGAGGAGATCACGAATGTAAAATTAGAGAGATTCGAGCGCGCACGGAGGCTTTCCGGCAGTCGTTCTTCCCGCGAACCTTACGCGACTGGAACAGGAAAGGGAGGTTATGACAGTGGCACGTAAAGTGCCCTCCGCCACACACCGTTGGGTGGCTTGCGGAGTATAAATGTAGATGTAGAACAAGGGTTTAACGTTCGCTGAAGTGCTTAGGTTACTAAATATTAAGAACGATCTGGAATTAGAAACGGATGGGGCCGTAAATGAGTGATGTCCTCCTCATATCGACATTCGCCTGGTGTGTTGTGAACCCTGCTCTCCCGTTATGCGAGTAACCACCGCGCCAGCTCGGTGGATGTGTGAGAACGAAGCTGTGTAGCAGGGAGCAGGGCGCAGATAGCAGCAGATGTGTGTACTGGCGCCGCTGTGCTGCCTCGATAACGCATATGCTGAGGAATCGTGGCGCGCCCTGTATTGATCGCCTTTGTTATTCGTACTGCCCTTAATAGCGAACTGAAGACCCACATTGAGTCCGCCACACAGGCGCCAAGCTGACTTCCTCTCCTCCGTGCCAACTCCCGAATGTACACAAGACGCTTTACAAATGAAACAGTTTTCTGCGTCAGTCACTTGTTTCTTTTGGCGCTACGCGTTTAGATGTTTCATACCACTTTCTTCAGCTGGAGAATTGTTTATTTACGTATCTGGTGTTGGTGAAGAGTACAGACGTCTCATCACAGTAGCAGACCAAATGCAGTGTAGGTTATGTTGCGTCTTTTGATGGGCGGTAGAGTCGTAAAAAGTCTGTGTATTGCAGCCCCTCAAAAGACGCAACATAATCTACGCTACCTTTCGTCGTCTGCTGTGAAAAGATATCTGTCCTCTTCACCAAAACCACCTACATAAATAAACAAAATTACGGTGTGAAGCATCGAAATGCGTTGTGGCAAAATAAACGAGTGACTGAGGCAAAAAACTTATTTGTATTTATCAACAGACGTAGCCCTCATTATGCCATCATTTATGGAGGAAATATCCGTACTACACTGTGCATTATTTACGGTATTAGTCTAGAAATGCTTGTTCGTTTCACGAAAAGCTCAGTCCAGTAGCGGCAGATGCAAATGGGCGCTTCAGAAGTAATTCTGTCAACCTAAATCGAGTGTCCCTCAAATGGTAGAAGATACAAAATTCAGTACTTTGAGACAGGGAACCAAAGGCTGCAAATAGATATTAAATTTTATACTGACGTTAGCAACCTTATAGCAACATCGGAAGCTCACAACAGCCATGAGAGTCAACATAAACACTGAAACGGCACATACCTGTATTTTATCGTCTGTTGTTTTACACAGGCAGCTAAGACACTGCCAACCGGTATCTATTCAGTTACTACAGTCATTTCGTAATCGTCTTACAAAAACCTTGTAGCGAAACAAGCGATGTATCGATTGTGAGATACAGAGGCAAGCGAGTGTGCCGGACTTACCCCAGTTCACTGCTAGTAGGGCCATGTCACCATAACGCGTGTGCGCGTAGCGCTCAAGTATTGCACCATAATTAAGAATAAAATTAAAAGTTAAAATTGCTTTTTCAAATTTTGTCAACATTTACTTTAATGAAATACTGTTTTAAATGTCTAAGCTAAGAGTGATTTGATAAATAGTTTTCCTAAATTCGTCGTTTTAAGAAAAAAATAAGTGGCGTTCAATAGTAAAGCTACAAAGCCAGAAATTGGTTGTAATGGGCAGAGGTATGTCAAAAAAAACTGGTGCAAGTCTCAACACGATAAAATAAAAATTGTGGTCAGAATCCACGTTTTTAAGAAAAAATGAAGGCGCGAAATATTTGACTTAGAAATGTAAAAATTTGTATGATGCATCAGTCCAACCTAAAAAAATAACTACGTGACCACATTAAGCTACCTCTAATAGTTTTCGAGTAATTTAATGAAAACTAAAATTGGAACTAAAATATCCCCTTTTGTAGTAGATTAAGTATCTGTAATTTTAATACCAGAAAACTTTGATTACAGCATATCATAAAACCTATTAAATATAGGGCTATAACGAATTTTAAGACCGTACTGTTAATAAAAACCAATACAATGTCTCTTAAAGTTATAGTTCAGAGGCAACGATCTACTGTCAGTTCCATTCTAAAAATTCTAGAAGGCAAAGTTTTTGTACAAGCTAGCTGAAACTTTTTCTGTGATATCAACCAACTTACCTACATGCATGCAAAACTTAAGAAGATTCTAAATTAATTCTTAACTTTGTTATTAAAGATTATGTGTCCGAGAAAGCGGTCGTTCAGGGACTACTGTCGTGTAGATAAGGCAGATGAGGAAGATCCCCATCAGTTAAACGCCGGAGTGCGCGCTGCCACGGATGACATCAGAGACAGGCTGTTTCAAAACGTTGATTTTAAGCAATAATTGATAGTGAACTCACGAGGACTGTACACCGTCCTGGATCGCATAGAATTTCGCTAAAGTATTTGTTAGTGTACCGTCCGTGATTTTTACAAATCTGCCGGCCGCGGTGGTCTCGCGGTTCTAGGCGCTCAGTCCGGAGCCGCGTGACTGCTACGGTCGCAGGTTCGAATCCTGCCTCGGGCATGGATATGTGTGATGTCGTTAGGTTAGTTAGGTTTAAGTAGTTCTAAGTTGTAGGGGACTGATGACCACAGATGTTAAGTCCCATAGTGCTCAGAGCCATTTGAACCATTTACAAATCTGCATGGCAAGTGGTGACAATTATTTTCCACTTCTGTAGCGAGCATTTATTTCGAGCATTTAATTTGAGTATGAGTAGTCAGGGCGAAAGACAATTTGCTAGGAACTTACCGTAGAGGTCGCCCCTGAACTGCTTGTTGTGCTGTTTAGGATAGAGAGATTTACTGTGTGAACATAATGAATACTTCATGTTGTGCTTGAGAAACTTTACTAAATATATGTATAATGAGAACTCTAAATCTACATTTATAATCATAATCCTGATCCCGCTAAGCAAATAGAGAATAGAAGCATTTCTTTCAGTGGGCTGGACAAGAATGTGGACGTGCAGACTGGAAATTATGGTCAGTATGTTCTCCATCGCTTTCTGGCTGACCACAGAAATAGTTGCCAGGCTCTCGTAAAAAAAGATGGCGGACTATTACTCTAATCGCACCCACCGTACCACACGTGACTGTTAATAAAGTCTTAATTGCCAACTACAACTGGATCGAAACGTCACATTTATCCTCCTAGTTTAATGTACACTTAGTGCATCCATTTCACCACTGGCCCACGAACACATAATTCAGAGTTATTAGTGGATGGCAGGTTAAAATTTGTAATGGCATTTACAAATGGATGATTCCGTCAGTTGTAAATGAACAAAGTAAGAGCATATGGACTATCAGACCAATTGTGTGATTGGATTGAAGAGTTCCTAGATAACAGAACGCAGCATGTCATTCTCAATGGAGAGAAGTCTTCCGAAGTAAGAGTGATTTCGGGTGTGCCACAGGGGAGTATCATAGGGCCGTTCCTATTCACAATATACATAAATGACCTTGTGGATGAAATCGGAAGTTCACTGAGGCTTTTTGCAGATGATGCTGTGGTGTATCGAGAGGTTGTAACAATGGAAAATTGTACTGAAATGCAGGAGGATCTGCAGCGAATTGACGCATGGTGCAGGGAATGGCAATTCAATCTCAATGTAGACAAGTGTAATGTGCTGCGAATACATACAAAGATAGATCCCTTATCATTTAGCTACAAAATAGCAGGTCAGCAACTGGAAGCAGTTAATTCCATAAATTATCTGGGAGTACGCATTAGGAGTGATTTAAAATGGAATGATCATATAAAGTTGTCGTCGGTAAAGCAGATGCCAGACTGAGATTCATTGGAAGAATTCTAAGGAAACGCAATCCGAAAACAAAGGAAGTAGGTTACAGTACGCTTGTTCGCCCACTGCTTGAATACTGCTCAACAGTGTGGGATCCGTACCAGATAGGGTTGATAGAAGACATAGAGAAGATCCAACGGAGAGCAGCGTGCTTCGTTACAGGATAATTTAGTAATCGCGAAAGCGTTACGGAGATGATAGATAAACTCCAGTGGAAGACTCTGCAGGAGAGACGCTCAGTAGCTCGGTACGGGCTTTTGTTAAAGTTTCGAGAACATACCTTCACCGAAGAGTCAAGCAGTATATTGCTCCCTCCTACGTATATCTCGCGAAGAGACCATGAGGATAAAATCAGAGAGATTAGAGCCCACACAGAAGCATACCGACAATCCTTCTTTCCACGAACAATACGAGACTGGAATAAAAGGGAGAACCGATAGAGTGTACCCTCCGCCACACACCGTCAGGTGTCTTGCGGAGTATGGATGTAGATGTAGATACCAAACTGAGGAAATGCCTTTTCCGATCGAACTGCACTTCTTCTTCATCGAGTTGTGTGTGACAACAGAGGGGATAGAAGGGTTTCCTAGTTGCAGACCATTTTACAGAAATGGTACAAATGGCTCTGAGCACTACGGGATTTAACAGCGGAGGTCATCAGTCCCCTATAACTTAGAACTACTTAAACCTAACCAACCTAAGGACATCACACACATCCATAACCGAGGCAGGATTCGAACCTGCGACCGTAGCGTTCGCGCGGTTCCAGACTGAAGCGCCTAGAACCGCTCGGCCACTCCGTCCGGCAACCATTTAAACGCATGGTTTCTCCTACCAGAGTAATATTGTCGTGGGAGAGAAAATAGTCCATGAAGAACTCTGTGACTCTCCTGGCACAAGTTACCCTGCATGAGGTAAGGATCATACCAAAGCCGGTGTCAGCAGCAGATCACCCTTCACCAAGGCATCTGAGACTACTATCGTTTCTTTTCGGAGAATGACGGAAGTCATGAAAACAGTTTGCCTAGGTACTCAGCTCTCAACGCAGCTCTCGATTTTCAGTGTCGTTACGAGGAGTGATTGCGATCCTCTCGTGTGGGGTCGAGCCTTAACAAGACGCTTCATCAGTTCTCTGACAAGATCGTCTTCAGATACACTCCTGGAAATGGAAAAAAGAACACATTGACACCGGTGTGTCAGACCCACCATACTTGCTCCGGACACTGCGAGAGGGCTGTACAAGCAATGATCACACGCACGGCACAGCGGACACACCAGGAACCGCGGTGTTGGCCGTCGAATGGCGCTAACTGCGCAGCATTTGTGCACCGCCGCCGTCAGTGTCAGCCAGTTTGCCGTGGCATACGGAGCTCCATCGCAGTCTTTAACACTGGTAGCATGCCGCGACAGCGTGGACGTGAACCGTATGTGCAGTTGACGGACTTTGAGCGAGGGCGTATAGTGGGCATGCGGGAGGCCGGGTGGACGTACCGCCGAATTGCTCAACACGTGGGGCGTGAGGTCTCCACAGTACATCGATGTTGTCGCCAGTGGTCGGCGGAAGGTGCACGTGCCCGTCGACCTGGGACCGGACCGCAGCGACGCACGGATGCACGCCAAGACCGTAGGATCCTACGCAGTGCCGTAGGGGACCGCACCGCCACTTCCCAGCAAATTAGGGACACTGTTGCTCCTGGGGTATCGGCGAGGACCATTCGCAACCGTCTCCATGAAGCTGGGCTGCGGTCCCGCACACCGTTAGGCCGTCTTCCGCTCACGCCCCAACATCGTGCAGCCCGCCTCCAGTGGTGTCACAACAGGCGTGAATGGAGGGACGAATGGAGACGTGTCGTCTTCAGCGATGAGAGTCGCTTCTACCTTGGTGCCAATGATGGTCGTATGCGTGTTTGGCGCCGTGCAGGTGAGCGCCACAATCAGGACTGCATACGACCGAGGCACACAGGGCCAACACCCGGCATCATGGTGTGGGGAGCGATCTCCTACACTGGCCGTACACCACTGGTGATCGTCGAGGGGACACTGAATAGTGCACGGTACATCCAAACCGTCATCGAACCCATCGTTCTACCATTCCTAGACCGGCAAGGGAACTTGCTGTTCCAGCAGGACAATGCACGTCCGCATGTATCCCGTGCCACCCAACGTGCTCTAGAAGGTGTAAGTCAACTACCCTGGCCAGCAAGATCTCCGGATCTGTCCCCCATTGAGCATGTTTGGGACTGGATGAAGCGTCGTCTCACGCGGTCTGCACGTCCAGCACGAACGCTGGTCCAACTGAGGCGCCAGGTAGAAATGGCATGGCAAGCCGTTCCACAGGACTACATCCAGCATCTCTACGATCGTCTCCATGGAAGAATAGCAGCCTGCATTGCTGCGAAAGGTGGATATACACTGTACTAGTGCCGACATTGTGCATGCTCTGTTGCCTGTGTCTATGTGCCTGTGGTTCTGTCAGTGTGATCATGTGATGTATCTGACCCCAGGAATGTGTCAATAAAGTTTCCCCTTCCTGGGACAATGAATTCACGGTGTTCTTATTTCAATTTCCAGGAGTGTATCTCGATAGCAGCTATATAGTGGATTCTTACCCAGAGTTCCTAATCTACTAAAAGAGCAGACGCAACAAAATCGTCTCCTCTCATGTATCTGAACCAATATGGGTATGACACGCCTTCTCCATCGTTCATCCAATCCTCCATTCTTCCAGAAGGTCTCCCCAACTACCTGAAGAACTTCAGCAATTGTTGTAGCCAGTGGTTACTCTCCATTAACCCTGCAAAATTCTAGGCAATAAGTATAGGAAAACCAACAGAGCTTTTCACTTTATGGCCTCTACATAACTGTCCACAACCGTCTCATTAACCCCACTTAAACACTAAAATACCTGGGAGTAACTCTAGGTGAAAACTAATTGGCAATCGCCACTTACTAACCACACAACGTAAAACCCTCAACAGACTGAAAATACTGCACCTTTCTACTAATTTAATATAGTCTGCATCTCTCAACCGTTATCCACACAAATAAAACCCTTATCCGCCCCATCCCTATGTATTCAACAATTGCATGAATGTCTGACTGTCCAAGTTTCACCGTTGCTTTCAAATCCATCAACGACATACATTTGATGTTGCTTTCGGTATTCACCTACCTTCTGCCAGTTGCATCCTATGCCAGGCACCTTCACAAACACCTGGAACACCATCGCCTGACCCACAAACATGAATCCCAACAACTCGCTCATCATCCATCTGGCATGTTGCAACGCCTACACAGGATGTCCCAGTCCTGTACAACTGTACTGTTGTTGTTGTTGTTGTTGTGGTCTTCAGTCCTGAGACTGGTTTGATGCAGCTCTCCATGCTACTCTATCCTGTGCAAGCTTCTTCATCTCCCAGTACCTACTGCAACCTACATCCTTCTGAATCTGCTTAGTGTATCATCTCTTGGTCTCCCTCTACGATTTTTACCCTCCACGGTGCCCTCCAATGCTAAATTTGTGATCCCTTGATGCCTCAAAACATGTCCTACCAACCGATCCCTTCTTCTAGTCAAGTTGTGCCACAAACTTCTCTTCTCCCCAATCCTATTCAATACCTCCTCATTAGTTATGTGATCTACCCACCTTATCTTCAGCATTCTTCTGTAGCACCACATTTCGAAAGCTTCTATTCTCTTCTTGTCCAAACTAGTTATCGTCCATGTTTCACTTCCATACATGGCTATATTCCATATAAATACTTTCAGAAACGACTTCCTGACACTTAAATCAATACTCGATGTTAACAAATTTCTCTTCTTGAGAAACGCTTTCCTTGCCATTGCCAGTCTACATTTTATATCCTCTCTACTTCGACCATCATCAGTTATTTTGCTTCCCAAATAGCAAAACTCCTTTACTACTTTAAGTGTCTCATTTCCTAATCTAATTCCCTCATCATCACCCGACTTAATTTGACTACATTCCATTATCCTCGTTTTGCTTTTGTTGATGTTCATCTTATATCCTCCTTTCAAGACACTGTCCATTCCGTTCAACTGCTCTTTCAAGTCCTTTGCTGTCTCTGACAGAATTACAATGTCATCGGCGAACCTCAAAGTTTTTACTTCTTCTCCATGAATTTTAATACCTACTCCGAATTTTTCTTTTGTTTCCTTTACTGCTTGCTCAATATACAGATTGAATAACATCGGGGAGAGGCTACAACCCTGTCTCACTCCTTTCCCAACCACTGCTTCCCTTTCATGCCCCTCGACTCTTATAACTGCCATCTGGTTTCTGTACAAATTGTAAATAGCCTTTCGGTCCCTGTATTTTACCCCTGCCACCTTCAGAATTTGAAACAGAGTATTCCAGTTAACATTGTCAAAAGCTTTCTCAAAGTCAACAAATGCTAGAAACGTAGGTTTGTCTTTTCTTAATCTTTCTTCTAAGATAAGTCGTAAGGTCAGTGTTGCCTCACGTGTTCCAACATTTCTACGGAATCCAAACTGATCTTCCCCGAGGTCGGCTTCTACCAGTTTTTCCATTCGTCTGTAAAGAATCCGCGTTAGTATTTCGCAGCTGTGACTTATTAAACTGATAGTTCGGTAATTTTCACATCTGTCAACACCTGCTTTCTTTGGGTTTGGAATTATTATATTCTTCTTGAAGTCTGAGGGTATTTCGCCTGTCTCATACATCGTGCTCACCAGATGGTAGAGTTTTGTCATGACTGGCTCTCCCGAGGCCATCAGTAGTTCCAATGGAATGTTGTCTACTCCCGGGGCCTTGTTTCGACTCAGGTCTTTCAGTGCTCTGTCAAACTCTTCACGCAGTATCTTATCTCCCATTTCGTCTTCATCTACATCCTCTTCCATTTCCATAACATTGTCCTCAAGTACATCGCCCTTGTATAGACCCTCTATATACTCTTCCACCTTTCTGCCTTCCCTTCTTTGCTTAGAACTGGGTTGCCATCTGAGCTCTTGATATTCATACAAGTGGTTCTCTTCTCTCCAAAGGTCTCTTTAATTTTCCTGTAGGCAGTATCTATCTTACCCCTAGTGAGACAAGCCTCTACATCCTTACATTTGTCCTCTAGCCATCCCTGCTTAGCCATTTTGCACTTCCTGTCGATAACATTTTTGAGACGTTTGTATTCCTTTTTGCCTGCTTCATTTACTGCATTTTTATATTTTCTCCTTTCATCAATTAAATTCAATATTTCTTCTGTTACCCAAGGATTTCTATTAGCCCTCGTCTTTTTACCTACTTGATCGTCTGCTGCCTTCACTACTTCATCCCTCAGAGCTACCCATTCTTCTTCTACTGTATTTCTTTCCGCCATTCCTGCCAATTGTTCCCCTATGCTCTCCCTGAAACTTTCTGCAACTTCTGGTTCTTTCAGTTTATCCAGGTCCCATCTCCTTAAATTCCCACCTTTTTGCAGTTTCTTCAGTTTCAATCTGCAGTTCATAACCAATAGATTGTGGTCAGAATCCACATCTGCCCCTGGAAATGTCTTACAATTTCTTCCTAAATCTCTGTCTTACCATTATATAATCTATCTGATACCTTTTAGTATCTCCATGATTCTTCAAGGTATACAACCTTCTTTTATGATTCTTGAACCAAGTGTTAGCTATGATTAAGTTATGCTCTGTGCAAAATTCTACAAGGCGACTTCCTCTTTCATTCCTTCCCCCCAATCCATATTCACCTACTATGTTTCCTTCTCTCCATTTTCCTATTGACGAATTCCAGTCACCCATGACTATTAAATTTTCGTCTCCCTTCACTACCTGAATAATTTCGTTTATCTCGTCATACATTTCATCTATTTCTTCATCATCTGCAGAGCTAGTTGGCATATAAACTTGTACTACTGTAGTAGGCATGGGCTTTGTGTCTATCTTGGCCACAATAATGCGTTCACTATGCTGTTTGTAGTAGCTAACCCGCACTCCTATTTTTTTATTCATTATTAAACCTACTCCTGCATTACCCCTATTTGATTTTGTATTTATAACCCTGTAATCACCTGACCAAAAGTCTTGTTCCTCCTGCCACCGAACTTCACTAATTCCCACTATATCTAACTTTAACCTATCCATTTCCCTTTTTAAATTTTCTGACCTACCTGCCCGATTAAGGGATCTGACATTCCACGCTCCGATCCGTAGAACGGCAGTTTTCTTTCTCCTGATAACGACGTCCTCCTGAGTAGTCCCCGCCCGGAGATCCGAATGGGGGACTATTTTACCTCCGGAATATTTTACCCAAGAGGACGCCATCATCATTTAATCATACAGTAAAGCTGCATGTCCTCGGGAAAAATTACGGCTGTAGTTTCCCCTAGCTTTCAGCCGTTCGCAGTACCAGCACAGCAAGGCCGTTTTGGTTAATGTTACAAGGCCAGATCAGTCAATCATCCAGACTGTTGCCCCTGCAACTACTGAAAAGGCTGCTGCCCCTCTTCAGGAACCACATGTTTGTCTGGCCTCTCAACAGATACCCCTCCGTTGTGGTTGCACCTGCGGTACGGCCATCTGTATCGCTGAGGCATGCAAGCCTCCCCACCAACGGCAAGTCCATGGTTCATGGGCGGTACAACTGTACAGCTGGAAGAAATTCCTAAACTAAGTACTGTGTGTCAAGGAACCAATGGTAAGAAATTAATATTTAGGGGTTGGAGGTCCTGAATGAGCAATGTGTGGGAGGCGTATCTTTATGAACTGCTCATGTTTCAAAGTAAATTATTGCCTGCCACATCGACGTTGGTGGCGATACTTTCGAAAGTAATATACAATCGTATGCAATCTATTCACTTTGTAGTGCATCACCATTTAAACTTTATGACTGACTGTCGAAGATGGTGTATTATTCGTTACTGGGATTTACAGACATGCGTCTTACGTGTGGTGCAGCAAGATACAGGGCCCAGAAATCCGAGAGATTCGGCAAAGCAATGATTCATAACTGGTGTTATCCTAGTTGGAAGAAATTTATCACCGCGGATAGAAACTTACGAGAAGGCCACAGAGAGCGTTCCATTTTCTCGACAAGTAGTTGCTAGCAACGTACAGCTTGACGATACTGTATTGAATTCTATGCAGGAGATTGATCGATAAATAGCTGTCAACTTGACGGTGAAATGCACTCTTCCAAGAATACCACGTGAAGAGTTATGGTGAAGTGGCAATTGCTTTCATGTCATAAACAATGCGTACATGGAGTTGGGCCAGATGATTTAGAAACCAGTGCTCAGTTTTGTTTATCTTATATTCAGTACAGAGGCGCGGTGCTGAACCTACTACGGTTTTTATTGTTCACGGATGAGTCTAGTTTCTACAGTGGAGATGTTTCCAAGTGCCGCAACAGCCATTTGGAGAATCACCCTCACCAGAGAATTAGTACCGATTCTCTGTCTAGATTAACTAATATACATTTATTTCTACCATCTTCGTTTGAATGGTGCATCTTATGTGTGTTAATTAGGGTAATTCGAGATGTGCTGCCACAGTTTTCCGAGACTACATTTCTTGCTCGCGAGAGGATATGGCTTCAACACGAGGATGGACCAACTCACTGCGACGTTTATCTCCATGAGCACTTGGACAGCACATACCCTCATAGTTAGATTGGAAAAAGAAGTCACGTCCCTTGATCGTCATAATCGCATGATCTCACTCATACAGCTTGTTTCCCTATGATGTTACAGCAAGTCGTTGGCGTATAAAACCGCGCTAGATTCTAAAGAGGAACTTGGTGTTTGAGTCCTAGCTACCTGTCTGATTCTGCAAAAGACAGCAGAGGGATTAGTGACTTTGAACAGTTGCTATGCGCTTACGTTTTCATATAAAATGTACGCGTGCGTACTGAAAAGTAATGCCTCCGAGTTTCTTATGTAAAACCTCCTAAAGCTTTTAACATCTACATCTACGTGACTACCCTGCTATTCACAATAAAGTGCCTGACAGAGGATTCAGTGAACCACCTTCATGCTGTCTCTCCACCGTTCCACTCTCGAACGGCACGCGGGAAAAACGAGCACTTTAATTTTTCTGTGCGAGCCCTGATTTCCCTTATTTTATCGTGATGATCATTTCTCCCTATGTAGATGGGTGCCAACAGAATGTTTTCACAATCGGAGGAGAAAACTGGTGATTGAAGTTTCATGAGAAGATCCCGTCGCAACGAAAAACGCCTGTGTTTTAATGATTGCCACTCCAATTCACGTATCATGTCTGTGACACTATCACCCCTATTTCGCGACAATACAAAACGAGCTGCCCTTCTTTGTACTTATTCGATGTCATCCGTCGGTCCCACCTGATGCGATTAAAAGCGAACAAACATTACTAACTTTCTGCATCTTCATTTTTCATGTCTACATATTTATTTCTCAACACAGTCACCCTGGCGACGAACAAATTTCTCCCAACGAGAGACCAGTTTTCCTTTAGATATTTTGGTTGGAGAATACCGCAGCTGTTTTCGTAAATACACTGTAGGAGATACTGCAGCAAGCAACAAGTTTTTTTAAGTGATTTTATTGTACCATTACTAGCTTCGAGCAAGTGCCCATCGTTCGATGATAGCATTGTCTTCTTTGCAAGTTTTATATGGTAAAATATAACGAAGTTTTTATTTCAAGAAGTAAGTAAGCCTACAATGTGTAGAGCGTATATAAGCGTAAAACTATGTAATCACAAAAACTTTGTTATGTTTTAGGACCCAAATGTAAAAGCCTTGGGTAAACTATGGCCATCACGAAAACTTATATTTCAGGACCTAAATATAAAACTTCCAATGAAGCCAACGCCACCATCTGACGATGAGCTCAGGCACTAAACTAGTAATGGTACAATGAAATCATTTCAAAAATACTTATGGCTGGTTGCAGTATTTCCTACAGTGTAATTTCAGAGATAAATTTCTTAATACCATCACTGTAGAATGTTTGACCTCTGCTTAAAATGCTTCGTCACTGTCAACAGATGAAAATCGGATGGGGCCATGTCGGGACCGTACCGAGCATAATCGATGACAGTGAACCCAAGGTTGCAAATATCGCAGCGCTCGTGTGTTATGCTGTAGGAGAGAGTGCTCCATGTGTGTACGAACTCTTGGAATTCGTGCTTTCGGTTTTCTGAGGAATTACAGGACGTTGTTTCTCGCGCACTGCCAAACATTATTTTCACCGCCCACCGCGACGTTGCATGCCATCTTGTGGCGTTGCGGGCGCGTGCCGCTGTACAGAAGCATGTAAGCGGAGCAGACACGGACCGGGGATCACCCTAGCGAACATATGGGCTGCTAATGGAAAAATCCATTGAGATAAGCGACTTTGACATGGGGCAGATTATTACACTACTGGCCATTAAAATTGCTACACCACGAAGATGACGTGCTACAGACACGAAATTTAACCGACAGGAAGAAGATGCTGCGATACACAAGACTGGCGCCGATGACGACACCTACAACGTAATGACATGAGGAAAGTTTCCAACCGATTTCTCATACACAAACAGCAGTTGACCGGCGTTGCCTGGTAAAACGTTGTTGTGATGCCTCGTGTAAGGAGTAGAAATGCGTACCATCACGTTTCCGACTTTGATAAAGGTCGGATAATAGCCTATCACGATTGCCGTTTATCGTATAGCGACATTGCTGCTCGCGTTGGTCGAGATCCGATGACTGTTAGCAGAATATGGAATCGGTGGGTTCAGGAGGGTAATACGGAACGTCGTGCTGGATCCCAACGGCCTCGTATCACCAGCAGTCGAGATGACAGGCATCTTATCCGGATGGCTGTAACGGATCGTGCAGCCAAGTCTCCATCCCTGAGTCAACAGATGGGGACGTTTGCAAGACAACAACCATCTGCACGAACGGTTCGACGACGTTTGCAGCAGCATGCACTATCAACTCGGAGACCATGGCTGCGGTTACCCTCGACGCTGCATCACAGACAGGAGCACCGGCCGATGTGGCCGTGCGGTTAAAGGCGCTTCAGTCTGGAACCGCGTGACCACTACGGTCGCAGGTTCGAATCCTGCTTCGGGTATGGATGTGTGTGATGTCCTTAGGTTAGTTAGGTTTAAGTATTTCTAAGTTCTAGGGGACTGATGACCACAGAAGTTAAGTCCCATAGTGCTCAGAGCCATTTGAACCATTTGAACAGACAGGAGCGCCTGTGATGGTGTACTCAACGACGAACCTGGGTGCACGAATGGCAAAACGTCATTTTTTTCGGATGACTCCAGGTTCTGTCTACAGCATCATGATGGTCACATCCGTGTTTGGCGACATCTCTGTGAACGCACATTGGAAGCGTGTATTTGTCATCGCCATACTGGCGTATCACCCGGCGTGATGGTATGGGGTGCCATTGGTTACACGTCTCGGTCACCTCTTGTTCGCACTGACGGCACTTTGAACAGTGGACGTTACATTTCAGATGTGTTGCGACCCGTGGCTCTACCCTTCATTCGATCCCTGCGAAACCCTACATTTCGGCAGGTTAATGCACGATCGCATGTTGCAGGTCTTCTACGGGCCTTTCTGGATACAGAAAATGTTCGACTGCTGCCCTGGCCAGCACATTCTCCAGATCTATCACCAACTGAAAAGGTCCGGTCAATGAACTGTGGTATTGTGTTGAAGCTGCATGGGCTGCTGTACCTGTACACGCCACCCAAGCTCTGTTTGACTCAATACCCAGTATCAAGGCCTTTATTATGGCCAGAGGTGGTTGTTCTGGGTACTGATTTCTCAGGATCCATGCACCGAAATTGCGTGAAAATGTAATCACCTGTCAGTTCTAGTATAATATATTTGTCCAATGAATACCCGTTTATCATCTGCATTTCTTCTTGGTGTAGCAATTTTAATGGCCAATAGTGTATTACGCAGAGCCTGTGACCGAGTATCTCGAAAATGGCGAAGCTGGTCGAATATTCACGTGCTACTGTCCTGAGCACAAATGGAAAGAGGTAGAAGGACAGTGAAACTACCCCGAGGCGCTAAATGGTTGTACGTCAACGACTCTTCACAGAACGTGGGGTTCTGAGGCTTGTCTGCTCTGAAAAGTAGGACAGAAGGTGATCTGTGGCACCTTTGTCGATACATCGAAATGGTGGTGCACGCACAAGTGTTTCGGAGCTCACCGTTCATAGTACATTGTAGAACATTAAGCTCCGCAGCAGACCGCCCCTACGTGTTCAGATGTTCATCCAACGACATTGTCAATTACGACTGCAGAGGCCACGGACCCATCGGAACTCGACCGTCGATCAATGGAACGTGTCGGCTCTTGGGTGAATGACGTTTTTGCTACGCTAGGTCGATGGCCGTCTCCACAAACGCCGTCTTCGAGGTGTACGGCGACTCGAAACGAGCAGCGTGTCACGGTCGCAGGCTGGCGGGAGAAGTGTAATGCTATGGGAGCCTGCGCTTGCATGGAACCGTTGGTTGTAATCAAAGACATGAACCAGCTGCATCCATTTATGTTTTATGTCTTCCACGACGGCGATGTCATCTTTCAGTAGTATAATTGTGTCTCGGAGTCAGAATCGTGCTACAGTGGTTATAGGAGAATTATAGTGAACTCATGTTGTCTTGGCGACCAAGTTCGCCTGATGTAAATCCTATGAAACCCATCTGGGTTGCTATAAGATGCCATCACCGAGCACGCTAATCAGCAGTCCGCTATTCACGCGTACTACATGACCTTTGCGTTGACATCTAATGACACATACTTCCACAAACCTACCAACAAACTGTCGGATTCCCGATATGCATAATCAGTGATGTATTTCGTTTCAAAGACCGACAAACAAGCTATTAAGCGGGTGGTGATAAAGTTTTGGCTCATCAGTGTAGTTACGTTACACACAGCCATATTACACGCTGCAAGTCGGTGCCTTCTTGCGGCAAACGACTGCAAGTATGTAGACATGAAGAATAAAGATGTAGAATGTTAATAACGTTTATTTTATTTTAAAATCTTTAAGAGTGTTTACACAAATAGTTCGGAGGCATTACTTTTCAGCACATCCTCATAATGTATTTTTTTCTTCTTTTCAAAAATGTTCAAATGTGTGTGAAAACTTATGAGTCTTAACTGCTAAGGTCATCAGTCCCTAAGCTCACACACTACTTAACCTAAAGTATCCTAAGGACAAACACACATACACCCATGCCCGAGGGAGGACTCGAACCTCCCCCGGGACCAGCCGCACAGTCCATGACTGCAGCGCCTTTGACCGCTCGGCTAATCCAGCGCGGCTTTTCTTCTTCTTTTTTTTTTTTTTTTTTTTTTTTTTTTTTTTTTTTTTTTTTTTTTTTTTTTTTTTCAACAAGAAATTGAATAATTATTTCCGACCATTAGGTACTTACCTCATAGTACTCACTTTAGGATCCTCTACCATCTGTATAATTTTGGTCTTAACAGTTTGGGTCATCGTGAATAATTAAGAGTGATAGCTGAAAAGTAATGCCCCCTAATTTCTTATATGAAAGCTAGTAAAGATTTCTAAATAAAACAAACTTCATTAACATTGTATATCTTTATTCTTTGTGTCTGCTCGTGCAGCTGTCTGCCTCTAGAGGGCTTCCAACTGTAGGACGTAATATGGCAGTGTGAAATGTAACTATGTCAGTGCGTGAGAAATAGCGTGCTGTTATCGAGTTTCGAATCCGAAGCCTTCGTCCATATATGGAGCACCCTCTCCTTCAACATGACAATGCCAGACCACACACGAGCGCTGCGACGCCTGCAGCCATCCGACACTTTGGGTTCACTGTCATCGATTGTCCTCCATACAGTCCCGACGTGGCTTATCCGATTTGTATCTTTTTCCAAAACTTAAAGTATATCTTCAAAGACTTCACTTTGGTAGTGAAGTAGTGCAAGCACAGGCGAAGTTGTGGCTCCGTCTACAAAGTCAAACATTCTACAGAGATGGTATCAACAAACTGTTTACTTGTTTGGAGAAATTTATTAGTCACCATTGTGTCTATGGTGAGAAATAAAGCCGGCCGGTGTGGCCGAGCGGCTCTAGGCGCTACAGTCTGGAACCGCGCGACCGCTACGGTCGCAGGTTCGAATGCTTCCTCGGGCATGGTTGTGTGTGATGTCCTTAGGTTAGTTAAATTTAAGTAGTTCTAAGTTATAGGGGACTGATAACCTCAGAAGTTAACTCCCATAGTGCTCAGAGCCATTTGAAACTTTTTTTTTTTTTTGAGGAATAAATATGTAGATGAAGAATAGAGATGTAGAATGTTAATAACTTTTGTTTTATTCAAAAATCCAGAGGCATTAATTTTCAGCACAGTAACATATATCTCATCGTCTCTCATATCCAGACACTCCACTTTCTTCTCAGGGTAATTTTAATCGCTTTCACCTCCTAGATGTAAAATCATTGCTGAAATGCACCATTCTTATCCAGTGTCACCTACCCTACCCTAGCGTCCCTGGTGCAGGCTCCAACATACCGGTCCGCAGCTCATGGTCTAGTGGTTAGCACTGCTGCCCCTGGATCATGGGGTCCCATGATCGATTCCCGACCGGGTCTGGGATTTTCTCGATCCGGAGACTGGCTGTGTTAAACCAAAATCATCGTCATCATCCAGCATATCTTCCTTCAGCCTAACTAGAATCCTATTACCTTATGATGCCCACGAACTACCTGTTACGTCACTCCCTCCCAAACATCATATATCCACTTTATATCATATTCTTTTCTATCCTGTCCCCATCTAAGTCACTAACCTAGAGTTAACAGAGGTCCTCACTACTTTCAGTCTCATTGGTTACAGTAGTACACGTATGATCATCATCATGATGACAGGTATTTCATCATCACTGTGTAACTGAACATTATCTTTTTCAATGGCGAAAGAGTGGTAACAAAGCCGCTACCAGCACACCACCCTCACAGTCAGCTGTGCACTGTTCGCTGTAAGGGGCCATTAGAGTGGTATTTTCTTTCTTAACTTTAAGCAAAACTCGGATACACTGAGATGAAAACCTATCTTCTCAGAATTCGATTAGTACAACTAACTGCAGATCAAACATAGATAACAATTATATTTAAATAAAATATGAACGGTTAAATGTTGAGATCCGCCAACCCTACCGAGCGTGGTGATGTCCCGAGAACTGTGTCCCAGGAGAAAACTAAAAATTCGTTAATGTTCTTCACCGGCGACGCCAGAAGCCAGCTCACCTGAGCGTATGACCGGTAGACTCCAAGGTATGGGATAATACTGAGCAGGTCGAGGGGAAAGCACAAGTAATTGCGACATGTGGGACCAGCCAAGCACCCAAGTCCACGAATAAAGCACTACGACATAACGGCAACAGAAAGGTGCCATCATACTGGTGAAAGCGCAGAATGTCACAAGAAGGTCCAGATACAACACAAAAGCAACTCTTGAGCTACTGATGCAGCAGAAAAGAGTGTCAAAAAGAAGAGCTTAGGAAAATATGAAGCCATTAGAAGAGCTGACCAAACAAGGAAACTAGTACACATGCTGTCATTGGTACCCCCACCACAGCAGAGTTCTTGGGAAACACCAGCATAAATACTACACCAGTCTTAATCAGTTGTCTCAGTTGTAGCTGTCCTGTTGTGCGAGGAGGCTCTACCAGTCGACCTTGTGCGCATCTGATCGTCTATGATCATCTATGGAGCTCCAAGTCTCGCTGGAAAGACTCTTCTACTGCATTGTGCAGTGTCAACTTCCAGGTCATCACTAATGGGGTACAGATACTGCCATCAACCTGATAACCCAGTAGAGGCTTGACCAGTTGGGCCAAGAAGCTGTTCGCCATCCACCATCGTGAGCAGGAGCCACTGTTGCTGACTACCCCATTCCTGCAGATGGCGCGGATGCCGCCAGCCTGTCTTCTAACTGGAGACCGTGTGGGCGGCGGTTAGAAAATTTACTGTTGTATAAATGTTTGAATGTTAAAACACTTGCCGGCCGATGCACCATATGTGGGGCGGCGGGTGGAATTAATTGTTATGTAAGTGTTCCTATTAGAAACCAGTCCTATTATTTATGCTGTCTTTTGCCGTTCTCAACACTGGCTCTCTAACTACAATATTGGCAACCAGAAAGTGATTAACAAAACGTGAAGCCTGTAATTAGAATTCCTAGTGCCCACTTCATCTGAGAAATACACTTATAGCTACAATTTATAGCTCTGAGAAATTAGGAGATTGTCTAGGATTCATAATCAAAAACCATTTTGATTAAAATAGTTCAGTATATTCTGAAAGTCACAGATAAAAAAAATGAAGAATCCACACAATCTGACTAACAGAGCAGTTCAGAGTCTAATGCGCTGATGCAACTATAACTGTCCAAATTAAATGTTTAAATGAATGCTCGCCATAATTTGATGATTAGGTTCATCAAACGCCACGCTAAATAATGGTAGAATGTCTGCCCCGGAGCGGCACGTGAAAATACGACATACGCAAACTGACGATAGATAATTAAAGTCATCCCAGAATTAACACTTCACTCGAAAATGATTTCATGGTTACGCGTATCCCGAGTAACTTAATACGACATCCGAGGCTGTTTATAGCAATGATACCGACGCGACGCGACTCCCGACACAGATGCTGTGCTATTCAGCGTCTGGAGAGAACTGGGGCCTTCTTTTCTCGCGCAGCGTTCTTATATATAAAGCCGCGGTGCGGACGGCTAAGGGAACGCCTGATCAAATCGGCTCTCCCGACTAGCCGCTTGGCTAGTAATGCACCACATTAAGTTATCGAATAAATCTTAGCTTCTTTTGCTGATGGCCGATGAAGCTCTCAACTTAAATGTGCATTCAGCATACAGGTAAGTAATCATAATAAAAGTTTGACGTGGCTAAGTTAAATATTTTGGGCGAGAGAATTAATTTAATTACACTGCACGCAGTAGACGAGCTCTGAACTTGCCCTTTGGAGATACGCTATCGCTATAGTTTTATAGTTATTCAAATGAAACTTCTCACATCTTTATGGTTATAGCGGATCTCCATTCTACTTAAATATAAACATCCTAGCCTTATTTATTAGCCTACTTAATCTGCCTTGCTTCCTTAATTTTTAAGACAAAAATCAGAAAATTATGAATTTCAACAAAAATTTTAATTTGTGAGGTCCAAAGTACTGTTTCTATTAAATTATTATGGAAAATGAATCTAAATATAAATTTTTAAATCTCTAGCTCTTTTCTGTTGCGCCAATGATTTTTACAGAAAAACGTCAAAATTTCGAAAATGGTTAAAGTTATCGAACTGATATTCAACACATATTAATTTAGTATTACTCCTGACATGCTAGAAACGTTTTAGGTTATTTTCCTGTATTTTTATAGTATTGCGCAACATTTATGACGTCAGAGCTAGTTACAGCGGACTGGCTGGCACACAATGGAAAGACTGATGTGAATTTTATAAGGCGTGAGTAGGCTGCTTCCCTACAACCATGGGTCGAATTCTGCATGGCAACGTGTATTTCAGGCTGCGCTAGACGACCAGTTTCCTGGGCACACATCTTTGATGTCAATCAGAATGATTCAGTATCAGGACACAGAGCTACTGTCCATCCGTGTCCAGTGTGGGCATCGACAGCTGCGACACCAAGGGGCACCAACCAGCCGTGACGTAACAGCTGTCACACGAGCCCTATGCTGCGCAGCAGTTCTGCCAGGCAGATGCATGTCTGCTACTGCTGACAGGGTCCATACACCACCGTCACGACTGAGTTGTCAGCTCCCTGGGAAGACAATTCTGTATTTCTGAACAATAAATATGTTACCATGAATAATGTTTTCTTGGATCTCTCGAGCATAAACAGATCCTCATCACTGCACCCTGCTCGGCACAATCTTGACGACTGTAGGGGTCTTTTACCGGACCCCTACGCCAGTCTGGACTTGCGTACAAGAAGAATTGGATTCAAAACAACATCCCCACCTCCTGATTTAGGTTTCTGTGATTTCCATAAATCAATTTTAGTGGATGCCCATACAGATTCTCTGGAAACGATGCAGTGCCCATTTTTTCACATTTCAAGCATGTGCTGCATCCCTAACTACCTCGCTGCTGACGGGACTCCTATTCGTCATTTCTATCAGCAGCTCTCTCTAAGAAAGCAGTCGACCCTCCCCATCTGCCACTCCCTCCATCATTCATACTATGTGGCACAACGGATATGGAGGAGAACCAATCTTTTCCTCGCAAAGGAATATATATGTACAGATTAAATACTGCTACGAAATCAATGACATAAATAAAAATCAGTGACACCCTTTCTCAGACGCTGAACTTGCTATGTAATGAATAAGTTGTGGAGAACGAGTTCGAACTCACGAGCGGCAATTAGGATATCAAAGTACGCCTTGAGGAACGATACAGGCATTTCTTACATTGAAAGTTCAGCATCTGGAAAATGATTTCCATGATTTTCGTTCACGTCACTGAATTTCACTAACTTCATCTCCACTTATTTCATTTCAGTGAATTTATTTCATCTAATGTACAGGGTGTCCATAATTAAAGGTCCAGTTTCAAAACTCTGTATAAAGAGAATCACTGCTTAGAACGACGTCAAATTTGAAAAGGATATTATTGACACATGAGAAAATCGTCAGGGAACAAAAACAATTTACGAAAATTTGAGCAGTAGGCGGCACTGTAGACGTCAGAATATGCAAACAAAAAGACGCGTGTCACACGGCTGTTCCTGAGTTTGTGTCCGAGGCGCCTAACATGGCTGTCTCCATGAAGTATCGCGCGGTTGATCCGATTTTTGTGCATGTAAAATCTGGGATGAGGTGTAAAATTATATATTTTGTGTCATTTAAATTTCACTTAAGTAAACTATAAATATTTTAGTGATTCATGAGGTTTTTTTTTTCATATGAGTGACATGACCTGCTGTAGCAGGCAGAAGAAGAGAAACAGCGGCAAAAAGCTCCTGCCGGAGCTCCGAAAAGACGAATACGCTCCTATTTATTAAAAGACTCTGACTGAAAAGTGGGATACCAGCTACCTTATTCTACCTTCCTCAGCACCTTTAAAAATTCTCTCAAAAGTTTGGTATGCGAACAAATGGGTGCTTTTTTACGCTGAGAGAAAAGGAGAAAGTGGCAATGAAAAAGAGACAGAAAAGCAATAAATACTGGAAGATAGTAGACAGTGGCTGTGCTATAGAAAGAGCGAAGGAGACAATGGCGGTGTGAGAGAAAGAGACACAGTTGCAATGAAACATATTGATAGTGACAGAACAGTGCTAGGAAAAGGGCGAAGGAGACTGTGATTTTAACCATCATGGTTGGGAGTGTCGGCGACCTTACTTCTGATATTTACTTATAAAGAAACAGTTACGATCGATGATATTTTGCGATCGTGACTGTTTCTTCGTTAATAAGAATGAGACTGTGCCAGTGGGAGAGGAATAGTAAGAAGGGGAAAGTTGAAGTGGGTGGGAGACAGTGATGATGAGAGACAGAGTCTATGACAGGACAACAAAGTAGAGAGAGATAGTGATAGCAGGAAGAGACAGCAGCAGTGGAAAGTTATGAATGAGATAGTAGCAGTAAGAGAGAGATAGTGAGAAGAGACAGCAGAGGATGGACAGAATGAAGGAGACTTTGGCTGTGAGACTTAGGATAGTGACAGTCAGAGAGATACAAAGAGATAACGGTAATGAGTTGGGCTGAATGAGTGAGTGACAATGGGAAAGTGGGAGTGGATGGGTATGATCGACTTACAGCGATGGACTAGTGGGTGTGAGCGAGTTACAATTAGGCGAGTTTGTGGGATTGGGAGGGGAGTTGAGTGCGAATATGTTCGCATACCAGTATTTTTGGGAAAATTTTTAGCGGTATTGTGGAAGGTAAAATTAGGCGGCTGGTACCCACTTTCCAGTCTCAGTCTCTTAATAATCAGGAGCATATCCACCTTTTTGTGCTCCGATAAGAGCATTTTTCCGCTGATCATTATTTGCTTTCCTGTTGGGACTCAAAGAATCAACAAAATTTTCATTTGTAAATAAATGATTCCAGGAAATAGTTTATGTTTATGTACTTATTAATAAACTTGTTCTACACTGTTTACCTGGACACTGTTCTTGTTGTGCCTCCACAGGCACAAGACACATCACATGTAACTGGAATCATACTAACGCCATACATACAATGAAAGTCAACAATGGAATGGCACTAACTAATGCTCTCCGATAGACACGATGGAACAGCGGAGGAGTGGTACTCAAGCGTCAACTTTAGGTTACAATATCTCCGGATGTAATTAACATTTTACAATGCAACAAACGGCACTGATTACGTATTTGTTCATATGTTCAGATGCGCTAACAAAACTAACGTGGTTCCACTTAAAAAAAGTAGGTTTGTGTTAAAAAGTCAACAATGGAATGGCACTAACTAATGCTCTCCGATAGACACGATGGAACAGCGGAGGAGTGGTACTCAAGCGTCAACTTTAGGTTACAATATCTCCGGATGTAATTAACATTTTACAATGCAACAAACGGCACTGATTACGTATTTGTTCATATGTTCAGATGCGCTAACAAAACTAACGTGGTTCCACTTAAAAAAAGTAGGTTTGTGTTAAAAAACATACTTCCGTGCATTTTTGTATGGTTTGTATTAAACAATTACACTAGCCCCTCTCCTCACGTTCGGTCTGTGGAATCGGTTCGTCAGTATTTGATGTGGTTTACGAAATATATCCAACGGTAGCGTTAGGTGACTCACCCTGTATATGGTCCCATCAAGCAAAAAGTATCAGCACACTTTTGAAGGGTAACACTTTAAAGTGGATGAAAAAACTAACACAGTGATCTGTGGGAAGTAGGGAGCCTGGTGGATTATGCTTACCAGCTGCGACAGTTCATGCAATGCTGCAATGGGTAGTTACCATTCTTTCTGTGCACCTACGATGTATCCTAGGCCAACTGCAACACTCTCAGTTTCGTAAAATCCCAACATCGTCATCAGAGTAATTAATTTGATTATAAAACAGGTCTCTCGCTCTAATTGGTGCGTGGGTTTTGTCCGCGTTTCATGTTAGCAGTCAGGTCCTAGATCTCACATCTACTCAGATTTGCTGATGTTTAGGAATCGCTGATCCTAATTTATCGGTGTTACTAGATTTGAATTGTCATGCATGGTAAGGTTACACTACGGAAAAGAATTTTTGACCAGTTTCGTTTCCACCTGTGGCTACAATCGTAATTCGCCAGATTCTGAATGACGGCATTATTCGAATGTTTCATGTTCCTGAATATATGACACATGCTTGTGGTGTGTGCTTGTATGGTGGAGGACTGTCTGAGATTTGTCAATCCTTGTTCTGTATTACCTAAAGGGGACACACATGTTTCGGTTATTACAGGATAAAAACTCTTACACACTGCCTAACAAAAAAATGAAGCACCTAGTAGAAGAGATAGAAACTAAATGAAACTTGATGGGGTGAGAGGGTATGTGATGTTATTTACGTGGCTACAAAATCCATTCGAATTTACAGAGAAGTGGGTGGTGTGAGCCCACTTATCAGTACGCCATTGTATCCCCCTCTGGCCTGGATGCATGGAGCGATTAAGTTGAGGAAGGTATCATAAAGCCACTGTATCTTCTCCTGTGCCAAACTAGCGCACAACTGCACTAACTGGTCCTTTAATATCCTGGATGTTAGTACTTGGACTAAAGTTGACATCTGTGACATTCCACACATGTCCTACTGGAGATAGATCTGGCGTAATTGTTCTCCTCGGGGCCATCTCAACATCATGCCGACAGTTCATAGACACATGTGCCACGTGTGGACCAGCACTGTTCTGTTGAAATATGGCACCACAATACCGTTACATTAGAGGTAATACTGTGCGGCCCCTCCCGCCGGAGTTTCGAGTCCTCCCTCGGGCATGGGTGTGTGTGTTGTTCTTAGCATCAGTTAGTTTAAGTTAGTTTAAGTAGTGAGTAAGTCTAGGGACCGATGACCTCTGCAGTTTGGTCCCTTAAGAACTCACACACATTTGAGAGGTAAAACACAGGGACGTAGGATGTCCATGATGTACCATTGTGCCATCAGAGAAACCTCAACCATTAGCAGCTGTGGCCTGAAGTCGTACACAATGGCTCCCCACACCACGGTGCCAGTAGTAAAACCACTGTAACTCTCCAAAACATTGGAAGAATGAGACCTCTACCCAGGTTGCCACCGTATTTGCTGATGATTGCCATCTCACGTAGTGCAGAATTGCGAGTCATTGCTGAATAAAAGATGTCATCATTCATCGGCATTCTACACTTTCTGGTCACGGCACCACACCAAACCCATCCATTCGTATTATGGTGTTAATGGCATCGGGGACAGTAATTTCGTAGTCCGGCTGCTGCTAGTCTTCCACCAGTTGTGTGAGATGACAATGAATGTTGGAGGGAATCCATTACATGTTTTCAGATGGCAAGTACAGATGTGCAATGGTTACGATGTGCTTGGAGCACAATGCAGCGATCTTCCCTTGTGGTGGTCAGATGTGGTCGACGGAAACCTTCACAGCGAGTATGCTTGCCCTCAAGTTCCCCTGCACTCCAGCATCAGGCCACTGGCACACCTGAATGCCTCACAAATCTGGATATTGGTCAATTATACCAGCAGAGACACACGACACCCCTTTTGAACTCTGGTCATGCAGTTTCACACAATTACACAACATTTCTGTCTCTTTCACAGTAATCATTGAACATATGACGCCGTTCACACCACACATATACTCCACCAGGCCAGAAAAAACATTAAACATGAATACCCATAATGCACTCTGGTAGCCGTTCCACCTACCACTGTAAATTGCAAATCTAATACACTACTGGACATTAAAATTGCTACACCAAGAAGAAATGCAGATGATAAACGGGTATTCGTTGGACAAATCTACACTCCTGGAAATGGAAAAAAGAACACATTGACACCGGTGTGTCAGACCCACCATACTTGCTCCGGACACTGCGAGAGGGCTGTACAAGCAATGATCACACGCACGGCACAGCGGACACACCAGGAACCGCGGTGTTGGCCGTCGAATGGCGCTAGCTGCGCAGCATTTGTGCACCGCCGCCGTCAGTGTCAGCCAGTTTGCCGTGGCATACGGAGCTCCATCGCAGTCTTTAACACTGGTAGCATGCCGCGACAGCGTGGACGTGGACCGTATGTGCAGTTGACGGACTTTGAGCGAGGGCGTATAGTGGGCATGCGGGAGGCCGGGTGGACGTACCGCCGAATTGCTCAACACGTGGGGCGTGAGGTCTCCACAGTACATCGATGTTGTCGCCAGTGGTCGGCGGAAGGTGCACGTGCCCGTCGACCTGGGACCGGACCGCAGCGACGCACGGATGCACGCCAAGACCGTAGGATCCTACGCAGTGCCGTAGGGGACCGCACCGCCACTTCCCAGCAAATTAGGGACACTGTTGCTCCTGGGGTATCGGCGAGGACCATTCGCAACCGTCTCCATGAAGCTGGGCTACGGTTCCGCACACCGTTAGGCCGTCTTCCGCTCACGCCCCAACATCGTGCAGCCCGCCTCCAGTGGTGTCGCGACAGGCGTGAATGGAGGGACGAATGGAGACGTGTCGTCTTCAGCGATGAGAGTCGCTTCTGCCTTGGTGCCAATGATGGTCGTATGCGTGTTTGGTGCCGTGCAGGTGAGCGCCACAATCAGGACTGCATACGACCGAGGCACACAGGGCCAACACCCGGAGTCATGGTGTGGGGAGCGATCTCCTACACTGGCCGTACACCACTGGTGATCGTCGAGGGGACACTGAATAGTGCACGGTACATCCAAACCGTCATCGAACCCATCGTTCTACCATTCCTAGACCGGCAAGGGAACTTGCTGTTCCAACAGGACAATGCACGTCCGCATGTATCCCGTGCCACCCAACGTGCTCTAGAAGGTGTAAGTCAACTACCCTGGCCAGCAAGATCTCCGGATCTGTCCCCCATTGAGCATGTTTGGGACTGGATGAAGCGTCGTCTCACGCGGTCTGCACGTCCAGCACGAACGCTGGTCCAACTGAGGCGCCAGGTGGAAATGGCATGGCAAGCCGTTCCACAGGACTACATCCAGCATCTCTACGATCGTCTCCATGGGAGAATAGCAGCCTGCATTGCTGCGAAAGGTGGGTATACAGTGTACTAGTGCCGACATTGTGCATGCTCTGTTGCCTGTGTCTATGTGCCTGTGGTTCTGTCAGTGTGATCATGTGATGTATCTGACCCCAGGAATGTGTCAATAAAGTTTCCCCTTCCTGGGACAATGAATTCACGGTGTTCTTATTTCAATTTCCAGGAGTGTATTATACTAGAACTGACATGTGATTACATTTTCACGCAATTTGGGTGCACAGATCCTGAGAAATCAGTACCCAGAACAACCACCTCTGGCCATAATAACGGCCTTGATACGCCTGGGCATTGAGTCAAACAGAGCTTCGATGGCGTGTACAGGTACAGCAGCCCACGTAGCTTCATCACGATACCACAGTTCATCAAGAGTAGTGACTGGCGTATTGTGACAAGCCAGTTCCTCGGCTATCATTGGCCAGACGTTTTCAGATGGTGAGAGATCTAGAGAATGTGCTGGACAGAGCAGCAGTCGAACATTTTCTGTATCCAGAAAGGCCTATATAGGACCTGCAATATGCGGTCGTGCATTATCCTGCTGAAATGTAGAGTTTCACAGGGATCGAATGAAGGGTAGAGCCACGGGTCGTAACACATCTGAAATGTAACGTCCACTGTTCAAAGTGCCGTCAATGCGTACAAGAGGTGACCGAGACGTGTAACCAATTCCACCCCCTACCATCACGTCGGGTGATACGCCAGTATGGCGATGACGAATACACGCTGCCAATGTGCGCTCACAGCGATGTCGCCAAACACGGATGCGACCGTCATGATGCTGTAAACAGAACCTGGATTCATCCGAAAAAATGACGTTTTGCTATTCGTGCACCCAGGTTCGTCGTTGCGTACACCATCGCAGGCGCTCCTGTCTGTGATGCAGCGCCAAGGGTAACCGCAGCCATGGTCTCCGAGCTGATAGTCCATGCTGCTGCAAACGTCGTCGAACTGTTCGTGCAGATAATTGTTGTCTTGCAAATGTCCCCATCTGTTGACTGAGGGATCGTGACGTGGCTGCACGATCCGTTACAGCCATGCGGATAATATGCATGTCATCTGGACCGCTAGTGATACGAGGCCGTTGGGATCCAGCACGGCGTTCCGTATTACCCTCCTGAACCCACCGTTCCATATTCTGCTAACAGTCATTGGATCTCGACCAACGCGAGCAGCAATGTCGCGATACGATAAACCGCAATTGCTATAGGCTAAAATCCGACCTTTATCAAAGTCGGAAACGTGATGGTACGCATTTCTACTCCTTACAGGAGGCATCACAACAACGGTTCACCAGGCAACGCCGGTCAACTGCTGTTTGTGTATGAGAAATCGGTTGGAAACTTTCCTCATATCGGCACGTTGTAGGTGTCATCACCGGCGCCAACCTTGTGTAAATGTTCTGAAAAGCTAATCATTTGCATACCACAACATCTTCTTCCTGTCGGTTAAATTTCGCGTCTGTAGCACGTCATCTTCGTGGTGTAGCAATTTTAATGGCCAGTAGTGTATTTTACGTACGGTATCATGGTGTGTATGTGTACAAAGTTACATTGAATGTGACCACGTCTTCTGGGTGCTTCACTTTTACTGTCATGCGGTGCAGATACTGTACTGCAGCCTCCTTTGTTGATGGAATATTGGTGGAGTCGATTTAAGGCCAAAGTGACACAAGTGTTTTGGCTCCAAAGCTGTAAAATTTGGAGATAGGGTCAACCCACTTCTACATTCACTATTTCAGAATTATTGTTAAAGGTCCTACCAAGAGGACAAGAAATGGCAATTAATGTACTGGGGAGGGGTTGGAAAGTGGGGGAGGGGTGCCAAATGACATGACATCCATGTTAAAAATGTGTTGCTTCTCGCTTGTGTGTTACCAAACTTGCCCAGAATATTGGGGCAGTCAGACATATGTCGATGGAAGATTACATCCTAGCCTATGATAGTGACAGAAATATACTTGGCAAATTTGACAAGGCCAAAATCACAGACCCACATCCTGTAGATCATCTATAGTATCTACGTCTTTTGGAGAGACGACACTGAAATCTTTTTGATGTGCAAGTACATATGTGCAGGTGTTCTTCTTGGCAATGCTGCCACTCTGCTGCTAACTGAAGAAGGTCAGTAAAAGAGACCAAGAAAGTGTGCATTCTTTGATGCTGTGATCATTTTGACTTGCACATTTGTTAATGAATCGTGTAAAACTGAAGGTACCAGTCGGGCACTTACATGTCTCTGGTGACCGGGTCGTCGGAAGACGCGAGCGAGCTGAGAGTGGTCCAGACGAAGGCGACGACGGCGGGGCTGGGCTCGAACCAGGTGGCGGTGGCGATGCGGTGCCAGAGCGCGGGCCCGGGCCGCGTGAACAGCAGCAGCGTGCCGGCCGCCAGGCGCACGGGCAGCGGCTGCGCGTAGTCCCGGAACACCACCAGCAGCAGCTGCGAGACCGCCTCGGGCCGGCGCAGCGCCACCTGGCGCAGCGACAGCAGCGCCGCCGCGCGCTCGTGCGCCGCCAGCGAGCCGTTCAGCGCCGCCGCCTGTCCACCACCCCACTCACTCTTACCACTCTCGTTCCCACCACTTCTCCTCACGCGGGACGTGAAACCGAACGTGGAGCTGACGAGTTTTGTGACGTCACAAGGTGGAATTTCATGTTGCAGTGCATTCCAAAGTGTGAAAGGTAGAATCAAATGCATCCCATTTTTGCGTCGTGCAGTGGAATGTGGCACACAAAATTCCAGTTGGACACGAAATGGAAACAAAAGTGAAAATCCGATGAAGCTTTGCACAGATGTGTTCGACAGTGTCTCATGCCGCAGTGGTCCGCAACCCCACGACGACTATCGCAGTCCACTTCACCCCTCCGCCGCCCCACACCGAACCCAGGGTTATTGTACGGTTCGGCCCCCGGTGGACCCCCCAGGGAACGTCTCACACCAGACGAGTATAACCCCTATGTTTGCGTGCTAGAGTAATGGTGGTGTACGCGTAAAAGGAGGATATAAGATGAACATCAAGAAAAGCAAAATGAGCATAATGGAATATAGTCGAATGAAATCGGGTGATGCTGAGAGAATTAGATTAGGAAATGAGACACTTAAAGTAGTAAAGGAGTTTTGCTATTTGGG
This sequence comes from Schistocerca piceifrons, assembly GCF_021461385.2. Lineage (NCBI taxonomy): Eukaryota > Metazoa > Arthropoda > Insecta > Orthoptera > Acrididae > Schistocerca > Schistocerca piceifrons. Next base: position 146,675,197 of record NC_060149.1, on the reverse strand, counting down.
GAGCAAAAAACTGATGATGGTCGAAGTAGAGAGGATATAAAATGTAGACTGGCAATGGCAAGGAAAGCGTTTCTGAAGAAGAGAAATTTGTTGACATCCAGTATTGATTTAAGTGTCAGAAAGTTGTTTCTGAAAGTATTTGTATGGAGTGTAGCCATGTATAGAAGTGAAACATGGACGATAACTAGTTTGGACAAGAAGAGAATGGAAGCTCTCGAAATGTGGTGCTACAGAAGAATGCTGAACATTAGATGGGTAGATCACATAATTAATGAGGAGATATTGAATAGAATTGGGGAGGAGTTTGCAGCACAACTTGACAAGAAGAAGGGACCGGTTGGTAGGACATGTTCTGAGGCATCAAGGGATCACAAATTTAGCATTGGAGGGCAGCGTGGAGGGTACAAATCATAGAGGGAGACCAAGAGATGAATACACTAAACAGATTCAGAAGGATGTAGTTTGCAGAAAGTACTGGGAGATGAAGAAGCTTGCACAGGATAGAGTAACATAGAGAGCTGCATCAAACCAGTCTCAAGACTGAAGACCACAACAACAACAACAATGTGTACGTGGAGAATTTGTTTGCGCAGCAATCGCCCACATAGTGTAGCTGAGGCGGAATAACGGGAACCAGCCCGCATTCGCCTAGGCAGACGGAAAACCGCCGAAAAACCATCCACAGACTGGCCGGCTCACCGGACCTCGACACAAATCCGCCAGGCGGATTCGTGCCGGGGACCAGGCGCTCCTTCCCGTCCGGAAAGCGGTGCGTTAGATGGCACGGCCAACCGGGCGGGCTAGTATGCCCGTTGATCGCATCACGTCGCCCTTTTCAGACCTGACTGCACAGCAACACGTAAAGGTGCCTAAAAACTAGGGCTCCCAACAAATATGAAGGCCTGGTGAAAGATTTCTCCTGGTTTCATGCAGCCCACGTAACGTAACTGTCATGCATTCCCTTCTTCGTAACAATTCTTGGCAGCACTCTGCAGATGCAATGAGTATGCTCCTGCAGTGTTTTCGATGGGAAGTGTTTGATCACCCACAATACAGCCCATAATTGGCTCCCCCTGAGTTTCAGCTATCCTCACATCAATCGCTGGCTATGAAGACAACATTTTGCCCCAGACAATGAGCTATAGACCAGCGTAAAGAACTGGCAGAGACCGCAGATGTGATGAGGATATTGGAAAGTTGGTACAACACTACGACCAATGTCCAAGTTGGAGCGGCGGTTATGTAGAGACATAGCTGGAAGGTATAGCAGCTAACTGTTCCAAATAAACCATTTTTGATTTTCACAGTGGGTTCAATTTCGAGGACGAATGGAATGTGCTTTCCAAATATCGCTTGTATAACCTACGAGCTACGAATATACAGAGTGGACACTAAATCCAATGACCACATTTCAAAGATTGTTCAGCGATATTTTATGAGTATTTTGGCAGAAGGGACTGTTGGCTTCCAATGACTCATTATGAAGTATCTCCTTTTCGTTTGATTTCTTACACCCACTTAGGTTTGTATCTCATGTGCAATGACAATAACTGCAGAACAGAATATGTGTCGATGGTACGCATTGTGTCTTGTTTGGAAATAAACTGGTTCCATTCCATCATGATCTTTGTTGATAACAACAGTAGCTGTCACTTTAGTCTTCACCCTTGAATAGAATACTGCCCATTTTGTCTCGTTTTAGCAGCTGTGTTTTTGTTGTGTGTTAACACTGATACGCAGTGGTACAGACAGTTTTACCGATGATTGGTTAGCTGATGTGTGCCTTCCATATGGGTTCACTGAATGCGAGTGAAGAGCAAAAGCACAGTGCTATGCTGAGCTGTTCCGACAGTGATGGCACTAACATCACACTACTTTTGCATCTCAGAGTGTTTGCATTTCTCTTCGTTATGTGCTGTACATTTTGGTGATTACAATTTTCAGACTTTTTCGCTGTTGTGTAGGAATTTTACATAAATGAAGGTAGCTCACTGAATAAATAATAATTATGTTGTTGTGGTGGTCTTCAGTCCTGAGACTGGTTTGATGCAGTTCTCCATGCTACTCTATCCTGTGCAAGCTTCTTCATCTCCCAGCACCGACTGCAACCTACATGCTTCTGAATCTGCTTAGTGTATTCATCTCTTGGTCTCCCTCTACGATTTTTACCCTCTACGCTGCCCTCCAATACTAAATTGGTGATCCCTTGATGCCTCAACACATGTCCTACCAACCGATCCCTTCTTCTAGTCAAGTTGTGCCACAAACTTCTCTTCTCCCCAATCCTATTCAATACCTCCTCATTAGTTATGTAATCTACCCATCTAATCTTCAGCATTCTTCTGTAGCACCACATTTCAAAAGCCTCTATTCTCTTCTTGTCCAAACCATTTATCATCCATGTTTCACTTCCATACATGGCTACTCTCCATACAAATACTTTCAGTAATGACTTCCTGACACTTAAATCTATACTTGATGTTAATAAATTTCTCTTCTTCAGAAACGCTTTCCTTGCCATTGCCAGTCTACATTTTATATCCTCTCTACTTCGACCATCATCAGTTATTTTGCTCCCCAAATAGCAAAATTCCTTTACTACTTTAAGTGTCTCATTTCCTAATCTAATTCCCTCAGCATCACACGACTTAATTCGACTACATTCCATTATCCTCGTTTTGCTTTTGTTGATGTTCATCTTATATCCTCCTTTCAAGACACTATCCATTCCATTCCACTGCTCTTCCAAGTCCTTTGCTGTCTCTGACAGAATTACAATGTCATCGGCGAACCTAAAAGTTTTTATTTCTTCTCCATGAATTTAATACCCACTCCGAATTTTTCTTTTGTTTCCTTCACTGCTTGTTCAATGTACAGATTGAATAGCATCGGGGAGAGGCTACAACCCTGTCTCACTCCCTTCCCAACCACTACTTCCCTTTCATGTCCCTCGACTCTTATAACTGCCATCTGGTTTCTGTACAAATTGTAAATAGCCTTTCGCTCCCTGGAATTTACCCCTGCCACCTTCAGAATTTGAAAGAGAGTATTCCAGTCAACATTGTCAAAAGCTTTCTCTAAGTCTACAAATGCTAGAAACGTAGGTTTGCCTTTCCTTAATCTAGCTTCTAAGATAAGTCGTAGGGTCAGTATTGCCTCACGTGTTCCAACATTTCTACGGAATCCAAACTGATGTTCCCCGAGGTCGGCTTCTACTAGTTTTTCCATTCGTCTGTAAAGAATCCGCGTTAGTATTTTGCAGCCGTGACTTATTAAACTGATAGTTCGGTAATTTTCACATCTGTCAACACCTGCTTTCTTTGGGATTGGAATTATTATATTCTTCTTGAAGTCTGAGGGTATTTCGCCTGTTTCATACATCTTGCTCACCAGATGGTAGAGTTTTGTCACGACTAACTCTCTCAAGGTCGTCAGTAGTTCTAATGGGATGTTATCTACTCCCGGGACCTTGTTATTATTATTTAACGAACCACCAGAGACCATGAGTGTTATACCACAATACTCATAAAAATACCTGTACAACAATGTTGGTGAAACTCAGGTTCTCCCTGTTGGTCTTTTAAACCTCTTAGCACATTGAGGATCTGTGGAAAATGTGTCGTTTTGGAACGTTTTATTGTAATAAGATGACAGGGGATGGCTTTTCTTGTTTGGTGTTTTTCGTATTACGGACATGCTGCAGGTTGGATTACTGCTTTCAGCAAATACTTTTTGGTATGCCTCCATGTTTTCTAAATGCTTCTGAGTTTTCATATCAATTTAATAGACTTACACTGCTTGACAACTACTAAGAAACACATGTATTGTTGGACAGGAATAATCGATGATGGATGACATGAAATAGTACATACATAATAGAGGAGGAGTGGTATATTTATGAAGAAAATTGGTACATACTTCACCACACGGGAAAGCAGGATAACAGACACAAACAACGTTCATTTTTGACACAGGTCATATTTCCATTACAAAAGTTCGATATCGAACTTTCAGTAAGGAATATGCTCTCCTCAGGCGCTATTGCACATTTGGCGCCTATTATTCATGAAGGCTAACAAACTGTTGAGGAGTTCTTTGGGGATATTGTCCCACTCCTCTCTCAAGGAGGTTTTCAGTTCCTGTACAGTTTGGTTTAGAAATACGTTCACAAAGACTGTCATGCATGCTCTATAGGATTTAGGTCCGGTGAGTATTCAGGCCATTCCACACATTAAGTATCTTCACTTTCCTGTGTGTCTGACAATTCAGCAGTTCTGTGTGGGGGAGCACTGTCGTCCATAAACAGAAAGTCGGGACCAACAGGACCGCTAAACAGATAGATATGGTCCAGAATAATCTCCCTGCAAGACCGCTGTCCTGAAATGGTACCCCACGCAAAGATATTCAAAAGTGTGCCCACACCATGCATAGCACCTAGGCCATATCGATGAGGTTCATTAATATTTTGTGGTGTGTAACGTGCTCCCATCTCTCTCCACACTAACTGGTGGCTAGAATCATCTGCCACACTGAAGTGGGATCCGTCAGAGAACATCTCTCTGGACCACTATAGCTAACTCCAACCATTATGCTCGCTACAACAAAATTCTTTCTCGAAGATGACGTGGTTGAAGTGGGATGCATTTAAAAAGCTTCTCAGCATAAAAACCAGCCCGGTTTAATCGTTGCAAAATGATTCTGGCAGGGCTGCAAGGACAGCAGCGATCTGCTTGACAGTGAGATATCCGTTCCTTTTCGCCCCAAGGGCCACATCTTGATCGTCTTGCGGCGTGGTAGTCCATCTACGATCGCCAGCATGCTTCTCCATAGAATTTCCACCTTCATTGGCCTTTTTTGATCGTGAGATGACACTTTTGGCCACACCTATTACATGGCCACAGTAGTGAAACTTTGACTCACTTAGAGCCATCCAAATGTTCGTCCACGATCGGAAGAACTCAAATGATGTCTTGCAGACATGTTGCCATACCTCGTGGAATGTCGCACTTATCGGTTCCATAACAACTTTCGTCAAACACTGTACTGCACCAACTGTCGAATGTATACAGAGCATTCATGCCCAGTCTTCACTACAGTTAATGTGTCCCATCCTCTGCATTTCCTTTTATTATCTTTGGTCAGGTGTTTCGTAACAATTGTCAGCTGTTGTGTAGCAATTGGCAGTTGTTCCTTAGCAAGTGTCAGTTGATCATTAGCAGTTGCCAAGCAGTGTATATTATGGAATAGTTGTTGATATGTAGAAATGATAGCACTCACCATTCAGGAGTGAATTTCAATTTGTGAATGTTTCAGGGGACACAGTTTACTGAATTACAAAACTGCTTGTACATTACTCGCTGATTCCCTTGCAGTTCAGTACAGTGTATACGAGAGACAGAACAACGTGGCTGTCATGAAGACAAGGGAGTAAATGTACGTTTTAAGGAGGGTAGGACGTCAAACGGGCCGACTTGGAGCAGGAGAGGCATCTCAGGACATTTTAATTTCCACTGTCTAGACTCTTACAAATAAATTCATAAAATTTTGTCAGCATCACCAGGAAGGATTCAGGATTCACACCCATTGCAGTGGAAGTTCGAAAACATAACAAAATAAATTTTTTTACGTGCGAAATTTCATCATTTTTTCACTTACTAATGGCTGCATTTGTTGCTATAGGTACACTTTTCTTCATAAACTAGAGAGATTCTTCGATGAATTTTGCACAGCATACATACCATACTCACAGGTGTAGGAAACTCTAGAATTTATTTAATTTATGAAAAAACGAATGAACTGTTATATTTTAAACTTCATGTTTAGAAAAAACACAAATTTTATAGTTAATTACCTCAATTTTTAACACAGTTTTTAATAGATTTGGAACATTCTAGAGTTTCATACACCTTTAAGTATGGTTTGTATGCTGTGCAAAATTCATCGAAGAATCTCTCTTACTTATGAAGAAAAGTGCACCTATAGCAACAAATGCTGCCATTAGTAAGTGAAAAAAATGATTAAATTTCACAGGTGAAAAAAACTACTTCGTTATGTTTTAGAACTTCCACTGCTGTGAGTGTGAATTTTGAATCCTTCCTGGTCAATCTGACAAAGTTTTATGAATTTATTTGTAAAAGTATAGACACTGGAAATTGAAATGTCCTGTGGTGCCTCTCCTGCTCCAAGTTGGCCCGTTTGAACTCCTACCCCCCTTACGAGACACAGTAATAGGGCAGTATTTGTATAATGTTGAAACTACCAAGTACCACAAAATCACTCCCGTGCCAAGCCGCTTTCTCGCATGTATGAAAAGGTAAAACGCATTGCACTGGAGTTAGTGACTGCAACAGAATGCCCTGAGAGCTCTCATATCGCAAATCACGTAAAAGGTGTACCAGACCCATTCAAGGCGTGCACGATTTTCGGCGTGTTTCACGTTGAGAAACACGTCCCGCGTGAGGACGACCTAGCCTACGTAGTACGCGCTTACCTTGAGCGAGGGCACGGCGGCGAAGGAGCCGGTGTTGCCGAGCGCGGCGAAGTAGACAGTGCGCAGGGCGGGCTCCCTGTGGGCCTGGCGCGCCAGCCAGGGAAGGAAGCGCGCGGCCTGCGCCGGAGAACACGCGTCGCGCATCGCCTCTGGCGGGAACCTCGCGCGCCGGGCAGCCTCGTCTGCGCACGCCACGCGCACCAGCTGCGAGAACGCCAGCACCGCCGACACCTTCAGCGGCTCGTCCTCCTGCACCGCCTTCGAGCGGACCAGCTCCTGCGCACACCCCAAAAGACGCCATTGGCGCATTTCAGTCCCAGGGAACCTGGACATCCCCTTCGTTCTCCACTCTCTGCTCCATTTCAACTGCATCTTGCCCCCCTTCTAACAGCCGTGTACCGCAAGTCTCTAGAGGAACGGAAGGTTCCGAATGATTGGAAAAGAGCACAGGTAGTCCCAGTTTTCAAGAAGGGTCGTCGAGCAGATGCGCAAAACTACAGACCTTGAAAGTTTAACGTCTAACCTCCTTGCCTAGGGACGCCAGATTCAGTTGATGTCGTCAAGCCCTGAATGAAAAACTGCGCAACGGATAACTGGGGAGGGGAGCTTGAGAGCGCTACCTAGAGAGCGTGTCCTTTCTGTACGATACTAGGCAAGGGGCTGGAGGGCTCACGCGCTGATGTGTGGGTCCCTGCATTCTATATCTTTTATTTTAAATCAATTCCTTTAACTTGATTTCTTTGTGATTTTTAAGGTATGTTAAAGATTGATGGCAATTGATTACGTATTTATTTTAAATATTATCACTCGATTTTACAGCGGTTGCAGCAATTGTTCCAGTTTACAGATATTACAATTTTACAACTTATAGCTCGGGAATATTATATACCAATATGCACGCACTTTTCTACAGGCAAGACGGAATTGCGTTGGCCAAATGTATACCACCAAAGCCTCCCAATATTTTACATAGGACATCCACTACGTGAGGAGGATAACAGGCAAACTGGGGACCAGATACATTAACACAGGAGGTCAAATTTCCGAAATTAAACGAGAACATTCATTTCCTTACACAATCCGAAGCTGGAAATAAAAGAATTAGTACAAATATTCAAATACCTCTCTTCCATGCTTAAACATTGAGACAGACGCACTGAGGGCATGTCTGCTCACTTACCCATCTTCTGTAACACTCCTAGAATATGGTGGGCACCCGGAGGTCTTCCTGGGCCCCGTTGGAGGGGGTGGTCCAACCACTTGGGCGTGACCAACCTCTCCACCCCAAATCTTGTGACACTGGAAAGTCTTTGACTTTTACCTGCCTGTGGTGTCTCTCTGATCCCCTACCCAGGAGTAAGGTTGGCACTACTATACTACAGAACTACTTCTCAACAAAGATTTGGCCACGCTTTACGGAAAGGTGTGAGGAAGGTTAGGAAAGTTCATGTGCAGATTCACATTTACGTACAAGAAATGCATAATACATGACACATATAAATACGTATTATGAAGCCTGACACATTTCTTTCCACCCGTCCACATGGGTTCTGTTGCACCGGCGGCTGGCCGCGTCGTGTAATAAAATTGGCTGCGGAGCCGCCTCTGTTTCTATTTCCCTGTGCGAGCGAGCAGCAAAACCTGCTGCTTATAGAGCGCAAACTACTGTACCGTTTCAACCTATATCTCTGACATCGATCTGTTTTTATTTATTTATTTATTGTTCCATGGGACCAAATTAAGGAGAAGTCTCCATGGTCATGGAACGAGTCAATACATGAAATTATAACACGATAGTAGAAACAGATAAAATGAAATATAAGAAACATATTCAGGCGACAATTCGTAAGTTTAAATAAAGAAATCAACAATGTAACACTGGAATTTGCTTAATTTTTCAGCTCTTCCAGGAGCTCCTCGACAGAATAGAAGGAGTGAGCCATGAGGAAACTCTTCAGCCTGGACTTAAAAGTGTTTGGGCTACTGCTAAGATTTTTGAGCTCTTGTGGTAGCTTATTTGTGGTGTGCATACGGTAAGACCTTCAGTACACACACCATCAGTTTATTTGACTTGTCGCTCTAACGAAGTAGGCAAGTGTCAGCAATCGTGGCGTGTTTATCTTCTGCCGTTAGGTCAGACGATAGAAATTCCACTTGCACGCTTAGAGTAGCAGATTGACGGTGACCAACTTTAAACAGAACTTGATTAATTTTCACACACATTTATTAAAATAATAACAAGCATAAAAATTACTTAACTTGGTTCTGGATGCTATTTACAATTGACAATCTGAAGTTCCTTTGGCATTGGTACTTTAATCTGATTCTCACATATATCTCTGATACTTGACAAAAGTGTCAATACATTTATCTTCATGGCTATGTACAGGAATACGGTAATCTTATTAGGTGCAGACTGAAACTTGACTATAGACTGGTACAGACAAATGTAGACTGGTACAGACTAATGCAGACTGGTACAGACTAATGCAGACTGGTACAGACTGGTGCAGACAAATACAGACTGACTAATCAGAGGTCTGTACACATGTTATAAAACCTCGCGCGTTCATGTATCACTGCGCAAGTGTGATCCGCCAGGAGAAAAGGTTCTACATAGCAGCAATCTCATTGCCTGCGTTATATATTAATACGCGGATCGGCGGAGGCAGAATTTAGTCTGTCTCTACGGCAGCGCCATCTCATAGTGCGGAGACGGACGAGCGCTGCGCCTGCGCTGTTGTGCATAGCGGGGCGCGCTCTAGTGGGAAAGTTGTGTACGCGCTGACTACGCGGAAATATGTACACAACATTATTGAAAATGGATGCAGCAGAATACTGCACTCCTTTCAGCACAAGAGTCAAGGAAGTGCATTCCACATGTAGATTTGATTTCTGCCTGGTATTAACTGATTGAAAGCTGCTAACTATTGGGAGTAAGCTAATATTGCTAACAACAAACGACATTAAAGAAAATATATACTGTGAGGGCCATTGTAGAATTTTAGAACATGTTTTTGCTCGCGTATCATGTCATCTATGGATACCCAGAATCTACTCTGTAGGAATCAACATGCATTCCAGAAACAGCGATCGTATGAGACCCAACTCGCTTTATTCGTTCATGAGACCCAGAAAATATTAGATACAGGCACCCAGGTAGAGGCCATTTTCCTTGACTTCCGGAAGGCGTTCAATACAGTTCCGCACTGTCGCCTGATAAACAAAGTAAGAGCCTACGGAATATCATACCAGCTGTGTGGCTGGATTGAAGAGTTTTTAGCAAACAGAACACAGCATGTTGTTCTCAATGGAGAGACGTCTACAGACGTTAAAGTAACCTCTGGCGTACCACAGGGGAGTGTTATCGGACCATTGCTTTTCACAATATATATATGACCTAGTAGATAGTGTCGGAAGTTCCGTGTGGCTTTTCGCGGATGATGCTGTAGTATACAGAGAACTTGCAGCATTAGAAAATTGTAGCGAAATGCAGGAAGATCTGCAGCGGATAGGCACTTGGTGCAGGGAGTGGCAACTGACCCTTAACATAGACAAATATAATGTATTGCGAATACATAGAAAGAAGGAGCATTTATTGTATGATTATATGATAGCGGAACGAACACTGGTAGCAGTTACTTCTGTAAAATATCTGGGAGTATGCGTACGGAACGATCTGAAGTGGAATGATCATATAAAATTAATTGCTGGTAAGGCGGGTGCCAGGTTGAGATTCATTGGGGGAGTTCTTAGAAAATGTAGTCCATCAACAAAGGAGGTGGCTTACAAAACACTCGTTCGGCCTATACTTGAGTATTGCTCACCAGTGTGGGATCCGTACCAGGTCGGGTTGACGGAGTAGATAGAGACGATCCAAAGAAGAGCGGCGCGTTTCGTCACAGGGTTATTTGGTAAGCGTGTTAGCGCTACGGAGATGTTTAGCAAACTCAAGTGGCAGACTCTTCAAGAGAGAAGCTCTGCATCGCGGTGTAGCTTGCTGTCCAGGTTTTGAGAGGGTGCGTTTCTGGATGAGGTATCGAATATATTGCTTCCCCCTACTTATACCTCCCGAGGAGATCACGAATGTAAAATTAGAGAGATTCGAGCGCGCACGGAGGCTTTCCGGCAGTCGTTCCTCCCGCGAACCATACGCGAGTGGAACAGGAAAGGGAGGTAATGACAGTGGCACGTAAAGTACCCTCCGCCACACACCGTTGGGTGGCTTGCGGAGTATAAATGTAGATGTAGAAATGAAATGTAGTCCATCACAAACGTAGGAAATCAGTAGCTTGCCAAACGTTAGGTGACACTGTAACATATCATCGACAAGCCTACAGAACCAAGGATTTGCAGCATAATTATCCATTTGCTATTCTATTCGGAAGTGACACGACACATCCAGAAATTCAAACAGAATCAGCTGGCTCACTTTCAAGTTTTTTGTTCACTTTGTTTACATAAACTGTGTTTTATGGAGTACCAGTGCGCGTTCTGAAACACAAGAGGGCATCAGTGAGCTTTACAGGCATCTGGAATTGAACTTGGCTGTAAATAATGTCACGAGACCAACAATAGTTCACAGTCTCGTTGGAGACCAGCAAAACTCGCAGCACCTAAACGAGACGGCTGGGTCAGTCGTCGAAATATTGTGAACAAAACGGAAACTACAACTCCACAGAACACTCAGGTGCACGCTATCAGTCAATCGCACCGAGAAAACCTGACAAATCAAAATAACTTTCCCTTGACAGAGACTTACGACAGCTGTCCACATCATGAATACGATGTATAATGCAGATCCCTACGTTCAGAATGTCATACTGTCCTGTAAACGCCTTCAAGACTCCCACACCCAGACACAGTGTCACAGTGGTGTAAAAAAACCAAAATGTGCTCGTCCACATAACGTAATTAAATGCACTTTCGAGGGAATTAGCTGGTGGGTCTACTGTCGGGGCCCCATCTGGCCATGGACAAAAATTGCTTTTAATATCTAAATCGGAAACATATTAAGTATAACACGACGTATTGTAATAAGACCATGGAACAGACGCTACAGTTAGAAAATAGTAAATCATACGCAAGACGTGACGATACATGACCACCGGCCTTCGATGCTATCGACTTGCCCACTGTTACTGCATCGTTTATCGGAGCTGCTCACAAGCGATTCGCCTGCTAACTGCCAGACGACCTCATCCCAACTAGTGGCGGTGTGTATTCCAGACCAGTACCAAGTGCATACCCTCATCTGGCGGAGTTACGTTGTGGCTTAGCTGCTCTGCCTGTTCTAACACGGGTAGCTCGAGCCATTTCTTGAAGGAATACAAAATTCATATTACGGGATTGGAAGAAACTTAATTGTGGAAGGTTGGGCAATTCTGTATGACGAGATACAATACGGCCCGTAAAGATAGAGACAACGGATTTGGGGGAGTAGTTATTACAATCAAAAATGGGTACTGGAAATATCCCTTCGGGGTATGCACTGTTAGAACTGAAATAAACGAACACTGAAACGTCCATTCTGCATCCACATACAAACTCCGCAAGACACCATATGTTTCATGATGGAGTGCATCTTACACCACTACTAGTCATTTGCTTTCCCGTTACACTCGCAAATACAGTGTAAAGATACGACCGTCTATTTACATGTTTCTACACGAGCCCTTCGTGGTCCTTACGCGAAATGTGCATTGGTTGCAGTAAAATGGTTTTGCAGTCAGCTTCAAATGCCAGTTCTCTAAATTATCTCAATAACGTTTTGCAAAAAGGACCTCCTCTGCCCTCCAGGAGTTACCGTTTGAGTTCATGAAACTTCTCCATAACACTCCTGTGGTGATCGGTAACATATCTAGTGACTCGCGTCTGAATTGCTTCGGTTTCTTCCTTTCATCCAACCTGCTGCGGATCGCAGATACTCTAGAAGTACTCAAGAGTTGGTCGCACTGGTTTATTATATGCGGTCTTCTTTATAGATGAGCTACACTTCCCTAAAATTCTCCCAATAAACCGAAGTCGACCATTCGCCTTCCCTGGCACAATCCACACATGCTCGTACCATTTTATATCGCTTTGTAACGTTACGCCTAAATATTTAATCGACATGACTGTGCCAAGCATCACATCACCAATGCTGTACTCGAACTTTACAGAAATGTTTTTCCTATTCATCTCCGTTAACTTGCATTTTGCTACATTTAGAGCAAGCTGCCATTCACCACAGCAAATAGAGATATTTTCTAAGTCACCTTATATGCTCCGACCGGCAGTCATCGACGACACCTTCCCATACACCACCACCTCATCAGCAAACAGCCATAGGTTACTATTCCCCTTGACCGTTACGTGCATATCTACAGCTACATCTACATCTGCATCCATACTCCGCAAGCCACCTGACGGCGTGTGGCGGAGGGTACCTTGAGTACCTCTATCGGTTCTGCCTTCTATTCCAGTCTCGTATTGTTCGTGGAAAGAAAGATTGTCGGTATGCCTCTGTGTGGGCTCTAATCTCTCTGATTTTATCCTCATGGTCTCTTCGCGAGATATACATAGGAGAGAGCAATATACTGCTTGACTCCTCGGTGAACGTATGTTCTGGAAACTTCAACAAAAGCCCGTACCGAGCTACTGAGCGTCTCTCTTGCAGAGTCTTCCACTGGAGTTTATCTATCATCTCCGTAACGCTTTCGCGATTACTAAATTATCCTGTAACGAAGCGCGCTGCTCTCCGTTGGATTTTCTCTATCTCTTCTATCAACCGTATCTGGTAGGGATCACACACCGGTGAGTAGTATTCAAGCAGTGGGCGAACAAGTGTACTGTAACCTACTTCCTCTGTTTTCGGACTGCATTTCCTTAGCATTCTTCCAATGAATCTCAGTCTGGCATCTGCTTTACCGACGACAACTTTATATGATCATTCCATTTTCAATCACTCCTAATGCGTACTCCCAGATAATTTATGGAATTAACTGCTTCCTGCTGCTGACATGCTATTTTGTAGCTAAATGATAAGGGATCTTTCTTTCTATGTATCCGCAGCACATAACACTTGTCTACATTGAGATTCAGTTGCCATTCCCTGCACCATGCGTCAATTCGCTGCAGATCCTCCTGCATTTCAGCACAATTTACCATTGTTACAACGTCTCGATATACCACAGCATCATCCGCAAAAAGCCTCAGTGAACTTCCGATGTCATCCACAAGGTCATTTATGTATATTGTGAATAACAACGGTCCTACGACACTCCCCTGCGGCACACCTGAAATCACTCTTACTTCGGAAGACTTCTCTCCATTGAGAATGACATGCTGCGTTCTGTTATCTAGGAACTCTTCAATCCAATCACACAATTGGTCTGATAGTCCATATGCTCTTACTTTGTTCATTAAACGAATGTGGGGAACTGTATAAACGCCTTGCGGAAGTCAAGAAATACGTCATCTACCTGGGAACCCGTGTCTATGGAGCTCTGAATCTCGTGGACGAATAGCGCAAGCTGGGTTTCACACGATCGTCTTTTTTGAAACCCATGCTGATTTCTACAGAGTAGATTTCTAGTCTCCAGAAAAGACATTATACTCGAACATAATACGTGTTCCAAAATTCTACAACTGATCGACGTTAGAGATATAGGTCTATAGTCCTGCACATTTGTGCGACCTCCCTTCTTGAAAACGGGGACGACCTGTGCCCTTTTCCAATCCTTTGGAACGCTACGCTCTTCTAGAGACCAAAAAAGTGAGAGTCGCCCTATCTTACTTCCCTGGGCCCTCCAGATGATTCCCTTGTCTCTGATGAATACCTGCCGTCGAGGACAACTTACTGGGTTCTATTAAATAAGAAAACTTGGAGCCACTCACGTGCCTGGGAACCTGCCCCGTATGCTTAGACTTTGGTTAACAGGCTGCAGTTGGTCACCGTGTCAAACGCTTTCCGGAAATCTAGGAATATGTAATGTGGCTGTTTCCTTTCAGTCATGGCTCCCAGGATACCCTGTGAGAAAAGGGAATGCTGAGTTTCGCATGAGCGATGCTTTCTAAATCCATACTGATTTGTGGACAGAAGCTTTTCCGTCTCAAGAAAATTCATTACATTCGACCTCAGAGTACATTCACGAATTCTGCAGCAAACCGATGTTAAGGATATGGGTCTTTAATTTTGCGGGTACTTTCTTTTACCTTTCTTGTATAAGATAGTCGCCTGAGCTTTTTTCCAGTCGTGTGGGACTTTGCGATGGGCAAGAGGTTCTTTGTGGTAGTATACCGAGACCCCAAATTGCTAAGATAGTACAAGCAGTGAACATACCAAATGATCACAATGTTTCATATATTCATACAAAATAGATTATATTTTCGTTATTTGTACTGTCTCAGCAACTGAAGTAAACTTGTCTCATTTCTCTGCCTCGTGATGACTGGGTGTTGTGTGATGTCCTTAGGTTAGTTAGGTTTAAGTAGTTCTAAGTTCTAGGGGACTGATGACCATAGATGTTAAGTCCCATAGTGCTCAGATCCATTTCAACCAAACTTGTCTCAGCAGTTACGAGTAAACTGTAAACATCTAAATGTGAACGTTCTAAGCGATGGCGTGTGCCAAGCAAATAAATTTCCAGCAAAATGGAGGTAAATACCTCAATTAAATGATTTAAACATACAACCCACTTAAGGTACACACTGAAATAAGCGAATGTTTCAGTACATTGTTATATTTTGGCACATCACCTCACTGGCACATACAATAAATAACGCTTACCACACTTACGATTAATGTACGTGTAACTGTAATTCATGGCAACACGCTGCTAATAAATTTTAGTAAAATGTAGATGAATCAGTACGAATTATTCGATTAATTTATGATACAGTGTCTGCGCTCAACTAATTCTATACAACTTGGATATACGAGGGTCACTCCAAAAGAAATGCACACTTTTTTTTAAATCCCTCTTTTTTCTATATGTTTGAAAGTTTTACAGTGTGTAGATACATCATATAGGAACAATATTTTCATTTCTCCACATAATTTCCATCCCTCTCAACTGCCTTACGCCATCTTGGAACCAGCGCCTGTATACCCGCAAGGTAAAATTCTGGACCAACCCGTTGGAGCCACTGTTTGGCAGCGTGCACAAGGGAGTCATCAACTTCAAACCTTGCTCCACGAAGAGAGTCTTTCAGTTTCCCAAAGAGACGATAGTCACATGGAGCCAGGTCAGGACTGTAAGGCGGGTGTTTCAGTGTTGTCCATCCGAGTTTTGTTATCGCTTGCACGGTTTTTTGCCTGACATGTGGCCGTGCATTGTCGTGCAACAGCAAAACATCCTGCTTTTGCCGATGTAGTCGACTCAGTCCAGCTTGAAGTTTCTTCAGTTTCGTCACATATGCATCAGAATTTATGGTGGTTCCACTTGGAATGATGTCCACAAGTAAGAGTCCTTCGGAATCGAAAAACACCGTAGCCATAACTTTTCCAGCAGAAGGTTTGGTTTTGATTTTTTTTTTCTTGGGTGAATTTGCATGATGCCACTCCATTGATTGCCTCTTCGTTTCTGGTGAAAAATGATGGAGCCATGTTTCATCACCTGTCACAATTCTTCCAAGAAATTCGTCTCCACCATTCTCGTACTGTTCCAAAAGTTCGCTGCATACCGTTTTTCTTGTGTCTTTGTCAGCCACTGTCAACATCCTGGGAACCCACCTGGCACAAACCTTTTTTAACGCCAACACTTTCAGTATTCTGCAAAAACTTCCTTCCCCTATCCCAACGTAGCGTGACAATTCGTTCACTGTTATGCGTCTGTCAGCAGTCACCAATTCGTTAACTCTCTGCTCATTGTCTGGGGTGTGTGCAGTACGAGGCCTGCCGCTGCGAGGACAATCTTCAATATTGTCGTGCCCGCTTTCATCACGTAACCTACTTTCCCACCGACTAACTGTACTGCAATCGACAGCAGCATCTCCATACACCTTTTTCAACCTCTTGTGGATGTTTCCCACTGTATCGTTTTCACAGCACATGAATTATATGACAGCACGTTGCTTCTGACGAACGTCAAGTGTAGCAGCCATCTTGAAGACATACTGTGACGGCGCCACTCACGGGAACAGGTTGAACTAAGTATGTATCTGGACACTGTAAAACTTTCACAGGTGCAGAATGAAAACTGTATTTTTACAAAAATAGTGTGCATTTCTTTTGGAGTGATCCTCGTATTACAAGGTGCATTCAAGTTCTAAGGCCTCCGATTTTTTTTCTCCGGACTGGAAAGAGATAGAAACATGCGCATTGTTTTACAATGAGTCCGCGTTCATTGTCAATACGTCCCAGAGGTGGCAGCACCGTACGGCAGATGGAATTTTACCGCCAGCGGCGAGAATGAGAACTGTTTTAAATACTTAAAATGGCGACGTTTCCCTTACTTGAACAGCGTGCAATCATTCGTTTTCTGAATTTGCGTGGCGTGAAACCAATTGATATTGATCAACAGTTGAAGGAGACATGTGGTGATGGAGTTACGGATGTGTCGAAAGTGCGTTCGTGGGTGCGACAGTTTAATGAAGGCAGAACATCGTGTGACAATAAACCGAAACAACCTCGGGCTCGCACAAGCCGGTCTGATGACATGATCGAGAAAGTGGAGAGAATCGTTTTGGGGGATCGCCGAATGACTGTTGAACAGATCACCTCCGGAGTTGGCATTTCTGTGGGTTCTGTGCACACAATCCTGCATGACGACCTGAAAATGCGAAAAGTGCCACAAATGCTGACGGACGACCACATGGCTGCCCATGTGGCATGTTGCCAAGCAATGCTGACGCGCAACGACAGCATGAATGGGACTTTCTTTTCGTCGGTTGTGACAATGGGTGAGACGTGGATGCCATTTTTCAATCCAGAAACAAAGCGCCAGTCAGCTCAATGGAAGCACACAGATTTATTGCCACCAACAAAATTTCGGGTAACCGCCAGTGCTGAAAAAATGATGGTATCCATGTTCTGGGACAGCGAGGCCGTAATCCTTACCCATTGCGTTCCAAAGGGCACTACGGTAACAGGTGCATCCTACGAAAATGTTTTGAAGAACAAATTCCTTCCTGCACTGCAACAAAACGTCCGGGAAGGGCTGCGCGTGTGGTGTTTCACCAAGACAACACACCCGCACATCGAGCTAACGTTACGCAACAGTTTCTTCGTGATAACGACTTTGATGTGATTCCTCATGCTCCCTACTCACCTGACCTGGCTCCTAGTGACTTTTGGCTTTTTCTAACAATGAAAGACACTCTCCGTGGCCGCACATTCGCCAGCCGTGCTGCTATTGCCTCAGCGATTTTCCAGTGGTCAAAACAGACTCCTAAAGAAGCCTTCGCCGCTGCCATGGAATCAAGGCGTCAGCGTTGTAAAAAATGTGTACGTCTGCAGGGCGATTACGTCGAGAAGTAACGCCAGTTTCATCGATTTCGGGTGAGTAGCTAATTAGAAAAAAAATCGGAGACCTTAGAACTTGAATGCACCTCGTAAAGTTAACTGACTCCAAATACGCTCATGTGTTCGGTGCTATGCAGAGATGAGACAGTTCTGCTCGTCAGGTGCCCTCAGACTGTAGCAGATAAAGCGCACTCACGTAAAAGCTCTGTACGAGCGAGGCGTCTGGTGCCATGAGGGCTGCGGGCAGCGCCGACACGAGCTCCGCTGCCTCCTCGCCGACCAGCTTCTTCGTCTCGAGCAGCGAGCGCGCCAGCTGGAACGCCGGGCTCGTGCCGCACAGCTTCACCACGTCACGGTACACCTTCCTGTCAACACATGTTCTAGTATTGACACTGCGCTCACGAATTAGAAATAACGGGTGGTTATAATTTAATGTGGAACTGATTTACACTGAAAATAATTAGTTCCAGTTTTGGCCACCAGGTGAAAATCTATATAGCATCTCGTCCACTCTCCGGTGCTCATATTGAACAAATTACACGACGGCTAATATACACTACTGGCCATTAAAATTGCTACACCACGAAGATGACGTGCTACAGACGCGAAATTTAACCGACAGGAAGAAGATGCTGTGATATGCAAATGATTAGCTTTTCAGAGCATTCACACAAGCTTGGCGCCGGTGGCGACACCTACAACGTGCTGACACGAGCAAAGTTTTCAATCGATTTCTTATACACAAACAGCAGTTGACCGGCGTTGCCTGGTGAAACATTGCTGTGATGCCTGGTGTAAGGAGGAGAAATGCGTGCCATCACGTTTCCGACTTTGATAAAGGTCGGATTGTAGCCTATCGCGATTACGGTTTATCGTATCGCGACATTGCTGCTCGCGTTGGTCGAGATCCAATGACTGTTAGCAGAATATGGAATCGGTGGGTTCAGGAGGGTAATACGGAACGCCGTGCTGGATCCCAACGGCCTCGTATCACTAGCGGTCGAGATGACCGGCATCTTATCCGCAAGGCTGTAACGGATCGTGCAGCCACGTCTCCATCCCTGAGTCAACAGATGGGGAAGTTTGCAAGACAACGACCATCTGCACGAACAGTTCGACGACGTTTGCAGCAGCATGGACTATCAGCTCGGAGACCGTGGCTGCAGTTACCCTTGACGCTGCATCACAGACAGGAGCGCCTGCGATGGTGTACTCGACGACAAACCTGGGTGCACGAATGGCAAAACGTTGTTTTTTCGGATGAATCCAGGTTCTCTTTACAGCATCATGATGGTAGCATCCGTGTTTGGCGACATCTCTGTGAACGCACATTGGAAGCGTGTATTCGTCATCGCCATACTGGCGTACCCCCCGCGTGATGGTATGGGGTGCCATTGGTTACACGTCTCCGTCACCTCTTGTTCGCATTTACGGCACTTTGAACAGTGGACGTTACATTTCAGATGTGTTACGTCCCGTGGCTCCACCCTTCATTCGATCCCTGCGAAATCCTACATTTCAGCAGGAAAATGCACGACCGCATGGTGCAGGTCCTATACGGGCCTTTCTGGATACAGAAAATGTTCGACTGCTGCCCTGGCCAGCACATTCTCCAGATCTCTCACCAGCTGAAAACGTCTGGTCAATGGTGGCCGAGCAACTGGCTCGTCGCAATACTCCAGTCACTACTCTTGATGAACTGTGGTATCGTGTTGAAGCTAAATGGGCAGCTGTACCTGTACACGCCATCCAAGTTCTGTTTGACTCGATGCCCAGGCGTATCAAGGCCAGAGGTGATTGTTCTGGGTACTGATTTCTCAGGATCTATGCACCCAAATTGCGTGAAAATGTAATCACATGTCAGTTCTAGCATAATACATTTCTCCAATGAATACCCGTTTATCATCTGCATTTCTTCTTGGTGTAGCAATTTTATTGGCCACTGGTGTAAAATCAACGTTATGCCTTTCTCATTTGTTTGACCTCTTCTTCCCTCATCCCGTCGTTCCTAATCCATGACATATGGAAACATTTCTGTGCGTCTGGCGGCCAAAATTGGAACTAATGTTTTTTCAGTGTAAATCGACTGCGCATTAACGTTAGAATACCTACCAAGTTCCGCTGCCACGGGATAATTACAGCCCACACTGGACCTCTGTGTATAGGTGCATTGATGATAACCACCCAGTAGCTGCTGTGTTGGAGATATGGCAGTCACCTCGCCAAAATGAGGGGAATAGTTAGCGTGTCACGTGACTGGAATGTCGTGCAACCTTTACCTGACCATCGTTTGACACTCAGGTGAAGACTGGGCAAGACGTACGACATCAGCGCCGTTAACTGAAACCGGACTGTAGGTGTTCAACTTGTGAGACACTTCGTCTCTTAGATCGTGCTGGTGTCAACGGATAAGATGGTTTTTTCCATTGCTGCAGAATTTAGACCCGTCCTCTGATTGCTTGGAATGGGTTGTGCTGGCATCTTAGTCAGTACAGTTACGGCCTCACGAAGTCGCTCTCAATATCTGCTGCCGGATGCACCACTATAAGCGTCCCATAGCAAAATGGTGAATCAGCTCTTATTATTGTTTTAAGTTATCTGAATGTTATTTATAACTTTCTTCGAATTCAGTTATTTTTTTAATATACACTCCTGAAAATTGAAATAAGAACACCGTGAATTCATTGTCCCAGGAAGGGGAAACTTTATTGACACATTCCTGGGGTCAGATACATCACATGATCACACTGACAGAACCACAGGCACATAGACACAGGCAACAGAGCATGCACAATGTCGGCACTAGTACAGTGTATATCCACCTTTCGCAGCAATGCAGGCTGCTATTCTTCCATGGAGACGATCGTAGAGATGCTGGATGTAGTCCTGTGGAACGGCTTGCCATGCCATTTCCACCTGGCGCCTCAGTTGGACCAGCGTTCGTGCTGGACGTGCAGACCGCGTGAGACGACGCTTCATCCAGTCCCAAACATGCTCAATGGGGGACAGATCCGGAGATCTTGCTGGCCAGGGTACTTGACTTACACCTTCTAGAGCACGTTGGGTGGCACGGGATACATGCGGACGTGCATTGTCCTGTTGGAACAGCAAGTTCCCTTGCCGGTCTAGGAATGGTAGAACGATGGGTTCGATGACGGTTTGGATGTACCGTGCACTATTCAGTGTCCCCTCGACGATCACCAGTGGTGTACGGCCAGTGTAGGAGATCGCTCCCCACACCATGATGCCGGGTGTTGGCCCTGTGTGCCTCGGTCGTATGCAGTCCTGATTGTGGCGCTCACCTGCACGGCGCCAAACACGCATACGACCATCATTGGCACCAAGGCAGAAGCGACTCTCATCGCTGAAGACGACACGTCTCCATTCGTCCCTCCATTCACGCCTGTCGCGACACCACTGGAGGCGGGCTGCACGATGTTGGGGCGTGAGCGGAAGACGGCCTAACGGTGTGCAGGACCGTAGCCCAGCTTCATGGAGACGGTTGCGAATGGTCCTCGCCGATACCCCAGGAGCAACAGTGTCCCTAATTTGCTGGGAAGTGGCGGTGCGGTCCCCTACGGCACTGCGTAGGATCCTACGGTCTTGGCGTGCATCCGTGCGTCGCTGCGGTCTGGTCCCAGGTCGACGGGCACGTGCACCTTCCGCCGACCACTGGCGACAACATCGATGTACTGTGGAGACCTCACGCCCCACGTGTTGAGCAATTCGGCAGTACGTCCACCCGGCCTCCCGCATGCCCACTATACGCCCTCGCTCAAAGTCCGTTTACTGCACATACGGTTCACGTCCACGCTGTCGCGGCATGCTACCAGTGTTAAAGACTGCGATGGAGCTCCGTATGCCACGGCAAACTGGCTGACACTGACGGCGGCGGTGCACAAATGCTGCGCAGCTAGCGCCATTCGACGGCCAACACCGCGGTTCCTGGTGTGTCCGCTGTGCCGTGCGTGTGATCATTGCTTGTACAGCTCTCTCGCAGTGTCCGGAGCAAGTATGGTGGGTCTGACACACCGGTGTCAATGTGTTCATTTTTCCATTTCCAGGAGTGTAATTCAGCTCTGGGAGATGAAAATACGTAAACATATTGTTTAAGAAGACTGAAAAAAATTATCAGATAGACAGAAATGATTGTCCTGCCACCAGTGTCGTTCGGGTGTGACTGTCTCAGCATTTTGCGTCGAGCCCGAGACACTCGACGTTGACCAGAATGAATTTTCGCTCTGCAGCAGAGTGTGAGCTGATTGGAAACGTCTGGCTGATTAAAACTGTGTACTGTACCAGTACTCGAACCTGAGACCTTTCTGTCAGGTTTGGAAAGTAGAAGATAAGGAACTGGTGGAAGTAAAACTGTAAGGGTTGATTGCGAATCCTGCTTTCATAGCTCAGTCGCTAGAGCACTTGCCCGCTTAAGTCTAAGGTTCGTGTCCTGGTTCAGCACATATTTCCATCCGGATATTACGTTTATCCATTTTAGCTCAGAAATAGGTGGGGTGTCAAGTAAGCACCTCATCCCCTCCAGGGCAATATTAGTAACTGAGGTTATTGCTAGTTATCTATCCTAAAGAATCATTTACATTAATAATAAAACTATTGACGCTTACATGAAGCACAGGTCACAGTAACTAGCCAAGAAAGTAGATTAACTTTTAGTAGTTGCAGGTTATATTGTGAGCAAAACTAAAAAGAACTGGTCATATTCTCTTGGTATTGAGACTATGTAAGCTAAGTGTCCAAAGTCGCAGGAAGGGTTGTCCCAATTGAAGATATGCCGTCTATGAAGCCCGAATGTGGCGGTTAGATGCGTCTACACTCCGTTACACAAAGGTTTGTAGTGAACATGGCAGCACGTTGCAAGTCAGGAAACTGCCGATTCCACGAATGTATATGTATATGTATATGGTGTACGCGGTCGACATATCTCATCTTCAGTCATTTCTTAATGCCAAAAAACAAAAAATCATACACATATCGTTCCCTATGACTAACCTCCCATTCCTCCCCTCCCACCCACTCGCCTGTGTTTAATCTGGTGCTCATCTTCTATAGGTACTCCGGCTACTTCAGTTACTTTCTCAGAACTATGCATCTTTAACCAGGAGGAATGCAGCTCATCGTCTGATGGCATGTCAGTTGGATATATACCAAGCACCACAAACAGTGCATTCTCTGATGTGGTGCCGAATATTTCTTGAAGTCTCAGTAGTACACTCCCCTGTCCTCCACAGATAGCACTCCTGAGACTAGGTGCTCAAGTCCTGCCCAAAAAGGCCAATGTGGTACTTTCTGATTAGTGTTAATAGTAACTCTATATTGATAAGTTCTTACTAGTACTAATTTGTGCAGAACTCTTTTTTGCTTTGCTAGTCTTCAGCCTAATGCGTCCGTTGAAGCAGAAGATAATGAGTCACCATTTTTCATCTGGTATTTCTGACTCCCGATTTAACTGATGCCTATTGCCGTAATGATCCATTCGCTATTATGTACTTCGGTTAGTGGCAATTGTAAGTTTATTTGAATTGCTCCGCTGCGTTATTGTCTATACTCTATCGCTGACGTTTCCACTGAAGACTGAGAGCTCGTATCTGCTGAACCAAATTCTGAAATACTGTGGGTTATGCCATAGTCCCGTCAGTGTGGCAGAGCCGCTAATCAACAGATGTATAAGATAAATGCAACACATTGGCTTTAGCACACACATATTTTATGCTTTGTCCCGTATATCACTTATGATAAAAGTGAGACATATACGTAACAAATGCTAAATATCTCACCAAAATGTCTTCTCCAGGCTGTATGTATTACGTGCAGTAGTCCAGCAATTGCTTCATTAGTCGCTTCGAAAAAGATAAAAGAATTAATTGACAGCGTGACACAGCAATAACTACATAAGGGCTACTATAGTCTGCACAAAGTATTATTATTGTGGCGAGCGTACTGTAAGACCTTCGGTACACACACCATCAGATTATTTGACTTGTCGCTCTAACGAAGTAGGCGAGTGTCAGCAATATGTCTCGTGGTCTTATCGTGGCGTGTTGATCTTCTGCCGTTAGGTCAGACGATAGAAATGCCACTTGCACGCTTAGAGTAGCAGATTGACAGTGACCAACTTTAAACAGAACTTGATTAATTTTCACACGCATTTATTAAAATAATAACAATCATAAACCTTACTTAACTTGATTCTGGATGCTATTTACAATTGACAATCTGAAGTTCCTTTGGTCTTGGTACGTTAATCTTATTCTCACATATCTCTGATACTTGACAAAGTGTCTATACATTTCTCTTCATGGCTATGTACAGGATTATGATAATCTTATTAGGCGCAGACTGAAACTTGTGCAGAATTCTTTCTTGCTTTGCTATTCATCAGACTGATGCAGACTGACTAATCGGAGGTCTGTACACTCGTTATAATACCTCGAGCGTTCAGGTATCACTGCGAGAGTGTGATCCGCGAGGAGAAAAGGTTCTACGTAAGCAGCAATCTCATTGGCTGCGTTACATATTAATACGCGGATCGGCGGAAGCAGAATTCGGTCCGTCTTTATGGTAGCGCCATCTCGTAGTGCGGAGACGGACGAGCGCTGCGCCTGCGCTGTTGAGCTTAGCGGGGCGCGCTATAGTGGGAAAGTTGTGTACGCGCTGACTACGCGGAACTATGTACACAACAATTATTATTACTATTATTATTATTATTGTTGTTGTTGTTGGAGTGGTTAGACGCAAAGCATCAACAGCCTGAAGTCGTCCAGTTTGTGATTTACGAACGGTAAGTATTGTGCACACGTCTTCACTTGTTTGATTTTAATTGGGGTAGCAGTGTGCAGGTCAAGCAAGGGCCACAATGGAGAGGGGTAATGCAGGGGAAGCATATTTTCTAAGAAATGTGTACCCTCACTGTGGGTAGCTAGCTTTCTTTTCTGAGAAGGAGTTGTGGGTAGCACTTGCGATGCATCACAGATTCCTTCGTCATTCATTCTAATACACACAAACACACACACACACACACACACACACACACACACACACACACACACACACACACACAGAGAGAGAGAGAGAGAGAGAGAGAGAGAGTGAAATAAATATCATTCATCTTTCATCATTTTAAAAATAAAATGACCAAGAAAAGTCTTTCATTCTGCATTTTAGGCAGTGCTAAAGTTGGTGATAACGTGGGGGAGGGGGTGTTACAGATGGCAGGGGGGGGGGGGGCGTAGGTACTAACTAACGTAATGGTCTTACAAGGGA
Source organism: Schistocerca piceifrons (assembly GCF_021461385.2). Lineage (NCBI taxonomy): Eukaryota > Metazoa > Arthropoda > Insecta > Orthoptera > Acrididae > Schistocerca > Schistocerca piceifrons. The sequence continues at coordinate 146,649,983 of NC_060149.1, read as the reverse complement.
AGCTCGCCGTCGCTCCCCGCTCCCCCCTAAGATTTAGTAGTAAAAGGGGCCAGTGGTCAGCCTGTCAAAAACTGAACACAGATCAAGCATGGAAACACGAAGCAGGTGTATTGGACTGTGAAAAAAAGCAAAATAGTAACAGTCTACGGTCTAAGAACAAGAAGTGCAATACAGAGCAGCAGGTAAAAGATATGGCGTCATGGTTAAATGGTTATGGTGGTGGATTGCCAAGCGGCTGAGCCCTGTTAAAAGCTCCCTTGTGCCTATTTTTTTTTCTCTCTCTCTCTCAGTGTTCGCTTTATTCAATTTTGTGTCTGTGTCGTGGAGTAGTGTCTGTTTGCTACAATGAGGTGTAAGGAGGTCAAAGGTCTCTGTTGGATTCCTTTCATGTTTGATTTCTTAAATCTGTTGTCATTTATGGAATAAATTCCTCTTCTAAATTTACTGTGGCGTTTCTGACTATCTGGGAGGAGACTGAGTAGTGGAACGTGTTACTTTTACACATAAACAAGAACGATCTGTCACACTACTACACTTTAAAACACAGTTTATATGTAATTCGTGTCACACAGTCTCATACGGAACCTACATCCACTTTCTTTTATATACTGTATATGATAAGATACTGTCATCCCCCTTCCCTTCTGTGTGAGAGGATGAATGAGCAAATGTATTTCTAGTTGCATGCTTGAGGGTAGCAGACAAGACTGTCTGCTAGAGAACAGTAGGACCAACGTCGGAACAGGTAGCTACGCTTTCTAAAAGCAAACAGGTTTCTATCCTTAGTATGGTCCTGTCCGTCCCTTGCCATGTTGGTATAGGAAGCTGCCCCTCTGGCCACTTCCGTTTGTATTTGTGAGCCACCCTCAGAAATGGACCAGGCCAGTCGGTCCGTGGCGAGCGTCTGAAGTGGTAAGATCTCCGGTTAAGCGCGTGTCTGCTAAGTCCGCAGGACAATGGATTTCTTAAGTTCAGCCTAACTGAAAATTTAACCACCTTTATTTTAGGTTTATCTCTAAAATATCTAATGTTATCGTAAATTGCAACGCAGTGTAATCCGCGTGTGAAGTTCAGAATATCTTCCGGTAGTTGCTTTGCCACTACTTTTTGAGTAAAGTGGAACCACGTGTTGATCAGTAACTCTAACTAAGATCATCAATCTTAAATGCGAATGCTTGTGTGATTATAACGTCTCGTCTTGACAATATTTTTCAATATAGCAGCTTTTCTTTATGTTCAACCCACGTGGGGTGTACTTTGCGAGACCAGTACCACGTGCTTATATAACTGTTTGACCCATCAGGTTAATAGTAAGACGATAGTAACCAGTTCGAGGTTTTTCTTTTGTAAATTGCTTTTCGATCTAATCTATTTTAATTATCAAAATTATTGTGGAGTTACACGCTTTGTGTACACCAAGTTGACCACGTGAAGCATGTGGTGTATTCATCAAAGTAGCCCTCAGCTATTCTTTTCGGGAAGATTTCACACAGAGTTAGTATGAATGTAGTATACCAGTGTGTGGTAATTACATGACGGACAGGATTGTGCTACGAACATAACTTGTTTGGGTGAAAATTGTATCGGTTGGTTGTGGTTAATTTCCTCTTGCATATGTTTCAACGTTCTTTGTGTGTTATTTTATGAATGCAGTGTTGTATGTAGTCTCCCAATCTTGGCTCCCTATTTGATGTGTTCCGTAAGATTACAAACTCACATTTTCACAGTCCTAAATAAGGCACCAACTTAGTTATGACTCACGTTTAATATGCTGAGATTTCAATGATCAATGGTAAAATAAATTTCCAAATATAAACTGATTTATTTCTTTTTATTTAAATTCTCTTTTTTGATATATACACTCCTGGAAATTGAAATAAGAACACCGTGAATTCATTGTCCCAGGAAGGGGAAACTTTATTGACACATTCCTGGGGTCAGATACATCACATGATCACACTGACAGAACCACAGGCACATAGACACAGGCAACAGAGCATGCACAATGTCGGCACTAGTACAGTGTATATCCACCTTTCGCAGCAATGCAGGCTGCTATTCTCCCATGGAGACGATCGTAGAGATGCTGGATGTAGTCCTGTGGAACGGCTTGCCATGCCATTTCCACCTGGCGCCTCAGTTGGACCAGCGTTCGTGCTGGACGTGCAGACCGCGTGAGACGACGCTCCATCCAGTCCCAAACATGCTCAATGGGGGACAGATCCGGAGATCTTGCTGGCCAGGGTAGTTGACTTACACCTTCTAGAGCACGTTGGGTGGCACGGGATACATGCGGACGTGCATTGTCCTGTTGGAACAGCAAGTTCCCTTGCCGGTCTAGGAATGGTAGAACGATGGGTTCGATGACGGTTTGGATGTACCGTGCACTATTCAGTGTCCCCTCGACGATCACCAGTGGTGTACGGCCAGTGTAGGAGATCGCTCCCCACACCATGATGCCGGGTGTTGGCCCTGTGTGCCTCGGTCGTATGCAGTCCTGATTGTGGCGCTCACCTGCACGGCGCCAAACACGCATACGACCATCATTGGCACCAAGGCAGAAGCGACTCCCATCGCTGAAGACGACACGTCTCCATTCGTCCCTCCATTCACGCCTGTCGCGACACCACTGGAGGCGGGCTGCACGATGTTGGGGCGTGAGCGGAAGACGGCCTAACGGTGTGCGGGACCGTAGCCCAGCTTCATGGAGACGGTTGCGAATGGTCCTCGCCGATACCCCAGGAGCAACAGTGTCCCTAATTTGCTGGGAAGTGGCGGTGCGGTCCCCTACGACACTGCGTAGGATCCTACGGTCTTGGCGTGCATCCGTGCGTCGCTGCGGTCCGGTCCCAGGTCGACGGGCACGTGCACCTTCCGCCGACCACTGGCGACAACATCGATGTACTGTGGAGACCTCACGCCCCACGTGTTGAGCAATTCGGCGGTACGTCCACCCGGCCTCCCGCATGCCCACTATACGCCCTCGCTCAAAGTCCGTCAACTGCACATACGGTTCACGTCCACGCTGTCGCGGCATGCTACCAGTGTTAAAGACTGCGATGGAGCTCCGTATGCCACGGTAAACTGGCTGACACTGTCGGCGGCGGTGCACAAATGCTGCGCAGCTAGCGACATTCGACGGCCAACACCGCGGTTCCTGGTGTGTCCGCTGTGCCGTGCGTGTGATCATTGCTTGTACAGCCCTCTCGCAGTGTCCGGAGCAAGTATGGTGGGTCTGACACACCGGTGTCAATGTGTTCTTTTTTCCATTTCCAGGAGTGTATATCACCGGTTGTCGTATGACTATTAAAAGATTATAATTAATGTTAGTCTGGTTGGTAATTCGGTAAGCTAGACTGGATGCCTGGTGAAACAGTTGCTCAGTAATGCAAGGTTAACTTCCCCAGACGGCTCACAGCTTTAACCCGTTTTTATTGTCTAGCAGTACCGCTTTCATAGCAAATTAAAGTAACAACGTTACAGAGGGACCTACTATGACAGTTTATTCTGCACAACTAGTATATTAGAAGTGAAAAGGAAGTGACTTTCCTATGGGAACCGCAAACGTTTGATGACAAGGCGACAAATCAACCGAATCCTCCACCGAAAAACATATCTGGTGTGTCATACATGGCATTAGTGACAGTACGTGCGTCTTATGATAGGAACCTCTTATCGACTCACCTAATTTGTTCCCCTGGTAAGAGAGTGAGATATGCCTCCTTACCCGATATAAGTGTTCGTATGAATGTGAATTTGATCAGTCCCAAGGAAATGATGAAAACATAATATTTTGTCATATAAACTGCAAGAAATGAACTCAACAGTTTCACAATCAGATAGTTTATCTGTGTGCTGTCAAGACATATGTTTTTAACGTTTTTGAATTTGCGGTCAATTTTGGAAGTCTTCACTTATGAATTCCTTTCTTGTAACATAGTTCACACCACCGGCCGGGATGACCGAGTGGTTCTAGGCGCTACGGCTGGAACCGCGCGACCGCTACGGGTAGAAGGTTCGAATCCTGCCTCGGGCATGGATGTGTGTGATGTTCTTATTTTAGTTAGGTTTAAGTAGTTCTAAGTTCTAGGGGACTAATGACCTCAGAAGTTAAGTCCCATAGTGCTCAGAGCCATAGTTCACACCCGTTTATTTGTGGTCCCATTTCTGTGAGATAATGGTTCAAATGGCTCTGGGCACTATGGGACTTAACATCTGAGGTCATCAGTCCCCTAGAACTTACAACTACTTAAACCTGACGAAACTAAGGACATCACACACATCCATGCCCGAGGCAGGATTCGAACGTACGACCGTAGCGGTCGCGCGGCTCCAGACTGAAGCGCCTAGAACCGGTCGGCCACAGCGGCCGGCATTTCTGTGAGACATCTATGTGGTATCTAGCCTTCTTTCACTATTCATCACATTTACTTGCGACGGTAATGTCTTCTTACCACATAACTCAGATGCTATAACAAATGTATAGTACGATAACTGCCAAGATTACAGAAATAGAACAAACATTTCAATGACCGAACGGACAGTTCATAATGCTGAGAAAAAAAAATTAATGGTGTGAGGGAGTTTGGAATACGACTCGGCATCTGGCTGTTTTAGGCTGCTCTCTATTGTACTTCTTGTTCTTGGACCGTTCACTGTTACTATTTTGCTTTTGTTTTCATGTTTGATCTGTGTTCAGTTTTTGATGGGCTGTTCACTTGGCCATCTTACCACTAAATCCGAAGGGACGGGGTCCCGGGTTCGATTCCCGGCGGGGTCGGGGATTTTCACCTGCCTCGAGATCTCATTTCGTCATCATTCATGAAAGTGGCGGGACTGGACTGAGTGAGGGTTGGGAATTTGTACGGGCGCTGATAACCGCGCAGTTGAGCACCCCACAAACCAAACATCATCATCATCATCATCAATCTGAAGGGGTAAGACGGGGAGTTTCCCTTGTAAGAAACGTCGGGAACCACTGCATTAGGCAATATAAGCCTCTAATAATGTAAGGAAGGTCTAACACCATCAGCAAACTTGACGGTCGCAGCTCGGCTTTTTCTGCGTGACGAAGAATACTTCATAAATGAAGAGACGTGAGTGTTACCGCTCTGTGAGGACGAGGCTGGTGTCACTGCGGCGCGCGTCCATGATGCCGGCGAGCGCGCGCTGCAGGTCCGGCAGCGACAGCGCGCGGCACATCTCGACGGCGACGGCCATCTTCTCGAGCGTGCGCCGCTGCGCGATGTGCGCCGACTCCTCCAGGTCGCTGGCGATGTCGGTCACCAGCTCCTTCAGCTGCTGCACCATGCACGCGTGCGCGTCGCCCGCGCGGTGCGACACGTAGTACGGAGACAGCGGCCTGGAACAACACTCACACTCACTGTAACATCCCGAGAAACCCGAAAACCCAAATAAGAATGTCATGATAATTTAAAGTAGGGAACAGTGTTATCCTGACAGGTACGACAACTTTGACAATAATGTAACACCTTAAAGTTTTTATGGACACCAATTTCAATGTGATGACTTGGTGTTGTGTGATGCCCTTAGGTTAGTTAGGTTTAAGTAGTTCTAAGTTCTAGGGGACTGATGACCATAGCTGTTCAGTCCCATAGTGCTCAGAGCCAGTTGAACCAGCTGAACCAATTTCAATAATTATTGAGTATGTCATTTACATCTACATCTACATACATACTCCGCCATCCACCATACGGTGTGTGGGGGAGGGTACCTCGTACCACAACTAGCATCTTCTCTCCCCGTTCCACTCCCAAACAGAACGAGGGAAAAATGACTGTCTATATGCCTCTGTACGAGCCCTAATCTCTCTTATCTTATCTTTGTGGTCTTTCCGCGAAATGTAAGTTGGCGGCAGTAAAATTGTACTGCAGTCAGCCTCAAATGCTGTTTCTCTAATTTCCTCGGTAGCGATTCACGAAAAGAAGACCTCCTTTCCTCTAGAGACTCCCATCCGAGTTCCTGAAGCATTTCCGTAACACTCGCGTGTTGATCAAACCTACCAGTAACAAATCTCTGAATTGCTTCTATGTCCCCCCTCAATCCGACCTGATAGGGACCTCAAACGCTCGAGCAGTACTCAAGAGTAGGTCGTATAAAAGCGGTCTCCTTTACAGATGAACCACATCTTCCCAAAATTCTACCAATGAACCGAAGACGACTATTCGCCTTCCCCACAACTGCCATTACATGCTTGTCCCACTTCATATCGCTCTGCAATGTTACGCCCAAATATTTAATCGACGTGACTGTGTCAACCGCTACACTACTAATGGAGTACTCAAACATTACAGGATTCTTTTTCCTATTCATCTGCATTAATTTACATCTATCTATATTTAGAGTTAGCTGCCATTCTTTACACCAATCTCAAATCCTGTCCAAGTTATCTTGTACCTCCTACAGTCACTCAACGACGACACCTTCCCGTACACCACAGCATCATCAGCAAACAGCCGCACATTGCTATCCACCCTATCCAAAAGATCATTTATGTTGACAGAAAACAACAGCGGACCTACCACACTTCCCTGGGGCACTCCAGATGATGCCCTCACCTCCGATGAACACTCACCATCGAGGACGACGTACTGGGTTCTTTTACTTAACAAGTCTTCGAGCCACTCACATACTTGGGAACCAATCCCATATGCTCGTACCTTAGTTAAGAGTCTGCAGTGGGGCACCGAGTCAAACGCTTTCCGGAAGTCAATGAATATGGCATCCGTCTGATACCCTTCATCCATGGTTCGCAAGATATCATGCGAAAAAAGGGAGAGTGTCAAGGAAATTCATTACATTCGAACTGAGAATATGTTCGAGAATCCTGCAACAAACCGATGTTAAGGATATTGGTCTGTAATTTTGAGGATCCGTCCTTCTACCCTTCTTATATACAGGCGTCACCTGCACTTTTTTCCAGTCGCTCGGGACTTTACGTTGGGCAAGAGATTCGCGATAAATGCAAGCTAAGTAAGGAGCCAATGCCGTAGAGTACTCTCTGTAAAACCGAATTGGAATCCCATCAGGACCTGGCGAGTTATTTATTTTCAACCCATTCAGCTGCTTCACAACCCCAGGGATGTCTATCACTATGTCTTCCATACGGGAATCAGTGTCATGATATAAAGCTGGAAAGAAAGTAAGGTTATTTTTAATTAGCTATCAAACATCTCAGTAATAACTGGAAATCAGTACGACGAAAGTTAAGTTCAAAGTAATATGTCGGTCAGAGACAACATTTATTGTGAAAGAGAGTTGTAAACGCGGCGAAAAGGAAATTCAATGCGTCTACAATGCTCGATAATGGAAAAGTTAGTCGCTTGCTAGCTTGCTTGCTATCAAGTCGAGAGAGAGCACCGTTTGTTATAGTACTACAAACGGAACGCTACGAGATTGTATCTTTTTTCTTAAAAAGTAATATTGTGTGATAGAGATGCACGGACTTTGTTCTCAGTTATTCTCACTTGAGAACGTGAACTGAAGTGATATTCTGATAGTGTACTACGAGTTAATGAACTCTAATTATTGGAGATATTATTGTTGGACTCAACTTTCATCAAAGTGAACAGTTACACGAAGAATGAAGATAGTATCGAAGACTTGATCAGCCTTGAGTGAAACATTAATACGACCACACGAAGATGATACAAATATGACGATTGTAAAAGCTGTCGTAATTGTCACGATCACCGAATTGAAAAGAATCGCAATTGATCTGATCCATCGGTGTGCGTGTGGTGTGATGATTATAAACTATTTACTAAAAAGGAACAATAAAATTGTTAGTCAGTAATGGAAATCTCACGTGTTGGCTCCATCATTAATTGAACTGTGTGATAGTTGATGACCAAAATTAATTAACTGTGGACGTTTTAATTGAAAGAGTGACTTGATGAACATTGAGCATTGAAAGTAGTGTTTTGCCGAAATAATATCACGACGCACGAAAGCAAGATAGCATTATAGATTATCTCTGGATTTGCGTCGTGCCGCAGTGAAACGACGCCGGCGATGAATGATTCACTCAATACTGCAATAACTAACTAACCGGGCATAGCAAATCATAATAAAACCATAACAGACAATTAAAATCAGTAGTTCGCATCGCTGAGAAGACTGTGCGGACTCGCAAACGGACTTTCATACATTACGCGAGGAACAGTTTTCCTTAGAGATTTTCAGGTGTTGTTCCACGTTATCCGACGGGGACAACCATCATTGCACGTCGCATCTCCATTCCACGGAGCGAGCTGTAGCAGTAGCGGCTCAACATCAACAGCGACAACAAAAGGGAAGAGGGGACGTCACATCACTCTGGCGCCGAAGTACATAAGAGAGAGAGAAGTGTGAACTAAGTGTTACACCATCAACTTGCCTTCCTGCACAGCTGCTCGCCACCGCTGTCCTGTACAGAAGCCTCGTGTAGAATAGAATTGGCCAGTTTTCAATGGTTCCATACACGAGAAGGACTTCGAAACGCGAGTTACACTTGCCATCCCACGCTATCACCATCGCGCAACAGAGTGGGGCGTTGTCACAAGACAGTAAACAGGAAAAAAATATGGAAATTTATGGTAAGGTCTTATGGGACCAAACTGCTGAGGTTATCGGTCCCTAAGGTTACACATTGCTTAATCTAACCTAACCTAACTTACGCTAAGGACAACACACACACCCATGCCCGGGGGAGGACTCGAACCTCCGACAGGGGGAGCCGCGCGCACCGTGACAATGCGCCAAAGACCGCTCGGCTACCACGCGCGGCTCGGGTAGTTATGGTACAGTACGGTTGATAGGTGCATCACAGGGTGCGAATGAAATAACGAGACAACTGGAAACGTATTCCAAATCAGAAGTATACAGCACAGGACGATTCTTGTGTGGAAATCGTCTACATCGGATACTGTTTCACCGTGATATTCTACATCTACATCTACATTCATACTCCGCAAGCCACCTGGCAGTGTGTGATGGAGGGTACCTTGAGTACCTCTATCGGTTCCCCCCTTCTTTCCAGTCTCGTATTGTTCGTGGAAAGAAAGATTGTCGGTATGCCTCTGTCTGGGCTCTGATCTCTAAGATTTTATCCTAATTGTCTCTTCGCGAGATATACGTGGGAGGGAGCAATATACTGCTTGACTCCTCGGTGAAGGTATGTTCTCGAAACTTCAACAAAAGCCCGTACCGAGCTACTGAGCGTTTCTCTTGCAGAGTCTTCCACTGGAGTTTATCTATCATCTCCGTAACGCTTTCGCGATTACTAAATGATCCTGCAACTAAGCCCGCTGCCCTCCGTTGGATCTTCTCTGTCTTTCCTATCAACCCTATCTGGTACGGATCCCACACTGCTGAGCAGTATTCGAGCAGTGGGCGAACAAGTGTAGTGTAACCTACTTCCTTTGTTTTCGAACTGCATTTCCTTAGGATTCTTCCAATGAATCTCAGTCTGGCATCTGCTTTACCGACGACAACTTTATATGATCATTCCATTTTCAATCACTCCTAATGCGTACTCCCAGATAATTTATGGAATTAACTGCTTCCAGTTGTTGACCTGCTATATTGTAGCTAAATGATAATGGATCTTTCTTTCTATGTATCCGAAGCACATTACAGTTGTCTACATTGAGATTCAATTGCCATTCCCTGCACCATGCGTCAATTCGTTGCAGATCCTACTGCACTTCAGTACAATTTTCCATTCTTACAACCTCTCGATATACTACAGCATCATCCGCAAAAAGCCTCAGTGAACTTCCGATCTTATCCACAAGGTCATTTATATATATTGTGAATAGCAACGGTCCTGCGACGCTCCCCTGCGGCACACCTGAAATCACTCTTACTTCGGAAGACTTCTCTCCATTGAGAATGACATGCTGCGTTCTGTTATCTAGGAACTCTTCAATGCAATCACACAATTGGTCCGATAGTCCATATGCTCTTACTTTGTTCACTAAACGACTGTGGGGAACTGTATCGAACGCCTTGCGGAAGTGAAGAAATACGTCATCTACCTGGGAACCCGTGTCTATGGAGCTCTGAGTCTCGTGGACGAATAGCGCGAGCTGTGTTTCACACGATCATCTTTTTCGAAACCCATGCTGATTCCTACAGAGTAGATTTCTAGTCTCCAGAAAAGTCATTATACTCGAACATAATACGTGTTCCAAAATTCTATAACTGATCGACGTTAGAGATATAGATCTACACTCCTGGAAATGGAAAAAAGAACACATTGACACCGGTGTGTCAGACCCACCATACTTGCTCCGGACACTGCGAGAGGGCTGTACAAGCAATGATCACACGCACGGCACAGCGGACACACCAGGAACCGCGGTGTTGGCCGTCGAATGGCGCTAGCTGCGCAGCATTTGTGCACCGCCGCCGTCAGTGTCAGCCAGTTTGCCGTGGCATACGGAGCTCCATCGCAGTCTTTAACACTGGTAGCATGCCGCGACAGCGTGGACGTGAACCGTATGTGCAGTTGACGGACTTTGAGCGAGGGCGTATAGTGGGCATGCGGGAGGCCGGGTGGACGTACCGCCGAATTGCTCAACACGTGGGGCGTGAGGTCTCCACAGTACATCGATGTTGTCGCCAGTGGTCGGCGGAAGGTGCACGTGCCCGTCGACCTGGGACCGGACCGCAGCGACGCACGGATGCACGCCAAGACCGTAGGATCCTACGCAGTGCCGTAGGGGACCGCACCGCCACTTCCCAGCAAATTAGGGACACTGTTGCTCCTGGGGTATCGGCGAGGACCATTCGCAACCGTCTCCATGAAGCTGGGCTACGGTCCCGCACACCGTTAGGCCGTCTTCCGCTCACGCCCCAACATCGTGCAGCCCGCCTCCACTGGTGTCGCGACAGGCGTGAATGGAGGGACGAATGGAGACGTGTCGTCTTCAGCGATGAGAGTCGCTTCTGCCTTGGTGCCAATGATGGTCGTATGCGTGTTTGGCGCCGTGCAGGTGAGCGCCACAATCAGGACTGCATACGACCGAGGCACACAGGGCCAACACCCGGCATCATGGTGTGGGGAGCGATCTCCTACACTGGCCGTACACCACTGGTGATCGTCGAGGGGACACTGAATAGTGCACGGTACATCCAATCCGTCATCGAACCCATCGTTCTACCATTCCTAGACCGGCAAGGGAACTTGCTGTTCCAACAGGACAATGCACGACCACATGTATCCCGTGCCACCCAACGTGCTCTAGAAGGTGTAAGTCAACTACCCTGGCCAGCAAGATCTCCGGATCTGTCCCCCATTGAGCATGTTTGGGACTGGATGAAGCGTCGTCTCACGCGGTCTGCACGTCCAGCACGAACGCTGGTCCAACTGAGGCGCCAGGTGGAAATGGCATGGCAAGCCGTTCCACAGGACTACATCCAGCATCTCTACGATCGTCTCCATGGGAGAATAGCAGCCTGCATTGCTGCGAAAGGTGGATATACACTGTACTAGTGCCGACATTGTGCATGCTCTGTTGCCTGTGTCTATGTGCCTGTGGTTCTGTCAGTGTGATCATGTGATGTATCTGACCCCAGGAATGTGTCAATAAAGTTTCCCCTTCCTGGGGCAATGAATTCACGGTGTTCTTATTTCAATTTCCAGGAGTGTATAATAGTTCTGCACATCTGTTCGACGTCCCTTCTTGAAAACGGGGATGATCTGTGAAGTTTTCCAATCTTTTGGAACGCTACGCTCTTCTAGAGACCTACGGTACACCGCTGCAAGAAGGGGCCGGGGGGGGGGGGGGGGCAAGTTCTTTCGCGTACTCTGTGTAAAATCGAACTGGTACACCATCAGGTCCAGCGGCCTTTCCTCTTTTGAGCGATTTTAATTGTTTTTCTATCCCTCTGTCATCTATTTCGATATCTACCATTTTGTCATCTGTGCGACAATCTAGAGAAGGAATAACAGTGCAGTCTTCCTCTGTGAAACAGCTTTGGAAAAAGACATTTAGTACTTCGGCCTTTAGTCTGTCATCCTCTGTTTCAGAACCATTTTGGTCACAGAGTATCTGGACATTTTGTGATGTGAACTAGTGTACCCACCCCGGCACTACCATTGACAAAATAACAATAAAAAGTATCTGGTACGTAAATGTGTGTATTGTACTTGATGCGCCAAAGCCTACCTGGCCAGTGGAGTGTAGAGGCCGTGCCTCACAGGCGCTGCCCTGGTGTCCCTGGTGCGACGACGGTGGTGCCTCCCGCTCTCTTCCAGCTGGTTCTGAAGCTCCTGGTTGTCGCTGTCGAACAGCCGGCTCCTGGACCTGTGTCTGCTCCTCGACCTGTGCCTGGAGCGCCGGGTCGTCACTTCCGTGGCTTCTGTCGGCTCAGGCGTTGACGTGGTCTCCTCCGCGTCCTCTGGGAATTCCAGTGAAGCTACATTATTGGGACTGGACTCTTCGGTAGGTTCAGCATCGATTTCAACTTCAGGGACTACCCAGTCAGGCTGGAAGGCATCAACTCGCGTGGGTTCAGAAAACTCAGGTACCGTCGTCTCTGGTACTTCCACCGTCGTGGTTCCAAGCTCATCAGCATCTTCGGCATCGATTTCTATTTCTGGAGCTGCAGCTTCACCCGCGACTTCGAAGGGCAATGTCTCCGTCGGTTTTATCCACTCGACAGGTTCCGTCTCCAACTGTTTGTAACAAATAAAGGTTTACCTTTTCAGCAACAATTAATAAATATTACTAAATAAATACTTAATAACAACTACCTTGCCTTAAAATGTGGTGTTAAATTCAAAAATTAATAAACTAAACCTAAGACTACTTCACTACACTCGTCTCACTAACGCGTTTCTTGGAAAGAAGATGTATACACAAGGTGTTTGTGTTAACTTGAGACAACTATCTGGAAAGCGACGCATCGTACGAAACAAATGTTCTAGGTCAAAAGTTCATATTAGTAAAGCGGACATCTGTCTGTTCTACAACTGGCAATCTCCTAACCATACCTTTTAGGTGGGCTGGATCAATTTCGTATTTTCAAATGGGAAACCTCCATTTTTATTGCATATCCGGATTCTACGCCAAAAAATACGTATGTTTTACTCAAACCATTGCTTACCATTCGTGGTAGTAGATAAGTACCCACTGAGCCTATTTTTGTTACTATGGACCGACCAATTTGGTTATAAATTTCATTTATGAGGTAAATATAAAGCTTTGTGTAACTAGCGGTTGATGCTGATGTTCAAATGTTACATGAGTATTGCAGATATGATTGTAAAGTAAAAATAATGTGTCTACCCATTGAGATTTCTGGCAGATAAGGAGGAGGAGGAGAGGAGGAGATTTGTGTTTAATGTCCCGTCGACAACGAGGTCATTAGAGACGGAGCACAAGCTCGGATTAGGGAAGGATGGGGAAGGAAACCGGTCGTGCCCTTTCAAAGGAACCATCCCGGCTTTTGCCTGAAACGATGTAGGGAAAGCGCGGAAAATCTAGATCAGGATGGCTGGAGACTAATTTCAACCGTCGTCCTCCAGAATTCGAGTCCAGTGTGCTAACCACTGCGCCACCTCGCTCCGTGGCAGATAAGCCACACGTATGGTAACGTAGTTTTCTGTTCCCTATACTTAGTCGTCTCACGTTAAAACAAAAACCCTGTACATACAGTTCCCAAAAGAGTTAGGTGAACACGTGTATCAAAGTCCGGTACTTTAGATATATTTTGGTACGGGCAGTAACTGCGACTAGAGTGTTGCAACGCTCAATGTTTGACCGGTCACGGCTCGGCTGGTGACTGGGGGACCGAGCCGCTAGTGTCCGGCCCCACACGACTCGGCTCGGTCACGTACTCGGGCCATGTCTGTTGTCCGGATTCCAGACACGCGGATAACCGAGCATGACCGGTCACCGCTGACGTCTCACCTCGCCTCGTCCCGGCTCGCTGCACTGTACTGTACAAATGCAACGCCTCTCTCTCTCTCTCTCTCTCTCTCTCTCTCTCTCTCTCTCTCTCTCTCTCTCTCTCACACACACACACACACACACGCACACACACACACACACACACACACACGCACACACACACAGTGTATTTATCTCTCTCTCTCATTTAACACAAAAGGAACGTTTACTAGAATGGGTTCCTGACACAGCTAAATTCATAAAGCACTTGGAAAGTAAAATTATATTTCAATACAATCACGGATAGAAGACGAGTCTCATTTCGAAACAGAAGATATATTCTTCCTTTCTTTAACAGGAAGCATTGAATAACTGCTGTCCCTGTAATCTAGAAGACAACCGTCTTCATAAAGAAAGCATACAAAGAACATTCAACTTTTACAGACGTAACTTGTCATACTTTTCACTTGTTTGCAACAGAAACAAAATTATAGTTATTGTTGATCAGTAAATCACTAATGCGTTCCGGATTTAACTGGCTGACATCTGCCACGTTAACTTCTCCATAGCGCGCACCTAGTTGAATTCTTGGCCTAGTTCTCTGAAACCCTCACCGGAGTCAGTATTAAAAGATTTCATATCGTTAGCACACATTGCAGCACACTTTGCTGTAATACTATTTTTTATTACTGCCGGTATCCCTGAAGGAGCTGTAGCTATGTGGGGTTTCTTGAAATTGTGTTTCTTTAAATGCGTGGCTCCCGAGTGGAAACACAATAATGTGGAGCAGTTTATGCACGATACAACCCAGTAGACGCACTGCTTTCGTCTTCAACCAACAAAAATGTACTCCATACTTGGCTTTTTAGACCTTCTGTTTGTTCATTGTGTAAACATTGGTTTCAATCTTACGTCTTACTGCACTGGCTTCCTTGCGTTGCATGATTACAGAGAGAGACACACCAGAAATGAGAAGCCCGTACTGGCTGCAGTGTCACACGGATAATGACATGTGTAATGCGTCTGAAGTTACGTGCTACGTATTCGGTCACGGCATCTATGCTCGGTCACTAGGACTCGTGCTGGCAGCCTATCCAGTCAGGGTGTGCTCGCCACATCTCGTATTTTGTGCTCGCTTACTCGGTCATGCAGGACTCTAACTGCGACCTTATTGTATAGTCTGAGATCTTCGCATTCAATGTATGTAACAATTTAAGACATTCGCAACGTATGGGCTGTGTTATGTATTACGGTATCAGGTGACCCCCTGAAAGAATTGAGTACCTGCGTCCCCGTGTTCTTTAATCAGGTACGCAGAGGGTAGTTGACACTTTTGGACGTTGTATTCAACCAAGAACAAGCATAGCGACATTTTAAAGCAGGTTACTTGAAAGGGCACTCTGTTTTATTCAAGAAGGATGTACTTTCCGTCGTGTTGCTGCAGATGCCATTGTCTCTCCATCTATCATCAATAGGTCTTGGACACGCTACGGGAAGACAGGTCAGTACACAAGGCGAATGAGACAAGGCCGCTGAAGCATTACAAGCCCGCGTGAAGAGCGATATCTGATCATCTCTGCGTTGCGGTGTCGCACGGATACGCCAGAGCACTGCAAGGCGATCTCAGGGCCGCTGGAGTCTCTGCGTCCGGTCAGACTGTACGGTTACGAGAAAGGACCTTAAGACCCAGAGGTCCTGTTCGAGTACCCCACTTGTTGGCACAA
Source organism: Schistocerca piceifrons (assembly GCF_021461385.2). Classification (NCBI taxonomy): domain Eukaryota; kingdom Metazoa; phylum Arthropoda; class Insecta; order Orthoptera; family Acrididae; genus Schistocerca; species Schistocerca piceifrons. Next base: position 146,634,358 of record NC_060149.1, on the reverse strand, counting down.
CGACGTCCCGCAGCCCGCCTTCAGTTCTGCCGTTCCTACGTCAACTGGTAACTTCGTCACTGGCAAAACGTCTTATTCACAGACGAGGGATGTCTTGCGAAGCCTGGACATTGCAGTAATGGAATGTCCAGCAGCAATTCCCGACCTAAACCCCATCGATAATATGTGTAACATGCTTGATACACGTACTGGTGGTCGTCCTTGACCACCACAGACTCTCCAAGAAGTCTCATTGAAGGATGGGAACGGATACCACAGGGTGACCTCCGTAGACTTATACGAAGCGCGCCACGTAGGTGTCAGGTGGTGATAAATGCTCATGAAGGGCAGACACGTTTTTGAAGCTCTCAAAGTCCAGTGAAAAGCACCCAGGATGATTACATGAATAATTATTTCTACTTTGTTTTCGACACTTGTTGGACAATTCAGTTCTTGTTATGTAAATGAATGAGTATGTAATGACGTTTTGTTATTTACTTAATTGGAGTAAAACAAAGGTATAATTTTGTAACACACCCAGTCCTCGATTGTAGCTCAGTGGCGTGTGGCAGACGTCTAAAGTCATGTTTCCCCAGTTCTTTTGAACACTATATTTTTTTTTTTGCAGAATAAACTGCACTGAGAATTCAAGGAAACAACGTCTAATATGTACTATAATACACTTAAACTTACAGTCAATAAAAAATATTTTGTCCCATTTACTCATCTCTTCTATGCCTTATTTTCAGATGAACTGCGTATACTAGTTACAAATTTCAGTTTTTCTTCAGCTAACAGTTATTTGAGAGTTATGAATATGAAGAGACACAGAAGTCAGCAACGATTTTCATATCTGAAATATTCGCAAGATAAACTTCAAAATGGTCAGCCAAACACGTCAAAAGTGCAGTTCCTTGACGGGAGTCTACCCTGACATTCAGCCAGGGAAGTAAAACATTTTTTGTCTGTAATAGACATACTATCGTCTGCAGACTGTAGTGTTGATCATGCAGCATTTTTACGCAAGAAGGCATTGTTTTCTCTGTACTTACGAAGAATGGTAGATTGAAAAAAGGCTTGCGTTTGTGGTAGCTCAGCGTCTCACACTCCCACACTGGGGAACCAACAACATTGAGGCAGAGATTTAGCAAGTACTTATGACAGTCTGCCTGCGTTATGACTTCAGTATGCACCTGTGCAGTTGCCCAGCTGGACACTAGATAAAAGTGTTACCAAGTATAACGTTAGCCGGCCGGAGTGGCCGAGCGGTTCTAGGCGCTACAATCTGGAACCGCGCGAACGCTACGGTCGCAGGTTCGAATCCTGCCTCTGGCATGGATTTGTGTGATGTCCTTAGGTTAGTTAGGTTTAAGTAGTTCTAAGTTCTAGGGGAATGATGACCTCAGAAGTTAAGTCCCACAGTGTTTAGAGCCATTTGAACCATTTTTGAAGTATAACGTTACGCAAATAAACATGTATGGCACCGTACATAGTCTCTGCATGTTTCGAAGTGGTCGTCCGATTCAGGTATCTGCCATGGCACATGTCCACCTCTGGGTTACCCACCTGAGAGGGTATCCGGTACCGAAAGCAATGGGAAAACTTGGTCGTTACCTAGGCATGACAAATTTCCATCGCAGCCTTATGCTTCGTGCAAGCTCCACTCTGCGTGGTCCTCGCAGGCTCCACGGAGAGTGGTCCCACAATTTCCATGTGGATTAACGACCTACAGGAGCTGTTCAAAGCGCACCAGTCAATCCTTGGGTGACTTTCATATCCTGTTGCTGGAGCCACCCTTTGGCGATCTTTTCAGACACTTTAGCCTGTTCTCTGGTACAGTTCTGCACCGGCACGTTAACGGAAACTGAAAATCCCTAATTTCTTTTCAAAAAAGCTGAGCGAAAAACGGAGCTCTTGGCCACCGTTTTCCGCAGAGCTCCTGGCTGCCTATGAGACCATAAAATATTTCAGGTTTACGGTCGAAGGCCACGTCCTCACCATATACACCGGCGATCGTCAGCAGAAGTTCGCATTTTTGCAGCTCCGGAATAACTATCCGCCATTTCAACTAAATCGTCTTAATTCCTGCACCATCTCCGTCTGCCGACTTTTTCAGAACTCCCGAGGAAATCCATGTGGATGTCAGTTTCTGTATGTGAGTTTCTGCAAACTTGTTCAAGTCCAGTTTATCCGTCATTGATGGTAACGTGTGGTGCATTTCTACCAAGTACAACCGCAGCTCTTAGTGGTACCAAATAGAGCCGCAAGCCGCACTGTCTAGTGAAAACCGCCTCAGACGTGTGTGTATTTTCACAGGCAATTTCGTTAACTGGCAGTCATCTGTTGTTTCGCACTGTGGAAGAAATAGTGTGGAGAATCAGCATCCAACATTTCCACGTCGTGGAACCAGCAACGTCGGGGCAGGGATTTACCGAGTACTACGGCGGCCATGTGCAATAAAAATGTTAGGCTGAGCTTCTGCGTTGGCTCGGTCGGACGCTAGTTGTAGGCGCTACCACACTGACGGAAAAGAAAATCGCAACACCGGGAAATAATTAATGTAGAGTAATGAAATTTCGAGAATACATTTATCTAGGCAACGTATTTAAGTGATAAACACTGCAAGATCGCAGTCCGATGTAAGTGCGAGATAAGCCATTGCAAATTTGAAATGCTGGCACATTAATAACCGGTGTAACCAGGGTGTTAAATGCAAGTACGCAAACGAGCATGCATTGCGTTTTACAGGTGCCGGATATCAGTTTATGGGGCGGAGTTCCATTCCTGTTGTACTTCGTCAGCCAGTGAATGGACGGTTAATTGTGGATGACGCTGGAGTTGTTGTCCGATGATGTCCCATCGGTGCTCGATTGGAGACAGATCTGGTGATCTAGTAGTCAAAGGCAACTTGTTGACACTCTGTGGAGCATGATGGGTTGCAATATCGGCATGTGAGCAAGAGTTATCCTGTTGGAAACCACCCCCTAGAATGCTGTTCATGAATTGCAGCACAAAATGTCGAATCACGAGATTGAAGTATAAATTTGTAGTCGGGCTGCGTGGCATAACCACAAGAGTGCTCCCGCTGTCATACGAAATTACACCCAAGAAAATAACTTCTGTTGTAGGTCCAGCATCTCTTGCCCGCAAACAGGTTGGTTGTAGGTCCTCAACTGGCCTCCTTCTAACCAACATATAGCCTTTACTGGCATTGAGGCGGAACCAGCTTTCATCAGAAAACACAACAGATCTGCACATTGCCCTCCAATGAGCTCTCGCTTGTCACCACTAAAGTCGCAAATGGCAGTGGTTTGTGATCAGTAGAATGTACACTACAGAGCGTCTCTTGCCCGCAAACAGGTTGGTTGTAGGTCCTCAACTGGCCTCCTTCTAACCAACATATAGCCTTTAATGGCATTGAGGCGGAACCAGCTTTCATCAGAAAACACAACATTGCCCTCCAATGAGCTCTCGCTTGTCACCACTGAAGTCGCAAATGGCAGTGGTTTGGGATCAGTAGAATGTACACTACAGAGCGTCTCTTGCCCGCAAACAGGTTGGTTGTAGGTCCTCAACTGGCCTCCTTCTAACCAACATATAGCCTTTACTGGCATTGAGGCGGAACCAGCTTTCATCAGAAAACACAACAGATCTGCACATTGCCCTCCAATGAGCTCTCGCTTGTCACCACTAAAGTCGCAAATGGCAGTGGTTTGTGATCAGTAGAATGTACACTACAGAGCGTCTCTTGCCCGCAAACAGGTTGGTTATAGGTCCTCAACTGGCCTCCTTCTAACCAACATATAGCCTTTAATGGCATTGAGGCGGAACCAGCTTTCATCAGAAAACACAACATTGCCCTCCAATGAGCTCTCGCTTGTCACCACTGAAGTCGCAAATGGCAGTGGTTTGGGATCAGTAGAATGTACACTACAGAGCGTCTCTTGCCCGCAAACAGGTTGGTTGTAGGTCCTCAACTGGCCTCCTTCTGACCAACATATAGCCTTTACTGGCATTGAGGCGGAACCAGCTTTCATCAGAAAACACAACATTGCCCTCCAATGAGCTCTCGCTTGTCACCACTGAAGTCGCAAATGGCAGTGGTTTGTGATCAGTAGAATGTACACTACAGAGCGTCTCTTGCCCGCAAACAGGTTGGTTGTAGGTCCTCAACTGGCCTCCTTCTGACCAACATATAGCCTTTACTGGCATTGAGGCGGAATCAGCTTTCATCAGAAAACACAACAGATCTGCACATTGCACTCCAATGAGCTCTCGCTTGTCACCACTGAAGTCGCAAATGGCAGTGGTTTGGGATCAGTAGAATGTACACTACAGAGCGTCTCTCTCGGAGCCGTCTTTGAGGTAACTGATTTGTAACAGTTCATTGTTTCCCTATGGTGCCAACTGCCGCTCAAACTTCTGCTGGAGATGCAGTACGATGCGCCAGAGCCTTACGCCGAAGATGATAGTCTTCCCTCTCCGCAGTGCCAACTGGCCGTCCACACAGAGCCCGGTCTTCTTGCGACCGTAGATTCTCGTGACCACGGCTGCCAGAATTCATGTTCAGTGGCTGCATTCCTGCTAGTCTTTCTGCAGTATCGCAGAAAGAACATCCAGCTTCTCGTAGTCCTGATACACGACCTCATTCAAACTCATTGAGGTGTCGATAATGGCGTCTTTGTCGCCTTAAAGGCATTCTTGACTAACATCAACTCACTAAGTCCAATCTCAAAGGTAACTAACGCTCATGACGGTTATAGTATGTATTTAAAGCAAACCAGATATACAGTCTCATATACAGGGTGTTACAAAAAGATACGTCCAAACTTTCAGGAAACATTCCTCACACACAAAGAAATAAAATATGTTATGTGGACATGTGTCCAAAACGCTTACTTTCCAAGTTAGAGCTCATTTTATTACTTCTCTTCAAATCACATTAATCGTGGAATGGAAACACACAGCAACAGAACGTACCAGCGTGACTCCAAACACTTTGTTACAGGAAATGTTCAAAATGTTCTCCGTTGGCGAGGATACATGCATCCACCCTCCGTCGCGTGGAATCCCAGATGCGCTGATGCAGCCCTGGAGAATGGCGTATTGTATCACAGCCGTCCACAATACGAGCACGAAGAGTCTCTACATTTGGTACCGGGGTTGCGTAGACAAGAGCTTTCAAATGCCCCCGTAAATGAAAGCCAATAGGGTTGAGGTCAGGAGAACGTGGAGGCCATGGAATTGGTCCGCCTCCACCAATCCATCGGTCAGCGAATCTGTTGTTGAGAAGCGTACGAACATTTCGACTGAAATGTGCAGGAGCTCCATCGTGCGTGAACCACATGTTGTGTCGTACTTGTAAAGGCACATGTTCTAGCAGCACGGGTAGAGTATCCGGTATGAAATCATGATAACGTGCTCCATTGAGCGTAGGTGGAAGAACAAACTAAAATGAGCTCTAACATGGAACGTAAGCGTTTCCAGACACATGTCCACATAACATCTTTTCTTTATTTGTGTGTGAGGAATGTTTCCTGAAAGTTTGGCCGTACCTTTTTGCAACACCCTGTATGTAGGTTATTTGGGGAGTAAGGAACGATCAGTCGCGAAATCGAAACCACAGTGAAAATCCGATGAAGTTTTGCACAGGTGTGTTAGGCAGTGTCTCAAGTATGCCCGTCGATCGCATTACGTCGTTCTTTTTAGTTCTGAGCACACAGGGAGCACATAAGGATACCTAGAAGAATAGTGTCTCCCGCCAAGTACGAGGGCATGGTGAGAAATTTCGCCTGAAGCTATGCAGCCAACATTACATAACTGTCGTGCGTTTTCTTCTCCAAGATAATTCACAGCCGCATTCTGCAGGGGCAATGAAGATACTCCTGCATCGTTTTCAATTGGAAATGTCTGATTACCCACAATATATCCCGTAATTTTCTCCCTCTGAGTTTCATCTCTGCTCACATGAACGCCAGCCGCGGTGGACGTGCGGTTCTAGGCACTTCAGTCCGGAACCGCGTGACCGCTACAGTCGCAGGTTCGAATCCTGCCTCGGGCATGGATGTGTGCGATGTCCTTAGGTTAGTTAGGTTTAAGTAGTTCTAAGTTCTAGGGGACTGATGACCTCAGATGTTGAGTCTCATAGCGCTCAGAGCCATTTGAACCATTTGAACTCACGTGAACCGCTGACTATGAAGACAACATTTTGGCACAGACAACGAGCTGTAGGCCCAGCGTAGAGAATTGGCGGAAAGCACTGGCGGCTGCCTTCTGTAACGAGGGTATGGGAAAGGTGGTACAACGCTACGAAAAATTCCTAAGGCGGATCGGCGACTATGAAGATAAGTAGCTGGAAGTTGTAGCTAACTGTTGCAAATAAAACAGTTTTGATTTTCACTGTGGTTTCCATTTCACGAGATTTTGATTACTTTCTGAGTAGCCCTCGTACAGTCTTTTGTGTAGATGGTGTGAAATTTTTATACACGTCATCTTTCAAATGCAGAAACACGCCTGCCAATTTCTGTTTATGTCGTTCAATCCTCCTTCTTGCTGCGATTCTTTTTCTGCAGTTTACGTTTAAAGCTACACAAATAAATCCATGTGCTACCTTATGCAGTCTATGCGTATTTGCACCCCACACGTTCAATATCTGTAAATAGAAAAGAATATGTTAAAGGCTGATTAATTACGACATTTTGACAAGCCGTCCTAACAGTTCCTTGACTAAATTAGGTACCTTACATTAACCACCAGATTGAAGCAATAGGAGGTTCTGTTTTATCACAATATCATATTTCCTAATGGCAGCAGTTAACTATTTCCGCCTCCGGATCCATGAATCAGCAGTATCAGTTGACATCGTCTTCGCTCATTACCATGCAGATCCAAACCATAATTTTAATTCACATTTTTCCTATTTCAACGTTTATCGACGGTTGTCGGACAAGTAAGTGTAATCTGAAATCCCAACCCTGGTGTTTACACCACTCAGTTATCTAAGTAGCTATAGAGAGTTGGAAATCACAGCAATGTCTTTTTGCCTCTACCAAATACAAAGTATCACTCATCCGGTCTGTCCGCTCTTTCTGTCTCTCTTTATCTCTTGACAAGATATCCCTTTCCAATCCTTGTGCTTCGTCTGTTTGTATCGCAATTTACGCAGGCGATGATTTCTGCTGTTTTCCACACAAGACTGTTCCTGGTGGAAACTTTTGACTTGCGGTTCATGCAGTGCTTCTTCAAAGTAAGAGATCTATCAAGTGTTACTCAGTGACTTTTGGGGTCTCATATTGTTCTAGTTCAACATCTGACCTTACTGTCTTTAATTTTCGAGTTTCTTCCCCGTGTTTCAAACGAAAAGCACACACTTGTGTCTTTGTGGGATTTGGTTTAAATTGGTTTGTGTTGTAATACCTGGAAAGATGTTTAAGGCGTTCGCGAGGGTGTTTCCCATTGATTCAAAATCTGTGCTCTGGGTGACTAGAGCTAGCTCATCGGTATAAAAGAAGCTCCCGCTAGTGGATGCTATGGGTTCGTCATTCGCTTCCCTGTGGGAGGCTGAGGCTGTTTTCCATCTGCTACGCTGTTCTTGGAAACCGGCAAAGAACCTACGATTCTGCAAAAGAGTTGCGATGGGCCTAGTTAGGCTAACATATTTGGTCGGGTTGTAGACTTTGGATAGTAGTAGCTGGTGAGTGACAGTGTCATATGCTGCTGATAGAACGACAAATACCACTCATGTCATTTTACAAGCTTCAAACCCATCTTCTATAAACTGTGTGAGATTTAGCAACTGTCCAGCAGGCTTACAGCTTTTTCCAGGTCGTATTCTAGGTTACTGAGAACCGCCAGGATAGCCGAGAGCGCTAACGCGCTGCTTCCTGTACTCGGGTAGGCGCGCCGGCCCCAGATCGAATCCCCCCGGCGGATTAACGACGACGGCCAGTGTGCCGGCCAGCCTGCATGCGGTTTTTAGGCGGTTTTCCACATCCTACTAGGTGAATACCGGGCTGGTCCCCACGTCCCGCCTCATTTGCACGACTCGCAGACATTTGAAACACATTCCCACTGTTTCACTATTTACACTAGACGCAGACAACTGCGGTACACTAATTCCGTCCCAGGGGGTATGGGGTGGCGGCAGGAAGGGCATCCAGCCACCCCTTAACTTAACCATGTCAAATCCGTACTTAACCCTGCCGACCCTGCGCACGATGCGGGATAAAAGCAGTAGCGAAAGAAAGAAAGAAAGAATTCTAGGTTACTGAGGTGTAGGTAAGGGGGTCAGTTACAGATGGCAGACGATTTAAAATCAGTCTGTGCAGCTATTTGTAAAGATGACATAGTAGTGAGACTAGTCTAAAATTCTTTGGATCATTTCCTTCTTTGTCACGTTTCACCACAGAAATCACTCGGCTCTTCAACCATATCTTTGAAATTTGGCAGTGGCCGTGCGGTTCTAGGCGCTGCAGTCTGGAACCGCGTGACCGCTACGGTCGCAGGTTCGAATCCTGCCTCGGGCATGGATGTGTGTGATGTCCTTAGGTTAGTTAGGTTTAACTAGTTCTAAGGGGCTAATGACCTCAGCAGTTGAGTCCCATAGTGCTCAGAGCCATTCGAACCATTTGAAATTTGGCTTCTGCTCTCAAAGTTTTTGAAAAGTTGGTGAACCAATTTTTTTGTTGTTAAGTCAAAATGTTTAATTTGTTCTTTTCATATACCATCGAAGTGATGTTCTGTTTGACAACGTTGTGCGACATTTAAAAACAATGAGTTACGAGAAAATTGAAACAAATTCTGCACTGTATTGCACTTCACTATCACTCGATGAGAGTAATGGAGGAGTAATGAAGAGATGGAAGATGGAATGATTCTTTGGGGTACTTTGTGAAGCTATTTGGTTCAGGTGGGTTGCGTTGTGGCGGTATGGATAATGTGGGAGGATGGTTGACAGGAAAACAGAGAATTCGGGACATAAATACACTACTGGCCACTAAAATTGCTACAGCACGAAGATGACGTGCTGCAGACGCGAAATTTAACTGACAGGAAGAAGATGCTGTGATATGCAAATGATCAGCTTTTCTCAGCATTCACACAAGGCTGGCGCCGCTGGCGACACCTACAACGTGCTGACATGAGGAAAGTTTCCAACCGATTTCTCATACACAAACAGCAGCTGATCGGCGTTGCCTCGTGAAACGTTGTTGTGATGCCTCGTTCATGGAAGAGAAATGCGTACCACCACGTTTCCGACTTCGATAAAGGTCGGATTGTAGTCTATCGCGATTGCCGTTAATCGTATCGCGACATTGCTGCTGCTCGCGTTGGTCGAGATCCAATGACTGTTAGCAGAATATGGAATCGTTGGGTTCAGGAGGGTAATACGGAACGCCGTGCTGGATCCCAACGGCCTCGTATCACTAGCAGTCGAGATGACAGGCATCTTATCTGCATGGCTGTAACGGATTGTGCAGCCACGTCTCGATCCCTGAGTCAACAGATGGGGACGTTTGCAAGACAACAACCATCTGCACGAACAGTTCGACGACGTTTGCAGCAGCATGGACTATCAGCTCGGAGACGATGTCTGCGGTTACCCTTGACGCTGCATCACAGACTGGACACCTGCGATGGAGTACTCAAAGACGAACCTGGGTGCACGAATGGCAAAACGTCATTTTTTCGGATGAATCCAGGTTCTGTTTACAGCATCATGATGGTCGCATCCGTGCTTGGCGACATCGCGGTGAACGCACATTGGAAGCGTGTATTCGTCATCGCCATACTGGGGTATCACCCGGCGTGATGGTATGGGGTGGCATTGGTTACACGTCTCGGTCACCTCTTGTTCGCATTGACGGCACTTTGAACAGTGGACGTTACATTTCAGATGTGTTACGACCCGTGGCTCTACCCTTCATTCAATCTCAGCAAAACCCTACATTTCAGCAGGATAATGCACGTCCGCATGTTGCAGGACCTGTACGGGCCTTTCTGGATACAGAAAATGTTGGACTGCTGCCCTGGCCAGCACATTCTCCAGATCTCTCACCAGTCAATGGTGGCCGAGAAACTGGCTCGTCACAATACGCCAAGCACTACTTTTGATGAACTGTTGTATCGTGTTGAAGCTGCATGGGCAGCTGTGCCTGTACACACCATCCAAGCTCTGTTTGACTCAATGCCCAGGCGTATCAAGGCCGTTATTACGGCCAGAGGTGGTTGTTCTGTATACTGATTTCTCAGTGTCTATGCACTCAAATTGCGTGGAAATGTAATCACATGTCAGTTCTAGTATAATATATTTGTCCAATGAATACCCGTTTATCATCTGCATTTCTTCTTGGTGTAGCAATTTTAATGGCCAGTAGTGTAGCTATGATGGGGGCCAGGCCAAGGTCAAGGCGATGAAAGAAAAGGAAGCGATGGGGACGGAGGGAAGCCCTGAAGTCGGAAAGGTGTAGGGAGGAGCGGGTTGAAATGGAAATGGAAATTTGTGGGAAGTTCCTGTGGGATAAAGCTGCTGAGGTGATCGATCCCTGGGCTTACACACTACTTATGCTGACTTAAACTAACTTACGCTAAGGACAACACACACACCCATGCCCGCGGGACGAGTTGAATCTTCGACGGGGTGAGCCGAGCGAACCGTGGCAAGGCGCCTTAGACCGCGCGGCTACCCCGCGCGGTGAGGAGCGTGTTGAATTTTATAAAAGGTATGCCTGACAGGGTGGATCCAAGAGCAAGTTGACGGTGTTTCGCCATTTCTTTAACAGGTTAAATACTGGAGAAACCTTCTCTCCTTTAAACCCAGGATCTGCTCCAAAGGCATGCTAATTGTGTACTGGACCCATTTTCTTTCCGGCGTTCGTTCTTCTCCTTGTAACGAGCTGTTACCTTACTCCATGCATTCTGTTCCGGGCACGCATTAGTTAGTCAGTACGGTTTCTTTCGACTGTCTGTTAGAAAATAAGATATGTTGCATTGAAGAAGTCAAATTTCCCCACAACAAACAATGCCTCGCTGACAGGTGTGCCGTGAGGCTGTTGCCTGCCTTCTAGTATTAAAGACTCATCAATTGGGAATTCTAGTAGTACATGGTCAGGTGAAACCAATAACTCCGCAACCGCAGAATGATTTCTCCGTTCTTCTGGTCCTATACAGATATTTCAGATATGAACAAGACTAAAACAGGTTTCATGAACCATTTGCAGTTTCTCCGAGACATTTGGGAAGACACAGTATTTTCACCTTTCAGAGGTAGAGGAGTTCCATATCACTAGCCGTAAATCTGTAACACGCTCTCTGGTGGAGAAGTTATTATCTTCTCAGCCCCAAGTTTTCCGCTTGCTGCATGTGACTTGTTTTTTCCATCTATCAATTGCTGCGCTTTCTATGACATCATATAGCTAGACTTTTGAGGTGTGATGGAAAATTTATATAGGCTACACCATTTCTCACTCATGTCGTGCAGAATTTTCATGTTATTTTCTGCTGCTACCTTCGGCTTCCAGCAGGGGGTCATCAGCATACACAGTTACGAGCAATGTTTCAGAGTTTTCATGCAGCCTTATCAAAAGAGTTTCGAGACTGAGTCCTGAAGAAGTCTTTGGTAATTGTTTTTATCAGACTCTTGTTGCGGCTTCAAAGAATACAGTAGCTTCTCCGCACGTACAGTAATGTAAAACTTATTATTGCAGTTTACCTGGACAGTTACGATGCCTCAGTCGAGTACACAAAGAGGGTCACCAAAGCTTGCCATAGACACCATATAAATCAGTCATAATAGTGACGACATACTGGGCCTCTGAATCGTGCATCAGCTCTAAAGAGTGGTTAATAGCATCATCAGTATGTTTCTTCTTTCTAGAGTCACGTTGTACGTTACTTGTACTAGTTGTCCCTTGTATAGCATTTTTTCAAGAATTTTTCCAAAAGCACTTAAAAGGTAGATTGGTCTAAATAATTTTGGTTTTCGGTAGGATATTTATGCCTCGTCGTATTCAAGATTATTCCCTCTGCAGATTTCGATATGTTCGGAAATTTTCTTCGGGTAAGGAACTCATTGAATAGCCCGTGTAAGCGGGGAGCAATGGCTGATATTATATACTGTAATATTTCGGCAGAAATTTCATTTGGACCTGATGCCTTATTAAATTTCAAAGTGATTAATGTCGTCTCCAGGGTCTCTTGAAAAAAAAACCTGAATTAACATCCTGACTGTTTTCGTACCCATTGTGAGTTACCGGTTGAGCTGATTACCATATCCCTAAGATGCTGTAAGTACAATCCCTGGTGACCTACAGAGAAGGACGTTACCCATAAGATCATGCAAATTTAAGAAAATACAGTGTCACGCAATGGAAACGTCTTATTGAATAATAACTATTGTGTGTGGTCCAAATAAGCATAAAAATAGGGGTACCACACAACACACGGATATATTGATTCAGGAGCTCATCTATCTACAACAGGAACAGGCGATCGCTGTAACAGTTTGGTTTATTACAGTAAAGCATTAACATTTAATAACAGGAGAAGTAAGTGTAATTGTGAAATATAACCTTGGCACAGGAGGGTGAACACAGTAAAAGCATCATCATGAATATAGTGGTTTAAAGGAAGAACACGGAAAAATAAGTACGGAAATCAGTAAAATCGCCAAAGTGTATCATAGGAACAACAAGCTGGCTGCGTACGCTAAAACTGTGCAGTTATCCCCTGATGAATGTTAACTTGCAACACGTTCCCCTCGACTCAATTACTGCATCGCCAGCTCATTCTTACGACTCTCATACAGCGTGAATGGGGAAGACGGTGACAGTAATGGCTGGAAATTCTGCGTCCAGCTTGCTCTCTGTACTCGTACTGAAACGGAGAATCCTTCTGTATGATAGCAAGTCGCGTCTCGTCAATTACCTGGCAGCAAGTATTTACTCTTTGATCGTCTGTCTGCCAGTCTTTAGTCATTGAACTTCCACCAGAAAATGTCCTCTGACTTCTGAAAATCGGTTGTTGCTGCTAGTGTAGGAATCTCGTCAGCCAATTGCAGCAGATCTTGCAAGTTTTTGTCGGTAAGTTAAACAATCTCTCACTCCCACACATTTTATCGTGATCAACCAATACTGACCTGGCATGGGAAAGATATCTCGCACTCAAATGTTCAAATGTGTGGTAATTCCTAAGGGACCAAACTACTTAGGTCAACGGTCCCCAGACTTACACACTACTTCATCTAACTTATGCTAAGAACAACACGCACACCCATGCCCGAGGGAGGACTCGAATATTTGGCGGGAGGGGCCCCGGAGTCCGCAACATGACGCCTCCAACCGCGCGGCCACTCCGCGCGGGTCTCGCACTCCATAACAGTTTTCTAACCCACGCGTACTGAACGGTGTACAGAAAGGAAAACGAAGGAATGCACGCGTTATACAGAAATAGTTATTGTGAGCCAATCAGAGAGCCTGTTGCAAGGATTTTAAATTAACATTATTTCGTGTCGAAATGGCATAGTAACGGCAGTTCCATGCGTTACCCATTTTGGCATCTCCACCTGGCTACACACTTTATGCTTCCGAAAAACGTTTCTTAGGCATCGTAACAATAGAGTTCTGCGATAGATAGGCCACTTCTTGGGCTGACCGGTGTGCAGCGATGAGCCAAAGCGAATTCTGCATTGTCTACCCGCGCTGTAGGACTGCTCTCAGCTCTGACAACATTTGTAGCCCCTCCCGGTCCTCTTAATTAAACTTCTATATCGCCTGAGCCAGCTAGAAAGGTTTGAAGGCTGCAGAAAAATAACAAGCCCGTGAGCTAAATAAAAGGAAAGGAAGAGAAGAAGTAATTAGCTGGACAGTCACTGGCAATATTGAATACTATCTGCTGTTATGATACAGTGTTAAAGGACTGACTAAACTGACCATGGGGGCGTGCATATAACTGTATATATTACACTTTGGGAATAAGCTGCCATTTAACGCCGCCAGTAAGATATCTCCTCAACAACTCGAGATAATTAGTGTGTTTTTTCTTTTAGATCAGGCAATAGCACTTTCAATAACAGTTCGAGTTACTCGTACCGACCAATAGACAGATCACCATTATCAATTGCTGCTTATGGATCACCATTTTGTACGGCGTTCCCCATAGATTAATCTGCAGTTGTTCACAAACAAATTTCTCCTACACAATTATTTTTAAGAAATACAATTCGGTTTTGAAAGCGTAGTTTAGCTCCCTGTGATTTACAGGTAATACTGCCCTGCTACTTGACACGAGACTTTTCTGACACCCTCAGTGGCTCTTCTCCTCAGCTGAGTAAGTCCACTCCCCAGATGGTACTTTCTGGAGCCACAACTCTCCTTTCACCAGGAATTTCGACGTTCATTGTTTCAGTTAGACTCTCTGTGATAAGTACAGTCTTCTATTCGATATTTTCCTCTGCCGTTTATTACTTATGGATCGGCATACACTTGGCTTAACAGCTCCCAGTTTACCCTCTGGAAATTTTTAATTTTTTTCCTGAGAGGTATTGTGAAATTGTATCTCAGCTATTGTCTGCAGATATAGGACGAAATGAAACCGGATGTAATCAATTGTGGGTAGACTTTGAGTCCCTTGCAAATATCATATATGAAAGAAATTCAATAATTAAAGAGACAAACTCATGTAGAAAAAAACTCTGTTTCTATAAACTGAGTCTTTTGCTATTTCTCAATATTAACATGCCTGTCCCAACTATCAGCTAGTTTTTTATGTATACATGACGCAAAGAGTCTTTGTCTTGTTGTTTGACCAACTTACCCATAAATTCTGTGACCTCATCGTTGTTGCTGATCTTTTTTCCACATTACGCCTCACTGCGTGGACCACACAAATGAAAATCTGAAGCAGCCGAATCTGGAATATAGGGAGGATGAGGTACTATCTCCTAACCCATTTTGTCAATGATTTCTTGGGTCAGCTGGGCGGTATGAGGGCGAACATGTCGTGTAGCAATATCAAGCCTTTTCTTCGAGATCCGCGACTTTTTTCTCTCAATAGTGACTTTACTTTGTTCAGCAGCATGTCTCATTAGTAAATGCTGTTTATTGTACGCAGTTCTTTCAGTTGATCACAAAAGATGCCACCTTTGGTATCCCAAAACACGGTCTACATGACATTTCCTGCTGATGCTGAATTTCTTTCGGACAGATGAACTGGTCTCCATTCCATGCTTTATCTTTCAAACTCTGCTCGAAAATGGTCAACCCACATTTCATCATACGTTAAAATCTTGTTTAGAAATATGCTGCTTCCCTTTGGTAGCGTTCTTTGAAGTCTGTACACACTTTGAGTCTTGTTTCCATGTGCTGTTGCATTAACTCTTTCGGGATTCACCTTGCACTCGTTTTCCTGTACTTGAGCTTGTTACTTATAACCTTACGAACTGTAACAACACTTACTGCAACTTTTTTGCTGTGTTTTCAACTGTAACACGTTGATATTCGGGAATAATGTCGTCAGTGAGGGTTTCAAGCGAAGAAATTGACTCTTCAACTGACCGATCAGGACGTTGCTCGTCAGGCCCTTGAACTGTTCTACCCACTGCCACTAATGTGGAAACTTCAAGCTGACACGCCATCGTTAAATGCAATATTGAGGCTATAAACTAAACAATTTATATCCGTCAGCTGATCTCACCTCGTTCCTGTGATGTCAACCTAAAGTTGTGAAAGTACAAAACTCCTCCTACAAACTGTTTCATTTATACACCAATTTGTCTCTCTCATTACTGGATGTTCCTTGTAGATATGTTCGTCATGGTAATGACAATTTTTGACCGTGCTCCAGTAAGTCGGTAATGATACAGCACATTTGATCTCAGTTAAATAAAAGTAACGTAGAGTGGAAAGCTATACCTGTAGACAGACTAGAATATTCTCCATTAAACTACCGAAATTTAACATGCTGTTTAAATATGGAACTTCAAGTTAGTGCTGTAGTAAACCAGAAGCTCTATGAACGTCTGCTATGGCGCTTTGCTATTCTGCAGCCGAGTATGCATGTCTAGTTTGGTACAATTCAACACATGCCAAACAGGAGGACATAGCTCTCAGTGACATCTGCAGGATCGTAACAGATTCCTTGAAATACACTCCAGTCGAATGGCTTTATCACATCGCAGAAATAGAAACACCTTCTGGTCGAAGAGAAGCAGCTGAGAATGAAGAAAGAAAGAAAGTGAAGCAGAAGAGAACGCATCCTCTGTATACGCAGCAACTGCACCCGCAACGACTGAAGTCTAGGGGAAGATTCCTTAGATAATCGACGGCACTTGAAAATACTATTGAAAAATGTAGGCTACAAGTATGGAGGGCTACGACTTACCTTCGCCCTGAATGGAAAAGAGTTTCAGAATCTCTAACTCCTGGCTGTGATGAGAAATCGACGACTTAGAAATCCCTGAACAGATTGAGATCTGGAGGTGACAGATCAAAAGTTAATTTGGCAAGATGGGGCAACACTGATCGAGACTATATTCAGTAGGAGTGTGGAGAATACCAGACTGTTCATGATATACTTCGGTACCTACTGTGTCCAGCCTCCTGCACAGAAGATGAACTTCAACAAGGAACATTCAAGACCACTGGCTACAATGCACTACAGATGAGTAGCCCTAACAATTGACAGTCAGTGCAAGGATGTCAACGGTAATAGTTGTTGATGTGTCATTGTCGATGACAAGACCTGTTGCTTTCCCTGAGAGTGGTGAAGTATATACCAGACATAACCTCGTAATTCATGGAATAAACACGTTATTGGACTACCTAGATGTCCATAGTAAACTTGAATTTGTAGCACTGATTGCATTTTCATCACTTTATGAAATTGTTTCACCTTTTACACGAGATTTTGACACAATAAAATCAAAGCTTCAGCAGCTAGAAGAATTTGATAAGACATGTGTTGAAACAGCTCTTCATGGAGTAAATAGACTTATATTGAGTGAATGGGGAACACACCTTGCCAGGTTGTGCTTGTTACTGATGGCAGCCCTGGTGTAGGAACATTATCTTTGAAGCATTCACTGAGGGCTTTGGGACAACGAGATTTTGGTACACCGTTCCCGTTGCCATTTTCGTTTCCATGTAAACTGAGTGTCATGTGCATTGCTCCGCCTGATGATCCATCATTACAGTTAGGCCTTCCTCTGTATAGTCGTCTTGTTGAATTGGCAGGTCTTGATAGCAGTGTTCACGTACCTGAAGCAGCACTTACTATCTCTTCAGTTCAGGCAATGCTCCAGAAACTGGCAGAGGCAAATTTTGCATCCTTTCAGGGCACAATGAAGTGTGGCAATTTGGGTTCCCGCATTATTCTCTCAGCTGCCCCTCAGCCTTTCAACAAAGCTACTGATTTTGAGTATATCAAAAGGAATATAACAGATACTATTGAAGTATGCGGATTTATTGATGTTGCTGATGTTGGAAGCCCTATGGCTATTTCAAGTCATCTGGTGCTACCTCGCCGGCCGCTGGTGGCCGAGCAGTTCTAGGCGCTTCAGTCCGGAACCGCGCGACTGCTACGGTCGCAGGTTCGAATCCTGCCTCGGGCATGGATGTGTGTGATGTCTTTAGGTTAGTTAGGTTTAAGTAGTTCTAAGTTCTAGGGGAGTGATGACCTTAGAAGTTAAGTCCCATAGTGCTCAGAACGATTTGAACCATTTTTTTTTTTTGTGCTACCTCATGGTTCAGGGAAATTGGAGGAGGCAGATGGTATTTCCTCTGTCATGAAGTCAGAAGGAGACTTTGATGATGATTCAGGTGTGGATGAAGGAAACGTCGCCTCACTTTGTGTACTACTTCATGGTGCACTTAAAGTGGAAAACATGGCTGCCTTGTGTCTTTTAGCCAAGGACTGGTTTGGCTTTGTTGACTCTTGGGTTGACAGCAAGAAGAAATCAAATTTAATGTTAACAGTGTTGGAACCTGGAACGAATGTCGTGCCATGACTGGGAAATTTAAATAACTTAGGTTCTTTGGAAGATTTTCGCGCAGTCAATGGTGAGGAAGATCCGCCACCGCAGTATCCAGTTCGTCCTCTAGAAAAAAGAAGTTACTCACAAAATTGTGTGGTTTGGATAAGGCAGGCAGGATTACAGTCTGATATACAAAAGATCTTGCGGCATGCTCGCAAACTTCCAGACAAAACACAACAGTTTTATAAGGAGTTAAACAGGTTGAAAAGAGCTGCAACATCATTTGGATTCATTGAACATCAATTGCCACAATGAAATTTTCACTCTGCAGCGGAGTGTGCGCTGATGTGAAACTTCCTGGAAGATTAAAACTGCGCGCCGGGCCGAGAATGGGACTCGGGACCTTTGCCTTTCGCGGGCAAGTCTTCTACCGACTTTTTTGAGAACTGTCGAGTCGTTTTACAAATAAGTTAAAATGTTTTTTCGGGCTAGATCGAATCAGCGATCTATGGGCATCATCTAGTAAAATTCGACGGTGTGACACTCTAAAAACCTTTTATTCATAACCAATTTTTTTGTTTTACTGCTTTTTATTGGCAATTGCCTTGACCGCTTTCTTGTTTTTTTATTTTCTTATTTATTTTTTCTAGTTTCTATTTTTTATTGTATTTGTCCCTTTTTAGTTTTTTTAATTCTTTACTGCTTACTTTTGTTAATTGAAAAAAAGAAGTGAGAGAGGTTTTGTTTGCTTGGTGGCAAAAATGATTATGACATTTCTTCTACCTCTTGCATACGATAACGGAACAGTATATTAAAAACAAAAGCATCGCCTGGGAATCGAACACAGGCCGCCTACTAAGCTGCCCAAGCACTACTCACGACGCGTCCTCACAGATTTACTTCCGCCAGTACCTCGTCTCCTACCTGCCAAACTTCACAGAAGCTCTCCTGCGAAACCTACAGAACTAGTTCTCCTGGAAGAAAGGATATTGCGGAGACATGGCTTAGCCACAGCCTGGGGCATGTTTCCAGAATGAAATTTTCACTCTGCAGCGGAGTGTGCGCTGAAATGAAACTTCTTGGCATATTAAAACTGTGTGCTGGACCAAGACTTGAACTTTGGACTTTGCCTTTCCCGGCAACTGCTCTACCGGTAAGACGCAAACGTCCCAAGTTCGAGTCTCGGTTCAGCACACGGTTTTAATCTGCCAAAATGTTTCAACATAAAATGCATTGGAAGTGATCAAGTTTTGGGCAAAAGTAATATAGTCATGACTGTATATAATATGTATGTTTCTGATACGAAAATAAGTAAATAAAATGTGTTATTTTAAATACTATCAATGAAATAGTCCTTTTATGTGTCTCAAAACTGTTGTGTACATAGTTCCGCGTAGTCAGTGCGTACACAACTTTCCCAATAGAGCGCGCCCCACTAAGCACAACAGCGCAGGCGCAGCGCTCGTCCGTCTCCGCACTACGAGATGGTGCTGTCTTAGAGACGGACGAAATTCTGCTTCCGCCGATCCGCGTATTAATATGTAACGCAGCCAATGAGATTGCAGCTAACGTAGAACCTTTTCTCCTTGCGGATCACACTCGCGCAGTGATACATGAACGCGCGAGGTATAACGAGTGTACAGACCTCCGATAGGTCAGTCTGCATTAGTCTGCAATAGTCTGTAGTCAAGTTTCAGTCTGCGCCTAATAAGATTATCATATTCCTGTACATAGCCATGAAGAGAAATGTACAGACACTTTGTCAAGTATCTGAGATATGTGAGAATCAGATTAACGTACCAATACCAAAGGAACTTCAGATTTTCAATTGTAAATAGCATCCAGAACCAAGTTAAGTTAGTTTTATGCTTGTTATTATTTTAATAAATGTGTGTGAAAATTAATCAAGTTCTGTTTAAAGTTGGTCACTGTCAATCTGCTACTCTAAGCGTGCAAGTGGCATTTCTATCGTCTGACCTAACGGCAGAAGATAAACACGCCACGATAAGACCACGAGACATATTGCTGACACTCGCCTACTTCGTTAGAGCGACAAGTCAAATAATCTGATGGTGTGTGTACCGAAAGTCTTACAGTACGCACACCACAAAAACATATGTACGTAGTTCATCTTCTTAAAATTTACATTCCATCTTTGTATCTTTTAAATTAATTTAGCTTTAAAGCGGAGTATTGTTCCGCTGCCAGCCTACCCACGTGCCTCTGGGGAAAGCAACAATAAATAAAAGAAAAAAAGAGGGAGCAAAATTTCAGAATGGGGGAGGAGTGGTGAATGAGACTGGCGATGATGTCTTAAAAGAAAGCATCCCAACATTTGTCTTAAACTATTTTTGGAAACCAAGGAAAACCTATCTGTTGATTTGAAACCTAGTCCTCTGTGTCGCAACCTTTCTACCACCTCGTGGGCACGACCGAGATAAGAGCACACAGATATACGGACAGCTACTTTTCCTTAGCTCGATATGCGAGTGGAATAGGACAGAAAGTGGGTAACCTTCGCCCGCACCGGCCACGTAGCTACTGTACCGCGTCTAATGGTTTCGAAAACGACGATCCCTCCTTTCTTACTGTTTCCCACACGGAGTGTCACAAGTGATAGGATAGCTGGCCGCCGCTTACTTTCCTCCTGCGGCGTGCGGGAGCAGGGCTGGCCGCAGTGGTTCCGCCGCCTCCGCCAGCGCCCCCTGCCAGGCTGCTGGTCACTTCGGGGGCGGCCGTGCTGTTCGCCTCCGTCTTGCAAATTTCCGGCGTGTCTCCGTCCTGCGCGGCACGCACATTCATATCTCAGGCTCGGTTATTTCCTCTCGGCCCAAAGCTGGGACAGCGCCTAGCGGTTTCCGGCGGCGGGTCTTCCCCAGTTAGTACTGCGACAAGCGTGGGATTGTGGACATCGGACCTCAACCTTATTGTTAGTGGATCCTCGCAATTTCTCCAGCTCTCTGACTAGATCTGCGAGTCTACCGGCCCCATGCACGTCTACAAAATTGACTAAAGTAACTCTACACAATGAGAAGCCCTAAGTACACGTGTAATGTGCTGCGAATACGTAGAAAGAAAGCTCCCTTATCATTTAGCTACAATATTGCAGGTCAGCAACTGAAAGCAGTTAATTCCATAAATTATCTGGGAGTACGCATTAGGAGTGATTTAAAATGGAATGATCATATAAAGTTGATCGTCGGTAAAGCAGATGCCAGACTGAGATTCATTGGAAGAATCCGAAAACAAAGGAAGTAGGTTACAGTACGCTTGTTCGCTCACTGCTTGAATACTGCTCAGCAGTGTGGGATCCGTACCAGATAGGGTTGACAGAAGAAATAGAGAAGATAAAACGGAGAGCAGCGCGCTTCGTTACAGGATCATTTAGTTATCACGAAAGCGTTACGGAGATGATAGATAAACTCCAGTGGAAGACTCTGCAGCAGAGACGCTCAGTAGCTCGGTACGGGCTTTTGGTGAAGTTTCCAGAACATACCTTTTCCGAGGAGTCAAGCAGTATATTGCTCCCTCCTACGTATATCTCGCGAAGAGACCAAGAGGATAAAATCAGAGAGATTAGAGCCCACACAGAGGCATACCGACAATCCTTCTTTCCACGAACAATACGAGACTGGAATAGAAGGGAGAACCGATAGAGGTACTCAAGGTACCCTCCGCCACACACCGTCAGGTGTCTTGCGGAGTATGGATGTAGATGTAGATGTACTTCACCTGGCCGGCCGGAGTGTCCGAGCGGTTCTAGGTGCTTCAGTCTGGAACCGCGAGACCGCTACGGTCGCAGGTTCGAATCCTGCCTCGGACATTGATATGTGTGATGTCGTTAGGTTAGTTAGGTTTAAGTAGTTCTAAGTTCTAAGGGACTGATGACCTCAGAAGTTAAGTCCCATAGTGCTCAAAGCCATTTGATTTTAACTTCACCTCGAGTAACATTTGACTCGTTAAAGACACTTGTAATCTCTTTTCACCAAGATGGATAGTGACCAGGGGCTGATGAAATAATGACTAACACATCTTTCCAACTTCATTAATCGCCAAGATACGCGTATTAAATTTGCTGTTTTATTTTCTGCGCTAGAACAGTAGTTCTGTCTGAGACAAATTCATTCTATTGTAGGTGCAACAAGAAATTACGGGCTAAAAATACACTGTGCTACGAGGAGTGGCCCCGCTGTCTGAGGCGCCATGTCACGGATTGCGCGGCCCCTCTCGCCGGAGATCGAGTCCTCCCTCGGGCATGGGTGTGTGTGTTGTTCTTAGTATAAGTTAGTTTAAGTAGTGTGTAAGTCTAGGGACCGATGATCTCGGCAGTTTGGTCCCATAACAATTTTAAAAAATACCCTGAATGTTGTTATTTTGTGCTGTTGCTGAGAAAATCTGAATAGCTTTCCACTAGGAACTTTATGGCAGACTTCACGTAAACAAGCTCTGTCGACGCAAGCGGTAAGTGCTGTTTGTGTCACTCTCGACGGTATGAAAATGAACCACCCAACACAAAAGACTGGGGACAGTTAATACGGAGAGTTACTTTATATACGTCAGGAGAAGCATTCGAGATCTGACTAGGTCATGAGAGCAGGGAATATGCGTACTGGCGTTAAATAGGAGGGCTATTCGGAAAGTATGGAACGATAGTTCACGAAATGGAAACCACAGTGGAATCAAAACAGTTGTATTTGCAACAGTTAGCTACAACTTCCAGCTACTTATCTCTATAGTCACCGATCCGACTTAGACGTTTGTCGTAGCGCTGTACCAACTTTCCATTATAGAAGGCAGCCGTCAGTGATTTCCGCCAAGTCTCTACGCTGGCCTACTGCTCGTTGTCTGTGCCAAAATGTTGTCTTCATAGCCAGTGGTTGATGTGAGCAGAGATGAAACTCATAGGGAGATAATTACGGGCTATATTGTGAAAATCGAACATTTCCAACTGAAAACGATCCAGGAACATCTTCATTGCCCATGCAGAATGCCGCCGAGAATCGTCTCGGAGAAGAAAACGCACGACAGTTATGTAATATTGGCTGCATAGCTTCAGGCGAAATTTCTCACCAGGCCCTCGTACTTGATGGGAGATACTATTGTTCTAGGTATCTTTATGTGCTCCCTGTGTGCTCAGAACTAAAAAGAACGACGTAATGTGATCGACTGGCATAGTAGAGACACTGCTCAACACACCTGTGCAAAACTTCATCGGATTTTCACTGTGGTTTCCATTTCGCGACCGATCGTTCCTTACTTTCCGAATAGCCCTCGTATTTCAGTCATCACTGCATTGAGAAGACATGCATAGCCATGATTCAGTATATCAAACGGAAATTCGAGAAAACTGCTCTGGCTTTCTGGCTTTCAGATTCCTACTGCAAACAACAAACTACTTATCCAGAAACGACCAAATTGACCGTCAGCATTGGTGTCCTAATGTGTTGCTCCCGTTGGTGATTCAGACCGGTCTTTATCGATATATACATCACGGTGTGTACAGTGTACAAGAATCATGTTCCCCTTCTTAGCCCCTTGCCGATTTCACTCAGAAAGAACGTTTATCGATACCCCTCTGTCCAACGGGCTCCTTATTTGCAGTCGCATTCTGCACATTGCGTAATTAGACTGAATCCTTTTCACAGAAAAAACAAGGATCCCTTTTTTTTTGTTCATCGTACAAATTAAAAATCATCAGAGAAATGCACAAAAAAGGCGAATATTCCTCTTTAAAGGACTCTGGCAGAAAAGCGGGGAATCAGCTGCCTCACTCCGGAGTCCTCACCAAACATTTTGGCATGAGAATATATTCGCGTTCTTTGTTTGAACAGAGAACATTCTAAATCCTTTTACCCAGTCTCTCTTTGTTGTTAAGCCTCCCACACACTGCAATTGTCTGTATATGACTTTCACTGTCGCTTTTTTTCTTTCTTTCTTTTCAGCTGCCACTGTCACCATCAAATCTCGGCAGCTCAAGAATTCTGGGGGATCCAACTTATTTTTTCCCCTGCACCCACGTGTCTAAAAAAAATTTCTGTCGAAAATGCACCCTCTCTATACCTACGAGTTAAATTTGCCAGCCTGTGAGGGTCCAGACCACCCAAGCCTCTGTATGATTCCCTCTCACCTGTATTTATCATTTCCCCCGTCTCCTCTCGCTGTTGCTCCCACTGCTTCTGTCTCCATCCGTCTCTCTTTCTCTTTTACTGCCTCTGTCTCCATATCTCCTCTCTCTTTGGCCCACACTGCTACTGTCTTCATCCATCTCTCTGTATCTTTTGCTGCCACTTTCTCTCTCCCACCATCACTATCTGCTCCCTCTTTTTCTCCCACTGGCACTTTATCCTCTCTCTTCCACCGTCACTGCCTCACTGCTATTCTCTTTCAACACAACAAGCTGTGAATATGTTCGCATGCCAAAATTTTTTGGTGAGGAAGGCGGAAAGAGGATTGAGCCAGCTGCTTTCCCACTTTTCTATCAGCCTTTCCTTTTTCCTGCTAGTTCCCTTCTTTTCCCTGCTACGGCAGGGTGTGCTGCTTATATAAAAAGAATTCGATAGTCAGCAAAGCTTTGACAGTTATTTCCATACTTCGACACATTTATACACTTTGACACATATAAACATCAAATAAGTACGCGTAATATAAGACTACCACGAAATCGTTTGCTTTACATTTTTCTGGATAGTTTGCTCATCGATCGCAGTTCATCGAAAAGGATCGGCTTGTGGTTTGATGTTAAGCGAGTACACATGCCATTAGAAATATTTTACTGAATGTTCAGTTTTCCAGGTTTACATAATTTTCGCAGCCATTTTCAGCTCTTTTCCGGTATATTAAGACTCTTTTAGCTCGTTTTTGTCACTGCAATACCAATTTGGGCATATTTGTGTAGGTGTAAAATGCCCAGTTGCGTTGGTGAAAAAAACTGACTAAAACATAGTTCGGTAACCTCAGGTCCCTTGCGATGAGCCTAGAATCCTTTTTATGTGCTCACTACGTTATTTAAAACTATATTTATGTCTCATACCGAATATTAAGTGCAAATTTTACGTGCATAATTACGGTAGCTTTGAATATCTGGATCTCGGTAACGGATAATGGTATTGACAAAAGTTACAAGTTTCCCTGAGAACCTCATTTTAGAAACATATGGTACAAATTTAGAAGATTTGCATGAATAGAAATTATAGAAGTGATCGTCCCCAAAAGTGGTTCTTTTGGTAGCCAAAAATCATGATTTTCCGGGTGTAGTTTGATAACTGATACAGATTTTCGAAAACGGGAAAACGGTGTTTTTTTAATGTCTAAAGAATGCAAATTAAAAACCTGAGCCATTTGCTGTGGTTAGTTATTTAGATCATTGCGTCCACGGCGCAAAAACGGCTGATAACCGGTTTTTGTGGTATTCTCCATAAGTACGGTAACTTTGTACCTCTGGATCTCGCTAACGGATCATTATATAGAAAAACGTTCCCCGAGATAACATGTTAAGAGCGTATGGTATAAATTTCGATAATCTGCCATAAATAGAAATTATAGTAGTGGCTATCCCCACAATTGGTACTTTTCGTACCCAATAAGTATGTTTTTTCGGGGTTTAACCAGGAACCACCCGTCAACAAATGGTGCTTCTATAAGGCGCGTAAGGTCCACCATAGAACATACCTAATGCAAAAGGACAAACCTATTTGCTCAATAATCCCTGCGCTGTATGACGTGTGTAATGTTCAGATTCTGTCCCTATAGTGTAGAATAGCCACATTATTTCCGTTCTTTCGATAGTTATACAAATGGTCCTTAGGCCAAAGGTTATCCAAAACACTTGATCCCGTATCTGTGCGATTAACTGAACCTATGATATGCCTCGCTGAAGAAAACGCATTTCCGCGCGCGACCTTTTTCGCACGTATTGGTACCTTGCACTGTCATGATCTGAGTGATCACTTAACAACTTATAGTAAACTACTACAAGACTCCGCCAAAAACATTTCACTTAAAAAACAGACCTAAAAAAGTAAATCTGAGTGCAGTATGCGTAAAATTTTCGTTTAGTTGCAACACTAAACTCTCAGCCATCTCTCACACTACGGTCATTCCTCTCTCTCATAATTAGTTGCATGAAATTGTCTTCTAGCCAGCGGAAAACAATACTATCATAACGGCTGAGAGAAATTATGTGGTGTCACCGCCAGACACCACACTTGCTAGGTGGTAGCCTTTAAATCGGCCGCGGTCCGTTAGTATACGTCGCACCCGCGTGTCGCCACTATCAGTGATTGCAGACCGAGCGCCGCCACACGGCAGGTCTAGAGAGACTTCCTAGCACTCGCCCCAGTTGTACAACCGACTTTGCTAGCGATGGTTCACTGACAAAATACGCTCTCATTGCCGAGACGATAGTTAGCATAGCCTTCAGCTACGTCATTTGCTACGACCTAGCAAGGCGTCATTACCAGTTACTATTGAGATTATGAATAATGTACCGTCAAGAGCGATGTTTACCATTTATGGATTAAAGTTAAGTATTCCAGCAGCTACGTACGTTTTTTGCTAAAGTCTAATTTCCCTGTCCTGTTCCAGACCTCACGCCAGCCTGCATGAGCTAAAACGCGTGCCTTTCGGCTTCCTCTCATACCGGTGTTGGCTCTCCTGCCAACCCACAACAAATTACTTCATGGCCTGCTTATGCTAATCCACTTCTGCTTTAGCTTCAGGCACCAATACCCATTCAACAATGACATTACTAAGGTTGTGGTTGTTGATACAGTTTGAGATACTGTGTATGTAATTAATGTAAGGGACACAAAAGTTTATTGGAATTTGTAGTCTATTGAAGGAAGGCATAACAAAGAGAAGTGTCTCGTTGTCTACAAAAACGTTGGAGATGGAGTAGGCTCCTAACTATACAGGAAAGGATGAGGGTGGACGGCGGTACTAGCTTTTTAATGAACTTTCCCGGTAGACTTGTAAAGTAATTAGAGGAAACCACGAGAAATGTCAGTCAGGATGACAGCGAATCGAACCGAATACGAGTCTATAGGCGCCATCACTCAGTTTCCACAATCGCTTGATGTCGTACTTTTTGCAGAAAGGTTAATAGTGTTATGTGTTTCCGACGGGAGTAGATGAATAGATACACATGCCTTTGATTAAAATCATTCATGCCACAAGATACTTCTGCAGTTTAGCCAAGAACTTAGCACGTAGCATTTAAGTGACCCCTGCCATCTAAGTACTGAGACTGCCCCAAGACCAACCAGGAAGAATTTCGTGTAAAATTGTTAGAAAGCTTAAGAGGTATTCGTTATAATTTTATTTTTCCTAGAGTAATTTTAATTAGCTTTCAGAAGGATTTGATTAGAGTGGAAGTAACATGCATGCACATGTCGTGCGCGAGGACCCCTCCTTTCAAAGCGGGAAGTCACTTGTGCTTCGTATCCTTCGTAGTGTTAGTATTTCTTGTTGGTGTAATACCGACACTCTCCAAGAACGCGACATGTTCTGGCTTAATCCTCCAGTCTCCCTTTATTACCAGCGTAATGTGTCCTTGCTGAGATGGGGGTTGGGGGGGTAGCGCCATAACTGAAGACGTGAGCCGTTACAATGGCCGAGAGAATTAGCAACTGAAACTTTGATTACGCACAGTTTTTGAGAGCCTGGATGATGCATAACGATATGGCTACAATAACCTACAGGGAACGCTGGACAGCTGTCGTCTCGCGGTTCCTTCAGGACGAAGGCTTACGGTGAGGAGGTTCGGGGCGCTGCATCCTGCCCATCATCAGCTCCACTAGTTACGCGAGGGGTGACCAGAGATGAATAGGCTCACGATGGTTCACAGTAAATTAAAAACACGTCAGTTATCCCTGTGTTTGGCGTGACAGTCAGTGTCAAAGAGACATCGTAGCATTGCTTTTGTAAAGCCCTCTTTCCAAGCAAAGCAAACATCCAGTCTGATTCCAATCCTGAAGATTATCTCACAGCCAAATAATGAGCCAGTCTTCACAATACTTGTTAGAGTTTGTCATAATACAAATTTACACCAACGGTATGAATAGATAGGTAATACACTGTGCATATGGATTGCTTCCATTTCATATACTTCAAAAGCGCCGCCGCATGAACACACAGACCTTCCTTACAGTTCACGTACATTCACGACTAATTCACGTGTTAGACTGCTGCACATATTTCGCCCCAAGGACTCTTCGAGACACTGAAAGCGGTATGGGCCATCGAACTCTACGATTAGTCAAACCCTGCTCACCAGCCATGAAGACTGACCAGAGCTAACAGAAGTGAAACGCGAGCACAGCGCACTCGATGGCATGTCAGCTGTGCAAAGGAGGATTGAGGTGACGTGACCAGGGACCCACACTATCATCTTCACTTCTTTGGAATGTTTATCAAACCATTCTGGCACAACTTGGGAGTGAGTTGGTAGTGTATTGTCCTACTGGAACTAAAAATGGCATACACTGTGCCGTAAGCAAACAAACGAATGCACAGGATCAGACAGCAGGCTCCTCCTGTATGGTTCACTGATGGCAGGCGTAGCAGGGACGCCATTTCATCCTACGTAAACAACGTCCCCATCAGAACTCCTCCACCTCCTGCCTAAACAGTGTCCTGTTTGCAGGTGTGGTGCATCGGTTCATGTGGTTTCCGTCTGATTCGTAGCCAGATATCAGCGTTTAGCAACGTATGCCGCGACTCTCACTCCAGACATCTTTTTCCATGCTTAACGTGTCCAGTGGCAGTGTTCCTGTGCCCGTGCTAACCTCTGTGTCCTGTGACGTGAGGTAAGCAGAGGTAAACTTGTGGGGCAGAGGTATCTGTATCCCACACCGTTCCGGGCGGGAAGGAGCACCGGTCCCCGGCACGAATCCGCCCGGCGAATTTGTGTCGAGGTCCGGTGAGCCGGCCAGTCTGTGGATGGTTTTTAGGCGGTTTTCCATCTGACTCGGCAAATGCGGGCTGGTTCCCCTTATTCCGCCTCAGCTACACTGTGTCGGCGATTGCTGCGCAAACAAGTTGTCCACGTGCGCGTACACCATCATTACTCTATCACGCAAACATAGGGGTTACACTCGTCTGGTGTGAGACGTTCCCTGCGGGGTCCACCGTGGGCCGAACCGCACAATAACCCTGGGTCCGGTGTGGGGCGGCGGAGGGGTGAAGTGGACTGCGGTAGTCGTCGTGGGGTTGCGGACCACTGCGGCTGCGGCGGGGACGGAGCCTCTCCGTCGTTTCTAGGTTAACGGTTAACATAACATAACACAACATCCCACACCGAGTTGGTGGATTTGTATGGAATGCTTCCTCACCAGTTCTTGTTATTCAGGATTAGATGGGGTGCACTCGGATCGTCTATCCGCCGTTAAAATCGTTGGAGAACCTTGTCATCAAGACGTTGTCGTCCACGGTAGTTGACTCTGGCGGCGGTTTTCTCCGAATCGAGCTCCCCACAGCACAGTCTTTGAAGTAGCGTCCCACGAATAGCCCAGTGCTAGCACGCGGCCAGAAGCAACTTGTCTCACTAATGGGGCGCCTCGATCTGGGTGCGACAAAGTCGCTGACATCACACCTTGGTCATCCTTCGCTCGGCTGTCGTGCTGGCAGTCGGAACGAGATCCGACAACATCACAGTCACTTCATAGTGGTAGTAGGAGCCCTCCGGCACCACTCAGCAGCTGTCTGTATTGTACTGTGTTGGGAATACCATGAAGGTTGTCACTTTTTCAAGATACCCGTCAGTCAAAAAGTTTCGAAACTGAATTAAAACACTACTGGCCATTAAATTTGCTACACCACGAAGATGACGTGCTACAGACGTGAAATTTAACCAGCAGGAAGAAGGTGCTGTTATATACAAATGGTTAGCTTTTCAGAGCATTCACACAGGGTTGGCGCCGGTGGCGACACTTACAACGTGCTGACATGAGAAATGTTTCGAACCGATTTCTTATACACAAACAGCAGTTGACCAGCGTTGCCTGTTGAAACGTTGTTGTGATGCCCCGTGTAAGGAGGAGAAATGCGTACCACCACGTTTCCGACTTTGATAAAGATCGGATTGTAGCCTATCGCGATTGCTGTTTATCGTATCCCGACATTGCTGCTCGCGTTGGTCGAGATCCAATGACTGTTAGCAGAATATGGAATCGTTGGGTTCAGGAGGGTAATACGGAACGCCGTGCTGGATCCCAACGGCCTCGTATCACTAGCAGTCGAGATGACAGGCATCTTATCCGCATCGCTGTAACGGATCGTGCAGCCACGTCTCGATCCCTGAGTCAACAGATGGGGGCGTCTACAAGACAACAACCATCTACACGAACAGTTCGACAACGTTTGCAGCAGCATGGACTATCAGCTCGGAGATCATGGCTGCGGTTACCCCTGACGCTGCATCACAGGCAGGAGCGCCTGCGATGGTGTACTCAACGACGAACCTGGGTGCACGAATGGCAAAACGTCATTTTTTCGGATGAATCCAGGTTCTGTTTAGAGATTCGTGATAGTCGCATCCGTGTTTGGCGACATCACGCTGAATGCACATTGGAAGCGTGTATTCGTCATCGCCATACTGGGGTATCACCCGGCGTGATGGTATGGTGTGTCATTGGTTACACGTATCGGTCATCTCTTGTTCGCATTGTCGGCACTTTGAACAGTGGACGTTACATTTCAGATGTGTTACGACCCGTGGCTCTACCCTTCATTCGATCCCTGCGAAACCCTACATATTGGCAGGATAATGCACAACCGTATGTTGCAGGTCCTGTCCGGGACTTTCTGGATACAGAAAATGTTGGACTGCTGCCCTGGCCAGCACATTCTCCAGATCTCTCACCAATTGAAAACATCTGGTCAATGGTTACCGAGGAGCTGGCTCGTCACAATACGCCAGTCACTACTGTTGATGAACTGTGGTATCGTGTTGAAACTGCATGGGCAGCTGTACCTGTACACGCCATCCAAGCTCTGTTTGACTCAATGCCCAGGCGTATCAAGGCCGTTATTACAGCCAGAGGTGGTTGTTCTGGGTACTGATTTCTCAGGATCTATGCACCGAAATTGCGCGAAAATGTAATCACATGTCAGTTCTAGTATAATATATTTGTCCAATGAATACCCGTTTATCATCTGCATTTCTTCTTGGTGTAGCAGTTTTAATGGCCAGTAGTGTAAAATGTAGAGAAACGTTAATAACGTTCAGGTGTTCTACGTAGTCTCCCCTCACTTATGTACAACACGTAACATGTTGATACAACCATGTGAAACTGTAAGGAAAGTCCTTCGTTGGGTTGTTCAACCAGCGTGTCACATTAGTTTGAATGTCGGTTTTGTCGTCATAGATTGACCTTTCATGCGAATTTCTGCACAGTGCAGTTTTGTGGTAGGTTCGCATTGTTAACAGCAAGTCTCGTCATCTGTGAAGATTTTTTTTTTTTCAGAAGACTATATTCCGCGTTTGTCATTTCAGTCGAGTCGCCGCTGGCGTCCTCGCGTAGATGTTTTTGCTCGAGAATGAATGTGCGCGGGACATACTTTGCACACGCCTTTCTCTTCTTTAAAACGTCGTGGAGAAAGTTCTCAAAAACTTGATTTAGAGATGTTGCTGCGTTGCGATTTCTAACACAAAACGCTGACACACTACGGTCACACGTCAAATACTTAAGACTGCCTGCTCACAAATGACTGGTCGAATGCACAGCAGTTGTTCGATCAAGCTACCACCGTAATTACTGCACGCCAGGAACAAATCAGTCTCAGAACATTTTGAACGGACGGTGTATAATACGTTTTTGATCAGACATTATAAATTTAAAACGTTTCTCCGCGCGGACAGAAACTGTAAAACATTTCTTTTTTTTTTCGTTGGACAAAAAGTTCATTCCAAATAAAATGCTGTAATAGATAGTGACGATTCATGGGACGTGTCACCCACATCTTAGGGGAAGGTGGCGTTAGCAGGTGCGAAAGTGACAGCAGGATGGAAACCGCTAGGTGGGCGGACGTGTGAGCAGTACGCACCTTCTTGCCCCTGAAGAGGTAGGAGAGGCCGGAGATCTTCCTGGAGTACTCCTTGTGCGGCAGCGGGAAGCTGTCGTTGATGGGGCGGAGGTCTGCGAGGTTGAGGCGCAGGAAGCAGCTGGCGGAGGCCTCGGTGCCGTTGTGCAGGTGCAGGTTGACCACGACCCGGGAGCTGCTCGACGCGCTCAGCAGCAGGAAGTCGCGCCGAGAGCCGCAGCCCACCAGCCGCGTCATCGACGACCTCTGTACACGGACAAGCTGCTTCCACTCCGCAAACACTAGTATTACGAGGGTCGCTCCAAAAGAAATGCACACTAGTTTTTTTTTAAATCCATCTTTTATTCTACATGTTTGAAAGTTTTACAGTGTGTAGATACATCCTTTAGGAACAATATTTTCATTTCTCCACGTAATTTCCATCCCTGTTAACTGCCTTACGCCATCTTGGAACCAGCGCCTATATACCTGCACGGTAAAATTCTGGACCAACCTCTTGGAGCCACTGTTTGGCAGCGTGCACAAGGGAATCATCATCTTCAAACCTTGTTCCACGAAGAGAGTCTTTCAGTTTCCCAAAGAGATGATAGTCACATGGAGCCAGGTCAGTACTGTAAGGCGGGTGCTTCAGTGTTGTCCATCCGAGTTTTGTGACCACTTCCATGGTTGTTTGACTGACATGTGGCCGTGAATCGTCGTGCAACAACAAAATATCCTGCTTTTGTCGATGTAGTCGAACACGACTCAGTCGAGCTTGAAGTTTCTTCAGTGCCGTCACATATGCATCAGAATTTATGGTGGTTCCACTTGGCGCGATGTCCACAAGCAAGAGTCCTTCGGAATCGAAAAACACCGTAGCCGTAACTTTTCCAGCAGAAGATGTGGTTCTGATTTTTTTTTTTTCTTGGGTGAATTTTCATGATGCCACTCCATTGATTGCCTCTTCGTCTCTGATGGAAAATGATGGAGCCACGTTTCATCACCTGTCATAATTCTTCCAAGAAATTCATCTCCACAACTCTCGTACTGTTCCAACAGTTCGCTGCATACCGATTTTCTTGTTTCTTTGTGAGCCGCTGTCAACATCCTGGGAACCCAACTGGCACAATCCTTTTTTAACGCCAGCACTTTCAGTATTCTGCAAACACTTCCTTCCCCTATCCCAACGTAGCATAACAATTCGTTCACTGTGATGCGTCTGTCAGCAGTCAGCAATTCGTTAACTCTCTATATATTGTCTGGTGTGTGTGCAGTACGAGGCCTGCCACTGCGAGGACAATCCTCAATATTGCCGTGCCCGCTTTCATCACGTAACCTGCTTGCCGATCGACAGCAACATCTTCATACACCTTCTCCTATCTCTTGTGGATGTTTCCCTCTGTCTCGTTTTCGCAGCACAGGAATTCTATGAACGTAGTGTAGCAGCCATCTTGAAGACATGCTGTGACGGCGCCACTCACGGGAACAGGCTGAACAAGTTTGAAAACAAGCGGGAAGGATGTATCTACACACTGTAAAACTTTCACACATGCAGAATGAAAACTGTATTTTTACAAAAATAGTGTGCATTTCTTTTGGAGTGACCCTCGTACAAGCACTAAATACTATACTAAGATGTACTGCTCCGCATAACATTCGTGCCCTGGACATAAAGAGGCCGGCAGAGTGAACGAATGTATGATGTAGCGACGATACGCCTTAGTAAAATTTTTAGGGCTTCCAAGCCAAGGATCCTCTAGCATCTGCATAATGTGGCCCTTCTAGATTAAGGATACCCTGTAGAGAGGAGGTTCAGAACACACGTGACATGTTGCAGCGCTTACCGTCCAGAAGTCACCGCAGTTAGCGTCCGCGGGCGTACAGCGCAGCGCGGGCCGCAGGCCGAAGTGGGACTCGGCGACGTGATCGCAGTTGCTGTGGTTGCGCGTCTTCACCACCTCGAGCATGCCGCCGTTGGAGCACAGGTCCGGCCGCAGCGCCCAAGACGGGTTGGCCAGCAGCGCCATCTTGGACAGTTGGCCCACCTCGTACGTCACCTCGCAGCGGCCCGACACCGAGTCCTGCAACACGTCGTCGTAACTGCCGCCTGCTTCACGTCTGCTGTGCAGCGAGCTACCTTAATTTAAGTATTAACTGTATTTTTCTAACTTGTCACTTCTTCTTCCGTGTGTTTTTGCTTTTAGGAAGCTTTAATTGTCGAGTGCTACTAATAGTGTTCCATAGATTTCGTGTTTGTTTTGAATACAGTCAGAGAGCGTCCCTTTAGTCAACCATAGTGCCAGTAGTGCTAGTGTTTGTTTTCAATACAGTCCAGAGACATGTAGTGCTATTCTCATTGTTTTCTACAAGAATTGGCTAGCAATCACAGTTTAGTCAACAATCAGCCGGGTTTAGTGAATTAGCAGTCTAGTTAAAAGTTGATTAACTCTCTACAGTAAATTGATTTCTCAGGATGGATAGGATGTGTGACTGCTGTGTACGGACGCAGGAGGAGCTGGCCACTGTTCGCGAACAGCTGAGCGTGTTGATGGCCGCGGTCAGCCTTCTTCAGGCTGCTGCCTCGGAGTGTAGCGGCAGTGGGAAGTCTGGTACGTCGCATGGTACACCCCAGGTGTACATGCTTCACCCACGGTCCCTGCTGTCGAGACATCTTCGCGGTACCGGGCGCGGTTGGGCCACCCTCTCCCCAAGGGGAGTGGCGGGTTCAGCGGCGTTCGCGGCGCACGAGGCGGAGGGTAAATGTGGAAGCTGGCCGTGTGGCATCGCCCGCTCTGCCTGTGAGTGGACATGTGGCTGCTCCTTAAGCAAGGTCCGAGCAGGCACACGGGGGGAGGGGTTTATTAGTTATTGGGAGCTCCAACGTTAGGTGGGTGATGGAGCCCCTTAGGGAAATAGCGGAAAGGTCGGGGAAGAAGGCCAGTGTTCCCTCTGTCTGCTTGCCGGGGGGTCTCATCCGAGATGTGGAGGAGGCCCTGCCCTGCCCTGCAAATTGTTGCTCATGTCGGCATCAATGACTCCTGCCGTCTGGGTTCAGAGGTCATCCTCAGTTCGTACAGGCGGTTGGCGGCATTGGTGAAGGCGGAAAGTCTCGCTCGCGGGGTGGAATCAGAGCTAACTATTTGTAGTATCGTTCCCACAACCGATCGCGGTCCTCTGGTTTGGAGCAGAGTGGAAGGCTTAAACCAGAGACAAACACGATTCTGCGGAGATCTGGGGTGCAAATTTCTCGACCTCCGCTATCGGGTGGAGAAATGTAGGGTCCCCCTGAATAGGTCAGGCGTGCACTACACGCCGGAAGCGGCTACAAGGGTAGCGGAGTACGTGTGGAGTGCACATGGGGGTTTTTTAGGTTAGAGAATCCCCTCCCTAGGCCCGACAAGACGCCTCCTGAGACGCAGCAAGGTAGGAGTAGGCAAAATGCAACAGGGAATAACAATATTAATGTGCTAATAGTAAACTGCAGGAGCGTCTATAGAAAGGTCCCAGAACTGCTCTCATTAATAAACGGTCACAACGCCCATACAGTACTAGGGACAGAAAGTTGGCTGAAACCAGACGTAAACAGTAATGAAATCCTAAACTCAGATTGGAATGTATACCGCAGCGACAGGCTGGACAGTGAAGGGGGAGGCGTGATTATAGCGATAAGAAGTGCAATAGTATCGAAGGAAATTGACGGAGATCCGAAATGTGAAATAATGTGGGTGAAGGTCACGGTTAAAGCAGGCTCAGACATGGCAATTGGATGTATCTATAGGCCCCCTGGTTCAGCAGCTGTTGTGGCTGAGCACCTGAAGGATAATTTGGAAAATATTTTGAGTAGATTTCCCCACCATGTTATAGTTCTGGGTGGAGATTTTAATTTTCCGGATATAGACTGGGACACTCAAACGTTCATAACGGGTGGCAGGGACAAAGAATCCAGTGAAATTTTTTTAAGTGCTTTATCTGAGAACTACCTTGAGCAGTTAAACAGAGAACCGACTCGTGGCGATAACTTATTAGACCTTCTGGTGACAAACAGACCCGCAGTTAACGCAGAACAGGGAATCAGCGATCATAAAGCGGTTACGGCATCGATGATTTCAGCCGTAAATAGAAATATTAAAAAAGGTAGGAAGATTTTTCTGTTTAGCGAAAGTGACAAAAAGCAGATTACAGAGTACCTGACGGCTCAACACAAAACTTTTGTCTCAAGTACAGATAGTCTTGAAGATCAGTGGACAAAGTTCAAAACCATCGTACAATATGCGTTAGATGAGTATGTGCCAAGCAAGATCGTAAGAGATGGAAAACAGCCACCGTGGTACAACAACTGAGTTAGAAAACTGCTGCGGAAGCAAAGGGAACTTCACAGCAAACATAAACATAGCCAAAGCCTTGCAGAGAAACAAAAATTACACGAAGCGAAACGTAGTGTGAGGAGGGCTATGCGAGAGGCGTTCAGTGAATTTGAAAGTAAAGTTCTATGTACTGACATGGCAGAAAATCCTAAGAAATTTTGGTCTTATGTAAAAGCAGTAGGTGTATCAAAACAAAATGTCCAGACACTCTGTGACCAAACCGGTACTGAAACAGAGGATGACAGACTAAAGGCCGAAATACTGAATGTCTTTTTCCCTAGCTGTTTCACAGAGGAAGACTGCACTGTAGTTCCTTCTCTAGATTGTCGTACAGATGACAAAATGGTACATATCGAAATAGACGACAGAGGGATAGAGAAACAATTAAAATCGCTCAAAAGAGGAAAGGCCGCTGGACCTAATGGGATACCAGTTCGATTTTACACAGAGTACGAGGAAGTTGCCCCCCTTCTGGCAGCGGTGTACCGTAGATCTCTAGAAGAGCATAGCGTTCCAAAGGATTGGAAAAGGGCACAGGTCATCCCCGTTTTCAACAAGGCACGTCGAACAGATGTGCAGAACTAAAGACCTATGTCTCTAATGTCGATCAGTTGTAGAATTTTGGAAGACGTATTATGTTCGAGAATAATGACTTTTTTGGAGACTGGAAATCTACTCTGTAGGAATCAGCACGGGTTTCGAAAAAGACGGTCGTGTGAAACCCAGCTCGCGCTATTCGTCCACGAAACTCAGAGGGCCATAGACACGGGTTCACAGGCAGATGCCGTGTTTCTTGACTTCCGCAAGGCGTTCGATACTGTTCCCCACAGTCGTTTAACGAACAAAGTAAGAGCATATGGACTATCAGACCAATTGTGTGATTCGATTGAAGAGTTCCTAGATAACAGAACGCAGCATGTCATTCTCAATGGAGAGAAGTCATCCGAAGTAAGAGTGATTTCAGGTGTGCCGCAGGGGAGTGTCGTAGGACCGTTGTTATTCACAATATACATAAATGACCTTGTGGATGACATCGGAAGTTCACTGAGGCTTTTTGCAGATGATGCTGTGGTGTATCGAGAGGTTGTAACAATGGAAAATTGTACTGAAATGCAGTAGGATCTGCAGCGAATTGACGCATGGTGCAGGGAATGGCAATTGAATCCCAATGTAGACAAGTGTAATGTGCTGCGAATACATAGAAAGATAGATCCCTTATCATTGAGCTACAAAATAGCAGGTCAGCAACTGGAAGCAGTTAATTCCATAAATAATCTGGGAGTACGCATTAGGAGTGATTTAAAATGGAATGATCATATAAAGTTGATCGTCGGTAAAGCAGATGCCAGACTGAGATTCATTGGAAGAATCCTAAGGAAATGCAATCCGAAAACAAAGGAAGTAGGTTACAGTAGGCGTGTTCGCCCACTGCTTGAATACTGCTCAGCAGTGTGGGATCCGTACCAGAAAGGGTTGATAGAAGAGATAGATAAGATCCAACGGAGAGCAGCGCGCTTCGTTACAGGATCATTTAGTAATCGCGAAAGCGTTACGGAGATGATAGATAAACTCCAGTGGAAGACTCTGCAGGAGAGACGCTCAGTAGCTCGGTACGGGCTTTTGTTGAAGTTTCCAGAACATACCTTCACCGAAGAGTCAAGCAGTATATTGCTCCCTCCTACGTATATCTCGCGAAGAGACCATGAGGGTAAAATCAGAGAGATTAGAGCGCACACAGAGGCACACCGACAATCCTTCTTTCCACGAACAATACGAGACTGGAATAGAAGGGAAAACCGATAGAGGTACTCAGGGTACCCTCCGCCACACACCGCCAGGTGGCTTGCGGAGTATGGATGTAGATGTAGATGTAGATGTAGATGTAGATGTAGATGTAGATGTAGACGACGGGCCGGCTCCCCAATTTAACCAGGCCATCACCTCGGAGTAACCTTCTACACTACGTTTTGGAACAACAGTTTAGGTCGCGTTGGCTGTGTCTCCAAGCAGCTTGGAGCCCCCACTAATGCGTCACAGTACACACCCAAATTTTCTTTAATTAAATAAGCACTTCTATAAAAATTTCTGGTGTTTTAACACCTGAAACTTCCTGGTAGATTAAAACTGGGTACCAGTCGCGTCTCGAAACTGGGACCTTTGTCTTTCGCAGACAAGTGCTCTACTGGATGAGCTATCCAAGCACGACTCACGGCCCGGCCTCAGAGCCTTACTTCCGCCAGTATGTCGCCTCCAGAGATGAGTTGTGCTCGGATAGCTCAGTCGGTAGACCACTTGTTCGCAAAAGGCAAAGGTCCCAGGTTCGAGTCCCAGTCCGCCACACGGTTTTAATCCCGCCACTGCAGAATGAAAACTGATTCGGGATTTTAACAAAAAGCTTGGCTGAAGAGTGGGAATCGTTGAGTAAGTGATTGAATGATGGACTAATTGCAGACTGACCTCGAAGACGGAGTAGACGGGCGCGTCTAGGTACTGCCCGCGGCCGTGGATGTCGTTGGATGGCTCGCGGTCGTGCAGTTGGACGGCGTGGGAGCCGGACAGGTCGGCCTGCAGCGCGCCCGACACGCCTTGCACGAAGTTCACCTCCCAGTCCTCCATCTCGTCCGACACCACCACGCTGTGGATCTGCAAGCAAACAACACAAATAACCATAACGAACAGAGATCAGGCCCTGAATACCGAGCCTAGTCATCCTCGGCTTACGGCATCATTCTGGACGGTGGTCACCACATTGTTCTCCATTTGTCTGACCCAGAAACTGACACGCCTCACGCAACGCCCCCCTCAGTTGTCCTCACGAGTCAGAGTGCAATTTAATTCAATTTTTTACCTCAAATTTTAGACCCGTTGTCTGCAAATTCTGAACATGTAGGACATATTACCGAGAGAGGTGGTGCAATGGTTGGCACAATGGACTCGCATTTGGGAGGATGGCGGTTCAAACCCGTGTCCAGCCACACAGATTTAGGTTTCTCGTGATTTCCCTAAATCCCTAACCTTGACATAATCCGAGCTTGTGCTCCGTCTCTAGTCTACATCTACGTCTACATCTACGTGATTACTCTGCTATTCACAATAAAGTGCCTCGCAGAGGACTCAATGAACCACCTTCAAGCTGTCTCTCTACCGTTCCACTCTCGAAGGCTGGCTCTTAGCACTATGGGACTTAACTTCTGAGGTCATCAGTCCCCAAGAACTTAGAACTACTTAAACCTAACTAACCTAAGGACATCACACACATCCATGCCCGAGGCAGGATTCGAACCTGCGACCATAGGGGTCACGCGGTTCCAGACTGTAGCGCCTAGAACCGCACGGCCACTCCGGCCGGCACTCTCCAAGGGCACGTAGGAAAAACGAGCACTTAAATTTTTCTGTGCGAGCGTGATGATCATTTCTCCCTATGTAGGTGGGTGCCAACAGAATGTTATCGCAATCGGGGGAGAAAACTGGTGATTGAAATTTCATGAGAAGACCCAGTGTTTTAATGATTGCCACTCCAACTCACGTATCATGTCTGTGACACCATCTCCCCTATTTCGCGATAATACAAAACGAGCTGGCCTTCTTTGTACTTTTTCGATGTCATCCGTCAGTCCCTCCTGATGCGAATCCCACACCGCACAGCAATATTCCAGAATAGGGCGGACTACCGTGGTGTAAGCAGTCTCTTTAGTAGACCTGTTGCACCTTCTAAGTGTTCTGCCAATGAATCGCAGTCTGTGGTTTGCTCTACCAACAATATTATCTATGAGATCGTGCCAATTTAGGTTATTTGTAATTGTAATCCCTAAGTATTTAGTTGAATTTACAGTCTTCAGATTTGTGTGACTTATCGCGTAATTGAAGTTTAGCTGATTTCTTTTAGTACTCATGTGATTTCACACTTTTCCTTATTTAGCGTCAACCTCGATGTTGACGGGACGTTAAACCCAATGTTCCTTCTTTCCTTCCATCGTACATATTCAACAATCATGGTGATTTCCAACGTTTTATATTATTTATAAAGTAATAAGCTATATTAACAATAACTATTGGTGATATTAATATAGAAATAAAACAGAATATTGAAAATAACAAAAAAATTAAAATATAAAATAAAAAGACTTAATTCAAGTTCCAAGTAACTTTCAGCGTATGTTACTAGGTATGTTACTGTAAGCCTCGGAATAAGTCGAGGTTTTACCGACTAACTACAACTAAACCTACTTCGACAGGTTTGTACTATTCTACATTGCCCACATTGGTATGTGCCTGCCTCGGCAATCCTCGAGTCTACACGTATACATGATCATATTGTTCATGCCCCAACCAAAACAGCGCTGCCCTGTACCGTACCACGATATCCTTCGAACATATTCCATGAATCACCAGTAAACCCTCGACAGGTGTAGTTTGAAAACCACTGGTGAGCCTCAGAAATACGCTCCGCCGAATTCGTCGCAGTATTGTTTTGTAGCTGCATTGCCGAAGTCGATGCGTCCACACGCGGGCAGTGAAGCCCACAATGGCGTTGAAGATATCTTAGTGATATACCGACAGCACATGCAACGGTAATTTATGGTCAGATGTGGCAGCACGGGCAGTCTTATGCTTAATTTATGAGGCTTTGTGAGTAACAAATTTTACACATTCTATTAAGTTCCTTTCTAGACTTGAAGACTATTTAACAATCCTGAAACAGTGCTTCGTTTTACAGGGATTCCGTCAAGCCTCAGCGAAGAATTTCTGACAAGAGAAAGTCCACTTGAGAAGTTTGTATGAGGTTTTATGAACAGCTATAGTCAGTTTACTGTTCTTGCATGAACGCTGCATCTGAGCAAGAATATCATTCGTCTTTTCCTCAAGTGTCCCACCTGAAATCTATAGACACAACTACTAGAATGTCATCTGCGCATGCAACGTCACCTTCAATAGCATGTAATAGGGGTTCAGTACTAAGATTTCAGACAATGCACCACTTAGAGAGTCTGAGGACAGCACTTGTTAATCTTTTTGATAACCTTCCTCTGCTCTGCAAGCTACTGAACGCTATGTCCACTACAACAAAACAGACATATGGGGACACTGAGATCTCGGAGGCGTGCGAACTTCGCAGGCCATCAAAGACTATCGAATGCATCTGCGATGTTAATCCTGAGAGCGATTACATACTTCATTGTCGAATTTTTCTAAAATCTGAAGAGCTCTATTAACCGCATCATCTATAGATTTCCCTTTTCTGAATACATATTGACATTGGATTACACTGAAGACCGTTCCTGATGTCTGAGTGCATCGCATTTGTGTTTCCCCACTAAGGAAAACACCTTGGCAGGACCGGGAATTGAACCTACGATATTCGCAAGGCTGACCACTCAGCTATGGGAACGTTGTATGACGATAACACTCCATAAAAATTTATATTCAGATCTACTGACTACCCTGTAGGCTTCGTTAGACGTCTGTTAAAGCAGTTCTGGAGAGATTTTTCAACGTACTGGTGCCACTAAGGGATGATACTGTGCACGAAGCCAGTAACTAGGTAAGGCTGTGGTACTGGGCCATAGATATGTCGTTAACACCTGTATAGAACTGCAGGGTAATATTAGTATATTAGAGTTGGAAACGTCGTATGGAGCTTAGAAACTTCGTGAGACACACAAATGTTCATACAGAGGGATCCAGAAAAATGTAGACACTCTTTGATAGTCAATATTATCGGAACAAAATGACGTACCGTTACAATTATTGCACGGGGGAAGGTTATTTTGTGTGTTCAAAGTGAACCGCATTACCAGCCAACCAACGTCGATGCCGCTGAACTTTTGACCGAAATATGGCTGTCAGTGTTGTCGGTGTGATAGTCCCGCGCCGGCCGAGGTGGCCGAGCGGTTCTAGGCGCCTCAGTGGGGAACCGCGCGCCTGCTACGGTCGCAGGTTCTGTTGTGGACTGGCAAGGCAGCCAATCCACAATGACGGGTAGCCGAAAGGCACGCGTTTAAGCTCACGCAGGCTGGCGTGAGGTCTGGAACAGGTAAAGGAAGTTATAGTAGCAAAAAACGAACGTAGCTGCGGGAATACTTAACTTTAATCCATAATTGTTGAACATCGGTCTGACGGTACATGCATCACAAGATAAATAGCAATTGATAATGGCGCTTTGCTAGGTCGTAGCAAATGACGTAGCTGAAGGCTATGCTAACTATCGTCTCGGCAAATGAGAGCGTAATTTGTCAGTGAACCATCGCTAGCAAAGTCGGCTGTACAACTGGGGCGAGTGCTAGGACGCCTCTCTAGACCTGCCGTGTGGCGGCGCTCGGTCTGCAATCACTGACAGTAGCGACACGCGGGTCCGACGTATACTAACGGACCGCGGCCGATTTAAAGGCTACCACCTAGCAAGTGTGGTGTCTGGCGGTGACACCACAGGTTCGAATCCTGCCTCGGGCATGGATGTGTGTGATGTCCTTAGGTTAGTTAGGTTTAAGTAGCTCTAAGTTCTAGGGTACTGATGACCTCAGATGTTCAGTCCCATAGTGCTCAGAGCCATTTGAACCATTTGATAGTCGCGCAGGCGGGGAAGCCGTGCGGTCTGGGCGCATTGCCATGGTTCGCGCGTCTCCCCCGTCGGAGGTTAGAGTCCTCCCTTGGGCACGGGTGTGTGTGTTGTCCTTAGCGTAAGTTAAAGTTAAATTAAGTAGTGTGTAGGCCTAGGGACCGATGACCTTAGCAGTTTGGTCCCATAGAACTTATCACCAATTTCCAATTACAATAGTAGCGCAAGACGCCTCGAAGGTTTCTCGCCGGCCGAAGTGGCCGTGCGGTTAAAGGCGCTGCAGTCTGGAACCGCGCAACCGCTACGGTCGCAGGTTCGAATCCTGCCTCGGGCATGGATGTTTGTGATGTCCTTAGGTTAGTTAGGTTTAACTAGTTCTAAGTTCTAGGGGACTAATGACCTCAGCAGTTGAGTCCCATAGTGCTCAGAGCCATTTGAAGTTTTCTCGTAGCTCATTCAGTGCAGCTGGCTTCTGCTGATGAACTTCATTTTCCTAGGTTCCCCGTAGGTAGAAGTCAAGAGGTGTAAGGTCTGGAGACCGCGGTGGGTACTAAACAGCTCCTCCTCTACCTATCCATCGTCCAGGTAGATTTTCATCCCGTCAGGCTCTGACAGCTCTATGGTAGTGAGGCAGAGCACCATTTCGCTGTAGGCAAAATCTTTCATTCCAACACCTCTCGGATGGCAGGTAAAATCAATGTTTGCTACATATGAAGATACACTTCATCAATTACGGTACCTTCAAAGAAGAATGGACCAATCAAATCGCGCGATGAAATATCACACGACACATCAACACCCAGTAGATTAACTTACTCTCCACGTAAACGACAGGATTTACAGGAGCCCATTGCACGCATTTGCGGCGGTTTGCACTGCCGTTCAGTTTTAACTACGCCTTGCCAGACCAGATAAACCATCCCTGCAAACCGTTCATCCTCGCGAAGAATGCCTTCAAAGCACTCGCTGTACTGTAACCTTTGATCCGGGTCGTCCTCGTTCATAGCGTGCGACGTCCCTGGAATGAACACTTTCCACTTTGGAGCCTTTAGAATTCGTCGCACGCTTGGTGGGCTTACCACGCTTTCACGTGTACCCTGCTTCACTGTTGCAACACAACAGTGCTGGAAGCTGGATTTGTTAATGTTTTTCGGCGGCCAGACATTTCCTTACGCACATCCTGAACAGTGCCGTCACCTTCAAATTTATCCCGAATACGATAAATTGTTATACGTGTTAGTGGCTGAGTTCCGTACAAAAATGTTCAAATGTGTGTGAAATCTTATGGGACTTAACTGCTAAGGTCATCAGTCCCTAAGCTTACACACTACTTAACCTAAATCATCCTAAGGACAAACAGACACACACCCATGCCCGAGGGAGGACTCGAACCTCCGCTGGGACCAGCCGCTCAGCCCATGACTGCAGCGCCTTAGACCGCTCGGCTAATCCCTCGCGGCTGAGTTCCGTACGCATTACACCATTGCCATTGTAGCTTCATCATACTTTCTTACTTCCAGTACCATTTCAATGCCGTCTTGTGTTA
This sequence comes from Schistocerca piceifrons, assembly GCF_021461385.2. Lineage (NCBI taxonomy): Eukaryota > Metazoa > Arthropoda > Insecta > Orthoptera > Acrididae > Schistocerca > Schistocerca piceifrons. Next base: position 146,589,926 of record NC_060149.1, on the reverse strand, counting down.
CTTAAACGACAATCTTACTTGCGGCTGAGTTCCGTACGCATTACACCATTGCCATTGTAGCTTCATCATACTTTCTTACTTCCAGTACCATTTCAATGCCGTCTTGTGTTACTTAAACGACAATCTTACTTCATTCCATGCTGCACTGTCGTCTGCTGGGAAACGCGGATCAAGATCTGTTGAGAAAACATTGGACTACGCTACCACATAAAACTGTGACGATATGTCATTTTGTTCCAAAGATATTAACTATCAAAGAGTGTCTACATTTTCCTGGACCCCTCTGTATTTTGAAGGTTGGGCAGAAAGATGAGGAATCGCTGGAATAAAGAAGAAAACTACGTATGTCATTTTTTATGAAACTCGAGAAAACGCTTTTTTAATGTTTGAATTTGATTGTATCTATATAAAAGAAAGTACAATATATTTTATTTCATAAATTAAACATCTTGGTTGCATGGAATATGGAAATAGTTATTTGCATCCGGAGTGTTACGAAAATGAAGTAATTTCGGAAAATGCAGTCAAATGTCACTCGATAAGAGGAAAGGGACAGGCAAGTCAAGGGAAACAGGCACAATAATTCCATAATAATCACGACGAAATGAATTTCTGGTTATCATAAAACAGCAATAGTACTGACACCACGCGCGGTTCTAGGCGCTACAGTCTGGAACCGCGCTACCGCTGCGGTCGCAGGTTCGAATCCTGCCTCGGGCATGGGTGTGTGTGATGTCCTTAGGTTAGTTAGGTTTAAGTGGTTGTAAGTTCTAGGGGACTGATGACCTCAGAAGTTAAGTCCCATAGTGCTCAAAGCCATTTGAACCATTTTTTTACTGGCACCACGTACATTTAGCTTTGGGACAGCTGACTGAAGAACTTCACAGAACTAGGACGGAAGAACCTAATCAAGCTTTTTAAAAGTTTATATTTTAACATGGAAATTGGTTGGAAATCTAGAATGAAGAATGGAATTGTTCGAGGTACAACGAACAGGAGATAACTGCAAAGCTATATAAGTAGGGAATTCTGAAGTTAAAGATACCATTATAAGCACGTACGGACAGTTCAAACAGCCCATCCATTCACTGACATTGTCACAGTGTCCTTATGACGCCATTTTGCATACCTCCGTGATAATCCGACTGATATTCTATCATGTGGCAGTTATTTCAGCAGGTTGAGTTTGAAAGGGTATTTTGTAGTGTACCAATAATTTGAGTCGGTGTTTTCCATCTTTTGATTGACACTGACCACAGTCAAAAGAGAGGGCTTACTTCTGGCTACTTCTATCATTTCCTTGAAATCTTTGGTGTTCCCATGGCCACATGCAGCGAGTGTAATTTTGATCTTGTTCGGGTCATAATTTGATTGACAGTTACATAATGAATGACAAGTCACGAAAGCGGACAACAGCCGAGATGTGTGCTGATCACATGCCCCTCCACATCCGCATCAGTGACGCCTATGGGCTGAGGATGCGGTCGGCCGGTACCGTTGGTCTTTCAGAGTCCTGTTCGAATTGAATAATAATGAATGACGCGAGATACGGTGAAGTTTTTATTTTGAACAGCAGGAGAATCACGAAATACACAGGATGTCCCTCGAGGATTAGTCAATATCCAGGAATTTCACAAGAAAAGACGCTGATTCGAAGCAAAAATGCCGAATGAACATGGGCTACAACGTAAATACCTTAAGAGCTATGTCCAATTATTCATCTTCGCCAGTGAGAAACACATCTCTTCTACTGAACAAGTGTTCGTAGCTCTTAAGGTATGCATTTTAGAGCCCATGTTTACTAGACCATTTTTTCTTCTTTGATCCATATTATTTCCTCCCAAAATATAGAAAGTAAAGTGCTTGCAGTAGAAGTGACTTCTTTCACAGCATCGAAGACGAAGAAGTGCTCATAGCTCTTTTAATTATGCATTTTAGAGACCATATTTAATAGACATTTTACTTCGAATGAGCGTTCATGTCGTATCCCTGAATATTGACTATTTATCCGGGGACATCCTTTAAAGAATTCTTCAATGTCCTCATCCAAGGTATCACTGATGAAGTGACAAAGGAATGATATGAATTCATTTCCGACCATTTTTCACAGTGCAGTCAGCATAAACACAAAAATGGATTCCCCTGTTGTAAGAACATCGGTATTGAACGAACACATCGAGAGCTGCCACTTGAGGTAACAGTCATTGCTTGCTATATTTGGCAGGGATATAATTTTTTCGAAGTCTATGCAGATATTCAATTGGGAGCGATTGCTTCAGAATTCTGTTTGCTCTACCCTTCCGTGGCCAGAGCAGTCACAGCTGACTTTCCTGCCTCTTTTCCCTGAAAAATTTTCCTACCTGGTACTTTCCCACTACAGGAGAACTTTTAATGCTATTATCTCAGGATTCACTTAGTCAATTTTTTTTTTCAGTTTTAGCCTCCCATCAGATGCGCATGCTCAGCCTGAATCGAGCTGTAGCAATAACTCAGTTACGAACAAAACGTGAATTAACTGGTTTTTTTCCCTAGACCCTTAAAATTATTTTAAATAAAAAAGTTAAGGGGAAGTAATCAACAATGTTTGACTACGCGTAAAAGGGTGTGGCGACGTAATGTTGCTAACCTAGAGTTCTCCACCAATGTCGTACTCTACTTACTTTACTCTGGCCGAGCGGTTCTAGGCGCTACAGTCCGGAGCCGCGCGACGGCTACGGTCGCAGGTTCGAATCCTGCCTCGGGCATGGATGTGTGTGATGTCCTTAGGTTAGTTTGGTTTAAGTAGTTCTAAGTTCTAGGGGACTGATGAGCTCAGAAGTTAAGTCCCATAGTGCTCAGAGCCATTTGAACCATTTTTTTTACTTTACTCTATACTTTTTTCTTTCTCTGAAGGGCTGTTACTATTATTTTCCAAATGAGTTTATTAGATCAGTTCCAACTATATATTCTGAAGAGACCAGAAAAATTTTATGCACTTGATACGGCATGAACCAAACATGTATGAATTTATTTTGGTTCAGGTGGCACGAGGTGTTGCCTACCGTAATATCTACATCTACATCTACATCTATACTCCGCGAGCCACCTTACGGTGTGTGGCGGAGGGTACTTATTGTACCACTATCTGATCCCCCCTTCCCTGTTCCATTCACGAATTGTGCGTGGGAAGAACGACTGCTTGTAAGTCTCCGTATTTGCTCTAATTTCTCGGATCTTTTCGTTGTGATCATTACGCGAGATATATGTGGGCGGTAGTAATATGTTGCCCATCTCTTCCCGGAATGTGCTCTCTCGTAATTTCGATAATAAACCTCTCCGTATTGCGTAACGCCTTTCTTGAAGTGTCCGCCACTGGAGCTTGTTCAGCATCTCCGTAACGCTCTCGCGCTGACTAAATGTCCCCATGACGAATCGCGCTGCTTTTCGCTGGATCATGTCTATCTCTTCTATTAATCCAACCTGGTAAGGGTCCCATACTGATGAGCAATACTCAAGAATCGGACGAACAAGCGTTTTGTAAGCTACTTCTTTCGTCGATGAGTCACATTTTCTTAGAATTCTTCCTATGAATCTCAACCTGGCGCCTGCTTTTCCCACTATTTGTTTTATGTGATCATTCCACTTCAGATCGCTCCGGATAGTAACTCCTAAGTATTTTACGGTCGTTACCGCTTCCAATGATTTACCACCTATGGCATAATCGTACTGGAATGGATTTCTTCCCCTATGTATGCGCATTATATTACATTTATCTACGTTTAGGGAAAGCTGCCAGCTGTCGCACCATGCATTAATCCTCTGCAGGTCCTCCTGGAGTACGTACGAGTCTTCTGATGTGGCTACTTTCTTGTAGACAACCGTGTCATCTGCAAATAGCCTCACGGAGCTACCGATGTTGTCAACTAAGTCATTTATGTATATTGTAAACAATAAAGGTCCTATCACGCTTCCCTGCGGTACTCCCGAAATTACCTCTACATCTGCAGATTTTGAACCGTTAAGAATGACATGTTGTGTTCTTTCTTCTAGGAAATCCTGAATCCAATCACAAACCTGGTCCGATATTCCGTAAGCTCGTATTTTTTTCACTAAACGTAAGTGCGGAACCGTATCAAATGCCTTCCTGAAGTCCAGGAATACGGCATCAATCTGCTCGCCAGTGTCTACGGCACTGTGAATTTCTTGGGCAAATAGGGCGAGCTGAGTTTCACATGATCTCTGTTTGCGGAATCCATGTTGGTTATGATGAAGGAGATTTGTATTATCTAAGAACGTCATAATACGAGAACACAAAACATGTTCCATTATTCTACAACAGATTGACGTAAGCGAAATAGGCCTATAATTATTCGCATCTGATTTATGACCCGTCTTGAAAATGGGAACGACCTGCGCTTTCTTCCAGTCGCTAGGTACTTTACGTTCTTCCAGCGATCTACGATAAATTGCTGATAGAAAGGGGGCAAGTTCTTTAGCATAATCACTGTAGAATCTTAAGGGTATCTCGTCTGGTCCGGATGCTTTTCCGCTACTAAGTGATAGCAGTTGTTTTTCAATTCCGATATCGTTTATTTCAATATTTTCCATTTTGGCGTCCGTGCGACGGCTGAAGTCAGGGACCGTGTTACGATTTTCCGCAGTGAAACAGTTTCGGAACACTGAATTCAGTATTTCTGCCTTTCTTCGGTCGTCCTCTGTTTCGGTGCCATCGTGGTCAACGAGTGACTGAATAGGGGATTTAGATCCGCTTACCGATTTTACATATGACCAAAACTTTTTAGGGTTCTTGTTAAGATTGTTTGCCAATGTTTTATGTTCGAATTCGTTGAATGCTTCTCTCATTGCTCTCTTTACGCTCTTTTTCGCTTCGTTCAGCTTTTCCTTATCAGCTATGATTCGACTACTCTTAAACCTATGATGAAGCTTTCTTTGTTTCCGTAGTACCTTTCGTACATGATTGTTATACCACGGTGGATCTTTCCCCTCGCTTTGGACCTTAGTCGGTACGAACTTATCTAAGGCGTACTGGACGATGTTTCTGAATTTTTTCCATTTTTGTTCCACATCCTCTTCCTCAGAAATGAACGTTTGATGGTGGTCACCCAGATATTCTGCGATTTGTGCCCTATCACTCTTGTTAAGCAAATATATTTTCCTTCCTTTCTTGGCATTTCTTATTACACTTGTAGTCATTGATGCAACCACTGACTTATGATCACTGATACCCTCTTCTACATTCACGGAGTCGAAAAGTTCCGGTCTATTTGTTGCTATGAGGTCTAAAACGTTAGCTTCACGAGTTGGTTCTCTAACTATCTGCTCGAAGTAATTCTCGGACAAGGCAGTCAGGATAATGTCACAAGAGTCTCTGTCCCTGGCTCCAGTTCTGATATCAAAAAATGGCTCTAAGCACTATGGGACTTAACATCTGAGGTCATCAGTCCCCTAGACTTAGAACTTCTTAAACCTAACTATCCTAACGATATCACACACATCCATGCCCGAGGCAGGACTCGAACCTGCGACCGTAGCAGCAGCGCGGTTCCGGACTGAAGCGCCGTAATATCAATAGCAAAGTTTTCTCTCTATTAGAGAGCAACGCTTCAGGTTTAGATTAATCTTTTCTGGGTCTAAATAAGCGATACTCTTATTTGTTTCGTACTTCACTCTGAACTTGATTTTGTACTTCTGCTATTTTATAAATTTAGTAACTTGCGACATCAAACTCCACTGTGGTACCATCAACATACGTTAAGCGACAGCTGTCTTCTGTTGTTACAGTAGGAAGAAAGGGCTATCAGGGTTCAACAGCCTGCCAGCGAGTTGTTGATAAGAGATGGAGCAGAGGCTCCTATTTAAGTAATATAGGTAAACGATGGCAAACCTAAAACTGGATGAACAGATCGTTATATTACACCGTTCCTTCTGAATGCGAGTCCAGGACCTTAGCAACTGCACCATTCAACTCGATTGTTATCATATAAGAATCTACTTTGTAAATAGTCAATAAGTTGGCAAACAGGTCAGTTACGCCTTTAGCTATATTCCACAAACGAGCGAAAACCTTACAACCACCTGCTTAATAACTTGGTCCACCTTAGGGTGAGGTAACGGGCGAGTTGTGGCGCCCTTAAAGTACACTCCTGGAAATTGAAATAAGAACACCGTGAATTCATTGTCCCAGGAAGGGGAAACTTTATTGACACATTCCTGGGGTCAGATACATCACATGATCACACTGACAGAACCACAGGCACATAGACACAGGCAACAGAGCATGCACAATGTCGGCACTAGTACAGTGTATATCCACCTTTCGCAGCAATGCAGGCTGCTATTCTCCCATGGAGACGATCGTAGAGATGCTGGATGTAGTCCTGTGGAACGGCTTGCCATGCCATTTCCACCTGGCGCCTCAGTTGGACCACAGCGTTCGTGCTGGACGTGCAGACCGCGTGAGACGACGCTTCACCCAGTCCCAAACATGCTCAATGGGGGACAGATCCGGAGATCTTGCTGGCCAGGGTAGTTCACTTACACCTTCTAGAGCACGTTGGGTGGCACGGGATACATGCGGACGTGCATTGTCCTGTTGGAACAGCAAGTTCCCTTGCCGGTCTAGGAATGGTAGAACGATGGGTTCGATGACGGTTTGGATGTACCGTGCACTATTCAGTGTCCCCTCGACGATCACCAGTGGTGTACGGCCAGTGTAGGAAATCGCTCCCCACACCATGATGCCGGGTGTTGGCCCTGTGTGCCTCGGTCGTATGCAGTCCTGATCGTGGCGCTCACCTGCACGGCGCCAAACACGCATACGACCATCATTGGCACCAAGGCAGAAGCGACTCTCATCGCTGAAGACGACACGTCTCCATTCGTCCCTCCTTTCACGCCTGTCGCGACACCACTGGAGGCGGGCTGCACGATGTTGGGGCGTGAGCGGAAGACGGCCTAACGGTGTGCGGGACCGTAGCCCAGCTTCATGGAGACGGTTGCGAATGGTCCTCGCCGATACCCCAGGAGCAACAGTGTCCCTAATTTGCTGGGAAGTGGCGGTGCGGTCCCCTACGGCACTGCGTAGGATCCTACGGTCTTGGCGTGCATCCGTGCGTCGCTGCGGTCCGGTCCCAGGTCGACGGGCACGTGCACCTTCCGCCGACCACTGGCGACAACATCGATGTACTGTGGAGACCTCACGCCCCACGTGTTGAGCAATTCGGCGGTACGTCCACCCGGCCTCCCGCATGCCCACTATACGCCCTCGCTCAAAGTCCGTCAACTGCACATACGGTTCACGTCCACGCTGTCGCGGCATGCTACCAGTGTTAAAGACTGCGATGGAGCTCCGTATGCCACGGCAAACTGGCTGACACTGACGGCGGCGGTGCACAAATGCTGCGCAGCTAGCGCCATTCGACGGCCAACACCGCGGTTCCTGGTGTGTCCGCTGTGCCGTGCGTGTGATCATTGCTTGTACAGCCCTCTCGCAGTGTCCGGAGCAAGTATGGTGGGTCTGACACACCGGTGTCAATGTGTTCTTTTTTCCATTTCCAGGAGTGTATTTTAAGTTCGGCATTGGCGTGGCCGCGCTGGGGCCTCTCGGCGTGCCGCGGCTCGTCTTCGGCCGAGTGGTGCCGAACGTTAGCCAGGGTCCAGGCCGGCCACATGGCTGCGAATTCGTTGGTGACACTGTGTCGATGATGAGACATCTCGAGAGTGCCAAAGATGGCGGACTTTGTCAAACCTTAATGGCAGACATTTCACAGTTCGTAAAGAAATTAACAGCAGCCAGAGTTCTTGACTATTTATCCGGGGACACCCTTTAAAGAATTCTTCAATGTCCTCATCCAAGGCATCACTGATGAAGTGACAAAAGAATGATATGAATTCATTTCCGACCTTTTTTCACAGTGCAGTCAGCACAGAAACATGTACATTACTATTATTCGCACGACGATTCTGATGGAGTAATCAGATTTCCAGTATCTTTATTAGTTTAAAGTTTAGTATCTGACGATAAATTATACAAGTAACACCCAGCAATGTATTTCCAAAATCTAAACGGTTCATCCGAGTTTGTCGATCGACGTGTCTTTGGAAAGCTATTAGTGCAAACCTAAATTGGTATAAATTACAGACGTGTAACTTGAATAGTACATGAGTTATTGGAGGTCAAAGAGGCCTATTACTGTCGATCGCGTCAGGCCATAAGTACTCCACAGTTACACGAAAAAACGGTAGCAACATCCTTATACATATATTTATTCATCTATGTCTTTGTTTATATCCGATATATACCATTCATGAAGAAATTGGTCAATTATTTACTGTGTTTTAGAAAGCACAGAGACATGAGGCTACTGGCTTACTGCTGTTGTATTCCTTTGATATATGTTTATTAAATTTGTTTATGTATTTAATAATGTGTGTTAGGGCGTGTTTATGGTCCATCGGTAGGAATATTTATTGAATTTCAAGTAATTTAAATGTAAATACAGTATTTCTAATGTGTTTTAAAATGTTTGTGAGTGTGCATTTTCTTGGAGACATGACGGGAGAGATATCTCCAATCACAGCGCTCGTTACTAACAAGGGAACCTCCCCATCGCACCCCCCTCAGATTTAGTTATAAGTTGGCACAGTGGATAGGCCTTGAAAAACTGAACACAGATCAATCGAGAAAACAGGAAGAAGTTGTGTGGAACTAAGAAAAAAATAAGCAAAATATACAAACTGAGTAGTCCATGCGCAAGATAGGTCAAATCTAGGATAATATGAGTACACGAGTGCCGTGGTCCCGTGGTTAGAGTGAGCAACTGCGGAATGTGGGGTCCTTGGTTCAAGTCTTCCCTTGAGTGGAAATTTTACTTTCTTTATTTTCGCAAAGTTATGATCTGTCGCCCGCATCTCGTGGTCGTGCGGTAGCGTTCTCGCTTCCCACGCCCGGGTTCGATTCCCGGCGGGGTCAGGGATTTTCTCTGCCTCGTGATGGCTGGGTGTTGTGTGATGTCCTTAGGTTAGTTAGGTTTAAGTAGTTCTAAGTTCTAGGGGACTGATGACCATTGATGTTAAGTCCCATAGTGCTCAGAGCCATTTGAACCATTTTTATGATCTGTCTGTTTGTTCATTGATGTCTCCGTTCACTGTAATAAGTTTAGTGTCTCTGGTTTGCGACCGCACCGCAAAACCGTGCGCTTAGTAGACGAAAGGACGTGCCTCTCCAATGGAAACCGAAAACATTTGACTGCAAGGTCATAGGTCAACCGATTCCTCCACAGGAAAACACGTCTGATATATTCTATACGACACTGGTGACGGCATGTGCGTCACATGACAGGAATATGTTGCCGACCCACCTAACATGTACACTTGGCGAATGGGTAAAAAGATTCTTCTACCTTGCCAGATTTAGGTTTCCTTGTGGATGTGATAATCACTCCCAAAAAAGTGATGAAAACATTAGACTTTGTCACATAAACTGAAAATAAAAAATTAAACTTTCCACTCGAGGGAAGACTTAAACCAAGGACCTCTCGTTCCGCAGCTGCTCACGCTGACCCCGATACCACGGCGCTCCTTCGTTCTCACTCTCCTTGGTGTTGCCTATCTTACACATGAACTATTCAGTTTGTATATTTTGCTTATTTTTTTCATAGTTCCATACAACTTCTTCCTGTTTTCTAGATTGATCTGTGTTCAGTTTTTCAAGGCCTATCCACTGTGCCAACTTATAACTAAATCTGAGGGGGGTGCGATGGGGAGGTTCCCTTGTAAGGGAGGCGACTACCCAAGTGAATGGGTGGGGGTGGGGGTGGGGGGGGGGGGAGAGTTATGAACAGCGGTAGAGACTTGGAGAGTGGTAGCGGGAGATAGAAATATTTCGTAGTGCCGACTTGTACACTTGTGAGATTTCCGTGGCTTCTGCAGTGAAGACGTAGTATGCGTTTAGAAGTGAATATCTTGCGAGCTATGTTGTTCTTCATAACTAATTACGTGAAGTAGGAATCTATTGTTTCCCTGTTATTCAACTTATATTTTATTTAATTGCTGGACCATCGACACCAATAAGTGTTTTGCAGTAATAAACAACATTCTAAAAGGTACTTCTGCTATCGTACTCATCATTTAAAGTCGTTAAGATAGTACCTGCAGATTTTATTTAATTGGACTCTTTCATTTATAAATTACTATGTTGAATTAAAAATTCGCAATTGCCGAGTGATAGGAACCTTCGACCATTCAATTCATGTGTCTATTCATACTGTATACTGTAGACTCAGCAGTATTTGGCTTGTAATGCGGCAACTACGTATCCCAGCCCCTGGACAACGAAACCAGCCAAAACTTTTAATATTTCAACTCTGAGTCAGAGGGCACGTAGTTGAGGATCACCATTTCATTCTTCGTTTTAAAGCCCGCATTTGGAACGCAATACATCACCGACTCTGCGCATCATGGATTCGACAGTTTGTTGATAGGTTTGCTGAAGTATGTCGCACCAGATGTCCACGCACAAGTCATGTGATTTCCTCAAATAGCGATCCGGTGATTTGTGAACGCGGTGATAGAGCCTGATGGTGACCCAAGTGGGTCCTATTGGAGTCACATCGAGCGAATTTCGTGGTCAAGACATCAACGTGAGTACACTATCATGCTCCTCAAACCCCTGTAGCACGGTTCTGGCTTTGAGACACGGACAGTTATCCAGGTGGCAGATAACAGCTCCGGCGGGGAAGATATGAAGCATGAAGGGGTGCTGGTGGTCCACAACTGTCAACATGTCTTCGATTAGTACCACAGGTCCCATGCGAGGGCAGCAGAATGCCACCCATAACACAATACGAGGTGCATTCAAGTTCTAAGGCCTCCGATTCTTTTTCTAATTAACTACTCACCCGAAATCGATGAAACTGGCGTTACTTATCGACGTAATCGCCCTGCAGACGTACACATTTTTCACAACGCTGACGCCATGATTCCATGGCAGCGGCGAAGGCTTCTTTAGGAGTCTGTTTTGACCACTGGAAAATCGCTGAGGCAATAGCAACACGGCTGGTGAATGTGCTGCCACGGAGAGTGTCTTTCATTGTTGGAAAAAGCCAAAAGTCACTAGGAGCCAGGTCAGGTGAGTAGGGAGCATGAGGAATCACTTCAAAGTTGTTATCACGAAGAAACTGTTGCGTAACTTTAGCTCGATGTGCGGGTGTGTTGTCTTGGTGAAACAGCACACGCGCAGCCCTTCCCGGACGTTTTTTTTTGCAGTGCAGGAAGGAATTTGTTCTTCAAAATATTTTCGTAGGATGCACCTGTTACCGTAGTGCCCTTTGGAACGCAATGGGTAAGGGTTACGCCCTCGCTGTCCCAGAACATGGACACCATCATTTTTTCAGCACTGGCGGTTACCCGAAATATTTTTCGTGGCGGTGAATCTGTGTGCTTCCATTGAGCTGACTGGCGCTTTGTTTCTGGATTGAAAAATGGCATCCACGTCTCATCCATTGTCACAACCGACGAAAAGAAAGTGCCATTCATGCTGTCGTTGCGCGTCAACATTGCTCGGCAACATGCCACACGGACAGCCGTGTGGTCGTCCGTCAGCATTCGTGGCACCCACCTGGATGACACTTTTCGCATTTTCAGGTCGTCATGCAGGATTGTGTGCACAGAATCCACAGAAATGTCAACTCTGGAGGCGATCTGTTCAACAGTCATTCGGCGATCCCCCAAAACAATTCTCTCCACATTCTCGATCATGTCGTCAGACCGGCTTGTGCGAGCCCGAGGTTGTTTCGATTTGTTGTCACACGATGTTCTGCCTTCATTAAACTGTCGCACCCACGAACGCACTTTCGACACATCCGTAACTCCATCACCACATGTCTCCTTCAACTGTCGATGAATTTCAATTGGTTTCACACCACGCAAATTCAGAAGACGAATAACTGCACGCTGTTCAAGTAAGGAAAACGTCGCTATTTTAAGTATTTAAATCAGTTCTCATTCTCGCCGCTGGCGGTAAAATTCCATCTGCCGTACGGTGCTGCCATCTCTTGGACGTATTGATAATGAATGCGGCCTCATTTTAAAACAATGCGCATGTTTCTCTCTCTTTCGAGTCCGGAGAAAAAAAATCGGAGGCCTTAGAACTTGAATGCACCTCGTACTGCTCCCATCAGCGTCCTTGGCGCGGTACACATTTCGAACCGCCGTTCGAGTGGATGACGGCTTTTGTGGAGACGACCATCGACCTGGTGTAGCAAAAACGTGATTTATTCCACGAGCTGTCACGTTTCCATTGATCCACGTTCTAGTCTCGACGATCCCGTGGCAACTGCACATTGATGACGTCGTTTGCCCAACATGTGAACACGTAGGGGTCGTCTGTTGTGGAGCCCGTGTTCAACAATGTACGGTGAACGGTGTACTCCGAAATACTTATGCGCGCGCTAGAATTGTGGTCTTTCAGCAGGGATACCACAGATCACCATCTTGCTTTACAGAGCAGGCAAGCTTCCGAATCTCACATTCTGTGTTGGGTCGTGGACGTCCAACCGCTTATCGCCCTGCGGTAGTTCCACTGTCGGTCTACCACTTTCCATAAATTCTCACGACGGTAGCACGTGAACATTCGACCAGCTACGCAGTTTTCGAGATACTCGTTCACATGCTGTGGGTGATAATAATACCACCTTCGTGAAAGTCGCTTACGTCAGTATATTTCCCGATTTGCGGCTCCCGTCGTCGCTACAATGATTCCCCATCCGTCTTTGATCCCCTTACGTGCTTTCCTTGCCGTGTCACGTACCCGCAACAGCACCAGGCGACATCCACCCTCGAGGCGGGCAGGTGTCATAGTGTTTTCGTTCACCAGTACATATGTTTTCTGTTCACATTTCATTCTATTAATTAATTAACTTTTCTGCGTTTACGCAGAATTCAAATATAGTGATAACAATTTAAGAATCCTTCAACAATTGATGTTCACCAGTTTGTAAACCATTGTCACCGAATGCAGTATTCACTCGTTGATAAATGCAATATTTGACGTATATAGCTTCCCGGTTACGCACGCACTGAAATATATTTAGTTTTAAAACGTGGAAAATAGTCTCATTTGTCACGCCACGTAGTGAAAATCTTTAAAATTAAATTTTGTGCAGGATTGTAAAGTTGACTACATTATATTTAAATTGGGATTGAGACTGGTCGTCGTGAGGAATGAGATACACCTGTATATTCGTTATCTGTTTTTTTTAGAGGATTGTCTGCCGCATTCGCCAGTTTACAAGTAATACGGGAGCTATGCCATGTTTTCCTATTGCTTAAAGTCTTATTTGGACCAGAAGCGTTTCGTTTTATTTAGTACTACTACTACTACTACTACTACTAGTAGTAGTAGTAGCAGTAGTAATAGTAGCAATTATATTCACCCGTAGATCACTTTTACAAGAATATTGGGCATGTCTTGGTATTACAACTTAAGAGCAACCACAACGACGTAATTCATATACACAGGCATTTACATATTTACAGGTCTAGTTTGACAAGGACTGACAAGTATTCGGCAGTGGCCTTCCATTAGACCACATTCCAGCATTTACCTGAAGTGATTTAGGCAAACCACGGAAAACTTAAAATCAGGATAGCCCGGTAAAGCCTCGCGAATACAAGGCAAGTCTCTTTAAAACACTGCTGCCTCGATTGGTTTATCCCTAACGTACAAAAATATTTTACAAAGAAGTTATATAGTAATGTAAAAGGCTAGTGCTACACTATTCTTTCATTTCTCACTCTCAGTTACTTTACACACTATAAACATAGTTTCATAACGTAACACAACACACACTATCAACTGATGTCGGGATCGTAGGGACGATGTTTGGTTTCCACTTTGAGTACTACCACTTGCCAGTTGCTAGTCTGAAAGACTGAGCCAGCATCCCTTTGTAGTGACTGAGATGCTGAGGTCAGAAAGAGGGTAAGGTGTCAGAATTAAACATCGGATAGCTTTGGGAGTAGGTTTTTCCAGAAAAGTATAAAGAAGGAAAAAACATAATGTGAAAGTGTTATATGAAATTATAAACGTTTTGCTGTGGTTGTTATTATTCATTTGTTTTTCATTTCTTACTAAATTCTCATTTTGTTTAATGTAAGTAATCCTACACTAACTTTCACTTACTCAATATAGCCTTTGGCCAATCACTTACTGATGGAATTCTCGTCGTAACATGTACTGTAAAACCAACTGAGTTTCGTATGGATTATGCGTCTTCTCTTTCCTGCCTGGTTGTGACCTTTCTCTCAAATGCGTGGGCATATTTCCAGTCCGCAGTTACATTTGCTATCAACAGTTCACACTTTTTTTTTTAATTTTACGCTCCTATCATGAAATACACGTCGAACTGCTGCAAGCTATAGAAGATAATTTCGGAGGATCTTACCAAAATGCTCATCAAAATGGTCTTATATCAGCAGAAAGAAGTAAAGGATGCATCAAAAAGAAATCAGCTTTCGAATGTCAAACAGCATAAGAATTTACAAATATACAGTCATCCACATCTCAGTATAAAGAAAATTCTCTACAATTGGCACTGAAATATGGAATTACTCGAGTGCCCTACGCTATACTGTTGGCACATTATCATTTTTACAGTGAAATTTATGAACTTGTTGCGCAACTGAGGAACAATTATGAAAGTGATAAGTTAAATTTTGGCCTTCAGTGCAAGAGCTGATTGTAGTTCGTTACTATGCAAAGGAGATAACAGATCCTTCCACAGGAAAGTAGTCACATTGTGTAATAAACACAGAATTTTCGTTGGCAGTTGATTCAATTTGCATGAAATCTGGATGAACAGTATATACTAACTCCTAGGGACGTACAAACACACATTTCTTATCTGAATATGCTGTTTCTAGGACGTGTTAATTCTGTGAATGTCGTGGAATCGATTTCACTTAACAGTAATATTTCCAACAAATCTGTGAGCACAAGAAATACTTGAAACCGTAGCTCACATGATCGCAACAGTTATCAAATTTCGTTATCATTTTCTTCATTATAGTTTCAGACCACCCAAAAATTTATGCAGTTTGTGAAGGATTTCTGTACAATATTTTCGACACCTGTCGTAACAACATACCTTCCCGTCTCGCTCCATGACTTCTAACTAAAATGGAAGAAGATAACGATCGTGCAACATATACTTTCCCCATCTTGAACAGATCGAGAGCAGTACTGCAATGGGCTACACCTTTCCTTCACTCTTATTGCTTCCTTTCATTTCTGCGTTTTCCTTTTAATACAGTTGTACAAGTTCGATATTGTACACAGTTATTTAGCTACTCCTACCGATGCCGTTTTATGCAATCCGCAATGACTTATCTGGCCTTGAAACATCATGTGCAAGATATTCATATTCTCCTGCTAACTATTAGTCCTAAAGAACAAATGAACATGGCCTTTTTCTAGGAAATTTAATGTAGTTAAATTTTCTCCTGGGATACGTTTCCGCTGGAGGCCACGGTTTTCGATTTATTTAAGAAAAACGTACAAAAGTGACCTTCAAACGCACCTCCACCCTCACACTCATCTCTCACCAGTCAGAAGTTCGAATATGTTGTTCGTGGCACTCTCTCCTACCAGCGTACAAAAATTTCCGCCTCCACGAACTATTGCCGATATTCGATGTTTTTTAGTCTTCATTGCTTGGGTCCGCAGCTTGTGGTCTCGTGGCTAGCGTTATTACCAGTTTCTCGGGGTCTCGGGTTCGATTCCCGAACGGGTCGGAGATTTCCTCCGCCCAAGTACTGGATGTATTGTCCTCATCATCATTCTAGAAGTGGCGAGATTGGAACTGGAAGGTTGGGAACTTGTACGGGCGCTGATGACCTCGATGTTGAGCGCCCCACAAACCAACATCATCATCATCTATTGATTGGGCTATTACCCCACTAGCGTAGTCGGCTATTTCGTAAACATCATTGATTGAAACATGTCCCTGAGGGTAATGAAAGAAAAATGAGTTTTACAAACGTAACACTAAAACTAATTATGTTGACAATTTTATCCAAACTTAACACCTACAAACACAGTAGTCTCGCAGACAAAAGGCCTCACGAATAGAACGATGTAATGCTGTTACAATTTATACGGACATCACTTTTACAATATATAAGTGCTTCACTAAGCTCGTGGGATAATAAGGCCAGTCAATGAAGACCAAAACAGCTCAAATGTGGGAAATAATTTGTGCAGTCGCAGATTTTTGTACAGTTGTAGGAGGTAGTGCCATGAATAACATACTAAAAGTCCTGACCTGTTGGGGCTGAGTGTGGGAGTGGAGATGTGTTTGGAGGACTCGAAAACTACGGAATCTTGCGAAAACGTATCCCAGTACAAAATTTAACTACATTAAATTTCTTACACAAAGATCATGTCCACTTTTTCTGCAGGACTAATAGTTTGTGCGTAACGAGCAAGAGAATACGAAAATTTCGGGCGTGGTTTTTGAAGGCCAGGAATAACACTGCGGGCTGTATATAATCAGTCTTACACTGAAAAGAAATATACAGGGAGTCCTAGGAGGAACGCTCAATATTCAGAGAACTGACAGGAAGATCGAAGGAAGAAAGTTTAGTAAACATGGTCTCTAAAATTCACACCTTAAGAGCTATCAGTACTGCTTTCTCTTCGCTGCTGCGAAACATCTCTTCTACTGAACAAGTGATCATAGCTCTTAAGGGATGCAGTTTAGTGGCCATACTTACTAGACGATTTTTTCTTGTTTTCGTCCAAACTACCTCCCCCCCCCCCCTCCCAAAAAAAAAAAAACATGGAAAGGAAAGAGCCTGCCGTAGAATAGATTCGTTGCACACTATCGAAGATGAAGAAGTGCTGAAAGCTTTTAAGGTATGCATTTTAGAGTCAATGTTTACTTCACTTTTTTCCTTCAAATGATCGTTCCTGTCATATGCCTGAATACTGACCATTGCTCCTGGGACACCGTGTAGAACGCACAGAATATAGCGACCCGCCTTAGAATCACAAGGCGGTGTAGTCATTTGTTACAGAAACAAATAAATAAATAAAAATGATTAACATCCTGGCTTGCATTTTGAGGAGCGAGATCCAAATTCTCATACCGTCATTCTGATGTGGGTTTCACTTAGCCTTAATCTTCCTACATAGCTTCAGGTGAATGACAAAGTCACAGTTGGCTTCCACCCACAATCTACTGCTCTGTCTCTAATGACCACGATGTCGACGATATATGGGACACAACCATATAAATTCTTATGACTAGCTCAGCTACTAAAGATAATTAAAAATTATTTCCAAATATTATCATAACGCTCAAAAACTCTCAAAACAAAAACCACTTCAGCCGGCCGGTGTGGCCGTGCGGTTCTAGGCGCTTCAGTCTAGAGCCGCGTGACCGCTACGGTTGCAGGTTCGAATCCTGCCTCGGGCATGGATGTGTGTGATGTCCTTAGGTTAGTTAGGTTTAGGTAGTTCTAAGTTCTAGGGGACTGATGACCACAGATGTTAAGTCCCATAGTGCTCAGAGCCATTTGAACCATTTGAACCAAAAATCACTTCATGTGAAGTATTTCAGCATTCAATTTCGACCATAAATATTACAGACCAAGAGAGGTGACAAGCGACTGCGTTAACCGAGTGGAACAGTGTTTTACTGTTAATAACTGGTAAAGCTGATCTGTAGTTCAGGGCGGAGAGTATAGATAGCGTAACACTGTTAAGGACAAGCAACTAAAATAGTAGCTAACATAATCGATTTTCATCCCACTGGCCACATACTATAATTAAAAAAAAAAGAAACAGGAAAAAGATATGGGACAGACTATAGATGCGTACAGGCTGCACTAAGTGCTTTACATAGAGGAAATTTGTGGTAAGTTCCTATGGGACCAAACTGCTGAAGTCATCGGTCCCTTTTACATTCGACCGCGCAGAGACAGTGCGTAAGATATGAACTGAGGGAGAAATTAACATACTTGATGATTTGGCTACCGAAAATTTGTAGGGAACTGTACACTTCCTGATGTGTTAATCAACTGCAGCAGGTGAATTCAATAAATATGACCAATATAAATATAAAACATATAAATGTGACACTAAAAACGGCCCAGTGGATTCTAATCGTTCTCTGTGCTTACAGCATCCAGTCTGTTAGCTGTGACAGGTGCGATGCTGACACGAACAGACATGCACACACTCTACCAAGCATGAACCACATTCATTGACGAGCAGTCAGGAACAGGACACCGGTTAGTCCGTAACTCATTAAATATGAGATTCCCGTTACATAACAGTCGGGAGACGCAAGCACCGCACACCATTTTATAATTAATTACTGAACCTTCGACCTTTCTTGAACAGTACTTATACTTCTCATTTCTCTCATTCATTTTCTTGATTTTACAGCTCACTCCCTAGAGAATATGAAATGCGCTATCATATGGGACCATGTAATACGGGACTGCTTCTAGTAATACTAAATATTAAAGCGTCTGGGAAATTTTAGCGTCACGTCGACAAAAGATGAACGTTTTGAAGCTACATTAGGAAGTTTTCATTATTACTGTATAAAAACTTGTTAGTATTTTGAATCTGTTCATAAAATAGTCAATGATAAATGTCTTTGCTACTTACAATGGAACCTACCCATCGCACCCCCCTCAGATTTAATTACAAGTTGGCACAGTGGATAGGTCTTGAAAAACTGAACACAGATCAGTCGAGAAAACAGGAAGAAGTTGTGTGGAACTATGAAAAAAAAATAAGCAATAAGTTATGATCCGTCCGTTCGTTCATTTACGTCTCTGTTCACTGTAATAAGTTTAGTGTCTGTGTTTTGCCACCGCACCGCAAAACCGTGCGATTAGTAGACGAAATGACATGCCTCTCCAATGGGCACCGAAAAGATTTGCTCGCAAGGTCATAGGTCAACCGATTCCTCCACAGGACAACACGTCTGATATATTCTATACGACACTGGTGACGGCATGTGCGTCACCTGACAGGAATATTTTGTCGACCCATCTAACTTGTACACTTAGCGAATGGGTAAAAAGGTTCTTCTACCTTGCCGATTTAGGTTTTCTTGTGGATGTGATAATCACTCCCAAAAAAGTGATGAAAACATGAGAGTTCGTCACATGAACTGCAACAAATGAATGCAACAGTTTCACAGTCGCACAGTTTTCCCTGTGCTCTGTCAAAACATATGTTTTTAACGTTTTCAAATTTTTCCATGTGTAGACCGTCAAATCCTGCATGTGTCCAAGCAAATCTGACCATGTCCTGGAATTTTGGAGAGCGAAGTTGATTATGTTTGAGTGCCTTAACTTTTGATAATAGTCTGAAAATAAAAAATTTTTCACTCGAAGGAGGCTTGAACCAAAGACCTTTCGTTTCGCAGCAGCTGCTCACCCTAACCACGGGACCACGGCGTTCCTGAGCTCAGCCATTCTTATGTGCCTATCTTGCGCATGGACTACTCAGTTTGTATATTTTGCTTATTTTTTTCGTAGTTCCACACAACTTATTCCTGTTTTCTCGATTGATCTGTGTCCAGTTTTTCAAGGCCTATCCACTGTGCCAACTTATAACAATATCTGAGAGGGGTGCGATGGGGAGGTTCCCTTGTTAGTTTACTCTTATTTTTCTTAGTTTTCATGGAGCTATGTGATCCAATCTATTCTGCCATGCTGACTGGAGATTAATTCCAAACTGGACCAAAACTGAAGAGTCGTGCTTTCACCTCAATAATAAACAAGCACGTCTAAATCCCCAAGTATACTTCAACAACAACTTAGTTCGCTACAGTCCTTTTCCAAAGTATTTAGGGATAACAACGGACCGAACACTATCTTTTAAAAAGTATTTTGAAAACACCGCAGCAAAACTCAACAACAAGATCACTCGTATAATTCATAAATTATGTGGCACTACTCGGGGGGGGGGGGAGGGAGAGGGGTTTGGGGGGGGGGGGGAGAGGGGCGAACGCAGCCACTCTCAGAACATCGGCACTCAGTCTTGTGTACTCGGTCGCCGGCTACTGCTCACCAGTCAGGTTAAACAGCCCCCACGTGAAGAAAACTGACACCAAATTGAATGAGACCATGAGAATAATTAGTGGCTTTGTAAAAGGGACTCCCCATCTTCTGCAGTCCAAGTTGTGGTCCATCTCTAATCGCCTCGTCGTCAACGGGGCGTTGAAGTACAGTCTTTCTCCTTCTTTTGCTCCTAGTTAGGCCTGGAGCCACCATTAGAACTAACCGCCGACATGCATCTAATCTCAGTAGTAGTCGGCTATGATTAGCAATCGTACACCACTAGGAACAGTCGTTCGCTCCCCGGTACTTGTTCCGTGGTTCCCGCTCAGAAAATAACTCGCTTTTACTTACAATTCACTCAGTAATTCTGGGTGGAATTTGTCACGCTTCATCTACAGCTGCCCAGAAGGAGATATCTTCCGCCCGCCAGCGGATATTATTTCGATTCCTGCAGTAACTTGTCATATCGACAAACTGTCGCAATATTTTTTTGCATTGAACCGCTAAAAATCATGGATTGGAAATTCGATCTCGTCGCAGTATATCGATCTGCATCCACGAATTTCTCAGTATTACCTCCACAGTAGCGTGCAATTTTCTGCACGTCACTTTTTAATTGAGTGCATTTCATACACTCCTGGAAATGGAAAAAAGAACACATTGACACCGGTGTGTCAGACCCACCATACTTGCTCCGGACACTGCGAGAGGGCTGTACAAGCAATGATCACACGCACGGCACAGCGGACACACCAGGAACCGCGGTGTTGGCCGTCGAATGGCGCTAGCTGCGCAGCATTTGTGCACCGCCGCCGTCAGTGTCAGCCAGTTTGCCGTGGCATACGGAGCTCCATCGCAGTCTTTAACACTGGTAGCATGCCGCGACAGCGTGGACGTGAACCGTATGTGCAGTTGACGGACTTTGAGTGAGGGCGTATAGTGGGCATGCGGGAGGCCGGGTGGACGTACCGCCGAATTGCTCAACACGTGGGGCGTGAGGTCTCCACAGTACATCGATGTTGTCGCCAGTGGTCGGCGGAAGGTGCACGTGCCCGTCGACCTGGGACCGGACAGCAGCGACGCACGGATGCACGCCAAGACAGTAGGATCCTACGCAGTGCCGTAGGGGGCCGCACCGCCACTTCCCAGCAAATTAGGGACACTGTTGCTCCTGGGGTATCGGCGAGGACCATTCGCAACCGTCTCCATGAAGCTGGGCTACGGTCCCGCACACCGTTAGGCCGTCTTCCGCTCACGCCCCAACATCGTGCAGCCCGCCTCCAGTGGTGTCGCGACAGGCGTGAATGGAGGGACGAATGGAGACGTGTCGTCTTCAGCGATGAGAGTCGCTTCTGCCTTGGTGCCAATGATGGTCGTATGCGTGTTTGGCGCCGTGCAGGTGAGCGCCACAATCAGGACTGCATACGACCGAGGCACACAGGGCCAACACCCGGCATCATGGTGTGGGGAGCGATTTCCTACACTGGCCGTACACAACTGGTGATCGTCGAGGGGACACTGAATAGTGCACGGTACATCCAAACCGTCATCGAACCCATCGTTCTACCATTCCTAGACCGGCAAGGGAACTTGCTGTTCCAACAGGACAATGCACGTCCGCATGTATCCCGTGCCACCCAACGTGCTCTAGAAGGTGTAAGTCAACTACCCTGGCCAGCAAGATCTCCGGATCTGTCCCCCATTGAGCATGTTTGGGACTGGGTGAAGCGTCGTCTCACGCGGTCTGCACGTCCAGCACGAACGCTGGTCCAACTGAGGCGCCAGGTGGAAATGGCATGGCAAGCCGTTCCACAGGACTACATCCAGCATCTCTACGATCGTCTCCATGGGAGAATAGCAGCCTGCATTGCTGCGAAAGGTGGATATACACTGTACTAGTGCCGACATTGTGCATGCTCTGTTGCCTGTGTCTATGTGCCTGTGGTTCTGTCAGTGTGATCATGTGATGTATCTGACCCCAGGAATGTGTCAATAAAGTTTCCCCTTCCTGGGACAATGAATTCACGGTGTTCTTATTTCAATTTCCAGGAGTGTATTTTGACAACAGGGCAGACGCAAATTTACGCGGAGCCTGCCCTCTGGTTTAGTTGACGATGAGACGAGAGTCGTAAATCTTTTAAAATTTTGTGAAATACCTGGACCCCAGTATAAAGCGTTTAGGCTGGTTTTCATCTGTTGGAGAGTGGCTGGCACATACCTTTCTTAGTCGAATGATCAACCAACAACGTTTATCCGTTGCATTGTTTTAGATCTTTCGACTGAATTTCTTCTGTATACCAGATTTTTGGAAATGTACAAGGAGCACTCAATAAGTAATGCAACACTTTTTTCTGAAAACAGGTTCGTTTTATTCAGGATTCCAATAGACCATATTACTCCCCACTCTTTTGGCTACAAAACCCTATTTTTCAACATAACCTCCGTTCAATGTGACGACCTTACGCCACCTTACTCGGAAGACCTGTATGCCCACGTGGTACCACTCTACATACACATCTACATCTACATCATACTCTGCAACCCACCTATTGGTGTGTGGTGGAGGCCGCTTTTCGTACCACTAATTGAGCCCTCCAATCCTGTTCCACCTGCGAATAGCGCGTGAGAAGTTTGACTGTCGGTAAGCGTATGTAAGAGCTCTAATATCTCGAATTTTCTCCTCGTGGTCATTACTCGTAACGTATGTGGGTGAATTAATATGTTGCCCGACTTTTCCCTGAAAGTGCTCTATCGAAATTTCAATAGTAAATCTCTCCGTGTTGGACAACGCCTCTCTTGTAACGTCTGCCAATAGAGTTTGTTTAGCATCTCCGTAACGGTGAACGATCCCGTGACGAAACGCGCCGCTCTTCGTTGGATCTTCACTGTATCTTCTAACAGCCCTGCTGGGTAGAGATCCCACATAGGTGATCAATACTCAAGAATCGGTCGAACAAGCGCCTTAAAAGCCACTTCCTTCGTGTATGAGGCGGCATGTGTGGCCGAACGGTTCTAGGCACTTCAGTCTGGAACCGCGCGACCGCTACGGTCGTAGGTTCGAATCCTGCCTCGGGCATGGATGTGTGTGATGTCCTTAGGTTAGTTAGGTTTAAGTAGTTCTAAGTTCTAGGGGACTAATGACCTCAGACGTTAAGCCCCATAGTGCTAAGAGCCATTTGAACCTTCGTGTATGAGTTGCATTTCCTTAAGATTCTTCCTATGAATCTGAGTCTGGCATCTGCTTTTCCCACTGTTTGTATTATGTGGTAATTCCACTTAAGGTCGCTCTGGATAGCTGCTCCTAGATATTTTACGGTAGATACTGTTTCCAGCGGTTTGACATCAGTAGTGCAGATGTACAGTTGCGGGTTTCTTTCCCTATGTATGCGGAATAGGTTACATTTATTTACGTTCAGTGTCAACTTCCAAGGCCTACACCATTCATCAGTTCTCTGGAGGTCATTCTGCAAATAGTTGCTATCTTCCGGCGTTGCTACTTTGTTACAGACAACCGCAACATCTGCAAACAGCCTTACAGAGCATCCGACGCTTTCTACTAGAGCATTTATATTTACTGGTCAACATCGGAGCCAATGTCGTGCAAAACAAATTGTAACGATCAGCCTAGCAACGCACAAGCAGTTCTGCACAAATGGTCCTTCGTTGTTCTTTATGACCTTCTGTTGGGTGGCAAGGAACCCAGCGGGCTCACACCTTTGATTACCTAACTGGTGGACGAATGTATCAGCACTATCAACAGAGACATTCAGCTGTGCAGCGACGTATTTGATTGTGATCCGTTGATCATCTCAAATGAGAGTGTCCACACGCTCCAACACTGCAGGAGTCACAGCTGTGTGCAGCCGGTCAGCACGCAGGTGATTGGATAATTTGTGAGACCATGTTGCGATGAAAACAGACGTCTCGTGCAACGACTCACTGTGCTGTTGTTCACTGCCAGGTCTGTTAGACATTCTACCAGCGCTTATGAATATCTGTGATGCTCTGGTTTTCCGCCAAAGGAAACTCAATGACAGTTCTGTGGTTGCAACGTACCTCCGTTACAGACGACATTTTGAAGGCTACGTATAGTGCCAGCACCTATCTGAACTTCATGAAACTATAGGGGCTGATGAGGGAATATTCCACGATGTCCAACAACAAATTTCACATTTTTCTTCAAACCGAAATCGGCCGAGAAAAAAAGTGTTGCATTACTTACTCAACGCTCCTCGTATGTTTATGTGTACGGTGCCAAGGAGTGCTCATGGTTTTTCGTGAATTATTGTACTTTAGTTGTTCTTATATTTTCATAGTTTTATCACTTTTAAACCCACTGGCCTCATAGATATTTCAGTGCGGGCACTGAAGGCCTAGCTGTCGTACACGCGTCATCATCACTACTTTCAACATGGAATAGCTAACCCCAAACAGTGCCTGTCGACAGCCGCTATAATGACACCGCTGGAGACTTCCCTACATCCCAGACAGTTCATCGTCGTCAACTCCTCAGATCTGTGGCGGCTTACAGAACATCACCAGGGGGAGCACTATTAGTCATAATGGGGCTCTGCCCATTGGACATCAAAATTAGAGAGCAGGCTGCGTGGTTCTGGGTTAAGAAAGGAAATGTTACGAAGATAGAAGAGATTTTAGGTACTGGGGCTACGGACAAGGATGAGATTCGGCAAATGGGTGAACCACTATGGCAAGAACTATGGGAGACGGACGAAACAGGGCGTAGGACATATGAACTTATTCCAAACATTAGGGAACGATTAAAAATGAAATACTTTGAACCCACCAGAGGACTAATCCATTTTCTCACTGGACATGGGCCTTACCCGACATACTTATGTCGGTTCGGGAAAAGCGCCACACCCTCGTGTGAGTGTGGTGAATCAGAGGGTACTCCCGATCATGTGATTTACGAATGCCCCCTCTTCAATGATGTCGCTTCCACACTACGTGACCAACTACCTGACCATAACACATACCACCTCACAAGACAACAAGACACTTTTCAAACTCTTAATAAACTAGCAGACGACGTATCACGAAAAGTGCTAAAGGAATACCTGAGGGAAATAAATTAACGCAAATTAAAGTAAAACTGGAGATATTCTAATACCAAAGACGCGCCCTACTCCTACACCGCCTGCGCGTGGATAGGCCAACCTTAGTAATCTGGAATCCGCCACGTGCGGGTCTATGGGGTGTGGGGAATGATATCACGGACTAGACGAAGCACCGGAATTGACTTCGGTTAGAACTATTTAGTAGGAATTAGATTAGGAAATTAGTATTAGGAACCTGAGGCGAATTACATCCTGGCCTGCCCAGTGTCAGGGGCACGCCCATCGGGATTAGCTCGATGGGCAAGACAATAAAATAGGTTTATATATATCTCTCTGACACAATTGTGACGCTGCAGGCAGTAGAGTTAGTTAAGATCTTAGAAATTAAATACTAATACTTGTAAGAATTTAGCTGCCCATTGTAATTAGAGTATAACTGTAGCTCACAATCAACTAAATTGTAATTAGCTGCAACTGATATCTTAAAAACTTACAGATTAGGACCAACTAATCATATAAGGAAGTGGGTTATGCTGTATAATTATCATTGATGGTTAAATAAAGAATTGTAAAAAAAGCAGAAGAATCGTACTTAGTCTGTTGCGAAGCTGCTCTGTTGTTATTGTGGTCCTCAGTCGGAAGATCTGATGCAACTCTACACGCTATCTATCCAACACTAGTCTTTATTTTTGCGTTACTGCTGCAACCTACATCCATTTGAAGCTGCTTACTGTAGTCAAGTCTGGTCCACCTCTACAATTTTTACCCGTCACACCACTCTCCCTTACGAAACTGACGATTCCTTGATGTCTCAGAATATGCCCTATCAACCGATCCCTTCTTTGTGTGTGAATTTATAAGGGATCAAACTGCTGAGGTCATCGTTCCCTAGACTTACACACTACTTAAACTAATTATGTTAAGAATAACACACCCTCCCCGAGAAAGGACTCGAACCCCCGGCGGGAGCGGCCGTGCTATCCATGACATGGGGCCTCCAACCGCGCGGCCACTCCGCGCAGTTCGATCCCTTCTTTCAGTCAAGTTGTGTCACAATTCTATTTTCTCTCCAATTGGATTCAGTGCCCTCTAATTGACTATCCGATCAACCCACATAATCCTCAGCATTCTCCAGGAGTAATATATTTCGAAAGCTTGTATTCTCTTGCCGGCCGGAGTGGCCGTGCGGTTCTAGGCGCTATAGTTTGGGACCGGGTGACCGCTACGGTCGCAGGTTCGAATCCTGCCTCGGGCATGGATGTGTGTGATGTCCATATGTTAGTTAGGTTTAATTAGTTCTAAGTTCTAGGTGACTGATGACCTTAGAAGTTAAGTCGCATAGTGCTCAGAGTCACTTTTCTATTCTCTTCCTGCCTGTACCACATTTTACATCCGTACAAGGCTACCTTCCAGATAAATACTTTAAAATACTTAACAGCCAAACAACTCACGCACACGATATATACTTCCGATACGTATCATCCTGTGTCTGTAAGAGAAAGGCCTTTTATTTGACGGATTTCGCGATCGACTACCGTTCTTTTCGCATTGCCAATATTCAACGATCGCTGCGCACATCATATGCATTCCAATCTAATTAATTTAAGTGTGAAGGAATCAACGCTTAAATTTATTAGATTGGAATCCATATGATCCCGTTGTGCGCAGCGGTCGTTGAAAATTGGAAATGGAGAAAAGAACAGCAATCGATCGCGAAATACGTCAAATAAAAAGCATTTTTCTTGTTTTTGTTGTTGTGATCTTCAGTCCAGAGACTGTTTTGATGCAGCTCTCCATGCTACTCAATCCTGTGCAAGCTTCTTCATCTCCCAGTGCCTACTGCAACCTACATCCTTCTGAATCTGCTTAGTGTATTCATCTCTTGGTCTCCCTCTAAGATTTTTACCCTCCACGCTGCCCTCCAATACTAAATTGGTGAACCCTTGATGCCTCAGAACATGTCCTACTAACCAAAGCCTTCTTCTAGTCAAATTGTACCGCAAATTTCTCTTCTCTCCAATTCTGTTCAATACCCCCTCATTAGTTATGTGATCTACCCATCTAATCTTCAGCATTCTTCTGTAGCACCACATTTCGAAAGATTCTATTCTCTTCTTGTCTAAACTATTTATCCTCCACGTTTCACTTCCATACATGGCTACACTCCATACAAATACTTTCAGAAACGACTTCCTGACACTTAAATCTATACTGCATGTTAACAAATTTCTCTTCTTCAGAAACGTTTTCCTTGCCATTGACAGTCTACATTTTATATCCTCTCTACTTCGACCATCATCAGTTATTTTGCTCCCCGAATAGCAAAACTCATTTACTGTTTTAAGTGTCTCATTTCCTGCCGGCCGCGGTGGCCGAACGGTTCTAGGCGCTTCAGTCTGGAACCGCGCGACCGCTACGGTCGCAGGTTCGAATCCTGCCTCGGGCATGGTTGTGTGTGATGTCCTTAGGTTAGTTAGGTTTAAGTAGTTCTAAGCTCTAGGGGACTGATGACCTCAGAAGTTAAGTCCCATAGTGCTAGGAGCCATTTAGCCATCTCATTTCCTTATCTAATTCCCTCAGCATCACGCGATTTAATTCGATTACTTTCCATTATCCTCGTTTTGCTTTTGTTGAGGTTCATTTTATATCCTTCTTTCAAGACACTTTCCATTCCGTTCAATTGCTCTTCCAGGTCCTTTGCTGTCTCTGACAGAATTACAATGTCATCGGCGAACCTCAAAGTTTTTATTTCTTCTCCATGGATTTTAATTCCTACTCCGAATTTTTCTTTTGTTTCCTTTACTGCTTGTTCAATATACAGATTGAATAACATCGGGGATAGGCTACAACCCTGTCTCACTCCATTCCCAACCACTGCTTCCCTTTCATGCCCCTCGACTCTTATAACTGCCATCTGGTTTGTGCACAAATTGTAAATAGCCTTTCGCTTCCTGTATTTTACCCCTGCCACCTTCAGAATTTGAAAGAGAGTGTTCCAGTCAACATTGTCAAAAACTGTCTCAAAGTCTACAAATGCTAGAAACGTAGGTTTGCCTGCGCGGGGTAGCCGCACGGTTTTGGGCGTCTTGTCACGGTCCACGCGGCTTTCCCCGTCGGAGGTTAGACTCCTACCTCGGGCATAGCGTAAGTTAGTTTAAGTTAGATTAAGTAGTGTGTAAGCTTAGGGACCGATGACCTAAGCAGTTTGGTCCCATAAGATCTTATCACAAATCAATCAATCGTAGGATTGAATTTCCTTCAAATGTGTGTGAAATCTTATGGAACTTAACCGCTAAGGTCATCAGTCCCTAAGCTTACACACTACTTAACCTAAATTATCCTAAGGACAAACACACACACCCATGCCCGAGGGAGGACTCGAACCTCCGCCGGGACCAGCTGCACAGTCCATGACTGCAGCGCCCTAGACAGCTCGGCTAATTCCGCACGGCTGCATTTCTTTAATCTATCTTCTAAGATAAGTTGTAGGGTCAGTATTGCCTGAAGTGTTCCAACATTTCTACGAAATCCAAACTGATCTTCTCCGAGGTCGGCTTCTACCAGTTTCTCGATTCGTCTGTAAAGAATTCCTGTTAGTATTTTGCAGCCGTGGCTTATTAAACGGATACTTCGGTAATTTTCACATTTGTAAACACCTGTTTTCTTTTTAATTGGAATTATTATATTCTTCTTGAAGTGTGAGGGTATTTCGCCTGTCTCATACGTCTTGCTGACCAGATGTTAGAGTTTTGTCAGGGTTGGCTCTCCCAAGGCTATCAGTAGTTCTAATGGAATGTTGTCTACTTCCGGGGCCTTGTTTCGACTTAGGTCTTTCAGTGCTCTGTCGAACTCTTCACGCAGTATCATATCTCCCATTTCATCTTCATCTACATCCTCTTACATTTCCATAATATTGTCCTCAAGTACATCGTTCTTGTATAGACCCTCTATATACTCCTTCCACCTTTCTGCTTTCCCTTCTTTGCTTAGAACTGGGTTTCCATCTGAGCTCGTGATATTCATGCAAGTGGTTCTCTTTTCTCCAAAGATCTCTTTAATTTTCCTGTAGGCAGTATCTATCTTACCCCTAGTGATATATGCCTCTACATCCTTACATTTATCCTTTAGCCATCCCTGCTTAGCCATTTTGCATTTCCTTTCGATCTCATTTTTGAGACGTTTGTATTCCTTTTTGCCTGCTTCATTTACTGCATTTTTATATTTTCTCCTTGCATTTTTATATTTTCTCCTTTTTCTTATAGTCACAGTATGGCGCATATCGGAAATATATATAGTGTCCGTGAGTTATTTGGCTTTTCAAGCCGATACGTTATAACTTTTATGGATGCTTCTTTAACTTACTTACTACTTTCGTATTTTTGTTTGCTTCTGGAGACATAATGCCAAAAAAATACACTATGCCTGGTTATCTCATTCCGTTGTTAATTTTATGACTTACACTAGCCCAGAGAGTGAGTATTTTTAATATATCTACGGCCTCACATAACTCCAGTTTGTTTGGACGTATTTTATTTCCCGTATCTCTGATACATTACTTTATTTATTCATCTTGTATGTGCCACTGGCTACCTTCATACCAGTAGACATTGTAAGTCTGTTTCATTCCACATGTTTATTCTTCAAGCCCAGAGATGTATTTTTACCATCTGTATGATTTTAGTTTATGCCGAGAGCTTTCTTCATATTTTAATTATTTTGGTAGATTATTTTAATATTATACTTTTCGCTGTTATATGGAATTGTAAATGGATCTTCTTCCAGTAGTTTGCTATGCAAAACTACGTTAAATACTACCCTGTACTTACTGTTATTGATCATACTATACTATGGCTCCACACAGGTGATCTGTTTTCTATGATTAGCAACTGCTTGTGTTTCTATTTTTTTTAATAATAATTGTATAACTTCGCTATTATTTAATCATTCACCCGCGCATCAATAAAGGGCTCCACTGATCTCTGACGTCACATTTTCTTCCTTTTCAATCATGTAAGCAACAACTTCAGTTCATGTTAGACTTCTGCATGTTCTGTATCAACCAGTATTGTTTACTGCGGGTCATGTCACCGGTTTTTAGATGGTATGTAACTGTGTGGTGCTTATGTCTGTACTAAGGACTCGTTGCTAACTATCTTATATTTGTTCTTTATCCTCCTGTTTTGTAATTTTTAGCACTGAAGATAGCGATATCTAGATTTGCTGTAATGAAACGACGGATTTTGCTAATGATTGCTGTGCCTTTCTCCATTGCCTACTTAAATTTATATTAGAGTTTAAGATGTTCAACTTTTGAGAATTGCTTTTCTTGTTACTGTCAGCTTGAATTCTGTACCCTCTCTACTTCGGTTATCATCTGTTACAGTATTTTTCTGCCCGAGAAGCAATACTTTTAATGTCTTGTTTCCCAATATAATTCATTCTGCATCTACTGATCTGATCACATTTCATTATCCTTGTTTTACTTTTGCTGATGTTCATTTTATATCATGGGCGCCCGCAGATATTTATCCAGGGAAAGAGAGAGGCTAGGGTGTGCAAGACTCTAAAACATACTTTTTTATATATACAAGGTGGTCAGTTTCAAGAAGTGAGTGCCATGTCTCTATGAATACACTAAGGGGGTGGTAGAACTGGCAAAAGAGAGGTTTTCGCGAAATCGCGAGAAATCACTTCCAGAGGTGGAAGAGAATTCTGTAGTGAATAGAAGCTCTGTACTCCAGATTCAAGGGGAGGGGGCCATTTGCCCCCTACCGCTCCCCACCTCTTTGTTTACGACTATGTCTTATATCACCTTTTCAAGTCGTAATCCATTTTGCTCAACTGATATTCTACGTGGTTTGCCATCTCTGGCAGAACTACAATGCCACCGGTGAACCTCAAGATTTTGTTCCTCCTCGCTGCACTTCTCTAGTAACACCAAACCCGCCTGTTATTTATCCGATGCTCCAACAGGTATCCTTTCTTCCTGCGAGCGCAGTGTTGTTTCCGAGTGAAGTAGCAACATCGTTGCTAGCGCGGCCAGCGCGCGGTGTCTCAGATTTCCGCTCACACGGGCAGTTGTACAACTGGTGGACATTCGCAGGGTGTCACACCTGTTGTGCAGTAAGAAGCGAAGCCTAGCTGGTATGCGCAATCTCCACGCGGCTTGTTTTTCACTGCGCTCGGCGGAAAGCGCGGACTACAGACGATAGCTGCCAGACAGCCGTGGGACGCGCTGGCGCAGCTTGCTGTACACGCACTTCCTCGCAAAATACCGAAGACAAGCACCAAGTGCGGAAATAATCTTCTCTACGTTGAAACTGCTTAAAAAGTCTAAGTAGGTTTTAGACTCATATTAGGCAACTTTTTTCGAGTGACCGTCAGATTTCATGGTATTTTTGTTACGTTCTACGATGTGGTAGGCAGTTGTCTGTTATAAAACTAAGCAGTTTACAAACGCGTGCCTAGCTCTAGTGTTCTTAGAACATTTCATAAATCCTGAAAAATTCATTTCCGACCACTGGTTACTTGTCACAAAATAATCAATTAGGAACCTTTTGCGTCTGCATCATTGTGGCTCTAAAGGTTTATGACACCCTTTATACTGCGCCACTGCACACTGTAAGCCCTTCTCTCGTATCGTTCTTGTCTCTCGAAAACAATTACGAATTGGTGGGTCCACACTACGCAAACTTTTACTTTTTTATTCATTTTATTTAATTTTTCAGTACTGTATACTTTTCATACTTTTTAATATCTTGTGTTACTACATCGACGTCCACATGCGTACTATCAGTTCACACTTAGTGCTTGGTAGGCGGTTCACAGGGCGACTTTCAGACTATTTATCGGCGTTCCACTTTCGAATAGGTCGTCGGGAAAAACTGAGAACTAAATCTCTCCTCCGGAGCTCTGTTTTATCGTATTTTATTACCTTAGTCATTCGTAGGTGGGTGCCAACAAGATATTTTCTCATTCGGAAGAGAAAGTTGGTGATTGAAATTTTGTGGAAACATCTCGTCGTAATGAAAAACACCTTTGGTTTAATGATTGCCACCCCAACACATCCATCATATCCCTGATACTCTTTCCCCTATTTCGCGATAATACAAAACGAGCTGTCTTTTTCTGCACTTTTTCGATGTCCTCTGTCAACATTATCTGTAAGAATCCCATATAGTGTAGCAGTATTCCAGAAGAGGACAGAAAAGCGTA